>NW_025421991.1:642582-1285164 GCF_011764305.1 Mustela putorius furo
AATACATGTGGTCCCATAACTGCAACTCAAAAAGAAGCATTTTAATCTTTATAAATGACATACTTCATTAAATGTGTTCTATTAACTTAGCACTGATCAATGTTTGGTCATAACAACATATTAATCATATATGATCACATTATTCTCCTCAAATTACCTTTCACCCAACTCCTAATATTCTAAACTATCCTATAAGGACCTATTGAAATGCTGCAAAATGCTGTAAAAACTTCCAGATAGTCCTAGACCAAAATAATGCTTCTCTCCTCTGAAGTCTCACAGTTCATACCTATTTATTTTGCTGTTTATTTCCTATTTTCAATTACACCTACATTTATTCATGTTATTCATGTGTTTGAAATTATATAGATGTTGGAAATGGAAAAGACATATGATACTTTCATCCAATATCTTCATTTTACATAGGGGAAGGAGATACAAAGGTGAAATGAATTGTCAAGAGTCACACAGAACTGTAAAGACAAGTAGGGTTTCTTAATTCTGAATTTAATACTTTTCTCACTATCTTATTTGTCTCCAATTTCTGATTTTTTTCCACCTCCCCTGCCTTCTGCAGGACCAGTCAACCGGTTTCTCCACCTTACTAGTTTTACCTTTCTTTCAAACCCTTTTCATAACAATATATCTCATTAAAAATATCACATTATAATATCTCCAGACCTATGCCTATTATTTTTAAATCTCCAAGTTTATTTTCTCATTGCAAATCTCTTTCTGGTCCAAGTCATACTATGGTCTGCTGCCAGATTAACCTTTAGAAACAATCAGTTGTCATTCTACTACTCTAAATTGCATGTGATACCTCCTGGAGTTGGTGGCTTTCCATATAACCTACTTGCTTTGCTGATGAATAGAAATACTGGAGAACTAACTTAGGAAAAAATGAAAAACTAAAATTCCTATCTTTCCATCTTTCTACAGGTGATTCCTCTTTCCCAGAGATGTAATCTCCTCATCTGTGCTTATTTTTTTTCTTATTTGATCTTCTTTGCTTTGAGTGACTTCCTTCATTTTTATTCATTTAATAACCATTCATTCTTCTAATTCTGGCTTTAACTCCAGTTTACTGACAAAGAATTTCTTTACCACCACAGTCCATGGGTATTACATATTCTTTTGTCTTCCTAGATATACTTTTCATAGTATATTTTACTTTGTATTATTATTCCTCTTTTTTATATGTATAATATCAGCAAACACATTTTAGAAAATTTTAAGAATTATATATATTTTTATCTTAGTGTCTGAAAATCAATTTTTTAAATATTTTTTAAAAGATTTTATTTATTTATTTATTTATTTGATAGAGAGGGAAACAGCAAGAGAGGGAGCACAAGCAGGCTTCCCATTGAGTAGGGACCCTGATGCAAAGCTCAATTCCAGGATCCTGGGATCATGACCTGAGCCAAAGGCAAATGCTTAATGACTGAACCACCCAGGCACTCCAGTCAATGTTTATTAACTATGATAATTTGATAATTATATGTCCTTCTTGGTAAGTAAAATTAAAAAAAAAAGTCTCCCAAACACAATGATTCCTGCTTTGATTGACTTAAAAGCATTTCCCATAGACAGATATAATTTTTTTCTTCTGATGGATTCTTAGAACCTGATTGTGTCAGGTAACTTCCAGCTCTATTTTATTTATGATTAAGAAATAATTTTGAGAAAAAAATAAAAATTTTGTTTCCACAGTTTGCTTCCAAAATTACAGTTTTCAAGACTATAATGAAAAGTATTCTTGAATGTATTTCAGCATGTTGTTGGCATAATGTAACTTTCATTCTGGATTTCATAAACTTTGAATATAATATACTGTCTGTTAATTTAAAAAATGACAGGAACAATCGGCTTGTGTGATATATAAAAAGGATATTATATACTGAGTAATTAGGGCCTGATCCACATTTGGCAAGTGAATTTGACTAAAAGATTTTAAATATAATATCCAGATAGATATAAATAAATAAAATCAGCTCTTAGAAACTTGGTTAAATAGCCAAACATCTACACAGGGGATTTTGTCCTTTTATTGCAAATCACACTGCACAAGAAGTAAAATAAAATGTAGTTTAATGTAAATTGAACTTGTGGATTTTCTAAATGAAATGCATAGTGTGGATTTCACTTGAATGATATAGAACTAAATGTCCCTAATTTTAATAAAATAAAAAAAATATTAAATTTTAAATGATGTCTCATGTCTTAGCTTCTCTTTGAGAAGTAAATTCTCTGATATCAACATGTGAGTCAGTAATATTTTTAAATTGCATATTCAAAATGGAACACAAATATCAGAGGGATTCACTGCCAGGAAGCACATGTTTTAATTCCATCCCTAGTCTGGACATACTTTTTGACTTTGGAAAATGTCATTTTCTTTAATTATTTTTTTATCTATTTATCTATTTATTTATTTATTTATTTATTGTTATTATTATTTTTTTTCAGTGTTCCAAGATTCAATGTTTATGCACCACACTCAGTACTCCATGCAATACATGCCCTCCTTAATATCCACCACCAGGGTCACCCAACCACTCACCCCTCTCCCCTCCAAAACCCTCAGTTTGTTTCTCAGAGTCCACAGTCTCTCATGGTTTGTCTTCCCATCCAATTTCTTTCAATTCACTTTTCCTTTCCTTCTCCCAATGTCTTCCTTGTTATTCCTTATGCTTCACAAATAAGCAAAACCATATGATAATTTACTCTCTCTGCTAGACTTATTTCACTTAGCATGATCTCCTCTAGTCCTGTCCAGGCTGTTACAAAAGTTGGGTATTCATCCTTTCTGATGGAGGCATAATACTCCATAGTATATATGGACCATATCTTCTTTATCCATTCATCTGTTGAAGGGCATCTTGG
This sequence comes from Mustela putorius furo, assembly GCF_011764305.1. Classification (NCBI taxonomy): domain Eukaryota; kingdom Metazoa; phylum Chordata; class Mammalia; order Carnivora; family Mustelidae; genus Mustela; species Mustela putorius. The sequence goes on from NW_025421991.1 coordinate 645,472, forward strand.
CTCTTTCCACAGCTTCATGACTGTGGTCATTGCTGATATGACCATTAGGGTACGGATTGCCCTTCTTTTCACTACATCTGTACCTTTGGGGTAAATCCCTAGTAGTGCAGTTGCAGGGTCATAAGTTAGCTCTTTTTTTTTAATTTCTATTTTTTTATTTCATTTTATTTTATTTTATTTTATCTCTTTTCAGTGTTTCAGAATTCATTGTTTATGTACCATCTATTTTTAATTTCTTTTTTTTCCATCTATTTTTAATTTCTTAAGGAATCTTCACACTGCTTTCCAAAGTGGCTGCACCAGCTTTCATTCCCACCAACAGTGTAAGAAGGTGACCCTTTCTTCACATCCTCTATAACACTTGTTGTTTACATTTTCATTGATTTGGGCCATTCTAACTGGTGTTAGGTGGCATCCCTATGTGATTTTGATTTGAATCTCCCTGACGGCTAATGGTGATTAAACTTTTCTTTCATGTGTCTGTTACCCATTTCTCTGTCTTTGGAGAAGTGTCTGTTCATGTCTTTGGCCCATTTTGTGATGTGATTATCTGTTTTGTGTGTGTTAAGTTTGAGGAATTATTTATAGATCTTCGATATCAGCCTTTTGTCTGTAGTGTCATTTTAAAAACAGACTCATGGAGCCTCACCTGACCTCAAATCTTCACACATTAGTGCCAGGATAACAGAGGGTCATCTTCTCCCTGCCAGAAGACCCAAGATATGTGTCTAGGTTCAAAAGTCATCTGATAGGCTAGTTATGTCAAGGTATTTTATTTATTTATTTATTTTTAATTTTTTATAAACATATATTTTTATCCCCAGGGGTACAGGTCTGTGAATCAACAGGTTTACACACTTCACAGCACTCACCAAAGCACATACCCTCCCCAATGTCCATAATCCCAACCCCTTCTCCCAAACCCCCTCCCCCCAGCAACCCTCAGTTTGTTTTGTGAGATTAAGAGTCACTTATGGTTTGTCTCCCTCCCAATCCCATCTTGTTTTATTTATTCTTCTCCTATTTTCAATAAAGTATTTGGAAACACAAAAGAAAAAAGGTGAAAACTGAAATTATTTTCTGCATAGTATATCCTTGTCAAAAATCACAAATAAGAAAAGTGTTATATAAAGTACTATTTTATTAAATATATGTCACTCAGCACTCATGATTTCATCATTCTGGTGGTATGGAGAGGGTATGAAGTGGCTAATAGTCCAAGAATAAGTTTACATGTCCAGAACAGAACATTGTGAAAGTTATAGAAAACTTGAGGATAGAAGGAAAAAATACAGAAAGAAATGAATCCACATGCAGAAAGCAAAGAGTTCTATCACCTCAATCATTCTAGAAATATTCTTGCAATTTAAATAAATATTTTTCACATAGATAGTCTAAAATTACTTGTTTACTTTTATGTTTAATTTTGTATGTGTGTGTGTCTGTGTATGTGTGTCTTTATTTCTGTGTGTGTGTGTGTGTGTGTGTGTCTAATGAGAGAGAGACAGAGACGGAGACAGAGAGTCATAACTAAATTAAACAAAATCCTGGGGTGCCTGGGTGGCTCAGTGGGTTAAAGCCTCTGCCTTCAGCTCAGGTCATGATCCCAGAGTCCCAGGATCAAGCCCCAGATCAGGCTCTCTGCTCCATAGGGAGCCTGCTTCCTCCTCTCTCTCTCTCTCTCTCTGCCTACCTCTCTGCCTACTTGTGATCTCTGCCTGTCAAATAAATAAATAAAATCTTAAAAAAAAAAAAGAGAGAGAGAGAGAGAGAGAGAGAGATGGATGCTTAACAAACTGAGCCACCTAGCTGCCCTGAAATGAGTAGGCAGGGATTAAATAAATAAATAAATGAATATTTTTCACAAAAAATTACATGTTTACTTTTATGTTAATTTTGTATGTATGCATCTGTATATGTGTGTCTTTCTTTCTGTGTATATGCATGCATGTGTGTGTGTGTAAAATAAGAGAGAGACAGAGACAGAGAGACATAACTAAATTAAACAAAATCCTGGGGTGCCTGGGTGGCTCAGTGGATTAAAGCCTCTGTCTTCAGCTCAGATCATGATCCCAGGGTCCTGGGATCGAACCCTGCACTGGGCTCTCTGCCTGGCAGGGAGCCTGCTTCCTCCACCTCTGTCTCTCTGCCTGCATCTCTGCCTGCCTGTGATCTCTGTCTGTTAAATAAAATAAATAAAATCTTTAGAAAAAAAATTAAAAAATCCTAATATATGTACGTGATAAAAAGAAAGGCTTGATTTATGTGTGTTAGTAGAGGGTGAAATGAGTCGGGCAAAATATTAATAAAACACCCCCAATCTAGCATGACACATTTAGAAAAAGTTGAATCTGGTAGAATGTCTTAAGAACTGATTACATTGAACATAAAGAAACCAACACAGACACACATACATTCACAATTCTGTGCATATATTGGAAGAACCAATTTAGAAACAGGATTTGCTGTAAGATTTTTTTCTGTCTCAAGACAGTAAATGTCATGTGTTAGAGAGGATGTAAAGAAAGGGGAACACTCTTACACTGTTGGAGGAAATGCAAGTTGGTGCAGCCACTTTAGAAAACAGTGTGGAGATTCCTTAAGAAATTAAAATTAGAGATACCCTATGACCCTGCCATTCCACTATTGGGTATTTACCCCAAAGATACAGATGTAGTGAAAAGAAGGACCATCTGTATCCCAATGTCCATAGTAGCAATAGCCACAGTTGCCAGCCAAACTGTGGAAAGAGCCAAGATGCCCTTCAACAGATGAATGGATAAAGAAGATATTGTCCATATATACTATGGACTATTATGTTTCCATCAGAAAAGATGAATATCGGGGAGGAGTCAAGATGGCGGAGACTACTTCAGCTAGCAGGAGATCAGCTAGATAGCTTAACTAAATATTGCAAACACCTGAAAATCCATCGGCAGATCAAAGAGAACAAGAACAGCAATTCTGGAAACAGAAAAACAACCACTTTCTGAAAGGTAGGACCAGCGGAGAAGTGAATACAAAGCGACAGGAAGATAGACCCCGGGGGGAGGGGCTGGCTCCCGGCAAGTGGTGGAGCAACGGAACACAAAATCGGGACTTTTAAAAGTCTGTTCTACTGAGGGACATCGTTGCAGAGGCTAAACCGGGGCGAAGCCCACGCGGGGTCAGCATGGCCTCAGGTCCCGCAAGGTCAGAGAAGGTTCAGGGGTGTTTGAGTGTAGCAGAGCTTGCGGGTATTGGAACGGGAAAGCCGGCTACAGAGACAGAGCCAACAGTAAGCTCACAGCTCAGCATTACCTTGAACCGGTCGCAGGCTTGCTGAGCTCCAAGCGCGGCCAGAGGTCAGGCAGACGGGAGTAACTAGGCGCTGTTCTCTGAGGGCGCACTGAGGAGTGGGGCCCAGGGCTCTCGGCTCCTCCGGGCCGGAGACGAGGTGGCCGCCATTTGTATTCCTGTCCTCCAGAACTCTACGGAAAGCGCTCAGGGAACAAAAGCTCCTGAGAGCAAACCCAAGCGGATTACTCACCCCGGCCCCTGGTAAGGGCAGTACAATTCCCCCTGGGGCAAAGACACTTGAGAATCACTACAACAGGAACCTCCCCCAGAAGATCAACAAGAAATCCAGCCGAGACCAAGTTCACCTAACAAGGAGTGCATTTTCAATACCAAGGAGAGCAGCAGAATTCCAGAGGAGGAGAAAGCAAAGCACGGAACTCATGGCTTTTTCCCTGTGATTTTTTTTTAGTCTTGCGGTTAATTTAATTTTTTTCTTTTTAATTTTTTGTTTTTTTTCTTGCCTTCTGGTAAAATTTTTTTTTAACTTTTACATTTTTCTTTTTTAACATTTTTAACTAGTTTATCTAATATATATATTTTTTTCTTTTTTATATTTTTCTTATTTGTTTTCTTTTTTTAAAATTCTTTTCTTTTTTTTTCTTTTTTCTTTCTTTCTTCCTTTTTGAACCTCTTTTTATCCCCTTTCTCCCCCCTCACGATTTGGGATCTCCTCTAATTTGGTTAAAGCATATTTCCTGGGGTTGTTGCCACCCTTTTAGTATTTTACTTGCTCCTTCATATACTCTTATCTGGACAAAATGACAAGAAAGAAAAATTCAACACACAAAAAAGAACAAGAGGCAGTACCGAAGGCTAGGGACCTAATCAATACAGACATTGGTAATATGTCAGATCTAGAGTTCAGAATGACAATTCTCAAGGTTCTAGCCGGGCTCGAAAAAGGCATGGAAGATATTAGAGAAACCCTCTCGAGAGATATAAAAGCCCTTTCTGGAAAAATAAAAGAACTAAAATCTAACCAAGTTGAAATCAAAAAAGCTATTAATGAGGTGCACTCAAAAATGGAGGCTCGCAATGCTAGGATAAATAAGGCAGAAGAAATAATTAGTGATATAGAAGACCAAATGACAGAGAATAAAGAAGCTGAGCAAAAGAGGGACAAACAGCTACTGGACCACGAGGGGAGAATTCGAGAGATAAGTGACACCATAAGATGAAACAACATTAGAATAATTGGGATTCCAGAAGAAGAAGAAAGAGAGAGGGGAGCAGAAGGTATACTGGAGAGAATTATTGGGGAGAATTTCCCCAATATGGCAAAGGGAACGAGCATCAAAATTCAGGAGGTTCAGAGAACACCCCTCAAAATCAATAAGAATAGGCCCACAACCCGTCACTTAATAGTAAAATTTACAAGTCTCAGTGACAAAGAGAAAGTCCTGAAAGCAGCCCGGGAAAGAAGTCTGTAACATACAATGGTAAAAATATTAGATTGGCAGCTGACTTATCCACAGAGACCTGGCAGGCCAGAAAGAGCTGGCATGATATTTTCAGAGCACTAAACGAGAAAAACATGCTGCCAAGAATACTATATCGAGCTACGCTATCATTGAAAATAGAAGGAGAGATTAAAAGCTTCCAGGACCAACAAAAACTGAAAGAATTTGCAAACACCAAACCAGCTCTACAGGAAATATTGAAAGAGGTCCTCTAAGCAAAGATAGAGCCTACAAGTGGTAGATCAGAAAGGTACAGAGACCATATACAGTAACAGTCACATTACAGGCAATACAATGGCCCTAAATTCATATCTCTCAATAGTTACCCTGAATGTTAATGGGCTAAATGCCCCTGTCAAAAGACACAGGTTTCAGAATGGATAAAAAAACAAAACCCATCTATATGTTGCCTCCAAGAAACTCATTTTAAGCCCGAAGACACCTCCAGATTTAAAGTGAGGGGGTGGAAAAGAAGTTACCATGCTAATGGACATCAGAAGAAAGCAGGAGTGGCAATCCTTATATCAGATCAATTAGATTTTAAGCCAAAGACTATAATAAGAGATGAGGAAGAACACTATATCATACTCAAAGGGACTGTCCAACAAGAAGATCTAACAATTTTAAATATCTATGCCCCAAAGTGGGAGCAGCCAACTATATAAACCAATAAATAAGAAAATCAAAGAAACACATCAACAATAATACAATAATAGTAGGGGACTTTAACACTCCCCTCAATGAAATGGACAGATTATCCAAGCAAAAGATCGGCAAGGAAATAAATGCCTTAAACGGCACACTGGACCAGATGGACATCACAGATATATTCAGAACATTTCATCCCAAAGCAACAGAATACACATTCTTCTCTAGTGCACATGGAACATTCTCCAGAATAGATCACATCCTCGGACCTAAATCAGGACTCAACCGGTATCAAAAGATTGGGATCATTACCTGCATATTTTCAGACCACAATGCTCTAAAGCTAGAACTCAAACACAAAAGGAAGTTTGAAAAGAACCCAAATACATGGAGAGTAAACAGCATCCTTCTAAAGAATGAATGGGTCAACCGGGAAATTAAAGAAGATTTGAAAAAAATCATGGAAACAAATGATAATGAAAACACAATGGTTCAAAATCTGTGTGACACAAAAGGCAGTCCTGAGAGGAAAATATATAGCGGTACAAGTCTTTCTCAAGAAAGAAGAAAGGTCTCAGGTACACAACCTAACTCTACACCTAAAGGAGCTGGAGAAAGAACAAGAAAGAAACCCTAAGCCCATCAGGAGAAGAGAAATCATAAAGATCAGAGCAGAAATCAATGAAATAGGAACCAAAAAAAAAAAAAAATAGAAGGAATCAATGAAACTAGGAGCTGGTTCTTTGAAAGAATTAATAAAATTGATAAACCCCGGCCAGACTTATCAAAAAGAAAAGAGAAAGGACCCATATAAATTAAATCATTAATGAAAGAGGAGAGATCACAGCTAACACCAAAGAAATACAAACTATTATAAGAACATACTATGAGGAACTCTACGCCAATAAATTAGACAATCTGGAAGAAATGGATGCATACCTAGAAACATATAAACTACCACAACTGAACCAGGAAGAAATAGAAAGCCTGAACAGACCCAAAGCCAGTAAGGAGTTTGAAACAGTCGTTAAAAATCTCCAAATAAACAAAAGCCCAGGGCCAGACGGCTTCCCGGGTGAATTCTACCAAAAATTTAAAGAAGAACTAATTCCTATTCTCCTGAAACTGTTCCAAAAAAATATAAATGGAAGGAAAACTTCCAAACTCATTTTATGAGGCCAGCATCACCTTGATCCCAAAACCAGACAAGGATCCCATCAAAAAAGAGAGCTACAGACCAATATCCTTGATGAACTCAGATGCGGAAATACTCAACAAAATACTAGCCAATAGGATTCAACAGTACATTAAAAGGATTATTCACCACGACCAAGTGGGATTTATTCCAGGGCTGCAAGGTTGGTTCAACATCCGCAAATCAGTCAATGTGATACAACACATCAATAAAAGAAAGAACAAGAACCATATGATCCTCTCAGTAGATGCTGAAAAAGCATTTGACAAGTACAGCATCCCTTCTTAATCAAAACTTGTCAAAGTGTAGGGATAGAGGGCACATACCTCAATATCATCAAAGCCATCTATGAAAAACCCACCGCAAATATCATTCTCAATGGAGAAAAACAGAAAGCTTTTCCGCTAAGGTCAGGAACACAGCAGGGATGTCCATTATTACCACTGCTATTCAACATAGTACTTGAGGTCCTAGCCTCAGCAATCAGACAACAAAAGGAAATTAAAGGCATCCAAATCGGCAAAGAAGAAGTCAAATTATCACTCTTCGCAGATGATATGATACTATATGTGGAAAACCCAAAAGACTCCACTCCCAAACTGCTAGAACTTATACAGGAATTCAGTAAAGTGTCAGGATATAAAATCAATGCACAGAAACCAGTTGCATTTCTCTACACCAACAGCAAGACAGAAGAAAGAGAAATTAAGGAGTTAATCCCTTTTACAATTCCACTCAAAACCATAAGATACCTAGGAATACACCTAACCAAAGAGGCACAGAATCTATACTCAAAAAACTATAAAGTACTCATGAAAGAAATTGAGGAAGACACAAAGAAATGGAAAAATGTTCCATGCTCCTGGATTGGAAGAATAAATATTGTGAAAATGTCTATGCTACCTAAAGCAATCTACACATTTAATGCAATTCCTATCAAAGTACCATCCATCTTTTTCAAAGAAGTGGAACAAATAATTCTAAAATTTATATGGAACCAGAAAAGACCTCGAATAGCCAAAGGGATATTGAAAAAGAAAGCCAACGTTGATGGCATCACAATTCTGGACTCAAGCTCTATTACAAAGCTGTCATCATCAAGACAGAATGGTATTGGCACAAAACCAGACACATAGATCAATGGAACAGAATAGAGAGCCCAGAAATAGACCCTCAACTCTATGGTCAACTAATCTTCGACAAACCAGGAAAGAATGTCCAATGGAAAAAGACAGCCTCTTCAAAAAATGGTGTTGGGGGGACGCCTGGGTGGCTCAGTGGGTTAAGCCTCTGCCTTCGGCTCAGGTCATGATCCCAGGGTCCTGGGATCGAGCCCCACATCGGGCTCTCTGCTCAGCAGGGAACCTGCTTCCCTTCCTCTCTCTGCCTGCCTCTCTGCCTACTTGTGATCTACTTCTGTCAAATAAATAAATAAAATCTTAAAAAAAAAAATGGTGTTGGGAAAATTGGACAGCCACATGCAGAAAAACGAATTTGGATCATTTCCTTACACCACACACAAAAATAGAGTCAACGTGGATGAAGGACCTCAATGTGAGAAAGGAATCCATCCAAATCCTTGAGGAGAACAAAGGCAGCAACCTCTTCAACCTCAGCCGCAGCAACATCTTCCTAGGAACATCGCCAAAGGCAAGGGAAGGAAGGGCAAAAATGAACTATTGGGCTTTCATCAAGATCAAAAGCTTTTGCACAGCAAAGGAAACAGTTAACAAAATCAAAAGACAACTGACAGAATGGGAGAAGATATTTGCAAACGACATATCAGATAAAGGACTAGTGTCCGGAATCTATAAAGAACTTAGCAAACTCAACACCCAAAGAACAAATAATCCAATCAAGAAATGGGCAGAGGACCTGAACAGACATTTCTGCAAAGAAGACATCCAGATGGCCAACAGACACATGAAAAAGTGCTCCATATCACTCGGCATCAGGGAAATACAAATCAAAACCACAATGTGATATCACCTCACACCAGTCAGAATGGCTAAAATCAACAAGTCAGGAAATGACCCAACAGATAATTTCTTGTCACCTGTATATATGTATGATTTTAATAAAAATGGCAGTTGAACCTAAAATCTGAATCAATATGTGGATTTGTTTTTTTGTTTGTTTGTTTTTCAGCTCAAAATATTCACCTAGAACTACATCTTCATCTATAATTGAAGAAGGACTTGATTTATTTACTCTTTTACCTTAAACAACTAAAAGTCAAGCAAAATATTTAAATATTGTTTTAGGCATTGAACAAAGGGAAGTGCAGAATTATGGTTTCTAAAAGCAAGGAGTAAAGTGAGGTAATTCCCAATATGAGTAGCCCAGCTTACTCTCTGGACAGATTCTAGGCTATAGCACAGGGCAGGGGTACACAAACAGAGACTGGTAATTTTCCAAAGTTAAGAAAAAAATCCAGCATTCAGAGAAAGCACAGAAAGTAGAATCCATAGGACAGGTTTCCCATAAAGGAGAAATCTGCCCAAAAAGAGAAGGTTCTTAACATCTACATAAGGCTTCTCTTGAGTATTTGGCTATGAACTTATCTGTACATTGTGTCAGTAAACTGCTTAGATCAAAGGGAACCCCATCCAAAAGGAGCAAGCAGAAAAGTCCTTGGGGCTCACATATGGCTGACATAGTCATGTTTCATTAAGTCAGGTGGCAACTCCTAAAATTTGGAAAATTAGATGGAGTCCTCAGAAACAGAGGAGCACCTGGGTGGGTGGCTTATTCAGTTAAGTGGTTGCCTTTGGCTCAGGTCATGATCTCAGTGGTCCTGGGATCGAGCCCTGCGTCTGGTTCCCTACTCAGCAGAGAGTTTGCTTCTCTCTCTCTCTCTCTGCCTGACACTCAGCCTACTTGTGCTCTCTCTCTATCTCTCTGTCAAATAAATAAATAAAATCTTTAAAAAAAAAGAAAATGAAAATAGAGAAGGAGCAAACCATAAGAGATGCTGATCCCTACGAAACAAATTAAGGGTTGCTAGAGGTAAGGTGGGTGAGAAGAAGGAGTAACTGAGTGATGGTCATTAAGGAAGGCACTTGATATAATGAGCACTGGGTGTTATAATGATGATGAATCACATCATTCATCAAAAATAATGAATCACTAAATTCTATCCCTGAAACTAATTATATAGTATGTTAACTACAATGAATTTCAATAAAGAATTTAAAAATAAAAATAGTATCTCCTAAATTTTCTTCTTTTCAGGGTTAGTTAGACATCAGTCTCAATGATTAGACCATTGACCTCACTTAGTTCTTTGAAGCCTTTGTCCTAGTTCTTCTCTGCTGGCTTTTCTTCCAGCACTAGATATAGGTATTACTTTAGTCATATCTTTTGTGTCCAAGGCTAACACTTAGTAAGCTGAATGGGAAGCTGCCAGGTTTAGTAAGATTTTGGAGCAATATCATTTCCCCCTACACACAAATATCTTCCCTTTTGAATTTTGTTTTTTCTTCCTTCCTTCTCTGAAATTCTCAGCATCCTAACACTTGCATTTGGGCAACACGAGCTGGGACATTTGCTTAAAAACAAAACAAAACAAAACAAAAAACAGACAAACAAACAACAACAACAACAACAACAAAAAACACTGTTAAAATTCTTCTGATGTGCTTACTTCTTCCAAGTCACAGTGCATGGTAGTTAATTAGATTATCAGCCTTCTTGGAAAGCACAGAGAATTTCCCTTTGAGGGAATGAGGTACAGGATCCAGAGTTTCAAGGAAAAAAAACAAAGATATGACAAGTACAAGGTAGAAGCAGTGGTGGGTAGGGGAAGACTGCCATGGGAATACGGATGTGTCACTGAGAGGTCTAGGCCTCAGAGTTGTTCAGATAGAGGGACGCTTTTGCCAAGGGGAAATTGTGTGCTACTCATATATCTGTTTGGAGCAGGTCTTAACAAGATTTTTTTTTTTTTCTTTTCGAGAGAGAGCTAAGGAAAATTATAGCAAAAAGTAGAACTAACTTAAAGTGCCAGCATCAATCAGGATGGCCTAACATCATATGAAACTATATCTTTTTTGCTATATACTTTGTATGTGAATTTTGCACACATATTTCCCTCTTTGAATTTCTGGACTAAGGAGCTCAGAGAATTAATTACATAGATAGAATTTTAAGGAAAAATGATAGAATTTGAAGGGAAAATACTATACTCTTCTAATTCTCTACATACTTGTCCCTAAACATTGAAATTTAATAAATATTTGGAGAATAATTTTTGCATACCCTATAAGCTTTAATGTTTTTATGCATTATATATCCATTAGTATGCAAATACATGTGTTTTTTTCTCCAGTTTTATTGAGATAAAACTGACATATGGAACTGTACGAGTTTAAGATATACAGCATAGGGGCCCCTGCGAGGCTCAGAAGTTAAGTGTCCACCTTCAGCTCAGGTCATGATCCCAGGGTCCTGGTATCAAGCCCCATGTGGGGCTCCATGCTCACAGGGAAGCCTGCTTCTCCCACTCCCACTCCCCCTGTTTGTGTTCCCTCTCTCATTCTCTCTCTCTCTCTGTCAAATAAATAAATACAATCCTGAAAAATAAAGATACACAGCATAATGATTTGACTTACAAATATTATGAAATTATTACCAGAGTAATTTAGTTAAAATCCACCATCTCATATAGATTTTTTTTAAAAAGGAAAAGATTGCTTTTCTTGTTTTAAAACACTTAAGATTTACACTCTTAACAACTTTCCAATATACCATAGAGCACTGTTAACTATAATCATCATGTTATATGTTATATCTCAAGTACTTAACTATCTTATAACTGTAAGTTTATACCTTTTGACTACCTTCCTCAAATTACTCCTACTTCTCCCTTTTGCTACTGGCAAACAAAAATCTGATCTCTTTTCTTGCTTTTGTTTTGTTCTGTTTTTGGTTTTGTTTTTGTTGTTGTGGTTGCTGTTTTCATTTTTGTTTTGTAGATTCCACATATAAGTGAGATCATACAGTATGTATCTTTCTCTGTCTGACTTATTTCACTTAGCATGATTCCACATGGTACATCCATGTTGTTGTAAATGGCAACAATTTTTTTTCTTTTTTATGGCTGAATAATATACAAACATGGGTACATGGGCAACACACACACACACACACACACACCCCTTTAACCATTTATCTCTCAATGGACACTTAAGTTGTTTCCATATCTTAGCTATTGTAAATAATGTTGCTATGAACATGGGGGTGCAGCTATCTCTTCAACATAGGATCTTTGCTTCCTTCAGATAGATTTCAAGAAGAAAAATTCTATTCTTAATTTTTTGAGGAATCTCCATACTCATATATTTTTCCATAATGGATTAGATACATATTTTTCCATAATGGATTAGATACATATAATTGTAACAGGAGTACGAGAGGCAGTTATGGTCTTGCCAAAATACCTCACCCTTAATACAGTACCACACAATAGGCAGGGATATCATCAGCCTGGTACTTCTCCTGGAGGAGCATTGGGTTGGTGTCCCACATTAGGCATCCCAACTCCTGGGATCTGAACCTAAGGGGCAAGACTTTAAAATGATTGGCTTAGAAAAACCCAATAGGGCTGATGTACAAGGGACTTGAAGTTTTATAGAAAACAGGTTCCTTTTTTTAAAGAGCTTGTGTGCAGTAAGACTCTTCATAAGACCCAGCAAAACAAGGAAATACCATGCAATTTTTAAAAGCACTTAGACTATATATGAAGAAAATTTGTGTGCTAATCTAAAAAGATTTGCTAGAGGATCAGGGTTCAGTTGAAACTCTCCCAAGAGATGAAAACACTGGAAGACAGCACTTTTGCATTGCCCACCTACACTGCTAGAACAGGTGGGTTTTGACACAGCTTCCTCCTCCTCCCACCTTGCTAAAACAGGCAAAGGTGAGTGTTCACAGCACTATCCTGCTTACTTGCTGAAGACAGATACTGAGAGCATTTATATAGTTTCCCACTCCCTGAACGGTGTTGGTAAATGGGAGTGGTGGCAGCACTCTCCTGTGCATCCACACACAAGGGACTTTCCTGCTGAATTCATGAAGCATGTAGACATGCACAGTGGAAACTTTTTCCCACTGCTTTTCTGAAGCTACCGAGGATGTCCCATCCTCCACACTCTTCAGCTGCCCAGCTAAAACCAGTAATCACACACAATCCACACAAAGGGATACTCCTTGATCTCCTGGTCTTGGTGGCCAAAGAGGCTGGCATTTCTGAGCTCCGCAGGAATGTCACAAACAGAAAGAAATTTCTTGGCAAGCCACTCTCCCCCACCAGGGCACTGCACATACAGAAAATTTAAAAAAAACCTCAGTTTTCCTATGAAAAATGCCTCATTACTTGGCTTGAGCTTCAGCCCGAGAACAGACTATAGATTTCCCATGGATCTAGAAGTGAAGGAGGTGCTTTCAGGGTACATAAGCAGAAATACACTGTCCTTGCATCTCTTTGGCCTTTCCACAGCTCAACAAGACCTCCCAGAAAGGAGCTTTTACACTCCTCTGAAGACCCAATTTTTGAAACCATCAAACAGGGGACACATCCAGATCTCCTGGTCTGGAGCCCAGCAGGAATTATGATTGTGGCCTTATAGGACTGTATATAATTTCATACTTTAAAAGGTGTTACCTGAGGGTATGGCTTCAAATCAGCCTGAAACTAGGTGTTAAATGAGATTTCTTCCCTTGGGATACTTACAGGTCTTGGCACACCCTTAACCATAAGAACTTATCAATAATAAATCAGGCAGTTTAGGCAATTGCAAAGGTTTGAAAGACATCCAAGTGTTAGTACAAGGTTGAATGAGAAGTTTCATCACCTACACAAGGCCAGTCCTTCAAGATTGAGAACAGTAGCTATTTCACCCAATACATAGGCTCAAGCACAGAGAGTCAAGGAAAAAAAGAAAGAAAGAAAGAAAGAAAAAAGAAAAGAAAATAGAAGGAAACAGAAATATGTTCCAAATGAAAGAACAAGATAAAAGCTCGGGGGGGGGGGGACTTAAAGAATGCAATAACTAAACTGAAATATATACTAGAAGGGTTCAACAGAAGACTGGATAAAACCGAAGAATGGATCAAGAAGCTGGAAAAGAAAGAAATGAAACACCAAGACAGAGCTGAAAAATAATAAATAAATAAATTTAAAAAAAATGAATTTGACTTAGGAGGTAGTGGAATACTAAGGGGACCCTGGGAGTTTTTCATCCTTCAAACACAACTAGATTAATATGAAATATTTGGACCACTTAGGGAATTCATCTGAGGATTAGGAGAATGATCTGAATGTTCTGAGTGAGAGAACATGGCAAAAACAAAGCACATAGATGTGAACTGGGGGAGAGAAAAGCCACAGTGCCACAGTGTAGAAGGAGTTCTTTCTGTGGAGAGTGAAAAGAGAGAGAAAGAGAGAAAGTAAAGGAGAATAATGTATTATGTTTGTTCAAGAAAAACACTTCCCCAAAACCTCTTGACTGAGGAGTCAAGAGGAACGACATATCACAAGTGTTTATAAGCTGTGTGGTACTTAAATTCTCAGTTTTGGAAGTAGATAACTTTTGCTGGAGTTGAGTCATGGTGTGTGCTCCTGGGAAGAAGGAGGGCACAGGCCTAGGAGAAGACAGCATGGTATAGGGAATCCCCTGAATCTCACTGGGAGAGTCTTTCCCTTCCTGGATTACACTTGAAAGAGCTTATATTGTCTCTCCAATCATAAAAGACCCTGCTGGTGCCAGTGAGTGGCCATTTATCAGCAAGGGACTGAGGTGCAGGCAGAGAACAGATAACCTGGTTGCTGCTTTTTGTTGTGTTTCATGGCAGACTCTGAGCACCAAGGCAGGCTTATAACTGTTTTTCTTGGACAGAGCAGTGTTGGGTGCAGCACTATGAGGCTCTTCTCTGAGGGAGTGGAGAGTGTCCTCACCATTCCAGGTCCTTTGAGATTTGGAGTTTTGAACCTGAGCTGCATGCCAGAGACAAAAGGCAATAAAACTGTGGTGCTGGGCACAGCAATGGCTCTGGGGAACAGATGGTGTCAGGGCAGGAATCTGACAGAGTCCTGGGACACAAGATTAGAGTTTTTTGTTGTTGTTGTTTTCTTTCTCAACTTTTCTGCAAGGACTTCTTAAACAGTGGGAGACATGAAATCCCCTGTGCAGGGACAAGAGATTGGGGTGGTGCTACTTTCCATCTAACCACCAACATGGTCAGACATCAGTGAGAAACACAGGGCCCCCAGGGGAGGTGGGATCCACTTATATGAAACCCTGCCACCCCATGCTGTACAAGTGTAGGGTTTAAAAGGCAGATATGACTGTGAGTCAGCACAGTCGTCCTCTCCTCCAGAAGACCAGCACAGTCACCATACATGCATGAAATCTAATGATTATATAGTGCTCTAAAATGTCAGCTTCCATTCTGTTAGAAATAAGACCAGGTTTTCTTTTTTCTTCTTTTTCTTTTCTTTCTTTCCTTTTTCTTCTTTTTGGAATCAATCTTATATTTTTTTCTTTGTTCAATATTTTTGCTTGTTTCTCTCTCTCATTTGTGCACACTTTCTCTTTTTGTAACAGGCTTCTTTTTTTCCCCCTTTAGAATCAGGCTTATAGATTTTTTTAGTTTATTTTGTGGTTATTGTTCCTTTTCTTTCTTTCTTTTTTATTTTTGAATCAAGCTATTTCTTTCTTTTTTTTTTCCTTCAGAAGGCTTATTTTAACAAACAAATCAAAGCAGAACTAGTTAAATTTCCAAACACTCCCACCATAAGCAAGGAGGAACTCTGCAGAGGACTGTAGAAAGACCAGCCAAAATGCAACAGCAGAGTACACACAGCATGCACCTAAAATACTTCTTGAAGCACCAGGTTCTGGATAGTGTATAACTTCTTCTTTTTTTTTTCTTTTTTTTTTTAATTCTTTTTTTTTAAAGATTTTATTTATTTATTTGACAGACAGAGATCACAAGTAGGCAGAGAGTCAGGCAGAAAGAGAGGAAGCAGGCTCCTGGCTGAGCAGGGAGCCCGATGCGGGACTCGATCCCAGCACCTGGGATCATGACCTGAGCCGAAGGCAAAGGCTTAACCCACTGAGCCACTCAGGCGCCCCTGTATGACTTCTTCTTAACATAACATCATTCTTAGAAACAGGAAAGAAACCTAGTGACAATACAGAGGAATTCACTTCAAAAGAAAGATGAAGAAGAAATCACAGCCAGGGATTTTTTCAAAATAGATATATAATAGTTCTGAACAATAATTTAGAACAACAGACATAAGAATACTAGGAAGACTTGAAAGAAGCATAGAAGACACCAGATAAATCCTTGCTGCAGAGATAAAAGCCTAAAAACTTGTCAGGTTAAAAAAAAAGCCATAACTGAAATGCAAAAATGATGGAATTTTTAAAAAGATTTTATTTATTTATTTGACAGAGAAAGAGAGATCACAAGTAGGCAGACAGGCAGGCAGAGAGAGAGGGTGAAGCAGGCTCCCTGCTGAGCAGAGAACCTGGTATGGGGTTCAATCCCAGGACCCTGGGATCATGACCTGAGCTGAAGGCAGAGGCCTTAACCCACTGAGCCACCCGGGCACCCACAAAAATGATGGAATTTAATCACAATGAGGATAGAGGTAGTAGACAGGAGATTGGTGATGTAGAACATAAATTTATGGAAAATAATGAAGATTAAAAGAAGAGGTTAAAAAAAAAAACTGTTAGTTCATGAAGGTAGACTTAGGGATCACAGCTATCACATATAGTGCAATCATATCTGTATTGTAGGAATCCCAGAAGAAGATGAGTGGGAAAAAAGGGCAAAGGTTTATTTGGCCAAATTATAGCTGAGAACTTACCTAATTTGGAGAAGGAAAGAGACATTTAAGTCAAAGAGGCACAGAAAACTACCTTCAAAATCAAGAAAAACAGGTCAACACCTAGACACATCATAGCAGAACTTGCCAAATACAAAAATAAAGAGGATTCTCAAAGCAGCTAGAGATAAAAGGACCTTAAGCTATAAGGGTAGATACATAAGGTTAGCAGCAGACTTGTTCAGAGAAACATGGAAGGCCAGAAGAGAGTGGCAGGATATATTCAATGTGTTAAATGAGAAAAACATGCAGTCAAGAATATTTTATCCAGCAAAGCTTCCATTCAGAAGAGAAGGAGATACAGAGTTGCCAAGTCATTCAAAAACTAAAGGAGTTTGCAAACAGTGAAACAGTTCTTCAAGAAATGTTAAAGGATACCCTTTGGATAGGAAAGAGATTAAAAACATCAAAAACTAGAAAGCAGAGACAATCTACAGGAACACAACTTTATAGGTAATAAAATGGCAACAAATTAATATCTTTCAGTAATTACTCTGAATGTAAATGGGCTAAAATTCCCAGTCAAGAGACCTAGGATATCAAAAGAGATAAACAAACAAACAAACAACAACAACAACAAAAAACCCCAAGACCCATTGGCGTGCAGCTTAAAAGATATTAAGTTTAGACCCCAAACACCTCCAGACTGAAAATGAGAGGGTGGAGAATAATTTGTCATGCTAATGGACATCAAAAGAATGCTGGAGTACCCATACTTACAACAGATAAACTAGATTTTAAACCAAAGACTGTAATAAGAGATGAAGAAAGACAATATGATAATAAGGGGCTCTATCCAACAAGAAGTACTAAAATTGCAAGTATTTATGTCCCAACCATAGGAGAAGCCAAACACACAAATCAATTAATAACAAACAAAGAAACTCATTGATTAATAATACAATAATATTAGGGACTTTAATATCCCATTCAGCAATGGACAAATCATCTAAGCAGAAGATTAACAAGGAAACAATGGCTTTGAATGACACACTGGAGCAGATGGACTCAACAGATATATTCAAAACATTTCACCCTAAAACAGCAGAATACACATTATTTTCTAGTACACTTGAAACATTCTCCAGAAAAGACCACAGACTGCATCATAAATGGGGCCTCAAGCAGTACAAAAACACTGATATCATACTATCCATATTTTATACCACAATTTGATGAAACTTGTCTCAACTAACAAGAAAAAATTGGAAATAACACAAATACATGGAAGTTAAAGAACATCCTACTAAACAATGAATGGGCAAACCAGGAAATTAAGGGAAAATCAAAAGCTACATGGAAAGAAATGAAAATGAATACATGACAGTCTAAAACCTTTGGGATGCTGAAAAGGCAGTCATAAGAGGGATGTATATGGCAATACAGGCCTTCCTCAAAAAACAAGTCTCAAATACACGATCTAAGCTTACAACTAGAACAGCTAGAAAAAGAACAGAAAATAAAGCCTAAAACCAGGATAAGAAGGGAAATATTTAAGAGTAAAGCAGAAATAAACAACAACAACAGTAAAAACAGATCAATGAAAGTAGGAACTGGTTATTTGAAAGAATTGACAAAATTGATAAACTCCTAGCCAGCTTATCAAAAAGAAAAGAGAAAGGACCCAAATAAATAAAATCATGAATGGAAATGGTGAAATAACAACCAGCACCACAATACATAAACAAATATAAGATAATTATGTCCAATTACATGTCACCAAACTGGACAATCTGGAAGAAATGGATAAATTCCTAAAAACCAAAACTGAAACAGAAAGAAATAGAAAATATGAACAGACCAATAACCAACAAAATAATTGAATGAATCATCAAAAATCCCCAACAAACCAGAGTCTAGAACCAGATAACTTCCCAGGAGAATTTTACCAAACATTTTAAAAAGAATTAAAACCTATTTTTCCTCAAACAGTTCCAAAAAATAGAAATGGAAGGAAAAATTCCAAACTCATTCTACAAGGCCAGAATTATCTTGATTTCAAAGCCAGAGACCTTAAAGTCTCTGCCTTCGGCTCAGGTCATGATCCCAGGGTCCTGGGATCGAACCCCGTTTCAGGGTCTCTGCTCAGCAGGGAACCTGCTTCCTCCTCTCTCTCTTTCTCTGCCTGCCTTTCTGCCTACTTGTGATCTCTGTCTGTCAAATAAATAAATAAAATCTTAAAAAAAAAACAAGATATACAAATGGCCAACAGACACATGAAAAAATGCTAAACATCAGTCATCATCAGGGAAACACAAATCAAAACCACAATGAGATACCACCTCACACCTGTCAGAATGGCTAAAATTAACAACACAGGAAACAACAGATGTTGCAAAGATGCACAGAAGGGGGAATCCTCTTGAACTGTTGGTTGGAATGCAAACTGGTGCAGCTACTGTGGAAAATATTATGGAGATTCCTCAACAATTTAAAAATGGTAAAAATACTGTATGGCCCAGCAACTGCAGTACTAGGTATTTATCCAAAGGATAAAAAATTCTGATTATAAGGGGCATATGCAATCTTATGTTTGTTTCATTTTTTTAATTTTTTTTATTTATTTGACAGAGATCACAAGTAGGCAGGGAGGCAGGCAGAGAGAGGGAAGGGGAAGTAGGCTCCCCACTGAGCAGAGAGCCCAATGTGGGGCTCAATCCCAGGACACTAAGCTGAAGGCAGAGGCTTAACCTGCTGAGCCACCCAGGTGCCCCTGCAATCTTATGTTTATAGCAACACTATCAATAATGCCTAAATTATGGAAAGACCCCAAACATCCATCAACCGATGAATGAATAAAAAAATGGGACACACACACACACACACACACACACGAGTATTACTCAACAGTCAAAAATATTGAAATCTTGCCATTTGCAATGACATGTATAGAACAAGAGTGTATTGTGCTAAAAGAAAGAAGTCAGTCACAGAAAGACAAATACTATATGATTTTAGTCATATGCAGAATTTAAAAAACAAAATAGATGAAAATAGGGGAAAAGAAGGAAAAATGAAGTAAGTTAAAAACAGAGGGAAGCAAACAATAAACGTCTCTTAACTATAAAGAATAAACTGCTGGAGGGGGGGTCAGTGGTGTGATGGGCTGAATGGGTGAAGGGCATTAAGAAGGGCACTTGTGATGAGCACTGGGTAGTATGCATAACTGATGAATCACTAAATTTTACTTCTGAAACCAATACTACATTGTATGTTAAGTAACTTGAGTTTAAATAAAATAAAATTTAAAAAACAATGAACTTAACTTAAGGGGCCTATAGGACAAATCAAACAGAATAACATTTGTTTTATAGGCAACTCAGAGGGAGAAGAGATAAAAGAGTAGAAAAATTATTTGAGGAAATAATGGCTCAAATTGTCCCTAGGGTAGGAAAGGAAACAGACATCCAGGCCCAGGAAGTACAGAAAGTTAAAAAAAACAAAAACAAACAAACAAAAAACCAACCAGCCCAAACACACGTAATTAAAATGTCAAAGTTTAAAGGTATAGAATCTTACAAGTAGCAAGAGCACAACAAACTGTTACACCCAAGGGAAACCCCATAATGTTATCAGTAGATTTTTCAGCAGAAACTTTGCAGGCCAGAAGATGATGGCATGACATATTCAAAGAGATAAAAGGAAAAAAAAAAAAAAAAACTTCCAGCCAAGAATACTCCACCTAGCAAGGCTACCTTTCAGAATTGAAGGAGACATAGAGTTTTCTAGACATGCAAAAGGTAAAATAGTTTATCATTACTAAACCAGACATAGAGTAGCTATTTTTTTTTTAAAGACTCATTTATATATTGCCTACAAGGGACTTACTTCACAAGTAAAGACACACACAGACTGAAAGTGAAGGGATGGCAAAAGATACTCTGTGGAAATGAAAAAAGAAGCTGGTGTAGCCATACTCATATGCTTTAATAAAAGACTGTAGCAAGAGACAAAATGGTACCACATAATGATGAAAGGATTAGTGCCACAAGAAGATATAACATTTGTAAATATTTGTGTACCCAACAAAGAAGCACCTAAATATAAAGTAAATATTAACAGACATTAAGAGAGAAATTGATAGCAATACAATAATAATGACATGCTTTAACCACACTTATATGAATTTATTTATCATCCAGACATAAAATCAGTGAGGAAATATTGGCTTCAAACAACATATTAAACCAGATGGACTTAACAGAGACATACAGTATAGTCTATCCAAAAGAGCAGAATATACTTTCGTCTCAAATGAACATGAAGTATTCTCCAAGACAGATCACATGTTAGGACACAAAACAAGTTTCAATGAATTCAAGAAGACTGAAATCATATTAAGCACCCTTTCCAACTACAATAGTATAAAACCAGAAATCAATTACTAGAAGAAAACTGGGAAAACTAAAAGTATGCAGAGATTAAACATGTTACTGAGTAATTACTGGGTCATGGAAAATTTCAAAGAAAAAAAAAATTAAAATACCAAGAGACAAAAGAAAACAGAAATAAAACATACCAAAATATATGGGATGTAGCAAAATCAGTTATAAGAGGAAAGTAAAAAGCAATACAGGCCTATCTCAAGAATAAAAAGATATCTCAAATAATTTCAATTTACATCTAAAGGATGTAGACAAAGAAGAATAACTGAAAATTGCAGATATTAGAAGGAAGAAAATAAGAAAAACCAGAGCAAAAATAAATGAAATAGAGACTAAAAAGACAATAGAAAAGATCAATAAAACTTAGATCAACTACAAACTTAGCTACATCCAATGTAATTATAACAACAACAACAAAGATATAGGGACCTCATTGCTTCACACTTCAGTTAACTACAAATCACAGTGACTTATGGTTATAATTCTAACACATTTAAATTGCAACATGGGCCACCATACATATATTTTACTAACTTTTCATTACCAGTGAACATCCATAGAAAATTTTAAAAATGATAAAAAAAAATGGACTTCCATATCATTCTTTCAAGACACAATAAAGCATGGATTATTTTGTTACTGAGTTAGATGCCAAAGCATTGTATTTCCTTTTAGATTTATTTATTTATATTTATTTATTTATTTTAGAAACGGAAACAGACAAAGAACATGAGCAGGAGGACCAAAGGGAGAGGGAGAGAGAATCTCAAAGAGATTACACACTCAGGCTAGAGCCTGATGGGGGTTTGATCTGACATGAGATTATGACCTGAGCCAAAAGAGAGATGTTGACACTTGACTGGTTGTATCACCCAGACACCCTGTATTGCATTTTGTGATAACCAAATATAAGATATAATGACATTACTAGAGAAACACTCATCCCAATATTCCCAACTTAAAACAACAATCAGAAATATAAGAATATTTAAAATGTACTCTCAGCAGAGTTTCTTAATATAAATAAAAAGTTAAAATAAGACTACTACTTGGTATTTTTCCAAATAAAATGAAAACATTATTTTGAAAATATATATGTACCCCTATGTTCATAGAAACAATATTCTTTTTTTTAAAGATTTTATTTATTTTATTTTATTTATTTATTTTATTTATTTGACAGAGAGAGATCAGAAGTAGGCAGACAGGCAGGCAGAGAGGGAAGAAGGCTCACTGCTGAGCAGAGAGCCCAATGTGGGGCTCAATCCCAGGACCCTAGGACCATGACCTGAGCCAAAAACAGAGGCTTTAACCCACTGAGCCACCCAGGAGCCCCTAGAAACATTATTCCTAATAGCCAAGACGTAAAAGCAACTTAAGTGTCCATTGATGGATGAATTGATGAAGAGATTTTATATATATATATGATATATATATATGATATACATATATTATATATATATAATTACATACATATATGTAATTATATACATATATTTAATGTGTGTATATTTGCACATATATAATATCTTCATCCATATATGTGTGTATATATATATATATATACATATATAATGAGATATCACTTAACCATTTAAAGAGAGAATGAAAGCTTGCCATTTGCAACAACATGGATGGATCTAGATGGCAAAAGCTAAGTGAAAAAAATCAGAGAAAGACATATGATTTCACTTGTATTTGAATCTAAACAAGAAAATAAATAAACAAAACAAATATCTGACTCTTAATTACAGAGAGCAAACTGGTAATTGTCAGAGGGGAGGTGGGATGGTCAAAGTAGATAAAGAGGATTAAGAAGTGCAAACTTATTGCCACTTCCAGTTGGCGATGAGAGAGGAATTAGGCACAAACAAGTCAGCTGCAAAAGACTGGGAGCAGGGGACAACGGTCGAAAAGGACTGCTGCCATGAGCAACTCTACCATCTCACTTTTATTGGATAGAAAACAATAGCCAACAGAAGGATTGATGAAGGTCAAATGTTAATCCTGTCTTGCTGACAAGCAAGAAGGAGGATAAAGTTTATAGTTAACCAAGCACATTCAAAAGACTCATCTAACTAACAACGAGGACTTCTGGGAAGAGAAAGGAGCAATAACGAAAAAGGGAAGCAGGCGGTTTTCTTTCCACACTGAGCTGACCGGGCATTCCCGGGTGCTTGGCTTCCCTGAAGCAGGTGGTGTTCCGCCCTGGGCAGGCTGGGCATTCACGGCTGCCCGGCTTCTGTGAAGGGGCAACATTCCGCCCTGAGGGAGCCGGGCATCCCCAGCTGCCCAGCTTCAAGGTCGTACATCATCCTTCTCCCCAAAGACCTGTTGTCAGTATATGTATTTCTTAAGGCCATATCTAAATGTGCTTGGCAACTAGTAAAATCCTCCAGGGGTTACAGTTTAAGTAACAAATTGTTCCGAGGGGCAGCAGCACTTATTATTTAAAAAAAAATAAGTCACAGAGATGAAAAGTATAGCATAGTGAACACAGCCAATAATATTATGATAACATTATAAAGTGGTACATGGTGAATATACTTATTGTGGTGACCACTGAATAATGTATGGAATTACTGAACAAATATTTTGTGCACCTAAGTCTAATGTAACACCATATGTCAATCATAAATCATAAATTAACAATAAAAATAAATAAAAAGAAAGAAAATGAAACCATGACCAAGGTAAGTTTCTGAGTGGCTCATGTGTTAGCCATGCAGGAAAAGCCATTTAGTGATGGTGAGTGGATTAAACTTTTGATTACAAATTTTTAGTTGTAGTAGATGCTTAAAGAGTTAAGGACATTGGAAGTAATGTCAATAAATTGAAAAACAAAGAAAACTGTTACAAGGAGTTTTCCTTGGATTTTGATACATCAAGAAAAGTTATAAACACTGCTCAGTTGTCATTTATTTCAAGAGGCAATGCTAAGTTTAAAGTGACTAACAAGGTATGCCTGGGTGGCTCAGCTGGTTAAATATCTGCCTTCAGCTCAGGTCATGATCCCAGAGTCCTGGCCCACATCAGGCTTCTTGCTCAATAGGAAGCCTACTTTTACTGTCTTTGTGCCACTCTCCTTGCTTGTATGCTATCTCTCTCTCAAATGAATAATTAAAATTGTTTAAAAAAATAAACTGACTGAAGAATTAACATGTAGAAATAGTTTGCATAGAACAGCTATAGGAAATACTTTTTTTCATTTTATTAATATCTTTATTTAATTGTTTTTCGTGTTCCAAGATTCATTGTTTATGCACCACATTCAGTGCTCCATGAAAGATGTGCCCATGACCAGGCTCATCCATCCAACAACTCCCTTTCCTTCATAACCCTCAGACTCATTCCCAGAATCCACAGTTACTCATCTTTCATCTCCCCTGCTGATTTACCTCAATTCACTTTTCCTATCTTTTTCCTAATATCCTCCATGTTATTCCTTATGCTCCACAAGTAAGTGAAACCGTATGACAATTGACTTTCTCTGATTGATGTATTTCACTCAGCATAATCTCCACCAGTCCCATCCATGTTGATGCAAAATTTGGTTTTCATCCCTTCTGATAGAGGCATGATATTCCATTGTATATATGGACCATTACATTTTTTACCCATTTGGCTGTTGAAGGGCGTCTGGGCTCTTTCCACTGTTTGGTGACAGTGACCATTGCTGCTAAGAATACTGGGGTACAGATGGTCCTTCTTTTCACTACATCTGTATCTTTGGGGTAAATACCCAGTAGTGCAATTGCAGGGTCATAGGGTAGCTCTATTTGTAATTTCTTAAGGAATCTACACACTGTTTTCCAAAGTGGCTGCACCAAATTGCATTCCCACCAACAGAGTAAGAGGATTCCCCTTTCTCCACATCCTCTCCAACACTTGTTGTTTACTGTCTTGTTAATTTTGGCCATTCTAACTGGTGTAAGGTGGTATCTCAATGTGGTTTTGATTTAAATCTCCCTGATGGCTAATGATTATGAACATTTTTTCATGTGTTTGTTAGCCATTTGTATGTCTTCTTTGGAGAACTGTCTGTTCATGTCTTCTGCCCATTTTGTGATGTGATTATCTGTTTTACGTGTGTTGAGTTTGAAGTGTTCTTTACAGATCTTGGATATCAGCCCTTTGTCTCTAGTGTCACTTGCAAATATCTTTTCCCATTATGTGTGTTGCCTCCTTGTTTGTTGACTGTTTCCTTTGCTGTGCAGAAGCTTTTGATCTTGATGAAGTCCCAAAAGTTCATTTTCACTTTTGTTTCCTCTGCCTTTGGAGACATGTCTTAAAAGAATTTGCTGTGGCCACTATCGAGGAGGTTACTGCCTATGTTCTCCTCTAGGATTTTGGTAGATTGTTGCCTTACATTGCGGCCATTCATCCATTTTGAGTTTATCTTTGTGTATGTTGTAAGAGAATTTTCCAGCTTCAGAATTCTATACATAGCTGTCCAGTTATCCCAGCACCTTTGATCGAAGATACTTTCTTTTTTCCACTGGATATTTTCACCTGGTTTGTCGGAGATTAGTTGACCATACAGTTATAGGTTGATATCCAGGCCCTCTACTCTGTTCCACTGCTCTATGTGTCTGTTTTTGTGCCAGTACCATGATGTCTTAGTGATCACAGCTTTGCAGTGAAGCTTGAAATCAAGCAACGTGATGCCCTCATTTTTGTTTTTCTTTTTCAACATTTCCTTAGCAATTTGGGGTTTCTTAGGGTTCCATATAAATTTTAGGATTGTTTGTTCCAGCTCTTTGAAAAATGTCATGGAATTTTGATCAGGTTGGCATCAAAAGTATAGATGGCTCTAGGCAATAGACATTTTAGCAATGTTTATTCTTCTGATCCCTGCGCACAGAATGTTCTTGCATCTTTTTGTGTCTTCTTCAATTTCTTTCATGAGTTTTCTGTTGTTCCTCGAGTACAGATCCTTTACCTCCTTGGTTAGGTTTATTCCCAGGTCTCCTATGGTTTTTGGTGCTATAGTAAATGGAATAGACTCTCTAATTCCCCTTTCTATATTTCCATTGTTAGTGTATAAGAAGGGAACTGATTTCTGTACATTGATTTTGTATCCTGCGGCATTACTGAATTGCTTTGTGAGCTCCAGTAGTTTGGGGGTGGAGGTTTTTGGGTTTTCTATATAAAGTACCATGTCATCTGCAAAGAGAGAGAGTTTGACTTCTTTGCCAATTTGAATCCATTTTATTTGTTTTTGTTGTCTGACTGCTGTGCTAGGACTTCTAGTACTATGTTGAGCAATAGTGGCGAGAGTGGACATACTTGTCATGTTCGTGATCTCAAAGGGGGGCTGTCAGCTTTTCACCATTGAGGATGATATTTGCTGTGGGTTTTTCATAGATACATTTTACGAAGTTGAGGAATGTTCTTTCTATTCTTTTACTTTGAATTGTTTTAGTCAGGAACGGATGCTATATCTTGTCAAATGCTTTTTCTGCATCAGCTGAGAGAACCATGTGGTTCTCTGATTTACTCTTATTGATTTATTCTATCACATTGATTGATTTGTGAATGCTGAACCAGCCTTGCCTTCTAGGGAAAAATCCCACCTGGTCATGGTGGATAATCTTTTTAATGTACTGTTGAATCCTATTGGCTTGGATCTTGCTGAGTATCTCAGCATCCACGTTTATCAGAGATATTGGTCTAACATTCTACTTTTTGATGAGGTCCTTTTCAGGTTTGGGAGTCAGGGTAATTCTGGCTTCATAGAAAGGGTCTGGAAGTTTTCCTTCTCTTTCTATTTTTTGAAACACCTTCAAGAGAACAGGTATTATTTCTTTTTTGAATGTTTTGTATAATTCCCTAGACAATCCACTAGGTGCTGGGCTCTTGTTTTTTGGGAGGTTTTTGATCACTGCTTCAATCTTGTTACTAGATATTGGTCTGTTCAGGTCATCCATTTCTTTCTGATTCAGTCTTGGAAGTTTATGGGTTTCCAGGAATGTATCCATTTCATCTAGGTTGCTTAACTTATTGACATGTAACTGTTGATAACAATTTCTGATGATTGTTTCTACCTTCTTGGTGTTAGTCATGATCTCTCCCCTTTTATTCATAATTGTATGAAATTGGGTCCTTTCTCTTTTCTTTTGGATTAGTTTGGCCCGTGGTTTATGAATCTTATTAATTCTTCCAAAGAACAAGCTTCTACTTTTGCTGATGTGTTCTACTGTATCTGTAGTTTCTGACTCATTGATCTCTGCTCTAATCTTGACTATTTCCCTTCTTGTGTGTGGGGTTGGCTTAATTTGTTGTTGATTTTCCAGTTCCTTAAGGTGTAAAACAAGCTGGTACATTGGGGATTTTTATTTTTTTTATTTTTATTTTTATTTTATTTTATTTTATTCATTCATTCATTCATTCATTCATTCATTTTTTGAGTGAGGCATGGATGCCTATATATTTCCCCCTTAGGAGTGCCTTTGCCATATCCCAGAAGTTTTGGACCCATGTGTCTTTATTCTCATTTGTTTCCATGAAATAAGTTCTTCTTTGATTTCCTGGTTGATTCAAACGTTTTTAAGCAGGGTGGTCTTTAGTTTCCATGTGTTTTAATATCTTCCAAACTTTTCTTATGGTTGAGTTCCAGTTTCAAAGCACTGTGGTCTGAATATATGCAGGGAATAATCTCAATTTTTTGGTATTGGTTGAGCCCTGATTTGTGACCCAGTATATGGTCTGTTCTGGAGAAAGTTTCATGTGTGCCAAAGAAGAATAAGCATTCTGCTTTTTTAGGGTGGAATGTTCTGTATATAACTATGAGGTCCATCCATTCCAATGCTTCAATCAAAGATCTTGTTTCTTTGTTGATTTTCTGCTTAGATGATCTCTCTGTTGCTGAGAGTGGCATGTTAAGATCCCCATATGAATATGATGTATTCATATCAATAGGACTCTTTACCAGTTGGCTTATGTTGTTGGTGCTCCCATGTTGGGGGCATAAATATTTACAATTATTAGATCTTCTTGGTGGATAGACCCTTTAAGATGATGTAGTGTCCTTCTGTATCCTTGATTACAGTTCAGTTTTTAGCTTAAAATTGAATTTATCTAATATGAGAATCACTACCCCAGCTTTCTTTTGAGGCCCATTGGCATGAAAGATGGCTCTTCATCCCTTCCCTTTCAGTCTGGATGTATCTTTAGGTTCCAAAAGTGTCTCTTGTAGATAGCATATGAATGAGTCCTGTCGTTTTATCCAGTTTGCCACCCTATGCCTTTTTATGGGAGCACTTAGGCCATTCACATTGAGAGTGATTATTGAAAAATAAATTTTTATTGACATCATGTTGCCTGTTAAGCCCTTCTTTCCACAGATTGTCTCTGTAAATTCTTGTTCTATGTCACTCTTGGGTTCTTTCTTCTTTTATAGAACACCCCTTAGTATTTCTTGTAGTGCTGGCTTGGTGGTCACATGATCCTTTAGACCTTGCTGTTTTTGGAAACTCTTTAGCTCTCCATCCATTCTGAATGTCAGCCTTCCTGGATAAAGTATTCCTGGCTGCATGTTCTTAACATTTAGTGCCCTAAATATGTCTTGCCAGCCCTTTCTGGCTCACCAGGTTTCTGTAGACAGGGCTAACATTATTTTGATGGCCCTTCCTCTGTATGTAAGGAATCTCTTCCCTTTAGCTGCCCTTAAGACTTCATGTCTGAATTTGTTATCATGAATCTCACAATTAAGTGTCTGGAGGGCTTTCTAGACTCGTTGATCTTTGGGGATGTCCTTTCTGCCTCTAGAACATGAACACTTGTTCCATTCCCCAGATTAGGGAAATTTTCATCCAGTATTTCTTCAAATATAACTCCTAGTTTCTCTCTTTTTCCACCCCATCATGAATCCCAATAATTCTGACATTGGAATGTTTTATGGCATCATTTATTTCCCTAATTCTGTTTTCATGGCTTCTAAGTTGTTTGCTCCAGGCATTCTCCTGATCTTGCTTTTCTATCAGTTTGTCTTCTAGATCACTAATTTGATCTTCTGCCTCAGTTACCCTAGCTGTTAGAGTATTTAGATTAGATTGGATCTCCTTGATAACATTTTTGACTTCTGCCATATCAGCTCTCACTTCCACCATTAGAGATTCCATTTTGCTGCTAATGGTCTTCTCCAACCTAACCATTGCCTGGACAATTTTTTACCTTGAATTCCATTTCCAACATACTGTTTTTTTTGTTGTTGTTTGTTTGTTTTCCATAGCCAATTGTTCTTTGGCAGAGGTCACAGTCTCTGAATTTTTCTTCTGTTGGTTGTTCCTCCTCCTAGTCATTTTGGTGAGAGGAGGTTGAGGGTATCTATAGCTGAATGAATCAACCATGATCCAGTCAAGATGCCCCTCTTCACTCATGATCTCCTGCCCCCCCCCCCCCGTAGAGATCTAGATGTGTATAATCTTACACCTCAGTCTGATTTCATGGGTGTTCAGAGTGTTCTGGTAGATATTTAGCTCACTTCTGGGGACCAGTAGAAATATAGGTCTCCAACTCCTCTTCCACCTTGTCCCTTCTCTCCAGATAAATAAATCTTCTCTTGCGAGGAGGTATATGGGAGCATGCTGCAATAATCAGCTGGGTTTGAAGACTCCAAATGGAGCCATGTACCAGAAATAGAAATGCTCAGTCACAGGCTGGGTGAGTTCAGAGTGCAGCTGGGGACCAGGGAGAAGGGAGGAAATGACTAATTTTCTCTGAGGGTGCACTCAGGAGTGGGGCCCTAAGCTCTGAGCTCCTACGGTTATGCAGATTGGGAGACCACTGTCTTCATTCCTGTCCTCCAAAGCTGTCAGAAAGAACATTTTCAAAGAAGTTGAGAAAACACCAACTCAGTACACCATCAAATGGAGTCTGTTAAGAAGTGTGAAATTGATGGTAGTAACAATATTCATGGAGCAGAGAAAGTATTAGTTGAATAAAGTTTCAAATCACATGGAAATGTGAAGTGTTCAAAGGCTATGGTTATTCATTATATTATTCATCAGCAGGTACGTTATGGAAAACTTCTGAATGTGTCATGTGTTATTGAACCATTAGTCAATGGTAAATTTTACTCATTCTTGTGTACAGAACCATTATCAGTATTAAAACCTGTGTATCTTGACTTCATCAAACAGAAAACAGTTTGATAACTTAGCAGTTTTATAGTTTTATTACTTTTTTATCTCAGAGTTGATAATTTAAGTTTTTCTGAATAATAATTGTTTTCAACCTTTATTTTTGAACACCAAAAAGATTTATGAATTAGTTCTTGCTGCAGAAACTTCATAATGTTTATGAATGAATTCAACCTACAGTTATAAGGCAAAATAGCACTTGTTTGTGAAGCTTGTACTGTGGCAACCATTTTGAAGACCATTAACATTTGCATCACAAGTAATGTCAAGAACCTCAGTACACTTCCATCCTATAAAAAGTTTAAATAGGAAACAAGGTTTAGATTTCTCTAAAAATTTGTGTGGATACATTTACTGAGTTCAAAATACAGTTCCAAAAGTATTTTCCTGATTTTTACACCAGTGCAAAAGAAAATATCCATTTTTCAAAATCTAAACTGTGCCACTGAGGAACTGTCACCTCATGTTCACCTTCAATTTAGGTTAATTTGCAATATACTGACATACTAAAAGACAAATATCAAGAGGATAATGGAATTCTTTTTATGTCTTCCAAGCAATGAGTATGCTCATTTAAAGCTATAGACCCATAAATCAATATCCATATTTTGAAATATCTATTGGTGTAAAAATATAAATCTTTCAATAATGAAATACATAAACCCTCATTACAGATTAGCATTAAGTGCTTAATAATTGCAATTGATTTTGATCATAGGGAACACCACATTTGAAGTCCACTAAGATAAATTTTATGCTCCTCCCATCTGAAAGAATGCCATTCTTCTGGTTGGTCAACCTGTGTTACAAAATATTGTAGTCAGTTATGAATATTGTATTTTGAATTTTGTCAATAAAAATAGTGGATATTTGTTTTCTCTGCTGTTACGTTAAGTACCTACACAATATCTTCAATTTTTTCTTTTGGCTCATGAAGCCTGAAATTTTTGCTATCTGGGCCCATTATAGTAAGTTTGTCGAGCTCTTATCTATAAGGTCCTACATAATCTGGTCTCTCTCGACCTCCCTAATATCATGTCCTATTTATCTCCCCCTTGTTGGAAGCTATGGCATGGTTGGAGTCGAGGATCAAACCAGGCCCTGACTTGTGTCTCCTTCAAAGTCCAGACACCTTGACAAGGTTAAGGATGGGAAAGTTGAGTAACACTGAGAAAAGGGTCTATGCTATGTGTCGTGCGCTCACCTACGTGACTTCCCACACACTCCCCCTACAGAAGGGAACAATGTGGTCAGGGTCATAAGTTCTTAGAGGTCCTTGTTGTTCCTGTACCTCCCATAACCCACTCCCTGGTTGATTGTCTTGCTAACGGCTTTAGCGGAGACTACTTGGCATCATGAGGTTTGCTTGTAGTTAATGTAAACTTGTTATAGAAACTTGAAGTCATCTGAATAGATATTGATGTATTACTCCTTCTATTGTGGTCTGCCTTATAAATGCTTGTAAGATATGGAATAAAATTGGCACTGTTGGACATCTTCCTCAGTGTCCCTCCTGCCCCCATCTCTTTGTCTCTTAATTTCTTTTCACCATCCTCTTAGCCTTCACGTTTTCTTGGTCGATTTGTTGCACTGGCTGTGACACCCCCTTATTTACTTTACTACAATTTTCCTGGCTTCCTTTCTGTCCTTCAAAAGCTCCAGGCATGTTCCCACTTTAAAGTATTTCCTTTTTACTTTAATTGGCCTAGAATACTTATCTTCTGAATGTAAATATATGTACTCTCTTAACTTCTTTCAGATTTTACTGAAACGTTACTTCATAGAAGACTCCCAGGCCATCCTATGTAAACTTGCAGCAAACCACTACCTCCTCTCCTACCCTCTATCTGGCGTCTCCCTATTCTCTCTTTTGTCTTCATAGCACTTATGACTACATGATATATTGATTATTCTTTTTGTTAATTGCCTATTTCTATTGACTAAAAAGTAAACTACACAAGAGTAGAATTTTTTTTTCTTTTTTTCTTCTATTTACTAATAAACCCATAGTAGATGAACAATGTCTGGTACATAGTAGATCCTCAATAAATATTTGTTTAGGCCATAAAATGTTCTGAATCAATTATTAAAATTATTTATTTATTTATTTAAAGATTTTATTTATTTATCTGAGAGAGAGAGAGAGAGAGAGAGAGAGCATGAGTGGGGGGAGGGGCAGAGGGAAAAACTGACTCCCTGTTGAGCAGGCAGCCTAACAAGGGGCTCAATCCCAGGACCTTGGGATTATGACCTGAGCTGAAGGCAGATGCTTAAAAGACTGAGCCATGCAGACACCCTAATTAGAATTTTTTTTCAGGTTTTTAGAATAATTTTGTTCTCATAAAAATCTACCTATGCCTTGCTTTGATCATCTACCATCTTTTTAATCTTTCTTTCCTCAAAATTGTTGTTTTTTTTTCTTTTCTATTAGCCTACAGTTACTGCTTGCATATGTAAAGGAAGTGGTACACACTAACATTTTAAGTCATCACCCTGTATCTTCCTATTTCATAATGAAATATTAATAATAACTAAAATTTTAGGTTTTAGGATGTACTAAGCATTTTGCTAAACTCTAGTAGTTAACGTCTGTTTTGTGCTGTTTTCTATGACTCTTTTCTTTTCTGGCCAAAACAAACAAGACCTGTTTTTCCTCCTTTGGGAATGACCTCTCATATCATGTTATTTCAGTGGTCTTCAACTCTTGATGCACATTCTTTTTACATAATTTAATGGCTATGCCCTAGGGCCCTTTATTTTTTACAAAAGAGATTCCCAGTTGTTTCTAAGGTTAAATAGAGTTCAGCATCATTGTGCCATACAATTCTCATAGACCCCAAAATGATGAGGCTCTTTTTATTCTTTCTAAATGGCAGGTTTATGAATCAGCCTCACCAATCAGAGTACTCAGTAGCGCTGGACACAATGAATGGTCCATAGTCAGAATAATCAGAGTATTTTATGGGGCTAGATATGGACTCAGAAAGAGATTTTTTTTTTTTTCTGAAAACCTGGACATCGAAGACAGTGTCATCCTAGAGCTGCCTAGGAATATGTATTTCACAATATGAAAGAATCTGCCTAAGAATTATGTAAACAACAACAACAACAACAAAGAAAAGCTGGGAGACTAAATGAAAGAAATAAAGGAAGAGAGAGAAGGGGGTAGACAAAGAGAGAGAAAGAAAGAGAGGAAAATATCTAAAACCCAAAAGACATTATTTGGAATCTTGGATCCAGCCGATTCTGTATTAATTTAGCTCTGTTCTTCAAATTCAAGTTACATTAGTCAATATATTGTTTATTGACATATAATTGATAAAATTGTATATATTTAAAGGGTTTAATGTGATTATTTAATATATGTATGCATTGTGAAATGATTACCACAATCACATTAATTAACATATTCATCAGCTCACATAGTTAGCATTTGGTGTGTGTGTGTGTTGTGTGCATGTGCATGTAGAATTCTTAAGGTCTACTCTCTTAACCAATTTCAGTATCCAATACTATCTTTTTAAAAAATATATTTTATTTATTTATTTGACAGAGAGAGAGAGATCACAAGTAGTCAGAGAGGCAAGCAGATGGGGAGGCAATGGGGAGCCCTGCTGAGCAGAAAGCCTGATGCAGGGCTGTATCCCAACCCTGAGATCATGACCTGAGCCAGAGGCAGAGGCTCAACCCACTGAGCCACCCAGGCATACCAGTATCCAATACAATCTTAGAGTCATCATACAGCACATTAGAAACCCAGAAGTTACTCATTTTATAAAAAAAATTTGTTCTCTTTGACCAATATCTGATTATTTCCCGCAACCATGAAGCAAACAACTTTCTACTCTGGTTGGATGAGTTAAAAAAAAAAAAAAAAGTTTAAGACTCCACAAATAAGTAAGATCATAGAGTATATGTGTTTTTCTATCTGTCTTATTGCACATAGCATAATGTCTACCAGTTTCATACATATTGTCACAAATGCCAGGATCTTCATTTTATGACTGAATAATATTCCATATATATCACATTTTTTTTTATCCATTCATCTAATAATGGAAATTTAAGTTGTTTCTAGCTCTTGGCTTTTGTGACTAATGCTGTAGTGTACATGGAAGTGCAATTATTTCTTTGAGATCCTGATGTTTTTAAAGACCTTAATTGTTTGAGAGACATACAGAGAGAGCACACATGAATAGGGAGGTGGAAGGAGAGGGAGAAGCAGCGTCCCTGTGGAGCAAGGAACCCAACACAAGGCTTGATCCCAGGACCGTGGGATCATGAGCTGAAGAGACATTTAATCAACTTAGCCACTGAGGTGTCCTGAGATCCAGATTTTAATTGTTTTGGATAAGTGCCCAGAAATGGGTTGCTTGACCATAAGGTACTTTGATCTTTATTTTTTGAAGAATCTTTTTTTTTTTATTTTTTATAAACATATATTTTTATCCCCAGGGGTACAGGTCTGTGAATTACCAGGTTTACACACTTCACAGCACTCACCAAAGCACATACCCTCCCCAATGTCCATAATCCCACCCCGTTCTCCCAAACCCCCTCCCCACAGCAACCCTCAGTTTGTTTTGTGAGATTAAGAGTCACTTATAGTTTGTCTCCCTCCCAATCCCATCTTGTTTCATTGATTCTTCTCCTACCCACTTAAGCCCCCATGTTGCATCACCACTTCCTGATATCAGGGAGATCATATGATAGTTGTCTTTCTCTGCTTGACTTATTTCACTAAGTATGATACGCTCTAGTTCCATCCATGTTGTCGCAAATGGCAAGATTTCATTTCTTTTGATGGCTGCATAGTATTCCATTGTGTATATATACCACATTTTCTTGATCCATTCATCTGTTGATGGACATCTAGGTTCTTTCCATAGTTTGGCTATCATGGACATTGCTGCTATAAACATTCGGGTGCATGTGTCCCTTTGGATCACTACGTTTGTATCTTTAGGGTAAGTACCCAATAGTGCAATTGCTGGGTCATAGGGCAGTTCTATTTTCAACATTTTGAGGAACCTCCATGCTGTTTTCCAGAGTGGCTGCACCAGCTTGCATTCCCACCAACAGTGTAGGAGGGTTCCCCTTTCTCCGCATCCTCGCCAGCATCTGTCATTTCCTGACTTATTGATTTTAGCCCTTCTGATTGGTGTGAGGTGATATCTCATTGTGGTTTTGATTTGTATTTCCCTGATGCCGAGTGATATGGAGCACTTTTTCATGTGTCTGTTCGCCATCTGGATGTCTTCTTTGCAGAAATGTCTGTTCAGGTCCTCTGCCCATTTCTTGATTGGATTATTTGTTCTTTGGGTGTTGAGTTTGCTAAGTTCTTTATAGATTCTGGACGCTAGTCCTTTATCTGATATGTCGTTTGCAAATATCTTCTCCCATTCTGTCAGTTGTCTTTTGATTTTGTTAACTGTTTCCATTGCTGTGCAAAAGCTTTTGATCTTGATGAAATCCCAATAGTTCATTTTTGCCCTTGCTTCCCTTGCCTTTTGCGTTGTTCCTAGGAAGATGTTGCTGCGGCAGAGGTCGAAGAGGTTGCTGCCCGTGTTCTCCTCAAGGATTTTGATGGATTCCTTTCGCACATTGAGGTCCTTCATCCATTTTGAGTCTATTTTTGTGTGTGGTGTAAGGAAATGATCCAATTTCATTTTTCTGCATGTGGCTGTCCAATTTTCCCAGCACCATTTATTGAAAAGGCTGTCTTTTTTCCATTGGACATTCTTTCCTGCTTTGTCGAAGATTAGTTGACCATAGATTTGAGGGTCTATTTCTGGGCTCTCTATTCTGTTCCATTGATCTATGTGTCTGTTTTTGTGCCAATACCATGATGTCTTGATGATGACAGCTTTGTAATAGAGCTTGAAGTCCGGAATTGTGATGCCATCAACGTTGGCTTTCTTTTTCAATATCCCTTTGGCTATTCGAGGTCTTTTCTGGTTCCATATAAATTTTAGCATTATTTGTTCCATTTCTTTGAAAAAGATGGATGGTACTTTGATAGGAATTGCATTAAATGTGTAGATTGCTTTAGGTAGCATAGACATTTTCACAATATTTATTCTTCCAATCCAGGAGCATGGAACATTTTTCCATTTCTTTGTGTCTTCCTCAATTTCTTTCATGAGTACTTTATAGTTTTCTGAGTATAGATTCTGTGTCTCTTTGGTTAGGTTTATTCCTAGGTATCTTATGGTTTTGGATGCAATTGTAAATGGGATTGACTCCTTAATATCTCTTTCTTCTGTCTTGCTGTTGGTGTAGAGAAATGCAACTGATTTCTGTGCATTGATTTTATATCCTGACACTTTACTGAATTCCTGTATAAGTTCTAGTAGTTTTGGAGTGGAGTCTTTTGGGTTTTCCACATATAGTATCATATCATCTGCGGAGAGTGATAATTTGACTTCTTCTTTGCCGATTTGGATGCCTTTAATTTCCTTTTGTTGTCTGATTGCTGAGGCTAGGACCTCTAGTACTATGTTGAATAGCAGTGGTGATAATGGACATCCCTGCTGTGTTCCTGACCTTAGTGGAAAAGCTTTCAGTTTTTCTCCATTGAGAATGATATTTGCGGTGGGTTTTTCATAGATGGCTTTGATGATATTGAGGTATGTGCCCTCTATCCCTACACTTTGAAGAGTTTTGATCAGGAAGGGATGCTGTACTTAGTCAAATGCTTTTTCAGCATCTATTGAGAGTATCATATGGTTCTTGTTCTTTCTTTTATTGATGTGTTGTATCACATTGACTGATTTGCGGATGTTGAACCAACGAATCTTCATGCAGTTTTCCATATCTTGGCTATTATGAGTAAGTACTAACATATTTAAATGGCACAAGAGCTCTGTGAAATACATACAATCACTTTCTTCACTTTTTACACAAGGAAACTGAGAGAATAATTAAATAATATATACAAGGTCATACAGTTAGTATATGGTGTGGTTGTTATTTAACCCTAACTTTTTTTATAGTATACTTAATGTCCTTAATTATTTTATTATGCCTACTATTAGCTGAATTCAGGTCACCCTTCTGCCCAAATAAGTTTGGAAAAAAAAGTTGGCTTTTTTTTTTTCATTTCTTTTCGTTTTTTATTTTTTTTACTTCCTCAGATTTTTCTGTTAGTTTGAAAAAAAGAATGATCCTAGTGCTTCAGTACTGTTTACAAATAGCACATAAGGACCTTCTTGACCTAAGAATAGGCCTTTTTTTTTTTTTTAAGAATAGGCCTTTTTGCCTCAAACTGACCTTGTTGTAACAAATTGCATGCCGTGGGAAGGAAGTTTATTTCAATGTCCACAAACTCACATAAAACCCTGTTGAATAGTGCTCCACCTTTATTTTATTTTATTTTATTTATTTATTTGACAGACAGAGATTACAAGTAGGCAGAGAGGCAGACAGAGTGAGACAGGTGGAAGCAGGTTCCCTGCTGAGCAGAGAGCCAGATGCAAGGCTCCATCCCAGGACTCTGGGATCATGACCTGAGCCAAAGGCAGAGGCTTTAACTCACTGAGCCACCCAGGTGCCCCAATGTTCTATCTTTAGATTATGAGTATATAGTACATGCATGAGGAAGATTACTCCCTTCACTAGTTTTAAAGAAAATGGGACTCCTAAATGTTGTGTTTTTTTTTTTTTTCTTAACTGTGGCCTACTCATAAAGTAAAAAAAAAAAAAAAAATAGAGAAATTACCTTACAATTTTCTACAGAATAAACATCCTTCTGGAAAACATGATGTTTAGATATAGGTTCTTTCTGACTGGTGTTTTTAAAATTTACATATCAGTGAGTCCCCAGTTAAATATTATCCTTTCAAATAGGGCTACAATGACAAGTAACCCTGTAACAACCACTGTGATCATATTCTTTTTTTCTTACATTGCACTGGCTATTCACAAGTTACATTCAACGTTTTAATAATTAAAATATTCTTCTCATCTCTCCCCATATAGAGTAGTATATAATCAAAAGGAAAACTAAAGGCAAATATTTGGGGGACAGAAAAATGCCTAGAACTGATGCTAGGGATGGTTATGGGAAGAATGGCAGTGCATATTGGAGGCACTGAAATCTAGGGAAAGCCAGCTCCAGTACCCCTCACATTTTTATAGATAGGCAATTTCCCAGTCTCCTCAGGCAAGTGCCACTTTTCTCAGCTACCCAAAGTTCATTGCCCAGAGAAGAGAGAGTTGTCCTCTGTCTCCTTCTTTGCCTAATCATGCCAAGACAAAGTGTGTGGGGGGGTCCTTACATAAACCCCAACAATCAGGATCAGGACAGCCTTTTCTGTGCTGTTTTTACAGCAGGTCTTCAATGTGCTTTTTATTCCTCTAACATGTTTTCAATCCTTTTCCATGAGACAGAATAATTAATAAGAAACTGAGGGACAGGGAAGAAAGAGTGGACAAAGGGAGCTGCTTGTCTTTCAGTTCCATGCTCCCACTCCCAAGCTGGAACACTATTCCATTCCTGGACTGTACTCTTGATTAGTGTCTTCAGCACTTGTAGACATTGTTTCCTTCTTCCTTCTCCAGTCCATTCCTAACAAAAGTCAATCACTTTCACCACAATTTCATTGTTTTGTTTTTTAAACATAGACAAATTACGGGTTCAAAATTAACTGAGTTACCATTATAAAAACAATTGTCATTAAACTGATTTATCTGCATTAACAAATGGCATCTTTAATAGAATTTAGTGCTACATAGGTTCAAAACAACCAAAAAGTCTGGATAATCATAGTGCAATAATGGATCTTCTTCCATGGAAATTAGCATTTTGTATTTAAAATTCTTATAATTATTTGCAGCATAGTAAGTTAAGGAATGCAGTTTAAAACAATTACTATGAGTACTAAGAAGCAGGCAACCCACTCTGCCTTACCTTATTGTTACTGTTTGTCAACTTAACTCTTCCTCTGTGGCTTATACCAAGGCACACCTTTATTTGTCAAACTACCAATAAGGAGAATAGAATGTCTACATAATTGATGAATTTGCTTCTGAATTAAAAATCAAGGCATATATATATGTATATATACATATATATGTAATACAAATACAATATAATATATAATATATTCTGTTATAATTATTATATAATCATTACTA
This sequence comes from Mustela putorius furo, assembly GCF_011764305.1. NCBI lineage: Eukaryota > Metazoa > Chordata > Mammalia > Carnivora > Mustelidae > Mustela > Mustela putorius. The sequence continues at coordinate 684,681 of NW_025421991.1, forward strand.
TGATTATATAATGTATGATATATAAAAATCATAATTATATGATATAATATGTATGATATATTTTATATATATATATTTATGTGTATATATATATATAAAATCTCCTACACTTACCATGGAGATGGTACTGCTTTTTTTTGTTTCTTTTTTAAGATTGTTTATTTGTCAGAAAGAGAGAGAGAGTGCACAAGCATGCAGAGTGGCAGGCAGAGGTAGAGAGAGAAGCAGGCTCCCTGCCAAGCAAGAAGCCTAATGTGGGACTCGATCCCAGGACTCTGGGATCATGGCCTGAGCCGAAGGCAGTGGCTTAATTGACTGAGCCACCCAGGTGTCCCAAGATGGCACTGTTTTAATGAAAAAGGAAAAACTAGTGTGATTATTTGTAGAGTTATGTTACCCCAATATAATTGCAACATAAATTGACAGCATGAATATAAACTTCAGGATGCACATTGAAGAAGGATATTTTTTTATGTTTAGATAGTAATTCTAGTGAGGAAGACACAAGCCAAGTGAACAAAGGTCTGTAGTTAGTTCATTTACTTTTAGATATCTCCACTATCATAAATTTTTGAGTAATCAACTCATTTTCTGTCATGTCGTTAGCTATAAGTCTAAAGAAAAAATTCTCTATAGAGCAAGGTAACTACTCCTTCTTTGATCCCTTCCAGGAATGCTTTTCTGAGTTTTTTAGAGAATAATGCTGCAAACTGAACATCTGCATTGTTCACAAACCCATGTTCAAACAAAGATTTAAGATAGGTTCAAGGGAGAAGTTTATTGCATCTATTCTTAATTTTTGAGGGAGGCTGAATTTTCCTATTTTTTGTTTTCTTCTTGCTACAAATTATGTCAATATGGAAAGGGAAATTCTGTTTAATAGTTAAATAGTTGAAAGTTTGTGTTGTGTGGAGACATTTCTATAAGTATGTGGAAAATAGTGTTGTGATTTTTATAAAATACTTTGAGAACTTTACTAGCTCAAAGCAATTCTTTGTTCATAAGTGTTAACAAAATGTCTTAAAATATATAAGGGGTATAAGCCAGGCAACAGAAGGCAAATACTGTATGATATCACTTACATGTGGAATATAAAAATGACAAGTTCATAGAAACAGAGTAGAGTGGTGGCTGCCAGGAGCTGGGAAATAGGATGGAAATACATTGGTCAGAGGGTACAAACTTCCAGTTATAAGATGAACACATCCTGGGATCTAAAGCACAGCATGGTGACTACAGTTAACAATACTGTTTTCTGGGCCACCTGGGTGGCCCAGCCGGTTAAGCATCAGCTTCCAGCTCAGGTCATGGTCCCAGGGTCCTGGAATCAAGGCCAATGTAGGACTCCTAGCTCAGCAGGGAGCCTCCTTCTCCCTCTCCCCACTGTTCATGCTTTCTCTCTCTCTCCCTCTCTCTCTCAAATAAATAAATAAAATCTTTAAAAAACTACTTCTTTATGTACTTGAAAGTCCTTAAGACAATAAATCTTCAATGGTCTCACTACAAAATAAAAAGTAATCATGTAATATCATGAAGTGTTAACTAAATTTATTGTAGTAATCATTTCAGAAAATACATGTGTATCAAATCATCATGTTGTACACCTCAAACTTACATAATGTTATATGTGAGTTATATCTCAATAAAGCAGGGTGGGGATAGTAGAAGAGTTGACAAGGATTTTCTATCTTTTGGTAGTATAAAGTGAATACTGGAATTATCTAGAACATGCATAGAGATCAAAGGAAGAGGCCAGAAATTCAGAGCATGGAATTTTCTGCAGCTCTGGCTGACTTGTGTATGTATGTATGCATGCATGTATGTATTGTGTATATATGTATGTATGTATGTACGTATGTAATTATCAGGGAGAGAGAGCAGCACAAGTATGGTGAGTGGCAGAGGGATATGGAAAAGCAGGCTCCTCACTGAGCAGGGAGACCAATGTGGCACCCGATCCCAGGATCTTGATATTTTGAACTGAGCCCAAGACAAATGCTTAACTGACCGAGCCACCTAGATGCCCCTTGTTGTTTTAAGTCTTGAGTGAAGAATAGGACTATGACTAAAAGAAAGGAAATTTAACACAAAAAATATCAAGATCACATGCAATTAAGTAAATGATTCTTCTTTTTTTATTATTGTTACTGTAGTAGAAGTCAAAAAATGCTTTATATGAAAGCTTTATAGATGATAGACAGCCTAACAATAAGAATCTCCTTATCAAATTATTCCTGAGGAACATTAATAATTCACCATTTGGTGAATTTTATTCATCATAGAAGTTTATTCTGATAGGCAACTTCTTAAATTCGGAATGTTTTGAAAGACAGAAATTACCACAGTTATACATCAAGGACTCATTGGTGTCTTAGATCTGCTTGAACTCTAAGTTAGCCATGGGGAACTACAGCTTACCTGTAAGTTCAAACTGCACCCACTACTTCAAATAGTTAATTAATGGATTGTTCCATGTTTGAATCAAATAATAGCATGAAAAACAATTATCATTTTTTAAACATACTAAAACATTTTGAAAAATTTTTTTCCTCATATAGTTTGAAATAATAAGGTCTTTAGATTTTATAATGAGGCCTAGGACTTTAACCATATCTCCATTTTCTTTTTTTTCTCCATTATTATTATTTGTTATGTTACATTAGTTATTTTCTATTAACAAGCATTGCATTGCTAAATTACAATACTGAAAGTCAGGAAAACTTACTGCAAAATTCAGCAGTGGTTATGATTAATAACTAATAAATTTTGTACTTTAAGTATTTTTCTCTAAGAATCACATAATTCTAATCATTGATAATATTTTAGGAATTAAGGAGAGTAATACACTTTGAGGATACTCTCACTTGTATGAAATTAGAGCATTACAATTTAAATTCAATTTAAGAAACTTTCTTAAGTCCTTACTTACAAATAAACATTTGGCTGGGTGCTATGGTTGGATTCCAAAATAAATGAAACTCATGCCCTCAACATATAATTTAGAAAGGGAAATAAGGCATGCTCACAAATAACTTTTTTATTACAGATGCATTACAAACATTCTCTAACAACTGATTAACTTTCTCAAACACAAATCTTTCTTAATACTTTTCACCTGCTCCCATTTCACCTTCATGGCAAGCATCAATATTTTACAAGAATATTTATCTGATTCCTACCTGCCCCACCCCCTTGTTGTTTCCTTAAATTCACTCCATTATCTCTGTAATCCAATAACAATAACATTGTTGAAATTATTTTGTTGTGATTGTTACATATTAGGCTATTTTTTTTTCATTTTTAAAAATTTAATCCCTGTGTAGTTAACACAAAGTGCAATATTAATTTCAGGTGTAAAATATAGTGATTCAGCAATTCTATATATTACTCAGTGCTCCTCAAGATAAATGTACTCTTAATCCCCATCACCTATTTCACCCATCCCTCCACCCACTTCCCCTCTTGTAACCAACTGTTTGTTCTCTATAGTTAAGAGTGCATTTCTTGGTTTGTCTCCCACTCTCTTTTTCCTTTGCTCATTTGTTTTGTTTCTTAAATTCCACTTGTGAATAAAATCATATGGTGTTTGTCTTTCTCTGACTGGTTTAAAATAAGGCTTAGCAATACACTATCTAACTCCATGTTGCAAATGGCAAGATTTCACTTGTTATGGCTGAATAATATTCCACAGTGTATATATATGTATTTATACCACATCTTCTTTATCCATGCATCTATTGATGGACACAGGCTGCTTCCATAGTTTGGCTATTGTAAATGATGCTATAATAAACTTGGAGGTGCATATATTCCTTTGATTAGTGTTTTTGTATTCTTTGGGTAAATACCCAGTAGTTGTTACTAGAACAAAGGGTAGCTCTGTTTTTAATTTTTGAGTTATCACCATACTGTTTTCCACAGAGGCTGCACCAGTTTGCATTTCCACCAACAGTGTAAGGGTTCCTTTTTCTCCATTTTGTCACCAACACTTATTTCTTGAGATTTCAATTTTAGCCATTCTGACAGACATGAGATAATTTTAACTAATAAGTAATAAATAAATATGTTCCCTTGGTAAAATAATTAAAATATTACAAGTAAGGCTAAAACACAATTTGAACACTATCCCAAAAGCCATGTTCTGTCTGCCAGCAGCAACTGCTTTTGGTAAGTATGTGTCCTTACACACTTTTCTAAAACACATTTACATACATAATGTTGCTTTGTTTTGAGTTTTCACCTGAAGAGGAGCATATTTTGTATGGGCTTTGAAATTTATTTTATTCAACAAATATCTTGGCAATTTTACCATATCAGCATTAAAGCATTTCCATACTTTGAGTTAATTAAGTTTAATTTCCTCTTTATATATGTTCTCTTTTTATTCCTTATGCTGTTTATTTATATTTCTGTTTTTTCCTTAGTTGTATGCAAGAATAGTTTGTGTAACATTTTGGTCCTTGCAATTAGCTTTTGTTATATTGATCAAGTTTATATTTTGTTTTATTTTCTATCATTAATTTTTGTACTTAACTTTATTAATTTTTTCTGTAACTTATATTTTATGGTTCTCTAAGTTTTTGAATCAAAAATTTATTTTAGACTGATTTAGTTCATTTCACATAATATATTCTAGATCCATCTATGTTATTGCAAGTGGCATGATCTCATCCATTTTTATGGCTGAGTTATATTCCATGATTTATAGATATGTATCTATACCCTCCCCAATGTCCATAATCCCACCCCCTTCTCCAAAACCCCCTCCCCCCAGCAACTCTCAGTTTGTTTTGTGAGATTAAGAGTCACTTATGGTTTGTCTCCCTCCCAATCACATCTTGTTTCATTTGTTCTTCTCCTACCCGCTTAAGCCCCTATGTTGCATCACCACTTCCTCATATCAGGGAGATCATATGATAGTTGACTTTCTCTGCTTGACTTATTTCGCTAAGCATGATATGCTCTAGTTCCATCCATGCTGTCGCAAAGGGCAAGATTTCATTTGTTTTCATGGCTGCATATTATTCCATTGTGTATATATACCGCCTCTTCTTTATCCATTCATCTGTTGATGGACATCTAGGTTCTTTCCATAGTTTGGCTATTGGGGACATTGCTGCTATAAACATTCGGGTGCACGTGCCCCATCGGATCACTACGTTTCTATCTTTAGGGTAAACACCCAGTAGTGCAATTGCTGGGTCATAGGGCAGTTCTATTTTTAACATTTTGAGGAACCTCCATGCCCTTTTCCAGAGTGGCTGCACCAGCTTCCATTCCCACCAACAGTGTAGGAGGGTTCCCCTTTCTCCGCACCCTCGCCAGCACCTGTCATTTCCTGACTCGTTGACTTGAGCCATTCTGACTGGTGTGAGGTGATATCTCATTGTGGTTTTGATTTGTATTTCCCTGATGCCGAGTGATATGGAGCACTTTTTCATGTGTCTGGTCGCCATCTGGATGTCTTCTTTGCAGAAATGTCTGTTCATGTCCTCTGCCCATTTCTTGATTGGATTATTTGTTCTTTGGTTGTTGAGTTTGCTAAGTTCTTTATAGATTCTGGACACTAGTACTTTATCTGATATGTCGTTTGCAAATATCTTCTCCCATTCTGTCAGTTGTCTTTTGATTTTGTTAACTGTTTCCTTTGCTGTGCAAAAGCTTTTGATCTTGATGAAATCCCAATAGTTCATTTTTGCCCTTCCTTCCCTTGCCTTTGGCGATGTTCCTAGGAAGATGTTGCTGCGGCTGAGGTCGAAGAGGTTGCTGCCTGTGTTCTCCTCAAAGATTTGGATGGATTCCTTTCTCACATTGAGGTCCTTCATCCACGTTGACTCTATTTTTGTGTGTGGTGTAAGGAAATGATCCAAATTCGTTTTTCTGCATGTGGCTGTCCAATTTTCCCAACACCATTTTTTGAAGACGCTGTCTTTTTTCCATTGGACATTCTTTCCTGCTTTGTTGAAGATTAGTTGACCATAGAGTTGAGGGTCTATTTCTGGGCTCTCTATTCTGTTCCATTGATCTATGTGTCTGTTTTTGTGCCAGTACCATTCTGTCTTGATGATGACAGCTTTGTAATAGAGCTTGAAGTCCGGAATTGTGATGCCACCAACGTTGGCTTTCTTTTTCAATATCCCTTTGGCTATTCGAGGTCTTTTCTGGTTCCATATAAATTTTAGGATTATTTGTTCCATTTCTTTGAAAAAGATGGATGGTACTTTGATAGGAATTGCATTAAATGTGTAGATTTCTTTAGGTAGCATAGACATTTTCACAATATTTATTCTTCCAATCCAGGAGCATGGAACATTTTTCCATTTCTTTGTGTCTTCCTCAATTTCTTTCATGAGTACTTTATAGTTTTCTGAGTATAGATTCTGTGTCTCTTTGGTTAGGTTTATTCCTATGTGTCTTATGGTTTTGGATGCAATTGTAAATGGGATTGACTGCTTAATTTCTCTTTCTTATGTCTTGTTGTTGGTGTAGAGAAATGCAACTGATTTCTGTGCATCGATTTTATATCCTGACACTTTACTGAATTTCTGTGCAAGTTCTCGCAGTTTTGGAGTGCAGTCATTTGGGTGTTCCCCATATAGTATCATATCATCTATGAAGAGTGATAGTTTGACTACTTGTTGCCGATTTGGATGCCTTTGATTTCCTTTTGTTGTCTGATTGCTGAGGCTAGGACCTCTAGTACTATGTTGAATAGCAGTGGTGATAATGGACATCCCTGCTGTGTTCCTGACCTTAGTGGAAAAGCTTTCAGTTTTTATCCTTTGAGAATATTTGCAGTGGGTTTTTCATTAATGGCTTTGATAATATTGAGGTATGTGCCCTCTATCCCTACACTTTGAAGAGTTTTGATCAGGAAGGGATGCTGTACTTAGTCAAATGCTTTTTCAGCATCTATTGAGAGTATCCTATGGTTCTTGTTCTTTCTTTTATTGATGTGTTGTATCGCATTGATTGATTTGTGGATGTTGAACCAACCTTGTAGCCCTGGAAGAATTCCCACTTGGTCGTGGTGAATTATCCTTTTAATGTACTGTTGTATCCTATTAGATAGTATTTTGGTGAGAATGTTTGCATCTGTGTTCATCAAGGATATTGGTCTATAGCTCTCTTTTTTGATGGGCTCCTTGTGTGGTTTTGGGATCAAGGTGATGCTGGCCTCATAAAATGAGTTTGGAAGTTTTCCTTCCATTTCTATTTTTTGGAATAGTTTCAGGAGAACAGGAAATAGTTCTTCTTTAAATGTTTGGTAGAATTCCCCCGGGAAGCCGTCTGGCCCTGGGCTTTTGTTTGTTTAGAGATTTTTAATGACTGTTTCAATCTCCTTACTGGTTATGGGTCTGTTCAAGCTTTCTATTTTTTGCTGGTTCAGTTGTGGTAGTTTATATGTTTCTAGGAATACATCCATTTCTTCCAGAGTATCAAATTTGTTGGTGTAGAGTTGCTCATAGTATGTTCTTATAATAGTTTATATTTCTTTGGTGTTAGCTGTGATCTCTCCTCTTTCATTCATGATTTTATTTATATGGGACCTTTCTCTTTTCTTTTTGATAAGTCTGGACAGGGGCTTATCAATTTTATTAATTCTTTCAAAGAAACAGCTCCTAGTTTCATTGATTTGCTCTATTGTTTTCTTGGTTTCTATTTCATTGATTTCTGCTCTGATCTTTATGATTTCTCTTCTACTGCTGGGCTTAGGGTTTCTTTCATGTTCTTTCTCTGGCTCCTTTAGGTGTAGGGTTAGGTTGTATACCTGCAACCTTTCATGTTTCTTGAGAAAGGCTTGTACCGCTATATATTTTCCTCCCAGGACTGCCTTTGTTGTATCCCACAGATTTTGAACCATTGTATTTTCATTATCATTTGTTTCCATGATTTTTTTCAATTCTTCTTTAATTTCCCGGTTGACCCATTCATTCTTTAGAAGGATGCTGTTTAGTCTCCATATATTTGGCTTCTTTTCAAACTTCATTTTGTGGTTGAGTTCTAGCTTCAGAGCATTGTGGTCTGAAAATATGCAGGGAATGATCCCAATCTTTTGATACCTGTTGAGTCCTGATTTAGGACCGAGGATGTGATCTATTCTGGAGAATGTTCCATGTGCACTAGAGAAGAATGTGTAATCTGTTGCTTTGGTATGAAATGTTCTGAATATATCTGTGATGTCCATCTGGTCCAGTGTGTCATATAAGGCCTTTATTTCCTTGCTGATCTTTTGCTTGGATGATCTGTCCATTTCAGTGAGGGGAGTGTAAAAGCCCCCTACTATTATTGTATTATTGTTGATGTGTTTCTTTGATTTTGTTATTTATTGGTTTATATAGTTGGATGCTCCCACGTTGGGGGCATAGATATTTAAAATTGTTAGATCTTCCTGTTGGACAGACCCTTTGAGTATGATATAGTGTCCTTCCTCATCTCTTATTCTAGTCTTTGGCTTAAAATCTACTTGATCTGATATAAGGATTGCCACTCCTGCTTTCTTCTGATGTCCATTAGCATGGTAACTTCTTTTCCACCCCCTCACTTTAAATCTGGAGGTGTCTTTGGGCTTAAAATGAGTTTATTGGAGGCAACATATAGATTTTTTTTTTCCATTCTGATACCCTGTGTCTTTTGATTGGGGCATTTAGCCCATTAACATTCAGGGTAACTATTGAAAGATATGAATTTAGTGCCATTGTATTGCCTGTAAGGTGACTGTTACTGTATATTATCTCTGTTCCTTACTGATCTACCACTTGTAGTCTCTCTCTTTGCTTAGAGGACCCCTTTCAATATTTCCTGTAGAGCTGGTTTGGTGTTTGCAAATTATTTCAGTTTTTTTTTTGGTCCTGGAAGCTTTCAATCTCTCCTTCTATTTTCCATGATAGCCTAGCTGGATATGGTATTCTTGGCAGCATGTTTTTCTTGTTTAGTGCTCTGAAAATATCATGCCAGCTTTCTGGCCTGCCAGGTCTCTGTGGATAAGTCAGCTGCCAATCTAATATTTTTACCATTGTATGTTACAGACTTCTTTTCCCGGGCTGCTTTCAGGATTTTCTCTTTGTCACTAAGACTTATAAATTTTACTATTAGGTGACAGGTTGTGGGCCTATTCTTATTGAGTTTGAGGGGCGTTCTCTGAACCTGTTGAATTTTGATGCTCGTTCCCCTTCCCATATTGGGGAAATTCTCCCCAATAATTCTCTCCAGTATACCTTCTGCTCCCCTCTCTCTTTCTTCTTCTTCTGGAATCCCAATTATTCTAATGTTGTTTCGTCTTATGGTTTCACTTATCTTTCGAATTCTCCCCTCATGGTCCAGTAGCTGTTTGTCCCTCTTTTGCTCAGGCGTCTTTATTCTCTGTCATTTGGTCTTCTATATCACTAATTCTTTCTTCTGCCTCATTTATCCTAGCAGTGAGAGCCTCCATTTTTGATTGCACCTCATTAATAGCTTTTTTGAGTTCAACTTGGTTAGATTTTAGTTCTTTTATTTCTCCAGAAAGTGCTTTTATATCTCCTGAGAGGGTTTCTCTATTATCTTCCATGCCTTTTTCAAGCCCGGCTAGAACCTTGAGAATTGTCATTCTGAACTCTAGATCTGACATATTACCAATGTCTGTACTGATTAGGTCCCTAGCCTTCGGTACTGCCTCTTGTTCTTTTTTTTTGTGTTGAATTTTTCTGTCTTGTCATTTTGTCCAGATAAGAGTATATGAATGAGCAAGTAAAATACTAAAATGGTGGCAACAACACCAGGAAAATATGCTTTAACCAAATCAGAAGAGATCCCAAATCTTGAGCGGGGAGTAAGGGGATAAATAGAGGTTCAAAAAGAAAGAAAGAAAAAAAAATAAAAAAAATAAAAAAAAAGAATTTAAAAAAAGAAAACAAATAAAGAAAAATATAAAAAAGAAAAAATATATATATTAGATATACTATTTAAAAAACGTTAAAAAAGAAAAGGGTGGAAGTTAAAAAATTTAGCAGAAGAATATTTAAAAAAATGAAAAAAAATTAAATTAACTGCAAGAATAAAAAAATCACAGGGAGAAAGCCATGAGTTCCGTGCTTTGCTTTCTCCTCCTCTGGAATTCTGCTGCTCTCCTTGGTAATGAAACCGCACTCCTTGGTAGGTGAACTTTGTCTTGGCTAGATTTCTTGTTGATCTTCTGGGGGAGGTACCTAGTGTAGTGATTCTCAAGTGTCTTTGCCCCAGGCGGAATTGCACCGCCCTTACCAGTGGCCGGGCTGAGGAATCCGCTCGGGTTTGCTTTCAGAAGCTTTTGTTCCCTGAGCGCTTTCCGTAGAGTTTGAGGATGGGAATACAAATGGCAGCTTCTGGTCTCCGGCCTGGAGGAGCCAAGAGCCCAGGGCCGCACTTCTCAGTGTGCCCTCAGAGAACAGCACCCAGTAACTCCCGTTAGCCTGACCTCTGGCCGTGCTCCGAGCTCACCAACCCCGAGCTGCGAGCTTACCGTCAGCTCTATCTCTGTAGCCGGCTTTCCCGTTCCAATACCCGCAAGCTCTGTGACACTCAGACACCCCCGATCCTTCTGTGACCCTGCGGGACCTGAGGCTAGGCTGACCCCGCATGGGCTTCGCAGCAGTTTAGCCTCTGGAGCGATGTCTCTCAGTGGAACAGACTTTTAAAAGTCCTGATTTTTTGCTCCGTTGCTCCGCCGCTTGCCGGGAGCCGGCCCCTCCCCCCAGGGTCTATCTTCCCGTCGCTTTGGATTCACTTCTCCACCAGTCCTACCTTTCAGGAAGTGGTTGTTTTTCTGTTTCCAGAATTGCTGTTCTTCTTCTCTTCAATCTGCCGATGGATTTGCAGGTGTTTGCAATCTTTAGATAAGCTATCTATCTGATCTGCTAGCTGAAGTAGTCTCAGCCTGCTACTTCTCTGCCATCATGACTCCTCCCCATGGGCCATTCTTTCAATATGAAATATTCTCTCTGTACCATTTTGATATTTGTTGCTTTGAATTAATGACATTAATAATGTCACACTTGAATGTCTTCATTAGTATTTTTCCAGTACACATTTTATCTCTTATTCTCACACTTCTTGTATCTCATATACATAACACTTAAATTGGTTATTTTAGCAAATCTCAGGGAGCTTAATCTGATTATATTTATATATATATGAACTTTCATATATTTGGTTCTATTATTATTATATACTTTTGTCTTTTCTAATATCCATGCATTTATTTTTCTTAATTGATGTTTTCCCCTTTAATTTTTTTTCTTGAAATATATATTGTGTTTGTATTTGTTTGAGTGTGTCTCTCTCTGCATGTGTTCTACTAGTGGTTATCGTTAAATTTCAGATGCAAACGTTAAACTTATATTTTCTAAAATATTCAGTGGTATTTATTTTCTGTCCTTCAACACAAAACAAGAAATGTAGCATATATTTTTATACCTCCTTTCCTTCTGCTTCTTCTCCTCTACCCCCTCTTTATTATTTTTTTTTAATTTTTAAAATATTTTATTTATTTATTTGAGAGAAAGAGCAAAAGCATGAGTGGGGGTGGGAGAAAGGGACACAGGGAGGGGGAGAAGCAGACTCCCCACTAAGCAAGAAGCCCGATGCTGGACTCCATCCTAAGACCCTGGAATCATAACCAGTTGTGAAGGCAGATGCTTAACTAAATGATCCACCTAGGTACCCTGACATTTCCTTTTTAAACTGTCAAATTTCAGTTCCAGTTTTTAATTTAACATTTTTAAAATTATCAACAGTGTTCCATTTCAACAGTTTTTATTTGTTTCTTTTTTTTAAATTTTATTTTACATTTTCAGTGTTCCAAGATTCATTGTTTAGGCCCCACACCCAGTGTTCCAGGTAATATGTCCCCACCACAATGCCCATGACTAGGCTCACCTAAACCCAACCTCCTCCCCTCCAAAACTCTCAGTTTGTTTCTCAGAGTTCACAGTCTCCCATGCTTCATCTCACCCTCCAATTCCCCAATTAACTTTTCCTTTCCTTCTCCCAATGTCCTCCATTTTATTCCTTATGCTCCACAAGTATGTGAAACCATATGATAATTGACTCGCTCTGTTTGATTTATTTCACTCAGCATAATCTCTGCTAGTCCCATCCATGTTGATACAAAATTGGGTAGTCATCCTTTCTGATGAAGGCATAATACTCTATTGTATATATGGACCATATCTTCTTTATCCATTCATCTGTTGAAGGGCATCATGGGTCTTTTCACAGTATGGAGACTGTGGCCATTGTTGCTATGAACTTTGGGGTATAGGTGGCCCTGATTTTCACTACATCTGTATCTTTGGGGGTAATACCCAGTAGTGTAATTGCAGGGTCATAGGGTAGTTCTATTTATAATTCCTTAAGGAATCTCCACACTGTCTTACTAAGTGTCTGCACCAATTTGCATTCCCACCAATAGGTAAGAGTGTGCTCCTTTCTCCACAATGTTTCCAATACTTCTAGTTTACTGTCTTGTTAATTTTCAAAATTCTGACTGGTGTAAGGTGGTATCTCAATGTGGATTGGATTTGAATCTCCCTGATGGCTAATGATGATGAACATTTTTTCATGTGTCTGTTAGCCATTTGTATATCTTCTTTGGAGAAGTGTTTGTTCATGTCTTCTGCCCATTTTGTGACATAATTATCTGTTTTGTGTGAGTAGAGTTTGAGGAGTTCTTTATAGATCTTGGATATCAGCCCTTTGTCTGTAGCATCATTTGCAAATATCTTCTCCCATTCTGTGGGTTGCCTCTTTGTTTTGTTGACTCTTTCTTTTGCTGTGCAGAAGCTTTTGATCTTGATGAAGTTCCAAAATTCATTTTCACTTTTGTTTCCTTTGCCTTTGAAGACATGTCTTGAAAGTAGTTGCTGTGGCCAGTGTTGAAGAGGTTACTGCCTGTGTTCTCCTCTGGGATGATGATAGGTTCCTGCATCACATTAAGATCTATCATCCATTTCAAGTTTGTCTTTGTGTATGGTGTAAGAGAATGGTCAAATTTCATTATTCTATATATATCTGTCCAATATTCCCAGCACCATTTATGGAAGAGACTGTATTTCTCTACTGGATATTTTTTCCTGCTTTGTCAAATATTAGTTCACCATAGAGTTGTAGGTCCATATCTGGGCTCTCTACTCTGTTACACTTGTTTATGTGTCTGTTTTTGTGCCAGTACCATTCCATTTTGGTAATCACAGCTCTGCAGTAAAGCTTGAAATGAGGCAACATGATGTCCCAGGTTTGATTTTCTTTTTCAACATAGCAGCAATGGCTGCCATTGCCGAACTGTGGAGAGAGCCAAGATGCCTTTCAACAGATGAATGAATAAAGAAGATATGGTCCATATATACAATGGAATATTAACTTTTTGTCAACATGGACTGAACTGGTGGAGATTATGCTGAGTGAAATAAGTCAAGCAGAGAGAGTCAATTATCATAGGTTCAACTGATTTGTGGAGCATAAGGAATAACACAGAGAACCCCGGGGGTTAGAGAGGAGAAGTGAGTTGGGGGAAATCAGAGAGGGAGATGAACCATGAGAGACTGTGGACTCTGAGAAATGAACTGAGGGTTTTGGGGGGGAAGGAGTTTGGAATTTGGGAGCACCTGGTGGTGGGTATTAAGGAGGGCATGTATTGCATGGAGCACTGGGTGTTGTGTATAAACAATAAATCTTGGAACACTGAAAAAAAAATGAAATTACAAAAATAAAAAATTAAAAAAAATCAATGTTGACATTGAAATAGCTGCTACTTACCCCAAATGTCAGGTGGCATGTAACTTGCAGTGGCAAAATGGACCAGTTTCCCATTCTATGATACTCTAATTGTCCTTGTTGTTCGCTGCCTTTGAGTTTCTTCTTACTTCTGGTATTCCTTTTCTACAAGGATCGATAATTCTCAGTGTTTAGTTCATGTTTTACAGTAGAATAGTCCCTCATACCTATTTTGGGCATATTTTCTTTCTTCAGGTTGATCATCTATTGAACGTCCTCCTCTTTCAAGTTTTTCTCACATCTACTAGTCAACCCTTATTGTTTTTAAGCATAAAAGTAACTTTATTGTTTATATCTATTGTATATCACTTCTTGAAATGTGAGGGTTGGAAGGAAAACTGTAAAATATGCTCAGCCTTCATTTTAGAATGAAAACCGTGGTAGGGTTTTGAAAACTAGGAATGAAACAGATATGTATCCCAGATAGAAACAATAGTATGACATTGTCTTCGGAGGTTAGTGAATAATCTAGTCTGACCCACAATAGAGTGGGGAGGGAAATATTGGGAGACACTGCAGGAAAGCTGGCCATGAGAAGGAAGTCACAGAACTTTTAGGTAAGCTTCATAAAATCAAGGGATGTGTCTGAGATTTTCACAACTATTGGAAGAGCATCTAACACAATACAATAATTGCTAAATAAGCATGGAGTGAATGAATGAGTGAGATACTTCATACACTGAGATTTTTACCACACAAAGTTCAGAATAAAGATAATAGATTTTCATAAATTCTCAGGTTTTAATGAGAAGATTTAGATTAAGGAAAGTGAATATGAATCTATAGTAAGCAGCATATAGAGGCCCACCTGTTATAAAACAAATACTTCGCAATGCAAATCTTGACACATGAATAATTGCAAGAGTTTGCAGGTCATACTGTCTGTTGCAACTACTCCACTCTGCTATAGTGTGAAAGCAGCAATAGACAATATGTACACAATTTAGTGTGACTGTGTTCCAAAAAAAAAATTATTTACAAGAACTCCTGGTAGGCTAGCTTTGCTAGTGGACCATACTGTGCTAACCTCTACTTCAGGTAGACAGTATTACAGTTTAAGAGGATTTTTGCTACAATCAACTATTTTACTCTCTTAAAGCAGAAAGATGCCAATTATTATGAGTTCTGAATAGAAAGTAGCTTTGACAACTTTCCAAGTATCTCACAAGCACTGCACTAATTAAAATATCTGAGAAGTTACCAGATTTTATGAGGGTATAAACTCACACAAAGTCACAGAGCTGCTCAAGGAGTTAGTAAAAGGCAAAATAGTGAATGCTATCCATCAAGATGAGACTGAACTTTCTAAATAACACTTTTGTTAGGGCAGATATGGAATTACCTATACTTGCTTTCTAGTTCTAAAAAAGCCACTTTTCAAGAGTCCTGGCTTGCACTATCACCAGGAGTGTAAATAGTGCCACTATATAGGAAAACTAAAAAAAAAAAATTAAGAACAGCTTATTTTTCACATATATTTTTCCCTAACATGCTTTGGCAATATTTAATTTAATAATCCATTAGTTTGTGTTTTGTTTATATTCTTATACGGGTATAGTGGAAATAAACTTTTACCTCCACTCAGAGTTTTTTAGCAGGGTCTGAGAATTAAACTAATATAAGACCAATCAACAAAAGAAAAAAATATATATATATATTTATATTGTCTTATTCACTTGGAAACCCTCAGAAAGAATGAAGACTCATAGAAATGTTGAAATCTATATGCTTTTATAGTATGCTGACAAAAGAGAGGCAATGTGGAAAAGTATATAGGGAGGCTAAAGGAAGCTACAAATTATTTCCATAACATCTATTTGTATAGAATTCTTTTGTTCTCAACTGCTTATCCTTGTTGATAAAAATGTTGCTTTCCTTCTAATACAAGGAGCACATCTTTCATAGCATAATGCATCTGCTTTTAGAAATAAAAAGGAAGTCAGAGTGCCCTTCCTGCATCTGCTGCTTCCTATGTCTGTTTAACTGAAATTTATCAATATGTCAAAGTGGCATATTTTTTGGTGACATAATCTGAACTCCTTCATGGGAAATCATTAAGGAAACATTAATGTAGAGACCACTTTTAGACAATAAGCTTGAAAATGGAAACCTGAGAAAGATAAAATGACTCATAGTGACCACTAGGCTGAAAGCAAACAGGCTCATTAAGGGACCCCCTTGAAAATAGTCATATGCCTAGGTGACCAATAGGCTACTTACAACTGGGCATGGTTACCAAAAAAGGGAACTTGGTGTATTACTTACCAAAAATGGGAATTTGGTGTATACTTCTAAACTCCACCGTGTAACTATAGCTCCAAACCACTGCCTTGTGGCAGATAGTCTCTCCTTTGCTGCACTGTACACTGCTCCCTTGCAGTGTATTCAATAAACTTTAATCCCCTTTGCTCTGTCTTGGGTCAATTCTTTCACTGCCCATCCTACTGGACTCTACCCAGTTGGTACACCCAACAATTAAGGAAAAGGATTGTAATAATGTTAATAGACTTGTCGTCTCTACTCATATTTTTTGTTTCCCTGCAAAGCCCTTAAAGCATTCTTAATTTTTCTCTTGAAATATACATGTGTAAAAATAGATTTTTTAAAGATTCACCAATAAATAAATAAATGAATGAATAAATAAATAAAACTAACAAAACAGATGAACATATGGGGAGGGGAACAAAAAGAGGAAAGCAAATCATAAGAAACTCCTTCTTCTTCTTCTTCTTTTTAAGATTGTACTTATTTATTTGGTATAGTGAGAGAAAGAGAGTCAACACAAGTGGTGCAGGAGAAGAAGGGGCAGAGGCAGAAGGAGAGGAAGAAGAAGACTCCCTGATAAGCAGGAAGCCTGACTTGGAGCTAGATCACAGGACCCGAAGACCATGACACGAATTGAAGTCAGAAGCTTAAAGGACTGAGCCACACAAGGACCCTGACAGCTGCCTTTTTGCTGTGTGGAGAGAGAGAGAGATAAACACACACAGAGAGAGAGAAACGCAGAGAAAGATACAGAGAGGGAGAGAGAGGAAGCCCCTAAGAAAGTCCTACTGATAAAGAACAGGGTTGATGGAAGGAGGTTGGTGGGGGATGGGCTAAATGGATGGTGGGTATTAAGGAGAGCACTTGTTATCATGAGCACTAGGTGTTAAATGTAAGTGATGAATCCTTAAATTCCACTCCTGAAACCAATATTACACTATATGTTAAAATTTAAAATTTAATTTAAAAATTTATTTTAATTTTAAATTAATTAAAAATTAATTTTAATTTAATTAAAATTTATTTTAATTTTAAATTTACTTCAATTTTAAATTAAAATAAAATTTAAATTTAAATTTAAAATTTAAGTTAAAATTTGAAGAAAAAAGATAAATCAATGCACAGAGGTCTACCTCTGGTATTTTCCCAAACTGGTTTTCTTTGGTAGTCTTTTTTTTTTTTTTTTTTCAAATATTGTATAAATGTTTTGGTAGTCAAATATGTCAGTCTTCCCATTGTGATACTGTTATTGCAAAAACTCTTCTCCATTTCAGGAATGAGCTTTCTCTATTTGATCTTGGAGCAGAGAATAAATTTATGTAAGAAAATGATTGCCATTTTAAAACATTTGGCTAGGGAAATTTAAAGGTAGGCATGGCTCCAGAACTATAAAATTGAATGAATCCGAGGAATGCTATGCCCTTTGTCATTTATAAAGAAAAGGTCAGGCCAATTTGATCAGTTACTTTCAGAAAAATAATTTTATGAAAGTGTTTTTCCTTTTCTTTAATTCTGTTTACAAGATTCAAAGGATTATTTTACTCTTATTCTTGGCTGTGAGATTGCAAAGGAGCTGTTTATTAGAAAACTACTTTGAACAGTATTTGAATGAAAGTTTGGAAGTATATTAATTATAGAGTATTAGGCTTGCTTTTAAATTTCCAAGATAGTAAGTGTTGCATCACTGTTTGGGGTGTCATCTTTTCCTTCTAGAATACTTTTACAAATGCAAATGTAGAAACAAAACTCTCACTTCAAAGAGAAATAGAACTGTTTTGAAAGACAGCATTTGAATGCAATCTTATTCAAAAAGAAGCCTATTTAGAGAAAATGGAATACAAAAATGTCAACATTTGTATTCTGTTTGAGTATATGCCTTCTTTTTGACAATAGCACAAGACTAAAAGTACTTTTGGAAGCAAACACACTTCACTTTATTTGGTTATAGAAAAGGTAGTGGAAATGTCATGGTACTCCCATCCTTACATTTTCATTAAAAAGCAATACTTTTCACAAGTTTGATCTGGGCAATTGCTTAAACCCACATACTGTATATTCTAAGACACAAGTTATTTTTAAAAATAAGTCAGAAGATGTGTGCGTGCATGTGTGTATGTTTCTAAAACATCTACTCAAACTTAAAATATAATTTATGTGTTATAATTCTGATGAATTATTAAAGTTGGAATATAATGCAATATGATGGAAAATATGTTCTCACATTACAGAATTGATTTTGCTTGTTTTTATGGATTATTATAAATACTCTTTGATCTAAAAGAAAATATGTTTTCCTCACTGATAGCACAAAATATATCAAATATGACAAAAATATTTTTAATAATACTTAATAAAAGCATTATGGATAATGATGCTTGCTTTCTGACAAACCAGGAAAAGATAAATGCTACTGTCACTGTTAGTTAAAAAAGAGTGATACAGAAATTGCAGGAAGGATGTTGTCTCCCAGGATTTCTGGTAGTCATTTTTAATAATACATTCCGCTTTGCTTCAGGGGTTTACACTAATAAGAATAATAAGACAAAATGGTTATGTAAACCACTAAAGGATACAAAAAAAGCCTATAGTATTTAAAACATCTTGTGTTTTGTAGTTTTGTACACAATTCTCATAAAAAAGTTTTGTTGTTTATTTTCCAGAAGAATGTATTCACTAGTAAAGATGATGATCCTAGGTGAAACTTAATGATGTCATTATTTTGATTAACATACCTTTTGTCTATGTAATTAATTTTCTTAAAAATTATCATACCTCAATCAAAATTTATCCTCACATCAAATAAGCACTATGGATGGTCATATAAAGCTAAATAGTCACATTAACTAACCTACAATATAAATCTCATATAGTTCTGTAAGTTGTTTGACAAATTTTAATTTTATCCTTTAAATGTAAACTCTTCATTTTACATCAGACTGTGAAAGTACAATGGTTTGTTTCAAATTAACTCATCCTTCTATGCTATTCCACTTGTAATCTAATTAAGAAAAAAGATCTAATCTAATGATAACTTTATCTTAGTTTTGAAAGTATCTTATAGATAGAGAAGAAAAATATTTGGTTTTCTGTTTGTTTTTAAAGATTTAATTTATTTATAGAGCTAGCACAAGTAGGGGGAGCTGCAGAGGGAGAGAGAGAAGCAGGCTCCCTGCTCATCAGGGAAGGGTTTCATCATGAGGGGTTTGAATCCAGGACACTTGAATGACTGAGCCACACAGTTGCCCCTGTTTTGTTTTGCTTCATTTTGTTTTAATGTATTGGTATTGTACACTTTCTTCTCCTTTGTGTTACTTGTTTTTTTTGTTTGTTTGTTTGCTTGTCTGTTTTTGTTTTGTTTCTGTCTAATGTGAAGCTCTACCAAGCATTACAGAAAGGGTTCAGAGGTCTCTGAAGTCCCAACAACTCAAACAGAATCATTTCTAAAGACTAGATCTTTTGGAATAATGTGATAAAGGAGATAAAGAAGCACTGACATTAAAAAGGGTGTTCTGTTCTTTTGGGGTTTTTTGTTTGTTTGTTTTCTGGGGGTTTTTTGTTTTGTTTTGTTTTTTAGATTTTATCAAGTTATTTTGAGACAGAGAGCTGAGAGAGAGAGTACAATCAGAGGGGAATGACAGAAGAAGAAGGAGAAGCAGACCCCCCACTGAGCAGAGAACCTGATGAGATACTCAATCCCCAGGACCTTGGGATCATGACCTAAGCTGAAGGCAAAGGCTTAACCAACTGAGCCACCCAGGCACCCAAGAAGGGGTCTTGTTCTAACATACTCAAATATACACCAATCAATATGAAGATCAGAAAAATGTGTGCTTTGAGTACTCACTGAAAGTTGAGAATCAGACTGTAGTTAAGGATGCTGAATAGGAAAAGTTGAGATGAAACTACTAGACAGGTAGAAGCATGGACAAGGCAACAAGTGCATTGGCAGGATTTAGGTACTGGGGAACCAGTATTCCAGGTAGTAAACCTAGTGTTGGGAAAACCTGAGGCAAAAGTTGTGGAAAAAAGTTAGAAGAGGACAAGAAGCAAAATTCATTATATTCTTCCTCTTCCTAATTCAATCACCACTTTTACACACACACACACACACACACACACACGCATGCATGCACGTGCATGCATGTGCATGCACTGACAATCTCTATAGCAATATGGAATCTGAGGGGTGGCAGATCCTGAAACAGGATAAGGTGGGAATAACTAAGAATCATAGACTCCCATAACTATTAGGTGTCCTTGAGGCATCTAACCTCTTTTTTTTAGATGGAGAATATGACACTCAGAAAAGTTTCTCAACTATTCTTCTCTGAGACCATTTCCTCCTATAAAACAAAACTTTTAAGAGGATTAAATATGGAATAACAAGTAAATCTTCTTAACTATTAGATTATCCCTAATTGCATCTGCTTCTTCCATAAAACCATTCTGATTTTTCCTATCTAGAATAGGAAGGCTATTAATAGATGTTCAGGAGTCCTGAAAACCATGTATACTATTACTTTTAGCCCCGTTTGCTTATTCTTCAATTGCATTACATTTTGGGAGGAAGCATTTTCTTAGGAATAAGTTTTGCCTCACCTCTGAAATGTTACAGCTCACAAAATAATGACTAGAAAAACATAAGGCTGCATGCTAAGATAACTCCCTTCTCCAGAGCAGTGTTATTGAATGCAATAATAAAATAAAAGTTACCAAATAGCAGGGATTTTCAAAGTCATTTGTCATTAGTGAAATCACAATTGTCAAATCTGTATACCATAACACTTTTTTTATCTATGAGGTACAAAACTACTCTGCAGGATTATATATATATATATATATGCGTAGGATAGGTATCTAGGTAATGTAAATAATCTAAGATATATCTATATGTATATCTATTTATCTATTTGTATGTATATTTATATATCTGTATATCTAATGTAAATAATCTAGGATATATCTACCTATCTATCTATCATCTATCTATCTATATATCTGTGTTTGGAATATATAGATAGATATAGATATAGCCTATGTCCAGAAGATTTCAAATTAATTACAATTTAAGGTATTGCCATATTTGAAGACAGGACTGTATTTTTCCATTCTCACTCTCACTATCTGATGTTAGAAATCATTCTAAGATCAAGCTGTAATGTAAATGACATTAGGTTTTCTTAAACAAAATGCAAACAATAATGATAAATTTATGTAGAACCAGTTTTCTCCAGAAAACTGAAGAGCTCTTCAATTAAAAAAAAAAAAAAAAAAAAAAGGATGGGGACTGGTATTCATGACAATATGTTACGGTGTTTTCATATTCCTAGAGTGCAACTTTGGCAGATATACAGGTGTCAGAACAACACATCTTTATGGCATCCACTAATGGAAGAAACATGACAAATGCCCTTGAGCACAGTGTAAGGAGGAGATAAGAAGTAGATCTTAGGGACAGATGGTGCTGATTTATTACTTTGAAATGTTAGAGGGGAAGTGTTTTCTGCATATTGAGGTAATGTTTGAGATTATTGTGTTGGGCTTGATATTTTGAGACTGAATTTGAACCAAAATTATCTTATCTTTTAGGCAGATTTAATGACAATAGAGATGGCTGGATTTGAAAAGGCCTTGTATCTTTTGAGATATGCTCAGGTAAACAATGCCCTGGGTCTATGGCTCATGAATACATCTGAAGTGAATGCAGGCTTTTTTTAAAAAAAAGTTTTTATTTTCTATGGCAATTACAGTATGATTCAAAGACAAAGCCAAAATACTTTGTAACCAAAACATTTATTGTATTGTGGTTTGTCAATGAGATTAAATCTAAAAGAAAATATTGTGGATGGAACATCCATAATCATAGATATTCACTTGTCTGTTGCTTTACTGATCAACTTTGTGTTATGTGGATTTGGTCTCAAAGAAATAACTACAAGAGGATTTATTTCATTACTTTGTTATTAAGATAATAGATACTTTAAATTGATTAATTGGTTCTTCAACCACATTAGGTTCTTGAGACTTCCAAATTAAAATGAGTTCATATAAATTGCTTGATGATTATTGAAGAGGCTGTCTTTTTTCCATTGGACATTCTTTCCTGCTTTGTCGAAGATTAGTTGACCATAGAGTTAAAAGTCTATTTCTGGGCTCTCTATTCTGTTCCATTGATCTATGGGTCTGTTTTTGTGCCAGTACCATGCTGTCCTGATGATGACAGCTTTGTAATAGAGCTTGAAGTCCGGGATTGTGATGCCACCAACGTTGGCTTTCTTTTTCAATATCCCTTTAGCTATTCGAGGTCTTTTCTGGTTCCAGAGCGTATCATGCTTAGCGAAATAAGTCAGGCGGAGAAAGACAACTATCATATGATCTCCCTGATATGAATAAGTGGTGTTGCAACATGGGGGCTTAAGTGGGTACGAGAAGAATAAATGAAGGAAGATGGGATTGGGAGGGAGACAAACCATAAGTGACTCTTAATCTCACAAAACAAACTGAGGGTTGCTGGGGGGAGGGGGTTTGGGAGAAGGGGGTGGTATTATGGACATTGGGGAGGGTATGTGCTTTGGTGAGTGCTGTGAAGTGTGTAAACCTGGTGATTCACAGACCTGTACCACTGGGGATAAAAATACATGTTTATAAAAAATAAAAAATTATATTAAAAAAAAAAGAAAAAAAATTGCTTGATGATTAAACTTTAGAAATGAACTCTTAATTTTATATAATTTCTACCCTAGCATCTGAGAAAGGTGCAAGATTCTGTAGTATATCATATATTTGATCACATTTTATGGGTCCAGCATGCTACTGTTGCACTACTCTGCTGTTATGTGATCACATTTTAAATTAAGCATTCTCACTTAGGAAATCTGAACTGATATGCACACAGTTGGGAAAAATGTATTTACCTCAATGGAGTTACTATTCGGTTAAAAATACTATACAGCTAAACATTCTGTAACTTCTTTCCATTTCATTATCTATTGAGACATTTTCATTGATGTTTACTGTTTTCAGAAATAGGTGAAAAGGAAAACATGGTCTACTACATAAAAATATCAGATTGAAAAGGAGACTAAAATTGTGTTGTTTCTCTTCTTGTTTTATTTCTCTTACTAAAGCCCCTCACCTATAAAAAATGTAATCATTTACACTTATTGTACATCTATAAATATTGTGTAGAATGTTTACAAAGAGCTCAAACCTCAGCATAAAATGAAATTTCTAGAGATAAGCAAGTGGCTAATATATAAAACATACTTGTATAGTACTTTAAAATCTCAACTTATTTGTTTTAAAATTTAATTTATTTATTTGACACAGAGATAGATCACAAGTAGACAGAGAGTCAGAGAGAGGGGGAAGCAGGCTTCCCGCTGAGCAGAGAACCTGATGCAGGGCTCAATCCCAGGACCCTGAGATCATGACCTGAGCTGGAGGCAGAGGTTTAACTCACTGAGCAACCAAGCCACCCCTAAAATCTCAACTTATTAAATTACTTTATATTTGTTATGGTAAAAATCCTGAAAGATCATCAATGTCTGTATCATTGACTCTACTTCTGTATTTAAGCTAACTGAGATTCCAAGGAAATAAATGATTGATTCATGGTCATTCAGCTGTAAGTGGAGCAGTAACATGGATATTTGAAGACAAGTGTTCATTATCCTATAACCACACTGTTTTACTTTATGAACAATAAATATATGTGTGCCATCATATGTAGACATTGTGAGTAATGACACATGTCTAGTCTGCTATACATAGGAAGGAAAAATAGTGAACAGAATATAAACTATGCAGACAATATACTATTTGTTGAATTTAAATGCTTATTGAGTTAAAAAATAAATTAAATAGCATAAAGGACATTTTTCTCTCAAAAAGCTTAATCAGGAGACAAATGGGAAAATTTGTTGAATATGTAAATGTTAGACGCTGTAAAGAATTTTACATTTGCCAATTACTTTACTCTGTCAAGCTCCTCTGATGCAACACACCAATTCATTGTAAATATTTAAAAAGCTTTAAGTGATATGATAGTATGAGTTTAAAAAGAAAAAAAAATGAATGGCACCACCTGTCTTTAACAGAGCTCCCCAAAATAAATATATAAATTAGAAACGCTTGGGTTTCCATGTGATGCCATAGAAAAATGTGGGAAAAAAATAACACAAGGAAGCTGATTAGTGAATCATACCAGCTGATTAGTAGGGGGGCAAAAAAGCAAAAGTCAAAGAAGCTGCCTCAGTTTCACATGCTTTTGATTGGCCAACTAATGCAGGAGCTTTCATGGATATGACTAACACTAAATTCATATTTGCCCTACAGAAATTTGATAAGGACTAATTAGGGTATTCAACTCCAAAAGATAATACTGAAAGAGGGAAAAGAAGCACATTCCCTGCAGATTTCTTTTTTTTTTTAATTTATTTACTTGACAGACAGAGATCACAAGTAGGCAGAGAGGCAGGCAGAGAGGCAGGCAGAGAGAGAGGAGGAAGCAGGCTCCCTGCCGAGCAGAGAGCCCGATGTGGGGTTCAATCCCAGGACCCTGGGATCATGACCTGAATGAAGGCAGAGGCTTTAACCCACTGAGCCACCCAGGCGCCCCTCTGGCTGTATATATTAATCCACAGCAGCATTTCTAAAATTTTCTACCAGGAACTACCATAGTATTCTTATCACCTTCCTATCAATACTGTATGCTGTTCTTCCAAAACTTTCCTATATTTCTATCTATAGGTCTCTACCGTTTGATATAAAATTAAGAAATCCAGCTAGATTAAGTCTCATTTTTTCAAATACACTGTAAATTAAATACTTCTTTTATTATCATTAGTTGTCCAGATTTAACCATAATTATGAGAGAAAATATTTGCATGTTTACTCATTAAAGGCATCCTCACCATGGGAAGCACAAGGTGAGGACCACAAGAAGTTTTAAAAATAGCAAATTAATTAATTATAATTTTATATACATATTTATTCTCAAAGTTAATGATTTGTTTAATTAAAAGTATTTCCATTTAATTGAGTGGATAGCTAACATATTCAATAACCCTCACTTTCTAGTAAGAAATATGTTTCAAAAGTAAAAGATTTATAGTTTTCTATGATGATAGCTTATATGATAATTGTCCATACTTACTGTAGGATATCTGGGAAACAAAATATTTAACAAAATCTTTAAAATGTTTAAAAAGGCAGTATAACATTATCCATAATTTTACCATTCAGAGATGAATGTTGTTAATATTTTTGTATAAATGAAGCAAGCCCTTTTTTGAATGCACACACAAACAGAAAATGGCACATCCTGGAGGGACCTGTCCTGAACCCCTTCAAGGTTCATCAATTATAATAAATGTACACTCTGATGGGGGATGTTGATAGTGGAGAATGGCTGCCCCATTTATTGAATTTCCTAAACTGATGACTATATATTATTTTTATCTCTACACTTCTAATTATTGGCTTTTTATTATTTCTGTACAGATATTACCAGATATGCAAGGACTTGAGATTCATATTCTCTAAGTGTTCTTAGATGTTGCAGCATCAAGTATTTCTAAGATAATATTTTACTTCTATTTAAGAGGAGGTTCTAAGTAAGTTTTATTGAACTAGATCCCCTGTTCAAAAATAACAACTTTAATAATACTATGCTGTCATTCACTGTTGCAATTTAATTTATTTGTAATCTAAGGCTTTTCCATCCAATATTTTTATTTGAAAGGCACTCATTAAGTGGAAGCTCACTCCTTAAAAACAATTTTATTTAGGAGGAGTCAAGATGGTGGAGAAGTAGTGGGCTGAGACTACTTCAGCTAGCAGGAGATCAGCTAGATAGCTTATCTAAAGATTGCAAACACCTGCAATTCCATCGGAAGATCGAAGAGAAGAACAGCAATTCTGGAAACAGAAAAATGACCACTTTCTGAAAGGGAGGACTGGCGGAGAAGTGAATCCAAAGCCACGGGAAGATAGACCCCGGGGGGAGGGGCCGGCTCCCGGCAAGCAGCAGAGCAACAGAGCACAAAATCAGGACTTTTAAAAGTCTGTTCCGCTGAGGGACATCACTCCAGAGGCTAAACTGGGGCAAAGCCCATGCAGGGTCAGCGTGGCCTCAGATCCCGCGGGGTAACAGAAGGATAGGGGGTGCCTGAGTTTCACAGAGCTTGCGGGTATTGGAACGGGAAGGCCGGCAACAAAGACAGAGCCAACAGTAAGCTCACAGCTTGGGGTTACCTTGAACCAGCCGCAGGCTCAGTGACCTCAGAGCACGGCTGGATGTCTGGCAGACGGGAGTAACTGGGCACTGTTCTCTGAGGGCGCACTGAGGAGTGGAGCCCCGGGCTCTCGTCTCCTCTGGGCGGGAGAACAGGAGGCCGACATTTGTATTCCCATCCTTTGGAACTCTACGGAAAGTGCTCAGGGAACAAAAGCTCCTGAAAGCAAACCCGAGCAGATTACTCAGCCCAGCCACTGGTAAGGGCGGGGCAATTCTGCCTGGGGCAAAGACAATTGAGAATCACTACACCAGGCCCCTCCCCCAGAAGATCAACAAGAAATCCAGCCAAGACCAAGTTCACCTACCAAGGAGTGTGGTTTCAATACCAAGGAGAGCAGCAGAATTCGAGAGGAGGAGAAAGCAAAGCATGGAACTCATGGCTTTCTCCCTGTGATTTTTTGAGTCTTCAAGTTAATTTAATTTTTTTTCATTTTTTTTATCTTTTCTTCTGCTAAAATTTTTCTAACTTTTACCCTTTTCTTTTTTAACACTTTTTACTAGTTTATCTAATATATATTTTTTCTTTTTTATATTTTTTTATTCATTTTCTTTTTAAAATTCTTTTCTTTTCTTTCTTTTTTTTTTCTTTTTCTTTTTTTCTTTCTTTCTTTTTAAACCTCTTTTTATCCCATTTCTCCCCCATCACGATTTGGGATCTCTTCTGATTGGTTAAAGTATATATTCCTGGGGTTATTGCCACCCTTTTAGTATTTTACTTGCTCCTTCATATACTCTTATCTGGACAAAATGACAAGACAGAAAAATTCAACACACACACAAAAAAGAACAAGAGGCAGTACCGAAGGCTAGGGACCTAATCAGTACAGACATTGGTAATATGTCAGGTCTAGAGTTCAGAATGACAATTCTCAAGGTTCAAGCCGGACTCGAAAAAGGCATGGAAAATATTAGAGAAACCCTCTCGGGAGATATAGAAGCCCTTTCTGGAGAAATAAGAGAACTAAAATCTAACAAGGTTGAAATAAAAAAAGCTATTAATGAGGTGCAATAAAAAATGGAGGCTCTCACTGCTAGGATAAATGAGGCAGAAGAAAGAATTAGCAATATAGAAAACAAAATGACAGAGAATAAAGAAGCTGAGCAAAAGAGGGACAAACAGCTACTGGACCATGAGGGGAGAATTCAAGAGATAAGTGACACCATAAAACGAAACAACATTAGAATAATTGGGATTCCAGAAGAAGAAGAAAGAGAGAGGGGGGTAGAAGGTATACTGGAGAGAATTATTGGGGAAATTCTCCAAAGGGAATGAGCATCAAAATACAGGAGGTTTGGGGCCCCTGGGTGGCTCAGTGGGTTAAGCCGCTGCCTTCGGCTCAGGTCATGATCCCAGAGTCCTGGAATCGAGTCTCGCATCAAGGTCTCTGCTCAGCAGGGAACCTGCTTCCCTCTCTCACTCTCTCTGCCTACCTCTCTGTCTACTTGTAATCTCTGTCTGTCAAATAAACAAATAAAAAAATTTATAAAAAAAAATACAGGAGGTTCAGAGAACACCCCTCAAAATCAATAAGAATAGGCCCACACCCCATCACCTAATAGTAAAATTTACAAGTCTCATTGAAAAAGAGAAAATCTTGAAAGCAGGCTGGGAAAAGAAGTCTGTAACATACAATGGTAAAAATATTAGATTGGCAGCTGACTTATCCACAGAGACATGGCAGGCCAGAAAGCTGGCATGATATTTTCAGAGCACTAAACGAGAAAAAAATGCAGCCAAGAATACTATATCCAGCTAGGCTATCATTGAAAATAGGAGAGATTAAAAGCTTCCAGGACAAACAAAAACTGAAAGAATTTGCAAACACCAAACCATCTCTACAGGAAATATTGAAAGGGGTCTTCTAAGCAAAGAGGGAGCTTACAAGTGGTAGATCAGAAAGGAACAGAGATAATATACAGTAACAGTCACCTTACAGGCAATACAATGGCACTAAATTCATATCTCTCAATAGTTAACCTGAATGTTAATGGGCTGAATGCCCCAATCAAACACAGGGTATCAGAATGGAAAAAAAAAAACAAAACCTATCTATATGTTGCCTCCAAGTAACTCATTTTAAGCCCGAAGACACCTCCAGATTTAAAGTGAGGGGGTGGCGAAGAATTTACCATGCACTTTAACACTCCCCTCACTGAAATGGACAGACCATCCAAGCAAAGATCAATATGGAAATTAGGGTCTTAAATGACATACTGGACCAGATGGACATCAAAGATATATTCAGAACATTTCATACCAAAGCAACAGAATACACAGTCTTCTCTAGTGCACATGAAACATTCTCCAGAATAGATCACATCCTCGGTCCTAAAACAGGACTCAACCGGTATCAAAAGATTGGGATCATTCCCTGCATATTTTCAGACCACAATGCTCTGAAGCTAGAACTCAACCACAAGAGTAAGTTTGGAAAGAACCCAAATACATGGAGAATAAACAGCATCCTTCTAAAGAATGAATGGGTCAACTGGGAAATTAAAGAAGAATTGAAAAAAATCATGAAAACAAATGATAATGAAAATACAATTATTCAAAATCTGTGGGACACAACTAAGGCAGTCCTGAAGGAAAATATATAGCGGTAGAAGCCTTTCTCAAGAAACAAGAAAGGGGGCGCCTGGGTGGCTCAGTGGGTTAAGCCGCTGCCTTCCGCTCAGGTCATGATCTCAGGGTCCTGGGATCGAGTCCCACATCGGGCTCTCTGCTCGGCAGGGAGCCTGTTTCCTCCTCTCTCTCTCTGCCTGCCTTTCTGCCTACTTGTGATCTCTCTCTGTCAAATAAATAAATAAAATCTTTAAAAAAAAAAAAAAAAGAAGCAAGAAAGGTTACAGGTCAAAACCTAACCCTACACCTAAAGGAGCTGGAGAAAGACCAAGAATGAAACCCTAAGCCCAGCAGGAGAAGAGAAATCATAAAGATCAGAGCAGAAATCAATGAAATAGAAACCAAAAAAACAATAGAGCAAATCAACAAAACTAGGAGCTGGTTCTTTGAAAGAATTAATAAAATTGATAAACCCCTGTCCAGACTTATCAAAAAGAAAAGAGAAAGGACCCAAATAAATAAAATCATGAATGAAAGAGGAGAGATCACAACTAACACCAAAGAAATACAAACTTTTATAAGAACATACTATGAGCAACTCTATGCCAACAAATTTGACAATCTGGATGAAATGGATGCATTCCTAGAAACATATAAACTACCACAACTGAACCAGGAAGAAATAGAAAGCCTGAACAGACCCATAACCAGTAAGGAGATTGAAAGACTCATTAAAAATCTCCAAACAAACAAAAGCCCAGGGCCAGACGGCTTCCCGGGGGAATTCTACCAAACTTTTAAAGAAGAACTATTTCCTGTTCTCCTGAAACTGTTCCAAAAAATAGAAATGGAAGGAAAACTTCCAAACTCATTTTATGAGGCCAGCATCACCTTGATCCCAAAACCACACAAGGAGCCCATCAAAAAAGAGAGCTATAGACCAATATCCTTGATGAACACAGACGTGAAAATTCTCACCAAAATACTAGCTAATGGGATTCAACAGGACATTAAAAGGATTATTCACCACGACCAAGTGGGATTTATTCCAGGGTTGCAAGTTTTGTTCAACATCCGCTAATCAGTCAATGTGATACAATACATCAATAAAAGAAAGAACTAGAACTATAGGATACTCTCAATAGATGCTGAAAATGCACTTGTCAAAGTACAGCATCCCTTCCTGATCAAAACTCTTCAAAGTGTAGGGATAGAGGGCACATACCTCAATATCATCAAAGCCATCTATGAAAAACCCACCGCAAATATCATTCTCAATGGAGAAAAACTGAAAGCTTTTCCGCTAAGGTCAGGAACACGGCAGGGATGTCCATTATCACCACTGCTATTCAACATAGTAGTAGAGGTCCTAGCCTCAGCAATCAGACTACAAAAGGAAATTAAAGGCATCCAAATTGGCAAAGAAGAAGTCAAATTATAACTCTTCACAGATGATATGATACTATATGTGGAAAACCCAAAAGACTCCACTCCAAAACTGCTAAAACTTGTACAGGAATTCAGTAAAGTGTCAGGATATAAAATCAATGCATAGAAATCAGTTGCATTTCTCTACACCAACAACAAGAAAGAAGAAAGAGAAATTAAGGAGTCAATCGCATTTACAATTGCACCCCAAACCATAAGATACCTAGGAATAAACCTAACCAAAGAGGCACAGAATCTATACTCAGAAAACTATAAAGTACTCATGAAAGAAATTGAGGAAGACACAAAGAAATGGAAAAATGTTCCATGCTCCTGGATTGGAAGAATAAATATTATGAAAATGTCTATGCTACCTAAAGCAATCTACACATTTAAAGCAATTCCTATCAAAGTACCATCAATCTTTTTCAAGGAAATGGAACAAATAATCCTAAAATTTATATGGAACCAGGAAAGACCTCGAATAGCTAAAGGGATATTGAAAAAGAAAGCCAAAGTTGGAGGCATCACCATTCCAGACTTCAAGCTCTATTACAAAGCTGTCATCATCAAGGCAGCATGGTACCGGCACAAAAACAGACACATAGATCAATGGAACAGAATAGAGAGCCCAGAAATAGACCCCCAACTCTATGGTCAACTAATCTTCAACAAAGCAGGAAAGAATGTCCAATGGAAAAAAGACAGCGTCTTCAAAAAATGGTGTTGGGAAAATTGTAAAGCCACATGCAGAAAAATGAAATAGTCCATTTCCTTACACCACACACAAAAATAGACTCAAAATGGATGAAGGACCTCAATGTGAGAAAGGAATCCATCCAAATCCTTGAGGAGAATACAGACAGCAACCTCATCGACCTCAGCCACAGCAACATCTTCCAAGGAACATCGCCAAAGGCAAGGGAAGCAAGGGCAAAAATGAACTATTGGGATTTCATCAAGATCAAAAGCTTTTGCACAGCAAAGGAAACAGTTAACAAAATCAAAAGACAACTGACAGAATGGGAGAAGATATTTGCAAATGACATATTAGATAAAGAACTAGTGTCCAAAATCTATAAAGAACTTAGCAAACTCAACACCCAGAGAACAAATAATTCAATCAAGAAATGGGCAGAGATTAAGAGTCACTTATGGTTTGGACATGAACAGACATTTCTGCAAAGAAGACATCCAGATGGCCAACAGACATATGAAAAAGTGCTCCATGTCACTTGGCATCAGGGAAATATAAATCAAAACCACAATGCAATATCACCTCACACCAGTCAGAATGGCTAAAATCAACATGTCAGGAAATGACAGATGCTGGCGAGGATGCGAAGAAAGAGGAACCCTCCTACACTGTTGGTGGGAATGCAAGCTGGTACAACCACTCTGGAAAACAGCATGGAGTTTCCTCAAAATGTTAAAAATAGAACTGTCCTATGACCCAGCAATTGCACTACTGGGTATTTACCCTAAAGAAAAAATATATCCCTACAATTATATATAGATGTTCCATGGAATTTTCAGTGGAACCAAAGAAAATTGCATAATAGTATTAATGCATATGATTTAATATATCTTAAATATAACCTGAGTGATCTAAGGATAAAAGAGGACACCCTTAATGAAAACAACCACCTTTCATGCCTTTTTTGGCACTTTCTTAAATGCATATCCTGTATTTTACAGTGAAGGAAAAATAAAGTAATTCTGCTCTGATTTAGTTACTCTACCTGTCATGTCTATAAATGACATTACTGCAAAATCTTGATAATTACCTAGAAAATAGATGAATCTTCTGTTTTTCAAATTGATACTATTGGTAATACTCTTTTGTTTAGCTGTGACTGACTACTGAGATACCACAATTAATGAAAAAAATGTGGGATTTGTGAATATACAATATCTGATATAACTTTTAATTAATGTTATTTTATTCTATGGTACTCAATATTCATTCAAGATAATGTATATGCCATGCAATTTTCTATGTACATGGTATTTGATAGTGAAGGGGAGCTGATTTTGCCATCCCCAAAATATTCTGCTTTAGAGAATCAATTATTTTAAACTAGTTATTTTTAAGAAATTGCAGACACAGTGAAGCTCTGAAAACAGAGTAGAAGTTATACTTCTTTAAGAAATACTTATATTGGGGTGCCTGGGTGGCTCAGTGGGTTAAGAAACACTTATATTTATAAGAGAAATCTCCATTTTAAATGTGTCTTCCATGCTGCAGCAGAAAATGAAAGATAAGCCAATCTCTAGAAACTGTTAGCAGTAGAGAAGTCAAGGATTTAAATCACTTAAGAACTTTTTCTAAGGTGCTTTTCCTGGTAACTTCCCATAAGTGACTCCCCACCCCAACTTTTTTGTTTGTTTGTTTGTTTGTTTTGATGAAGTTCTAGAACCTAGGTGAGGTGAGGTTGGCTGAGGTCTGGAGCCGATGACCAAGAAAGAATTCTTGAGACATCTTTGGTGCAAAATAGTGATTTATTAAATCATGGGGACAGGACCCATGGGCAGGAAGAGCTGCTGCCCTGGGTTGTGAGGGATGGCAGGTTATGTACCCTGTGGTTGGGGGAAGGTGAGGGGAAGGGAGGTTTCAACAGAGTTTTCATATGCTAAAGAGGGCCTAGGAGGTGCTGGGAGACCAATGTCTTTTAGCAAGCCATTCACATTTTTACTATCAAGTGTCTTTGTTAGTGAGACTTGGGTTTAGAAGAAATTTAACTTTTATTTAGGGCTGAGGAACTGAGTTATTTGCCTCTGGAAATTGTGCTATTGATAAGGTAACTTCTTTGTTTATAGATCTCTAGGACATTTGTAAAGCAAGGGAGACTCCTGTCTGGCAGGATGTGATATCTGCAAGTTAACTATTTGTTTCTTATGGTGGTCAGGGGTGCCTGAAGAATGCCACACATATGACTGAGGGAAAGCGGATGAAGAGGGGGGGTGCAAGGCGCCAGCTTTTGCTTTGTCTTCAGCCAGCCTTGTGCTCCCTCATCAGATTTTTGTTGTGGTTGTTGTTGTTTGTTTGTTTGTTTGTTTGTCTTTAGCTAAGGGTGGTATTTAAGGTGATGGCTTTGGCCATTTCAAGGAGTTACTCAGTTTTTCTGGGTATCCCTGATGCATACAGGATGTATACCTGCCATTAAACTTTTGTTTTCTTTCTGTTAATCTGTTTTTTATCAATTTAATTATTAGACCATCCATAAAACCTAGAAAGGAAAACCTTTCTGTCCTTACAATGGGTACTTGGGACTATGACAGTGAAAGAGAATTGGTTCTGGCCTTCCAAGAAATTATATTCATATTGAAAAGGCAGTTAAAATTACTTCAGAAATTAACTGTTTAATGATAATTTTGAGCAATACTCTGGAAGTGTTTAGGGAGTACTTAACAGGTACATCTGCCCTAGGTTGAGAATTGAAAAGGGGAAAGAAAATTCCAAGCAGAGGGAATAGTATGTGGGAAGGTAATGAGATGGGAAGAACAGAGTTCATTGCAGGAATTAAAAGTAACTCAGTGTGAGTGTAATTTAAAAATTTAATGGAGAATGGGGTGAAACAGGTTCATAAGGGTCCTATTAAGATTTTTAGTCTTTACCTTAAGAGCAATAGGAAGCAATTACAGTATTCTAAAAGAATAGCAGAATCAAGGGGCATTTTAAAAGATCATTCCAATTAGAAAGAGAAAACTACTTAATTTAAGAGTATTTTTGTAGTTTGGTTAAGGAATTGTGGTAGCTAGGACTGAGAGTGTGACAGTGAGAATAAGAGAAGCAGATGTATTTGAAAGATTTGAGAGATATTTTAGATATAAGATTGACAAGACTTTTATGATTAACTGGCTGTGTGTTGTGAGGCAAAAGAGACGAATATAGGGACCAAGGACAGGCTGCCTCAAGATGGGCCACTTTGGTATGAACATTACTTTGATTTAAAAGTAATCAAAACACAGAAGATGCAGGAAAACCTCTCCAGGTTCTCAACTGCCTAAATTTTATATTGGAAAGGAGAGCATACACCAGGAAGTTAAATTTTCCTTTTACCTAAGAAAGTTATCTGCATAATAAGGCAACCTTTGTTTTTCAAAAATTGTTCTTGTGGGCGCCTGGGTGGCTCAGTGGGTTAAGCCGCTGCCTTCGGCTCAGATCATGATCTCAGGGTCCTGGGATCGAGTCCCGAATCGGGCTCTCTTCTCAGCAGGGAGCCTGCTTCCCTCTCTCTCTCTGCCTGCCTCTCCGACTACTTGTGATTTCTCTCTGTCAAATAAATAAATAAAATCTTTAAAAAAAATTGTTCTTGTGCCTTCCTGTTAATGGCCTTCCTCTCCTTTGTATCCTTACAGCTTACCTCTCTCCTTGGCTCAAAGAAGTTTCCTGTTTCTTCACTGTCTTTAGAATTTCCATGTCTGTGTGGATTCCCCATACATATACATATCAACTTTGATTTTCCTCTTTTAATTTGTCTCATGTCAATTTGATTCTAAGTCCAACTGATGAAGTTTTAGAATATAGGTGAGGTTCAGTGGGGTGAGTTCCACAGCCAATGACCAAGAAAGAATTATTGAGACATCTTGGTGCAAAATGGTGGTTTATTAAAGCCCAGTACAGGACCTGTGGACAGAAAGAGCTGCTGCCCCAGGGTTGTGAAGGGGGCAGGTTATATACTATGGAGTCGGGGGAAGTAAAGTAAAAGGGAGGTTTTGAAAGAACTTTCGAATGCTAAAGAGGACCTACAGGACACCAGAAGCCTTGAGGCCTTGCCATTATCAAGGTTTTTCTGTCTAGCAAGCTATTAACATAAAGAGAGTTGGGAGATTCCTAAAGAATATCACATATGTCCCACCCAAGAGTGGTGGCTGGGGAAGGTTGCAGGGTGTCAGCTTTTGCTTTGTCCTCACCGGTCTTCTGTTCCCTCATCACAACTAGGACCTTGCAGGGCAGAGGAGGTCTTCCTCTCTGACAGGAGTCAAGGATAACTCCCAGGTTTCTTCCTTGCATAATTAGATATATAAACCACTGAAGGAGGACAGGGTTTGAGAAAAGAGATTTGTTCAATCTTGTCCATCCTGAATTTGAGTGGTTTGTAAAATGCACAGGTGAAAAGCTAAGGTGAGGCATATATATGAGTCTGAGGCTTACTGTAACTTTTCATTGTGGGTCTATGTTTAAATGGATTTAATTTCCAATTAAATTGTGCAAGTGAGCAGTTTTGTCCCCATTTTACAAGTATTATGTCACTGTATGTCTCCAATCATTTTTTTTAATTTTTATTTACCAGTAACTTTTTATAAGAATATGCTCATGACATTCTAAGTAATCTAACATTTTTAGTTAATGTTATACATAAGAAACAATCACCTAGAAATTAGTAGGCTAAAAATTAAAAAGCTGTAGAATAAATAAATATTTTTTCATCTCCTTACCTACTTCTGGCTTGCCTATGTTTTTCCATTTCTGTTCTGTATTTTTCCAGCTGTTTTGAAGAAAATGTTGATATGACCACAAATTCGAAAAATACCTTCACCCATGTTAAATCACTTTAACATTTGAAAGGTCCCCCAATGATAGGTCTGTGATCAAAGTGATGAGGGAGCAGGAGGCTGGCTGAAGACAAAGCAAAAGCTAGCACTTTGCACCCCCTTTCCATTTGCTCCCCCTCGGTAATATGTGTAGTATTCCTCAGGCACCCCTGACTGTCATAAACGATAAACAAATAGTTAACTTGCAGAGACCACAATCCTGCAAGATAGGAGTCTCCCTTGGTTTACAAATGTCCTAGAGATCTACAAACAAAGAAGTTACCTTATCAATAGCACAATTTCCAGAGGCAAATAACTCAGTTCCTCAAGCCCTAATATCTCCCTCCCCACCATAAACAAAACTGAAGGAGGATGAGGTAGAAGGGAATGTAAATATAGTTAAATCTCTTCTAAACCTAAATATCACTAACAAAGATGATTGATAGCAGGGTTGTGACATCCCACCAAGAATATCCCAACTATCTTGATGTTAATGGCTGGCCTAAAGACAATATTGATAAAGCTGCAAGGGCAAGGCCTCTGGTAAACCTCCAATATCTTGGCATCTTATAGGCCCTCTTTAGCATATGAAAGTTCCATTGAAACCTCCCTTCCCTCACCTTCCCCCAACCGCAGGGTACATAACATGCCATCCCTCACAACCCTGGGGCAGCAGCTCTTTCTGCCCACAGGTCCTGTCCCTATGCTTTAATAAACCACCATTTTACACCAAAGATGTCTCAAGAATTCTTTCTTAGTCATTGGCTCTGGACCTCAGCCCACGGAACCTCACCTAGGTTCTAGAACTTCATCAAAAGGAGCGAGACTGATACAAAGCAAAGGTCAAGCAAAGCTTTATTTCATGCCAAGCATCGAGAATCAAACCAACCATTCAGGGTTACCTCTTACAGAAAGGGCGACCCCTCCCTGCCTTACAGAGCAAAGGCCATGTGGTTGAGCCTGGCCACATGCAAATGGTCAATGAGATTGTAACACACAGAGAAAGCTGCACAGTCATGCTAGGTTACACATGGGTGGACAATTGAGTTACAATTCACCCCATAGTAGCTATTTGAACTAGCCTATCACCTTGGTCAGAATTGGTGCCCAAAAGGCGGGTCCCACACTCCTTGGTAGCTAGGGAGACAGTATATGTGCCCCACTGATTGGATGTCTCCACCTGGCCCAACTCATCCCTGCATTCGGGCTCTGTTATCTGTACCTGACCTGACCCACCCTTGTATTTGGGCTCTGTTATCTGGGACTGGTCGACCATATTTTACTGGTTTCCTGGACTTGCTTTTAAGTAGTTTCCTCTGGCAGGGGGTGGGGAGTGGCAGGGTCAGTTTAAGTTTTACTGCATAAACAACAAAAATCACTCTTTAACTGGATGGAATTGCTCTGGCTAAATAGGCCATTACAACACTTATATCCTATGAAGAAAATAAAATAAGGGGGAGATAGAATTTTCCCATGCAGGAATTCATAATCTTGAAACTAATGAATACCTAACCTCATCATCCTCAAGTAGAAATAAAAGTCACTTTTGAGCAAAGTAAATTTTATAGATGTTGGTTAGAATACATAGTTTTTCTATACGTTTTTTAAAGACAAATGTGTTAGCCCTTTTCTATGCCTAAAATAGGTAGCACAGCCTACCTTAGAATATCAGCAATACAGCTGCAAACACACACTGATTGTGAGAGAGTCACATGAATCACGTTTGTACATAATAAGTTAGTAAACTGTGACACAAAAAGGCAGGGGCATGCTTGCTGAGCGTTCACTTTACTTGGTACTGTACTTCACAAAATGTTTTTTCTCACATTCTTGATTCTTTGCTGATGCAGCATCCTCTAGGCCTTCAAAAAGCAATGTACAGTTAAAATAAGGAAGATATATTTTCAGAAAAATGAACACTTGGTGCTATGCTTTTTTTCATTTTCAATAAGTGGCATTAAGAGACAAAAAAAAAGTAGAATTAAGAAAGACTAAGAAGGGTAGGGGCAGAGGGCTGCAGAGATTCTGGATTGATGGGTATATCATTTAACATGAGGTAGTGATAGGGAAAAACTGTACTCTAAGATGGCTGTCCAAACCAGCAAGAGAATTCCAGTCCCTGTCTCAAAGTCCTTCCAGGTTCTTCTTCCTTACCCTGTTTCCCACGTGTGCCAAAAGTACCAAGTATGTGGAAATAGAAGGGTATAAATCCCCCTCCATGTTTGTGCTCTGGGCTCAGACCTTTGGAGGATAACCTCATCTGAGCCCATTGGTATTAAATAAACCTCGGATCCTCAAAGTCTCTGAGTGCCTCTTGGTTCTTCCACCAGGATCCAGTCCAGGTTCCACAAAAGTAGAATCAAGTTTGGTTTCCCAAATGGTTCTTGTTTCTGGAGGCATTTTTCATAAAGAAAAGTGAACATTGAATAGGAAAAAAAAAAAAAAAAAACCTTAACCTTAAAAGGCTTGAATGAAATATAAATTTTCTTCATAAAACTTCAAAAGATAAGTATTTTTAGTTACTTTTTTTCTTCTTCATGATTATTCTTTTATATAATGTTAGAAAATTGATCTGGTATACATGGAATAATATTATTATAAAGATTAGTCATATTATTTTATCTGCATATAAAAGCCCAAAGAAACAGATAAAAAGAAATGGAGGAACACAGAATTTCACACTGTCTTCTGGATTCCCTCAGTTATCAGTAAATTTGAGGAAGGGAATATATGAATGCTTAGTCTTTGGATCACCTGCTATACTGCTGCTATCAGTCTACTGCTGATAACAATTCCCCAAGTTCTCATATTGATTCTTTCAAGTCTCTTTATCAGAAGTGGGGAGGAGACAAGAGACAAATTAGGACAATTTTACATTTGTTAATGTAATCTCTCCAACTTAAGAAATTTGTTCACACATGGTCTCACTAATGCTGAACTTAATTTACATCAGTATATAGTAAATCTCCTCTTTAGTAGGTTCATTCCTAATAGTATCCTGGAACACACTTGTCTCTGTTAATAAATTATAGAAGGGAGAATGTTAGAATGTTGTCTTGAAGACTCTTAGATTTTACACATTATCTTCAGCTGGGAAGGCCTCAAAGTAGAAAAGGAAAGACATTTTATGATTAAGATGGAATTCTGTTTCATTTTAACTGTCACTGACAGCTATACTGTCCTCTGTACTTTTTTCCTAAGAGGAAGGCATGGGTGGGGTTTTATGAAGCAAATCCACATGATGGACTGGCACCCAAGGGCACAGGTCATCCCCCAGCTTCTGCCCACAGCTGCAGGAACTTTGAGCCATAGCAAGTTATCTTAGCCTCCGGTGCTGTAATTGGGCCCTGACTTTTCTGGCCTCCAGCAAGCACTGCTGTCCCCTCACAGATGGCGCTGGTCCCCACACCTACCCATCTGTTGGTATGGCTGGGAAGTGCCAAGTGACCTTCATCTAGTATACAGAAATAGGATGCCAATTACTGCCCCTGTTATGGACTTCTTGACTATCCTCATGCATACTCATACAGTGACCAGATCTTCTCCCTGGGGCTTGGGCAGAGTAGAATGAGGAGCTTCTGGGCTGGGGAAGCACAGGAATTGGAAGGGGTTTCAAGGCCCTGCCCACCAGGCCCAGACACAGAGGATGGGCAGGCTTAAGGAGCAAGTACACATCCAGAGGTGTTGGTGTAGGAACCACCTAAAGGGGGAAGGGGCACCCATGCCTCATGGCATGCCTGGCCCTCCACCTGCTCCATTAGACAGGACTACCAGTACTGGTAGTGTTTTCCCTGTGGCTCCCTCTCCCTTCCACTCAACTTGCAGTTCCTAGTAGTAGAAAGGCAATGACCCCAGGAAGCTGTTCTTAGAGTTCAGCTGTGTCCTCCAGGGAGGGGCAGACTTTGGGTCTAGACAGTGGAGTGGGGCCCAGCTTTCCTTGGGCATGTGAACAAGCATCCCCTTGGGGTAGGGAGGAGGCTGTAACTCTGACAGAAGGGAGGGTTCACCTGTACGGTGGGGAGAGATTTGGTGTTTGTTCAGTCTCTGTGGACAGAGGGTGGGTGGGGACCAACATGGTTGGCAGGCCTGGGGACAGGGTCAGCTAGAGACTGAGGCCCCTGGGCATAGGAGGCAAGGTCTGAGTTCTAGCCAAGAGTGGGTTGAGTTTAGTGTCCTGCAGCCTCTTATCAGTAGCCTTGACCTTGTTTGGCAGGGCCTGGGTCTTAAGGTTGTGGTTGCGGTTGGGACATGGGGGGACAAATGAAGGGAGGATATGGGCAGGCCAAAAGGAGCTCCGACAAGCACCTCTTGCTTATCTTGCCCCTTCTCTACTCAAGTGTCAACTTATTAGACAGGCCTTCTCCAGTGTCCCTTAAAGAGGTTTAAATAACCTGCAGACTCTTCTCCCTAGTCCCAAGTCCTTTCCCTGTTTTACCTCACTTTGTAACACTTACCATGATACATATCTCTTTGCTTTTATTTTTCTTATGGTACAAGAATACAAGCCCCATGATGTTAAAAAAAAAATTATCTGCTTTACTCAGTGACATATCCTCAGCATCAAGAAGAGTAGAAACTCAACTGCAAATAAGTGAATAAGAAAATGAATATTGGACTAAAAGAGCACTAGATACAAACTTCCACTCTAAGTACCATATACAAATAAAAATAATCAAATTGGATCACAAATGGCTCACCATCATCTTTAATTTAGTCTCACTTTAACATGCAGAGAATATTTTATATTTTGTGCTGGGCAATAATTTAAGTTATTCATTGACTTATTTGTCAGTGACATTACGAACAGTGAAGAATATATCTAATGTGTGCTAACAGGTTATCTAGGCATTGAAATGTTAACAGATTTGGCAGGCCCTGATCATGTTTATTGTGTTATTTCCTATCACCACGAAACATTAATGGGTGTCCTGTCATTCCTTTTTGGTGCCATTAGATTTTCTGTCTGCCATGTAGGTAACAGACAGCTTCTTGAGCAGATGTTTCTAAAGTATCTCTAATAACAACATCATAAGGATTGTGTG
The DNA here is from genome assembly GCF_011764305.1 of Mustela putorius furo. Taxonomy (NCBI): domain Eukaryota; kingdom Metazoa; phylum Chordata; class Mammalia; order Carnivora; family Mustelidae; genus Mustela; species Mustela putorius. The sequence continues at coordinate 725,611 of NW_025421991.1, forward strand.
GAATCAAAGGCCAACAAGCTTGACTGATAAGGATGAGATTTGGCCAGCTAATCTATGCCTCAGTGAGGTAAATTTTATACTTATGATTCAATAGCTTCTGGAAACAGCCAGCCATTTCTAAATAGAAGCCACAGATGTGTAGCAATACCTGGTCTCTTGGTTTTCACCATTTTGACATCATTCATCATTCTCCAATTTACCTTTCTTTGCATTATTTAGTTCCATGGCTGCTAAATTTGTGTTTTCATATATTTTCTTCAGAAAGTTGTTTCTCAGCACCTGTGGTTTATGGTACAGAAATATGACTTACAATATCACCTGACTAGGCTTCTTTTGTCATTTTATAGTCTGTCAAGTTTGACTACTAGCAGAATTCTTAAATAGAGCACTCTTTGCTTATCAGAATAATCAAATCCCTGCCACTCCACACCAAAAAAAAAAAAAACTCTATTACACTATAACAAAGTACTCAGCATTGCTGTTTTTGTTCTTATAACCGTTTTTAACAAGTTTTTTCCCTGTTCCTTTGTTTTCTTTCCTAAAATCCATATATGAGTAAAATTATATGGTATTTGTCTTTCTCTAACTGACTTATTTCACTTAGCATTATATTTCTTAGCCCCATACATTTTGTGATGAATACTAAGATTTAATTCCTTTTTATGGCTGAGTAATATTCCATCAGATAGATAGACAGATAGATGACAGATGATTGATAGATATCTACATCTTCTTTATCCATTCATCTGTCAATGGACACTTAGGGTGCTTCCATAGTTTGGTTATTATAAATAATGCTGCTATAAACATAGGGGTATATGTATCACTTTGAATCAGTTTTATTGTTATGTGGGGTAAATACCTAGAAGTGTGATTACTGGATCGTATGGTAGTTCTATTCTTAACTTTTTGAGAACTCTCCATACTTTTTTCCACAGCAGCTACATCATTTGGCATTCTTATCAACAGTAGATGAGGGTTCCTATTTTTCTCCATCCTCACCAACACCTGTGGCATCTTCTGTTTTTTTTTTTGTTTTTGTTTTTGTTTTTTTAGCCAACATGACAGGTGCGAGGTGATAACTCATTGTGGTTTTGTTTTACTTGTAATTTTTATTTAAATTTTAATTTAATATACAGTGTAATATTCTAAGAGTAGAATTCAGTGATTCATTACTTACATGCAACACCTAGTGCTCATCAGAACAAGTGCCCTCTTTAATATCAATCATGCATCTAGGTCATCCCTACCCATCTCCCTCCATCAATCTCAGTTTGTTCTCTATCCATAAAAGTATCTTATGGCTTCTTTCCCTCCCTCTCCTTCTTTTTCCCCTTCCCCTATGTTCATATGTTTTGTTTCTTAAATTCCTCAGATGAGTGAAATCATATGGTATTCATCTTTCTCTGACTTTTTGCTTAGCATAATATTAATTCCACCCCCATCATTGCAAATGGCAAGCATTCATCATTTTTTAAAAAGATTTTATTTATTTATTTGACAGAGATCACAAGTAGGCAGAGAGGCAGGCAGAGAGAGAGAAGAAGGAAAGCAGGCTCCCTGCTGAGCAGGGAGCCTGATGTGGGGCTCGATCCCAGGACCCTGAGATCATGACCTGAGCCAAAGGCAGAGGATTAATCCACTGAGCCACCCAGGTGCCCTGATTTCATCATTTTTAATGGCTGAGTAATATTCCATTGTGCATATATACACCATCTTCTTTACCCATTCATTGGCCAAAGGATATTTGGGCTTTCTCCATAGTTTGGTTGTTGTTGATAATGCTGCCATAAGTATTGGTGTACATATACCCCTTTGAATCTGAATTTTTAATCTTTTGTGTAAATACCTAGCAGTGGAATTGCTGGATCATAGGGTAGTTCTATTTTTAACTTTTTAATGAATCTTCATACTGTTCTCCAGAGTAACCACACCAGTTTGCATTCTCACCAACAGTGCAAAAGTGTTCCCATTTCTCTGCATCCTTGCCTGTTGTTTCTTACGTTATTAATTTTAGGTATTCTGACACATATGAAGTGGTATCTCATCATGATTTTGATTTGTACTTCCCTGATGAGTGATGTTGAGCAACTTTTCATGTATCTCTGTTAGCCATCTGGATGTCTTCTTTTAAAAATCATCTATTCATATCTCATTCCCATTTCTTAACTCGATTATTTGGTTTTGCTGTTGAGTTTGATAAATTCTTTATAATTTTTTGATACTAACCTTTTATGAGATATGTCATTTGCAAATATCTTCTCCCATTCTGTAGGATGCCTTTTAGTTCTGTTGTTTCCTTTTCTGTTCAGAAGTTTTTAATTTGATGAAGTTCCAATAGTTCAGCTTTGCATTTATTTTCCTTGTCTCCAACAATGTCTAATAAGAAGTTTCTCTGGCCAACATCAAAGAGATTGCTGCCTGTATTGTCCTCTAGAATGATGATGGTTTCCCGTCTTAAATGTAGGTATTTCATCCATTTTGAATTTGTTTTTGTGGATGGTGTAAGAAAGTGCTCCAGCTTCACTTTCTGCATGTTGCTGTCCAGTTTATCCAACACCATTTGTTGAAGAGACAGTCTTTTCTCCATTGGATATTCTTTTCTGCTTTGTCAAAGCTTAGTTGAACATATAATTGTGGGTCCATTTCTGGGTTTTCTATTCTGTCCCATTGATCTATGTGTCTGTTTTCGTGCCAGTACCATACTGCTTTGGTGACTATAGCTTTGTAATATAGCTTGAAACCTGGAATTGTGATACCTCCAGTTTTATTTTTTCTTTATCAGGATTGCACTGGTAATTTGAGGTATTTTGTGGTCCCACAGAAATTTTATGATTGTTCTAGCTCTATAAAAAATGCCAATTGTATTTTGACAAGGATTGAATTGAATATGTAGATTCCTTTGGGTAGTATACATTTTGAAAATGTTCTGATAATACATGAGCATGGAATGCTTTTTCATTTCTTGGTGTCCTCTTTAATTTATTTCATAAGTGTTCTATAATTTTCAGCATACAGATCTTTTACCATTTTGGTTAGATTTATTGCCTTGTATCTTATGGTTTTGGTCTATAAATGGGATTGATTCCTTGGTTTCTTTCTAACACTTTACTATTGGTGTAGAGAAATGCAACAAGTTTCTGTATATTGATTTTATGTCCTGTGACTGTTGAATTCATGTTTCACTTCTAGAAATGTTTTGCCATAGTCTTTCAGGTTTTCTACATAGAGTCTCATGTCATCTACAAAAAGAAAAAAAGCTTGACTTCTTCCTTGCTGATTTAGATGTCCTTCATTTATTTTGTTGTTGTTGTCTGATTCCTTTGTCTACTATTTCCAGTACTATGTTAAATAATAATAGTGAGAGTGGGCATCCCTGTCTTATTCCTGACTGTAGTGGAAAAGTTCTCAATTTTTTCCTACTGAGGATTATATTGGCTGTGGGTTTTTCATATATGGCCTTTATGATGTTGAGATATGTTCCATCTACCCCTACTTTGTTGAAGGTTTTTATCAAGACTGGATGCAATATTTTGTCAAATGTTTTTCCTGCATCTATTTAGAGGATTAGGTGGTTCCTATACTTTCTTTTATGAATGTGATGTATCATACTGATTGATTTATAAATTTTGAACCATACTTGCAGCACAGGAATAAATCGCACTTGATTGTAGTGAATAATTCTTTCAATGTACTTTTGGATTTGGTTGCTAATAATTTATGAGAATTTTTGCATCGATTTTAATCATGGATTTTGGCCTATAATTTTCCTTTGTAGTGGGGTCTTTGGTTCTGGAGTCAAGATAATGCTGGCTTTATAGAATGAGTTTCAAAAATTTCCTTCTATTTCTATTTTTTGGAATATTTGAAAAGAATAGGTATTAACTCTTCCTTAAATGCCTGGTAAAATTTCCCTCAGAAGCCATCTGCCTCAGGAGTTCTATTTGTTTGGAGACTTTTGATTCCATTTCTTTGCTGGTTATAGGTCTATTCAAATTTTATATTTCTTACTGTTCCACCCTTGGTAGATTGTAAGTTTCTAGGAATTTACCCATTTTTTCCAGATTGTCCAGTTTGTTGGGATATAATTTCTCATAATATTCTCTTATAATTGTCCTTTGGTGTTGTTGGTTGTGAATTCTCCTATTTCATTCTTGATTTCACCTACTGGGGTCCTTTCTCTTTTCTTTTTGATAACTCTGGCTAGGGGTTTATCAGTTTTATTAATTCAAAGTACCACTCTCGGTTTTGTTGATTTGTTCTACTGGGTTTTTTGTTTGTTTGTTTCTTTTGTTTTGTTTTGTTTTTGTTGGTTGGTTTGTTTTTTCATATGTTTTTTTCGTTTTTTTTAAATTTTTTATTTTTTATAAACATATATTTTTATCCCCAGGGGTACAGGTCTGTGAATCGCCAGGTTTACATACTTCACAGCACTCACCAAAGCACATACCCTCCCCAATGTCCATAACCCCAACCCCCTTCTCACAACCCCCCTCCCCCCAAGCAACCCTCAGTTTGTTTTGTAAGATTAAGAGTCACTTATGGTTTGTCTCCCTCCCAAACCCATCTTGGTTCCTTGATTCTTCTCCTACCCACTTAAGCCCCCATGTTGCATCACCACTTTCTCATATCAGGGAGATCATATGATAGTTGTCTTTCTGCACTTGTCTTATTTCGCTAAGCATGATACGCTCTAGTTCCATCCATGTTGTCGCAAATGGCAAGATTTCATTTCTTTTGATGGCTGCATAGTATTCCATTCTGTATATATACATCTTCTTTATCTATTCATCTGTTGATGGACATCTAGGTTCTTTCCATAGTTTGGCTATTGGGGATTTTGCTGCTATAAACATTCGGGGGCACGTGCCCTTCAGATGACTACGTTTTTATCTTTAGGGTAAATACCCAGTAGTGCAATTGCTGGGTCATAGAGCAGTTCTATTTTTAACATTTTGAGGAACCTCCATGCTGTTTTCCAGAGTGGTTGTACCAGCTTGCATTCCCACCGACAGTGTAGGAGGGTTCCCCTTTCTCCGCATCCTCGCCAGCATCTGTCATTTCCTGACTTGTTGATTTGAGCCATTCTGAGTGGTGTGAGGTGATATCTCATTGTGGTTTTGATTTGTATTTCCCTGATGCCGAGTGACATGGAGCACTTTTTCATGTGTCTGTTGGCCATCTGGATGTCTTCTTTGCAGAATTGTCTGTTCATGTCCTCTGCCCATTTCTTGATTGGATTATTTGTTCTCTGGGTGTTGAGTTTGCTAAGTTCTTTATAGATTTTGGACACTAGTTCTTTATCTGATATGTCGTTTGCAAATATCTTCTCCCATTCTGTCAGTTGTCTTTTGATTTTGTTAACTGTTTCCTTTGCTGTGCAAAAGCTTTTGATCTTGATGAAATCCCAATAGTTCATTTTTGCCCTTGCTTCCCTTGCCTTTGGCGATGTTCCTAGGAAGATGTTGCTGCGGCTGAGGTCAAAGAGGTTGCTGCCTGTGTTCTCCTCAAGAATTTGGATGGATTCCTTTCTCACATTGAGGTCCTTCATCCATTTTGAGTCTATTTTTCTGTGTGCTATAAGGAAATGGTCCAATTTCATTTTTCTGCATGTGGCTGTCCAATTTTCCCAACACCATTATTTGAAGAGGTTGTCTTTTTTCCATTGGACATTCTTTCCTGCTTTGTTGAAGATTAGTTGACCATAGAGATGAGGGTCTATTTCTGGGCTCTCTATTCTGTTCCATTGATCTATGTGTCTGGTTTTGTGCCAGTACCATGCTGTCTTGATGATGACAGCTTTGTAATAGAGCTTGAAATCTAGAATTGTGATGCCACCAACGTTGGCTTTCTTTTTCAATATCCCTTTGGCTATTCGAGGTCTTTTCTGGTTCCATATAAATTTTGGGATTATTTGTTCCATTTCTTTGAAAAAGATGGATGGTACTTTGATAGGAATTGCATTAAATGTGTAGATTGCTTTAGGTAGCATAGACATTTTCACAATATTTATTCTTCCAATCCAGGAGCATGGAACATTTTTCCATTTCTTTGTGTCTTCCTCAATTTCTTTCATGAGTACTTTATAATTTTCTGAGTATAGATTCTGTGCCTCTTTGGTTAGGTTTATTCCTAGGTATCTTATGGTTTTGGGTGCAATTTCAATGGGATTGACTCCTTAATTTCTCTTTCTTCTGTCTTGCTGTTGGTGTAGAGAAATGCAACTGATTTCTGTGCATTAATTTTATATCCTGACACTTCACTGAATTCCTGTACAAGTTCTAGCAGTTTTGGAGTGGAGTCTTTTGGGTTTTCCACATATGATATCATATCTTCTGCGAAGAGTGATAATTTGACTTCTGTTTTGCCGATTTGGATGCCTTTAATTTCCTTTTGTTGTCTGATTGCTGAGGCTAGGACTTCAAGTACTATGTTGAATAGCAGTGGTGATAATGGACATCCCTGCCATGTTCCTGACCTTAGCGGAAAGGCTTTCAGTTTTTCTCCATTGAGAATGATATTTGCGGTGGGTTTTTCATAGACGGCTTTGATGATATTGAGGTATGTGCCCTCTATCCCTACACTTTGAAGAGTTTTGATCAGGAAGGGATGCTGTACTTTGTCAAATGCTTTTTCAGCATCTATTGAGAGTATCCTATGGTTCTTGTTCTTTCTTTTATTGATGTGTTGTGTCACATTGACTAATTTGCGGATGTTGAACCAGCCTTCCAGCCCTGGAATAAATCCCACTTGGTCGTGGTGAATAATCCTTTTAATGTACTGTTGAATCCTATTGGCTAGTATTTTGGTGAAAATTTTCGCATCTGTGTTCATCAAGGATATTGGTCTATAGCTCTCTTTTTTGATGGGATCCTTGTCTGGTTTTTGGATCAAGGTGAAGCTGGACTCATAAAATGAGTTTGGAAGTTTTCCTTCCATTTCTATTTTTTGGAACAGTTTCAGGAGAATAGGTATTAGTTCTTCTTTAAAAGTTTGGTAGAATTCCCCCGGGAAGCCGTCTGGCCCTGGGCTTTTGTTTGTTTGGAGATTTTTAATGACTGTTTCAATCTCCTTACTTGTTATGGTTTGTTCATGCTTTCTATTTCTTACTGATTCAGTTGTGGTAGTTTATATGTTTCTAGGAATGCATCCATTTCTTCCATCTTGTCAAATTTGTTAGCATAGAGTTGCTCCTAGTATGTTCATATAATAGCTTGTATTTCTTTGGTGATAGTTGTGATCTCTCCTCTTTCATTCATGATTTTATTTATTTGGGTCCTTTCTCTTTTCTTTTTTATAAGTCTGTCCAGGGGCTTATCAATTTTATTAATTCTTCCAAAGAACTAGCTCCTAGTTTTCTTGATTTGTTCTATTGTTTTTTTGGTTTCTATTTTATTGATTTCTGCTCTGATCTTTATTATTTCTCTTCTCCTGCTGGGCTTAGGGTTTCTTTTTTATTCTTTATCCATCTCCTTTAAGTGTAGGGTTAGGTTTGTGTTCCTGAAACCTTTCTTGTTTCTTGAGAAAGGCTTGCATGGCTATATATTTTCCTCTCAGGACTGCTTTGGTTTGTCCCACGGATTTTGAACCGTTTTACTTTCATTATCATTTGTTTCCATGATTTTTTTCAATTCTTCTTTAATTTCCCAATTGACCCATTCATTCTTTAGAAGGATGCTGTTTATTCTCCATGTATTTGGGTTCTTTCCAAACTTACTCTTGTGGTTGAGTTCTAGCTTCAGAGCATTGTGGTCTGAAAATATGCAGGGAAATATCCCAATCTTTTGATACCAGTTGAGTCCTGATTTAAGACCGAGGATGTGATCTATTCTGGAGAATGTTCCATGTGCACTAGAGAAGAATGTGTATTCCGTTGCTTTGGGATGAAATGTTCTGAATATATCTGTGATGTCCATCTGGTCCAGTGTGTCATTTAAGGCCTTTATTTCCTTGCTGATCTTTTGCTTGGATGATCTGTCCATTTCAGTGAGGGTAGTGTTAAAGTCCCCAACTATTATTGTATTATTGTTGATGTGTTTCTTTGATTTTCTTATTTATTGGTGTATATAGTTGGCTGCTCCCACGTTGGGGGCATAGATATTTAAAATTGTTAGATCTTCTTGTTGGACAGACCCTTTGAATATGATATAGTGTCCTTCCTCATCTCTTATTATAGTCTTTGGCTTAAAATCTAATTGATCTGATATAAGGATTGCCACTCCTGCTTTCTTCTGATGTCCATTAGCATGGTAACTTCTTTTCCACCCCCTCACTTTAAATCTGGAGGTGTCTTCGGGCTTAAAATGAGTTTCTTGGAGGCAACATATAGATGGGTTTTGGTTTTTTATCCATTCTGATAGCCTGTGTCTTTTGACAGGGGCATTTAGCCCATTTACATTCAGGGTAACTATTGAGAGATATGAATTTAGTGCCATTGTATTGCCTGTAAGGTGACTGTTACTGTATATGGTCTCTGTTCCTTTCTGATTTACCACTTGTAGTCTCTCTCTTTGCTTAGAGGACCCCTTTCAATATTTCCTGTAGAGCTGGTTTGCTGTTTGCAAATTCTTTCAGTTTTTGTTTGTCCTGGAAGCTTTTAATCTCTCCTTCTATTTTCAATGATAGCCTAGCTGCATATAGTATTCTTGGTGGCATGTTTTTCTCATTTAGTGCTCTGAAAATATCATTCCAGCTCTTTCTGGCCTGCCAGGTCTCAGTGGATAAGTCAGCTGCCAATCTAATATTTTTCAATTTTATGTTACAGACTTATTTTCCCGGGCTGCTTTCAGGATTTTCTCCATGTCCCTGAGAATTGTAAATTTACTATTAGGTGACGGGGTGTGAGCCTATTGTTATTGATTTTAGGGGCGTTCTTGAACCTCCTGAATTTTGATGCTCTTTCCCTTTGTCATATTGGGGAAATTCTCCCCAATAATTCTCTCCGTTATACCTTCTGCTCCCCTCTCCCTTTCTTCTTCTTCTGGAATCCCAATCATTCTATGTTGTTTCGTCTTATGGTGTCACTTACCTCCCGAATTCTCCCCTCGTAGTCCAGTAGCTGTTTGTCCCTCTTTTTCTCAGCTTCTTTATTCTCTGTCATTTGGTCTTCTATATCACTAATTCTTTCTTCTGCCTCATTTATTCTAGCAGTGAGAGCCTCCATTTTTAATTGCACCTCATTAATACCTTTTTTTTTAAATTTCAACTTGGTTAGATTTTAGTTATTTTATTTCTCCAGAGAGGGCTTTTATATCTCCCGAGAGGGTTTCTCTATTATCTTTCATGCCTTTTTCGAGCCCAGCTAGAACCTTGAGAATTGTCATTCTGAACTCTAGATCTGACATATTACCAATGTCTGTATTGATTAGGTGTCTAGCCTTCGGTACTGCCTCTTGTTCTTTTTTTTGTGATGAATTTTGTCCAGATAAGTGTATATGAAGGAGCAAGTAAAATACTAAAAGGGTGGCAAGAACCCCAGGAAAATATGCTTTAACCAGTTCAGAAGAGATCCCAAATTTCGAGGGGGGAGAAATGGGATAAAAAGAGGTTCAAAAATAAAGAAAAGGGAAAAAAAGATTTTAAAAAAAGAAAACAAATAAAGAAAAATATAAAAAAGAAAACATAAATATATTAGATAACTAGTTAAAAAAAGATAAAAAAGTAAAGGGTAAAAGTTAAAAAAAATTAGCAGAAGAAGACAAAAAAATGAAAAAGAAAAAAATTAACTGCAAGACTAAAAAAAGCACAGTGAGAAACCCATGAGTTCTGTGTTTTTCGTTCTCCTCCTCTGGATTTCTGCTGCTCTCCTTGTTATTGAAACCGCACTCCTTGGTAGGTGATCTTGGTCTTGGCTGGGTTTCTTGTTGATCTTCTGGGGGAGGGGCCTGGCATAGTGATTCTCAAGTGTCTTTGCCCCAGGTGGAATTGCACCGCCCTTACCAGGGGCTGAGTGATCCGCTCAGGTTTTCTTTCAGGAGCTTTTTTTCCCTGAGCGCTTTCCGTAGAGTTACGAAGGACGGGAATACAAATGGCAGCCTCCTGGTCTCTGGCCAGAGGAGCCAAGTGCCCGGCACCCCACTCCTCAGTGTGCCCTCAAAGAACAGTGCCCAGTTACTCCCATCTGCCTGACCTCCGCCCGGGGTCCGAGCACACTGAGCCTCTGGCCGGTTCAAGGTAACACCGAGTTGTGAGCTTACTGTGGGCTTTGTCTCTGTTGCCGGCTTTCCCGTTCCAATACCCGCAAGCTCTGCGACACTCAGACACCCTCGATCCTTCTGTGACCCTGCAAGACCTGAGGCCACGGTGACCCCACCTGGGCTTCACCCCAGTTTAGCCTCTGGAGCAATGTCCCTCAGCGGGACAGACTTTTAAAAGCCCCTATTCTGTGCTCCATTGCTCCGCCACTTGCCAGGAGCCGGCCCCTCCCCCCAGGGTCTATCTTCCCTTTGCTTTGGATTCACTTCTCCGCCAGTCCTACCTTTCAGAAAGTGGTTGTTTTTCTGCTTCCAGAATTGCTGTTCTTCTCTTGGATCTGCCGATGGATTTGCAGGTGTTTGCAATCTTTAGATAAGCTATCTAGCTGATCTCCTGCTAGCTGAAGTAGTCTCAGCCTGATACTTCTCAGCCATCTTGACTCCTCCTCCTGTTTTGTTTTGTTTTAAGCCATTCTGATATCCTATGTCTTCTGATTGGAGCATTTAATCCATTTACAGCCAGAGTGATTATTGAAAGGTATGAATTTAGTACTATTGTGTTACCTGTAGAGTTGTTGTTTCTGGTGATCTCTTATCCTTTCTGGTCTTTCTTGCTTTCAGTCTTTTCTTCTCCACTCAAAGAGTCCCCTTAATATTTCTTGCAGGGTTGGTTTACTGTTCACGAACTCCTTAATTTTTATTTGTCTTGATAACTGTTTCTTTCTCCTGCTACTCTGAATGACAGCCTTGCTGGATAAAGTATTCTTTGTTGCATATTTTTCCCATTCAGCATGTTGAAAATATTCTGCCATTCTCTTCCTGCCTGCTACATTTCTGTGGACAGCTTCGCTGTGAACCCTATCTTCCTTTGTATGTCAAGGACTTTTTTTTCCCTTGTTTCTTTTGGGATTCTTTCCTCCTGTGTCTGTTTTGTGAACTTGACTATGATCTGCCTTGGCAATTGTCAGCTTTTTTTTTTTTTTTGTAAATTAAATGGGAGTGCTCCATGCTTCCTAGTTTTTGATATCTGTGTCCTTCCTTAGAGTAGGAAAGGTTTCAGCTATAACTTGCTTGAATAAACCCCCTTTTTTCTCTTTCATTTTATGTGACTGCTATAATACAAATGCTTTTATGTTTTAGTTAGTCACTGAATTCCTTAAGTCTACCTTTGGGATCCATTACCTTTCCTTCTCTCTTCTTTTCAGGTTCATTATTTTCCATAATTTTATCCTCTATATTACTGATTTGTTCCTCTGCTTCATCTGTCCTGATTTTTGTGACATCTATTATGGTTTGTATCTTGGTTATAGCATTTTTAATTTCACCCTGACGGTATTTTAGATCTTTTATCTCTGAAGTAAGGGATTCTCTAATGTCTTATATGCTTTTTATCAAGCCCAGATAGTCTCCTTATAATTGTTGTTTTAAATTGTGATTCTGGCATCTTGATATTGTCTGTATTGGTCAAATTCCTCGCCATGAGTTCTACTTCCTGTTCTTTCTTTTCTGGTGAATTTCTCCATCTTGTCATTTTGTCCAGAAAGGGGGGGGGAAGCTTAGATATTGAGTGTGTTTGGGTCTGCTTATTAAAAAAAAGTGGAACAAAAAGTAAAATTTTAAAAAAATGCAATAGAAATTTAAATATATATATATAAATTAAAATTTAGAAATAAAGATAAATTAAAAAGGAATTAAAATTAAAAAATAAAAAGATAGTAATAAGAAAATTTTAAAAAAGGAAACTAGATCCTATTTCCTCTAGAGATGGAGCTTTGAACCACTCTAATCAGTAGACTTGGTGCATGAGAGGTCTTTGTGCTGGTCTTTTGGGGGAGGGGAGCCTGCTGCAGGGATGTGGGACTTGGTGTAAGTGTCTCTGGCCTCCACTAGGTGGTGTTATTTTGCTCCCTGAAGAATTTTAAGTGTTGATGGGTGGGATGAAAATGGCTGTGTATTGCTTTCTAGCAGCAGAGCTGAGAGTTCATAGCCCACAGTTTTCAGAAAGACCTCACAAAAGAGCAATCGACCACTTCTATTTTGTGCCCACCTTCTCTCATTTCCCTGCCTTCACCCTGCCTGTGTCCAAGCTGTTTTATCTCAGATGAGTTTTGGGTTTCAAAACTCCAAATTTTAGGAGCTTTGTGGTTTGGACCAGCACTGATGCCCTGCAGGAAGTTCTTGTCACACTTTTGCCATTTGCTTGCCAGTGCCAGGAAAGTGGTAGAATGACCATGTAGTGGTTCAGAGTTTATGGCCAGGCAGAAAAGAGATCTGGCACCAAGGCTTGCTGCCCTTGACCTGAGTCCCCACCCTTATGTCTGGGTACAGTGGAGTACACATTGGCACCATACATTCTTCTTGTCACCCAGAGGATCCTTAGGCCACCATCTCCACTTCTGCCTCTGCTCCTCTTCCCCTTTAAGCTAGGCACAATCCCAGCAGTAGCAGACTGAAAATTTCAGATTTTCACTCCAATGCTTGTAATACTTTGTGGTAGTCTCTGTATGTGTTAGTCTCCATAAGCAGGGCTACCTTCCCATCACCTTACCCACAGTTATATCTCTCCCAAATCAACTTTCCACCCCACTTATCTTCCAAAAGGTTGTTACTTCTCTACTTGTAGACATGTACTTTGTTCTCTCTGACCTCAGATTGATTTCTTAGGTGTTCAAAATAATTTGAGAATTATCTAGCTGTGTTTAAGGGACAAGGCAAGCTTCAGGTCTCTCTATTCCTCCACCATCTTAACTCTCTGCCATTCATTGTAGCTTTGATTTGTATTTCCCTGATGATGAATGATGCTGAACATCTTTTCATGTGTCTGTTGGTCATCCGAATGTCTTTTTGGAGAAATGTCTATTCATGTATTCTGCCCATATTTAACTGGATTACTTTGTTTTGTTTATGTCGAGTTGCATGTGTTTATTATATAGCTTGGATATTAACCCTTTCTTGTATATGTCATTTGTAAATATCTTCTTTCATTCAGGAGGTTGTCTTTTAGTTTTATTGAAAATTTCCTTCACTGTTCAGAAGGTTTTTAGTTTGATGTATTCCAGTAGTTTATTTTTGCTTTTATTTCTCTTGCCGCAGGAGACATATTCATAACTATGTAACTATGACCAATGTCAGAGAAATTATGGTTAGTGCTCTCTTTGATAATTTTTGTCTTCCCTTTAATATCTAGCTCCTTGGTAATATGGACTATCTTAATAAAGAGAAAGTATTAATAAAAAAATAGATGAAAGGATTAAAAGTTACAAACCCCCAGTTAGAAAATAAATAAGTAATGGGGGTGAAAATTATAACATAGGGAATATAGTATATAGTATTTAAATAACTTTCTATGGTGACAAGTGGAACTACACTTATCGTGGTGAGCACTGTATAATTTGTTACTGTCTCTATGTTGTACACCTGAAACTAATATAATGTATGTCAACTATACTTCAGTTAAATGTTTTTTTTAATTATTATAAAACAAAAACAAACAAAAAACAGCATAACTTATCCTATAGCTCAGTATAGAAAATGAGAAAAATTGGTTGTAAAATTATATTTTCATTGAAAAAGTATGAGGCTGAATCATTAGTTAATCAAAATATCTACCATGCTTTTAAGTTCTTAGTAAATGCCAGACACTGATTAGCTTTTCACTCTTATGACAGTTTGGTGAGGACAGTCATCAACATGATTGTCACTTTATGGGTAAGAAACTGAGGCCTTGCTTGCCTCACAAACCTATAACTCTGCTGGAAAATATTACCATTTTAACTGAAATAAAACATCAAGTGAACCAATAAAAGAAAAAAATCATTTGGATTAATAAATAAGCACCATTTATTACACAAAAGATATTTGGACAGTCTTTCTGGAAGGAAAATTAATATTGCCAATGCTACAGAAATAATCACAACCCCTGTCTCATTTCTTAAATAATTAGCAATCATTAAAAAGGTTTTTAAAGGGTGAAAGTAAAAATCGAGTGAAAATTGAAAATGACACAAATAGCACTTTTTGATCAAAAAAGCTTTCAACAACTGTAGATTCCGTCTAAGGATATTTGTTAATTGTGTTGCTTTTTCAACCATTATCATCATCAGCTTTTATTCACTCTTAGTATTAGGAGCAGTAAGCAGCTTAAAACAATATTCTTTTCTACACATAAGCAAAGCCCTAAACCAGTTTTACTAATTCATCTCCTCTTCATACTTTCAGCAAATATTAATTGAGCACTTGCCCTGTTCTTATTTTCAGGACTGCAAAATGAGATGTAATTCTAACAAAATTTGATTGAAGCAATGACAACTCCAAGTAGATAGTGAAGAGGTAAATTTATCATTATCATTGAGATATTTGTAAAATAACATTCTTTTAATTAATGTTGTAGAATTTGTTTCAATGTCTTCTATATCCTCTCTCCCACATCGCCTAACTAAATAAGGAAGAAGAAAAAATTGAAATAAATATTCAGTGGCAGGAGGCAACAAATATATTCTTGCTGTTAGATATTCTTAGCTGGTGATATACGAAAGGGTTTGTTTGTTTTTCTTGAATTCATCAAAAGAACATAAAAATATTTTACATCTTTCTCTTTTCAGCTGAAAAGCTCAAAGGATTTACAAAATTGAATTCATCCACACAACCTCTATAAAAGCAGGAGAAAAATGAAAAAAAAATATTTATCATATTAAAACAGAATTCATGCTATAGCTAAGAAGTAGCTTCATGAATGGCAGTTTCTATTTTATTTATTTAGTTTCTATTTTAATATAGTACATCAAATTATTTAACCCTGATGGCAAATTAATTAATTAGAATGGTTTATTCAGTAAGTAGCGGAGTTGAAATGCAGTTGCCTTGGTTAGCCATGTAGGATGTCTGAGGTAGAATCTAACATTCATATATATGGTCCCAGTAAATACAGAATAAGAATGGGCTACTATCATCCTTTGTTTTAACTTGGGTTTTCCCTAAAAGCAGACCCTGAGACTGAGATAAAGGCTAATGGAAGATGTTCAATCTCAGAGGGAGCAAAGGACAGAGAGAGGGAAACAGGAAGGAGAGCCCATATAAGGTGATGTCGAGAACTGGAAAATTATCTGCTCTGAACTTCCACTGACTTCTTTATGATACCAAGAGACTCACTCACTCCCATTTAAATCCCCTTATTTTAGTCAAAATTTTCAAGACCAGAATTTTTTTGGCAAGATTTAAACACACACCAAACCAAATAAGGCCACCAATCACACAACTGCACTCTACTATTTTTGTCTATTTTTTCCCTATAAAACCCTCTTTTGGGATTCCCAAACCCAATTCCACCAGAGGGGTGGGGCCCTCCATACAACAACAAGCAATTTTCAGATACCAGCAGGATGTCTAAGAATTCAACTCTATTTTGACACTATCTATCCAGAGATAGCATCAGATACCACAAGTTAAGGGCTCAGTCCTGAAAGACTATCCTCCATCCTCTACTTCAGATGCCAGTAGCTAGCCCCAGGCTCTTTCCTGTACTTCTGACTGACTGATTATAGACTGGAGGTTCCAATGAGCTCCTTCTTAAGTTCTTCTCATTTCCTAGAGTGGTTCACAGAACTCAGGGTAATAGTTACATTTGCCAGTTTATTAAAGGATATGATAAAGAGTACAAGTCAATAACCAGATGAAGAGATATATAGGGTGAGTTTTGTGGAAAGGGCACAGATCTTCCTTGCTCTCCCCTAGAGCACACCCTTCTCTCTAAATCTTATTGTGTTCACCAACTTTAATTTAAAGTTCCCAACTTTAATTTGTCCTACTCTCTTAAATGAATATTTCACACTTTTTCTCTCAAACTCATAGAACTTTGTTACTCATTCTCATAAGAGCTGATGATTTTGCTCTTTCATTATTGAGAAAGTTAAAGCAACCACAAAAAAAATTTCCACAGGTCCACCAAAACTATATTTACCAGTATTTGCAACTATGTTCCTTGCCTTTCCACTTGATAACACAGATAAAATATCCATTTTTAAAAATATTTTACTTATTTATTTGACAGACAGAGATCACAAGGGGGCAGAGAGGCAGGCAGAAAGAGAGGGAGGAAGCAGGCTCCCTGCTTAGCAGAAAACCCAACTCGGGCTCAATCCCAAGACCCTGGGATCCTGACCTGAGCCAAAGACAGAGGCTTTAACCCACTGAGCCACCCAGCCCCCCTAAAATATCCATTTTATTATCTACAGCCTCTCCTTCCTCTTGTGTACCAGATCATATGCTCTTTCTCCCCTCTCAAGGGGATCCTTCTAACAGTTCTCTTCCATATTACTTATTTTTTTCCCTCTCTCTTAGATCATTCCATCCACATTCAAGCATGCTTTTATTTCCCCCATCTTAAAAAAAAAAACACGTTTGGGGTGCCTGGGTGGCTCAGTTGTTTAAGTGTCTGACTCCTGATGTCAGCTCAAATCATTATCTCAGGGTCATGGGATTGAGCCCTGTATCAGGCTCCACACAGGGCATGGAAACTGCTCTAGATTCTCTGTTTCCTGCTCCCTTTGCCCTTCCCCACCCAACTCCACTCACACTCTCTCAAACAAACAAACAAACAAACAAAACACTTTTTAAAATAAAAATCTATTAAAAAAACACTTTAGCCCCCATTTCCCCATAAATAATGCTACGTTGATTTGCTCCTCCTTTCAGTAAAACTTTTAAAGGAACTTTTTATATGTTGCTATTTCCAATTCCTCTCCTTCTATTCTCTCTTAAATCCATTCTATTTCAGCTTTCATCCCCTCCCCACCTGCTACTACACTGAAAGTGCTCAAGGTCATCAATGACCTCCATGTCCTTAATTTCAGCAGTCAATTCCTAGTTCTCAGATTACTTGCTCTAACACAGTGATTCTCAAACAGAGGTTATTTTGCAACCCAGTTGGGAAATGCCTCCAGAAGTATCTGGAGACATTTTTGTTGTCACAACTTAAGGGATACATCTTTAAGTTTGGAGAGTCTCCTCTCTTCTCATGGAAATAAATGTCATCTATGTGTTGTTAACTTCCACAGTTGTATATTTGTTAATCCTTTCTTCAGATTTATGTACTGGTTTTCTGTACAGATTTCTGTACAACCACCTATTCATACCTCCACTTGTTATCTTTTTTTAAAAATATTTTATTTATTTATCTGACAGAGACAGAGAGAGATCACAAGTAAGCAGACAGAGGGGGAGGAGGAAGCAGGCTCCCTGCTGAGCACAGCAGAGAACCTGATGTAATGCAGGGCTGTATCCCAAGACCCTGAGATCATGACCTGGGCCAAAAGCAGAGGCTTATCCCACTGAGACACCCAGTCACCCCCCCCCCCCTCCTTTTATTTATTAATTTGACAGAGAGAGACAGTGAGAGCAGGAGCACAAGCAGAAGGAATGGGAAAGGGAGAATAGGGTTCCCACCAAGCAGGGATCCCAATGTGGTGCTCAGTCCCAGGACCCTGGCTCAATCTCAGTACCCTGGGATTATGACCTGAGCCAAAGGTAAATGCTTAACGACTGACCCACCCAGGTGCCCCCTTCCACTTGATATCTAAAAGACGTTGCAAAGCCTAATATTGTCAAAATTAAATTCCTTACCTCCCTCTGCACACCTTCTCCTCCCATAGTCTTCTCTATCTTAGAAAAAACATAGAAATTCTATTCTTCTAATGCCCTAAGACCAAAATCAGAGTTATCCTTGACATCTCTTTTTCTCTAATACCCGACATCCAATCTCTCATCTATGCCTACCTTCACAATATGTCAAAATGTGACAACCTCTTACTACTATTTTTGCTTCGCTGTTTTAAGCTTTCATCCCTTCTCACCTGCATAGCTGAAATATTATCCTAATTGGTCTCTCTGTTTCTACTACGTTTTTTTTTCTACTATAGTAGAAGTGATCTTTTCAAAAGTCATGTTATGCTACTTCTCTGTTTAAAACATGATGGCTCTTAATTTTGCCTAGTGTAAAAATCAAAGTACTTATGATTGCCTATAAGGTCCTCTATTAATTCTTTGTTCTTTACCTCTCTGATCTCATCTCCTGCCACTCTCTCCCTCGCTTATTCTGCTCAAATTAAAATGAGCTCCCACTGGGCTGCTAGGTGCCTCAGTTGGATAAGTGACTGTCTTCAATTCAGATCACGATCCCAGGATCCTGGGATTGAGTTCCACATTGGGCCCCTTACTCAGCAGGGAGCCAGCTTCTCTCTTTGCTGCTCTCCCTGCTTGTGCTTTCTTTCTGACAAATAAATAAATAAATAAAATCTTAAAAAAAAAAAAAGAAGAAGAAGAAGAAGAAAGAAAGAAATGTGCTCTTGGTGTTCATCACATCCACCAGGAGTATTCTTTCTTTCTTTTTTTTTTTTCTTTATGTTCAGTTAGCCAACATATAGTAAGTACATCATAAGTTTTTGTAGTAGTTTTCAATGATTCGTTAGTTGCATATAACACCCAGTGTTCTTCCTAACATGTAATCTCCTTAATACCCATAAAAGTATTCTTTCTTTGGGGCATTTGTGACGTAATACTTTCCTTAGCTATCCACATACTTTCTATCTCATTCCTTTCAAGTCTTTAATAAAATATCACTTTTTCAATGAAGCCTACTAAAATCACCCAATTTTAAATATACAATTCCAAACAATATTCACATGCCCTATAGCTCTTACTGCACTCTATCTTCTCCCAATACAATTATCACTTTCTAATATACTATATAATTTTCATATTACTTATTGACTATTGTCTTCTTCCCTGAGAGCAGAGATCATGTCTGTTTTGTTCACTACCATATATCAAGTGCCTAGAAGAATGTTTAGCACAAAGGATGAACCAAAACACATTTGTTGAATGAATTAATTTTGACTAGAGGGAAATTTGGTGCCAATTTCTGCCACTAGCTTTCCAAGAAATTAATTTTTGATGGCAGTAGAAAATTTCTTTCTGAGATTTCCTCCCCTATTCCTTTCATAGGAATTGTAATAGTTCATAGTTCAAAAGTAATAGTTTATAGTTGTGATTGTTATAATTGTAATAGTTTATAGTTCAAAAAGTCTGTATATTAAACCAAAATTCAACTCTCTATATATGATGATTGCAGACATTGATTTTGCTCCTTTTGGGTTTGGGTGCTTCATTCTTCTTTGCCTACTCCCATTTGCTTTAAAATTTGAGAAGCATCAAATTTTTATGTTTATTTTGCAGTTTATTACACAGAATACCCTTATTAAGTTCATTTGCATACCTAATTACTTTTGAAGATACACTCTCATTCTGACCTTACTTGTTTCAGAGAGAATAAATTTTCTACACCTGAGATTTCTTTGCAACATGCTCTTCCTTTTCCTTTCTTAATCAGAATATTGAAAAAACCTTTGCTTGTTCTCATATATTAACAAAAGAAAATCTTGGAAATCACATTCCAGGACTTGGTGTACTGACCAACTTCCATGGACAGTTTCATTTGAATCCTGAAAGAGGGCAATTGAATACATTCACTGGTCTGAGTCCCATCTTTCTTTCTAGTTAATATTTATTTTGCGTCAACTGTTAGAGATAATTCATTTAGTTACCTAGCAAACTCCTAGCATTTTGTTTTTGACCTGACTCACTTATAGATACTTCTTATAAATGCCAACTCCCTTGCTTATTTTTTATCTTTTCTCTTCTAAATATTTAAAAAAAATTAATGGGACACAGTAAAACTTAAACAAAGATACAGTCATTTCTTCTAAATGGATAAGCCAATTAGGACTGTAAAGCTAAGAATTGAAAAGCTAACTGATTTAATGAGGTCTTTTATGGAGCTTATAATAGAGCCAAACATGAAGTAGGTGTCTTAAGTCACAAGGCATGGGATAGCACCACAGGTCTATTAGATTTGTACACAAAGAACATTTATACTTTCTGCCGTCCTGTGCTTTGAAGTTGTGTCTTTCCTATTTGCTTATGTTCATTTTTATGTTTGCTTTTTTTGTATAAATATATTATTAAAGTAAAATGCATTATGGTGACATAGGTTTTATATTATGTTAAACTTTGAATTCTTGGTGTTTATGATATGATAAAAATTTTCTATGTATTGGCAGAAAGCATTGTAGAGTTAGTGTTCTAATTTTTTTCCCTAGCTGTCTGGATATAAATGGAAGCCATATGAAAACATTATACATTGGCTGTATCTGTCTAAGATCTACAACTGACCAAACCTGGCCCAGTGTCAGTTTACTATAGTCACTACTCTTGTGTAGTACATTAGTTAGTAGTGAGTGATTCTTTTGGCCCCAGCCAACAGATATTCCTTTTCTGTTATCCAACATGAATTCAGATTCCTTAGTTTAGAATTGGCAGTCAAAACCAGGCTTATCCATATACATGCACATTTTGCTCATGGTAATTAAGAATTTCATTCAGCTTTCAATCTCTGAGGTATGTGGGTGGGAAAGGCAAAAGCAAAATAGTCAAAGGAACTGAAGGATCACTGGGATTTGGTGGCACATTGAATGTGGGTGGTAGTCACTTGTAGAAAGCAAAATAGGAAGTGCCTCCTGAGTCACTGGGCTAACTATCAAGATGTATCATATTTACAAACAAGTAGTAGGATAATTGCACACTTGTAATTTATTTTTTCTACTGCAATATAAACAGGATAGAACTAATTTTAATTGTTCCATTTCTTGCCTCTTTCTGGATATCTGATGGTATTTTTTCAAGCATTTTAACAGCCCAGTTGCAACTTTATGATAAATTTACTTTGATTAAGAGAATTTCTGAATACCTCAAACTGAAATGGAATTCAGAAATTATTTTGCTCATCCATCTGATTTATACAGATAGAAGACTGAGGCACAGGGACTTAAAGGACCTGCCCAATTTATACTCAAATTGGAGACAGAATAGAATCTAGAGGTCCTAACCCACATTTACCATGTTTTCTTCTATACTGCATTGCCTGACCTAGGAATTGCTAATAACTTTAACTTTAAAGTCTTCTTTTTTCCAGATATTGAAAATATTTATCAGCTAGCCTTATAAGTATATTTGAGTTATGATATTCAGTCACTTACAAAATTATTTTTAGATATCACTACAATGTTACAGGACTGGTAAAAGTTAACTGGTGCAACTTCTATTTTTTACCAAATAATAATCACAAAAATTTTCCCCCACTGCTAAGGTTTATGATATATTAAACTAAGAGTTCAAAATGGCTATAAAAATAACGTTCCTGACTGTAAGTCATTTGTGTTTGTTTTTCCTAAGCAGTCTACAAGAACATTTGCTAGATACTGCTAAAGGAACATCCATAAGACTTCTCATGGATGAAATGAACTGAACTCACTAGTTTGAAGACTCTGTCAGGGGTCACACCAAAAAGCAAAGTGTTCTACACTGTTGTACCACATTAACCAGGTAGCTGATTTGCCTGTCAGTAATTAGAACAATAGCCCTGACTTTCTTTAATGGACTCTCAATATTCTATTTCTACATTGCAATTAATATTTACAAGAAACTGAAGTGGAGACAAGAAAGTAAGTCCTGGTAACTTGCATTTAATCAGCTTTCAATTTTTGGTTGCCATTGACTATTTATCCCTCTCACCCCTTACAGCTTCTCAGGACTACATTTGAAATAATACTTGTTGTTGTTTCTTTCTATGGTTTATGATTGGTTATCAATCTGTATAGCAACATGCTGTTCTGCTCTACCATTTTCCCAGTGGGCAGTGCTACACAATAGTGATGGGGAACTGTAATGACACTGCCTCAAAAGTTGCTAAAATATAAACATGACATGAACTTCTTCAATGCATGAAGCTGGATTCCATTATCAATTTACCTGCATCCTTTTTTTTATATAGCAATTATGAAAGATGTTAACCCCCTGCTTTCCAAACCTCCTCAAATATTATTTGAATCTAAATGCTCTTTGGAGACACACACTTTAATACAAGTGTATTCTAGGACTTAAAGCACAGTCACTATATTTATGCAATCTCCCTTCTAAGCACATCATATCAGAGGAGATTTAAAGCAGATGGGAATTATTCAATGTAGTTATGAATTGAAAGCTCATAAGGTAACTGTTCTTCAAAGCATTAAGAACACCTGGGCCACTTCAGAATTGCTGAAGTAGGCAATGGTACTTAAACTGAGATTACAACATCATTTTATTTCAAATGGTATTTTTGTCTTTAGTGTTCATGAGGGATAACAGCACTTCTCAGTGCTTATTTAATTGTTTTTTTTTCCCTTGAGTTTAATTAAACTCACCCTAAGCTTGCAAAACCCCAAGGCTGCTGCTTAAGGGTGAGAAGCCCTAGTGTTTCCAGCTTTGACTACACTATGATTAAGAGTCAATTGTACTGTTTGATTAACTGAATAGGCAACAATTTTACATTTTTAGATAGCAACATTGTTACATAATCAATACCATTCTAAAATTTATTCTATTGTAGATGAAATAGCATCATTTTTATAAATATCCAACAAAATTTTAGAATATATTTAATTTGCAGGCTGTAATGGATATGTTCACTGCTTAACAATGCATCATTTATATTATGCCCAAATATAAAGCCTCATTGTTTACTATTATGGCATTATCTAAGTATCATTTACATAATTTAAAAAAATCTCAACTTTGTTATTTGTTTCATTTAGTGGTATAGCAAAGATCTAGCTCTTAAGCATTCAAGACATAACTCAATTTCCATTTGCTTACTCAACCCTTTATTGGAAGGTCATTTAAATTGACTGAGTCAGGGCGCTCAGTGGGTTGAGCCGCTGCCTTCGGCTCAGGTCATGATCTCAGGGTCCTGGGATGGAGTCCCGCATCGGGCTCTCTGCTCAGCAGGGAGCCTGCTTCCTTCTCTCTCTCTGCCTGTCTCTCTGCCTACTTGTGATCTCTGTCTGTCAAATAAATAAATAAAATCCTTTAAAAAATTGACTGAGTCAGTTGCTTATAAATCTAGAATGAATCTTTTCTCTTTTCTGGAATAAGTCAGCACTCAGCTTTAATTTCATACTCATACTTAGGATAAAACAACAGAAACATGAATAGAAGCTTATATACTTACAGCAGGTATCAGAATTATATATTGCTGGAAGCCATTCCTACCAACAAACATAAATTAAATACTGAGTCAGAAAAAGCGGACAGGATAGAAACCTATATAATGTGCTCCCACACTACCTACATATAAATGATTGAAACTCTAGAGTAGCATTTCAAGAATGACAATGTTCTGGCTATATATTTTCCTAATAATAAGAGCTAATATTTCTTCAGGAGTTAATATGTATTAAGCATTCTTTTGGGTACTTTACATGTGTTGGGTAATTTAATCTATGTTTTATGAATTTTTATGAAGTAAAGAATATTATTATTCCCACCATTTAGATACAGAAACTGAAGCATAAAAATGTAAAGTAATACATCTAAGGTTATATGGTTAGGAAGTGATAGGTCCAAAAGGAAGGCCCTGGCAATCTGATGCCAAAGTTTCTGTTCTTAACTACCATATTATAGTAAGACACAGAGTCAGCAGCTGAACAAATGTCAGTATACTGACTTGCAGAGAAAAGTGAAGGATTGCAGTGAGGCTCAATAACCCTGAAGATTAAAAATCTATTCTAGGAACATTATTAATAATGTTTTAATAGCCCAATTAAAGTTCAAGCAAATGTCCCCAGAAGCCATATAGGCTGAAGACTGAGTTAATATTCTCATTATGTACAGTTCTCCCAATAACATGACTGGGAAAAGACATCACTGAATCAAAATTGAAGACCAAGTTAATCTTGTCAAAAATTAATTTCAAATAGTTTATACATTCAGCAGATATATATATATATATATATATATATAGTTGGCTACTCACTATGTGCTAGGTAATGAGCAAGGCAGTAAGATTTGCATTCTCTCCTTCTGAAAGGAAAACAAAATCACTCACTAGAAGTTCAAGTTGAAATAGAATAAAAATGCAGCAAAAGAAATAAAGCATTAGGCTTTTTCAGAGTTTTTAAGAGGAATAATTCCTGGTGGCTGAATTTAGAAGGCGTTTATTTTAAGTAAGGAGAAAAGGCGTGGCCATGAAAAACTAACTAGGTTAATTTCATGAAAATATCAAGTATCTATATAAGCAATAACTACTGTGGAGGTCTAAAATAAATATGAAAACATTATGGGCTAGAGAAGAGGTCTTAAATGTTAATTTACATGCAAAAACCTGAGGATTTTGTGAAAATGTAGATTCCAGTTCTGTAGGTCTGGGGAAGGGATCCAGGATTCTACATTTCTAACAAACTTTCTAGCAACATCTTTGTTAATCCACAGATTACATTTGGAGTAAATGAAACCTAAAAAGATTATATATATATATATATATATATATATATATATATATAGAGAGAGAGAGAGAGAGAGAGAGAGAAGGGGAGGTATGGGCTGAATCTTGAAGGGTGGGTAAGATATTTATAAGTAGAGCAATAGAGAGAGAAGAACAGCAGTGGCATGCAAGAACAGTATAATCCTAGATCAGAGAATTTATGTTGCCAAATACTAGGACACAGTGGTGGAAAATAGATTAGGACTAGATCTTGAGGAGTGGGGTATACAAAAATAATGCATTCCAGGCTAAGAAATTTGAGCCTAGAAAATAGGGAATTACAAATGATACAGTTCCATATATATATATATATATATATATATATATATATATATATTTTGTAAAATTAACTGCAGAAGTTTCTATTTAATTTGAATACGTGGGCCTCAATTTATTTCCTTTAAAATAGTTTGACTTTATTTGTGATCCTAAAGCACTGAGTTCTTTATAGAAATGTATATAACATAAAACATTAATTTTGTAAAAATTAGTAAAATTGATTTGCCATTATATTGTTTAAAAACCACGTGATTTGTCATTGTAGTGATAATGGCATACTGAAGATTATTTGGAGAATCAATCTATTTACAATGCTTCATTGATGCACTTTCTGAAATTATTATAAGCAAATTTTTATTTTAGTTGGTGTAGCCTTCTGTTTCTTTTTTTTTCTTTTTTTTTTTTAATTTCTTTTCAGTGTAACAGTGTTCATTGTTTTTGCACCACACCCAGTGCTCCAATCAATATGTGCCCTCCCTAATACCCACAACCTTGTTCCCCCAACCTCCCATTCCCCCACCCCTTCAAGACCCTCATTGTTTTTCAGAGTCCATAGTCTCTCATGGTTCACCTCCCCTTCCAATTTCCCTCAAATCCCTTCTCTTCTCCATCTCCCTATATCCTCCATGTTATATAATATGCTCCACAAATAAGTGAAACCATATGATAATTGACTCTCTCTGCTTGACTTATTTCACTCAGCATAATCTCTTCCAGTCCCGTCCATGTTGATAAAAAAGTTGGGTATTCATCCTTTCTGATAGAGGCATAATACTCCATAGTGTATATGGACCGCATCTTCCTTATCCATTCGTCCATTGAAGGGCACCTTGGTTCTTTCCACAGTTTGGTGACCATGGCCATTGCTGCTATAAACATTGGGGTACAGATGGCCCTTCTTTTCACTACATCTGTATCTTTGGAGTAAATACCCAGTAGTGCAATTGCAGGGTCATAGGGAAGTTCTACTTTTAATTTCTTGAGGAATCTCCATACTGTTCTCCAAAGTGGCTGCACCAACTTGAATTCCCACCAACCGTGTAAGAGGGTTACCCTTTTGCCTCATCCTCTCCAACACATGTTGCTTCCTGTCTTGGTTATTTGGCCATTCTAACTGGTGTAATGTGTTATCTCAATGTGGTTTTTAATGTACTGTTGGATCCTGTTTGCTAGGATCTTATTGAGAATCTTAGCATCCATATTCATCAGTGATATTGGTCTGAAATTCTCCTTTTTGGTAGGGTCTTTGTCTGGTTTGGGGATCAGGCTAATTCTGGCTTAATAAAAAGAGTCTGGAAGGTTTCCTTCTGCTTCAATTTTTTGAAACAACTTCAGGAGAATAGGTGTTATTTCTTCTTTGAAAGTTTGGTATAATTTCCCAGGGAATCTGTCAGGTCCTGGGCTCTTATTTTTTGGGAGGTTTTTCATCACTTCTTTAATCTCCTTACTAGATATCAGTCTATTCAGGTTGCCAATATATTCCTGATTCAATTTTTGGAGTGTACAGTTTTTTAGGAATGCATCCATTTCATCTAGGTTGATGAGCTTATTGGCCTGTAACTGTTGATAATAACTTCTGATGGTTGTTTCTATTTCCTTGGTGTTAGTTGTGATCTCTGCCTTTTCATTCATAATTTTATTAATTTGAGCTTTCTCTCTTTTCTTTTGGATTAGTGTGGCCAATGGTTTATTGATCTTATTGATTCTTTCAAAAAAACAGCTTCTATTTTCATTGATACTTTCTACTGTATCTCTGGTTTCTACCTCATTGATCTCAGCTCTAATCTTGATTATTTCCCTTCTTGTGTGTGGAGTTGGTTTGATCTGTTGTTGATTATCCAGCTCTTTAAGGTGTAGAGAGAGCTGATATATTCTGGATTTTTCGATTTTTTTGAGGGAGGCAGGGATGGCTATGTATTTCCCACTTAGGACTGCCTTTGCTGTATCCCACAGGTTTTTGAACAAAGTGTCTTCTTTCTCATTGGTTTCCATGAATTGATTAAGTTCTTCTTTAATCTCCTACTTGATCCAAGCATTCTTAAGCAAGGTGGTCTTTAGCTTCCAGGTGTTTGAGTTCATTCCAAACTTTTCCTTGTGATTTAGCTTAAGTTTCAAAGCATTGTGATCTGAGAATATGCAGGGAATCATCTCAGTCTTTTGGTATTGGTTGAGTCCTGATTTGTGAGGTTCCGTGTGCACTTGAGAAGAATGAGTATTCTGTTGTTTTAGGGTGGAATGTTCTGTATATATCTATAAGTTCCATCTGGTCCAATGTGTCATTCAATGCTCTTGTTTCTTTATTGATTTTCTGCTTTGATGATCTATTACTGAGAGAGGCATGTTAAGATCTCCTACTGTTAATGTATTCATAACAATATTACTCTTTATCTTAATTAATAGTATTCTTATGTAATTGGCTGCTCTCATATTGGGGGCATAGATATTTACAATTGTTAGATCATCTTGGTGGATTAGCCTTCTGTTTCAAATGAGACCTTACCTAACTATAGTTGGGATAGTTTATTGAGAAGGAATTACACAAAGAAAGCTTTAAAAAAATGAAGAACACTGATGTGAAGATGATATAAATAATTGACTATATCACATAACTTGAGAGGCCAGCCTGCTTCTTGTGCAAAATATCAGTGGTAATTAGATCCTAAGAAAATTCACTGAATGTTAGGTTTTATTTCTCCTAAAAATACAATGGTTGAGTTAGTGTCTATATGATGACAAAATATGTCATCAATTCACTGAAAAATGAGTCAATTTGGTATTTTTAAAAGAAATTTTCTTTCTCTTTTCAACCATGGTTTTGGTCTTGAAGACCTAGCTTTATGGTATTTTTGAAACACAGAATGTTGTACTGTTCTTCCATTATTAAACTGATAAAATTCTACAAATGGTAGTTATTACTTGACTCTGATCTAGAAATAAGTAGTGCTGTAGAGTATTGAATTTTCTTTATTGTATACAATGAATAAATAACTCTTCTTCTCATGTAGAGAAGCTCAAGGATCTCAATACATTCGCCCATCAGAAAAAATGCAGATTTTGTGAAAAGTCAATAAAGCACAAACTCCTGTGGCCTTCCTTGGATTCAGAATTCAGATCACATCAACTGTTAAATGAATAAGAACTATCCACTTAAGACACTGGGAATAGTAAGCAAATAGAGAAATAAAAGTTATCAAAATTGTAAACATGGCCAAATCCCAACTTTAGAACAAATATAACAGCCTTAGCAAAAAAAAAAAAAAAAAAAAAAAAAAAAAAAAAAAAAAAGTTTATTTTAAAATTGTATATATATAGACATTTCTCAGATAATTACTTCAAATGACCAGACTTAATACTAAGCAGGTACCAATGAAAGCAGTCAGTCAGCAAGAGAGCAAACTTCATTAAAGATGCAAATTAAAATTCAAACTTCAAACACTAGAATTATTGTGGTCCATTATAACATTGAAGATCATTATTCATAATTAAATGTCAGTCTTTGCTGTTTTGTTCACAAGTCTCATGTGGAAAAGATGCTCAGAGAAACATCAAATTAATTGTTACTATAATTTAAAATGAAATTATTCTTATATGCATCTTAAGAGAGTTAGTAGGTTTATCTTGATTTCAGCGATCCTTGTAAAAATTTACTCTACATTTAAGGATATTAGGGATTTTAATGATTTTTAACTTGATTTTATATTCTTCATATAGCCAACAACCAAATTTCCATGAAAATTATATTTCTCAGTGTACCTGGAACAAATTTGAAAATTTCCAGGTCCAGATCTATAACAATAATTTTCCTTTCCATTAAAAGTATTTCAATTTGTGGGGCACCTGCGTGGCTCAGTTGGTTAAGCAACTGCCTTTGGCTCAGGTCTTGATCCTGGAGTCCCAGGATCAAGTCCCACATAGGGCCCTCTGCTCATCAGGGAGCTGGCTTCTCCCACTGCCTCTCACCCCTTTCATGTTCTCTCTCTCTCTCAAATAAATAAAATCTTAAAAAAAAAAAACAACTATTTCAATTTGGGGACACCTGAGTGTCTCAGTTAGTTAAGTGCCTGCGTTCAACTCAGGTCATGATTCCAGGGTCCTGGAATTGAGCCCATGTTGGGCCCCCTGCTCTGTGGGGAGCCTGCTTCTCCCTCTCCCTCTGCTAGCTGCTCTGCATACTTGTGCTATCTATTTGTCAAATAAATAAATAAATAAAATCTTTAAAAGCAAAGTATTTTAATTTGAACTAGTAGAATATTATTTGCAACACAAGGTGAGAAGTATGAGAGTTTAGGTTTAGAGATTAGAAAAATATTGACCATATTTTTGATGAGCTGGATCAGGAATATAAATTCTGCACCATGTTCAAAGTGTAAACAAGAATTTTAACCTATGGTCAAGGTGGAGTAACAGGGACCAGATTTACTTTCCTGCCTAAAACATCAGAAAGCTACGCAAAATATATATGAAATGACAGTTAAGACCCTTGATATCAGACAACAAAGGTCAGTGATTGCTGATGGATGGAAAAGAAGCAAAATGAGCCATATGACCACTCTAGATTGCTGATTTAAGAGTTTCTAGACCACAGTACAGGGAGGGGGAAAACCTGGCTGAATTTGACTGATAACCTGAGTTCAGAAGACGTAATTAGAGAGATCATGGCAGCTTGAGTTTGTAGGATACAGTACTGGAAAGGGGGAAGCAGTACAGAGAGAAAATCCCAGAGATCTACAGAACTTTCCTAGAGTTTTTAGCAGAATGCTGATCTTGGTGCCCTTGTGAAGAGACTCGGGAAGAGAAGTGCATGAAAATATTAGCAGGAACAGTATCCAGCATTTCCACAGGGTCAGGAATAGTGCCTATTTCCACGAGTTAGAGTGGCAAAACTTATAGTTGATGAATAAAATACTCAGAAGAATATTGTGTCAGTGGTGGGGAATAATTGGCTTTAGGTTAAACATGGCTCTGGTTCTGCATAACGAATCTTAAAAGGCAGACCAGAAAACATCAAATTATTCTCAGTTAAATGCATCCCAGAATAGAGCTCAAACTTTTTAATATTGAACACCCAGCATTGAGATGTGCTAATTAGATGTCCTTCAAGAGAAACTGCCATGAAGTATCTGATTAACTGACAGCCTCCAGATTATTCACTCATGAATGATAATGCCACACATACTACCTGGCTTTCCCAGCCAGTGGTGGAGCATGATAGGAGCATAATGAAGACTGAGAGGAGCATAATGAAGGAGCATAATGAAAACTTATTCCTGCCCAGTAGGGTATTCTTCTACCAGGTCACTATGGTTCAGGAACCCCCAGTTTACTTGGCCGAGGCTTTTAGACAAACTATAAGTGACTCTTAATCTCACAAAACAAACTGAGGGTTGCCGGGGGGAGGGGGTTTGGGAGAAGGGGGTGGGATTATGGACATTGGGGAGGGTATGTGATTTGGTGAGTGCTGTGAAGTGTGTAAACCTGGTAATTCACAGACCTGTACCCCTGGGGATAAAAGTATATGTTTATAAAAAAATAAAAAAAAATTACAAAAAAAAAAAAAAAACCTCAAAAAAAAAAAATAGAGCTATAGTCTGAGTCTCTTGCTGCCCAATATTTCTTCATTACCCTCTTTTTTCACATGTGTCATACCTGTATTGTATTCTTAGGGCTCTTCCTGCCTACTCTATCTCCCTCTATCTTCATCCGTCATAGGTGTTTTCTGCAATTAATCTCTTTTTCTTAAGATTTATTTATTTTAGAAAAAGAGAGAGAGAGAGAAGGAGAGAGAGTGAGAATAGGGGGAGGAGCAGAAAGAGAGGGAGAGAGAAGCACAAGCAGACTCCCCACTGAGTGCAGAGCATGATGCAGGACTTGATCTCATGACCCTGAGCCCACAATCTGAGCTGAAACCAAGAGTCAGATGCTCAACCAGCTGAGCCACCCAGGTGTCCTTCTTGGTGTTTTTAATATATTATCTCTTTTAATTATCCATAATAATCCTATGACATACAAATTATTAATTATCCCCCTTTTTTAATAAATGATGAAACAAACATAGAGGAATTAACTTCCCCATGTTCACACAAGTAGGAAATGGTCAAACTAGGTTATAAATCCAGGCAGTCTCCTGCTGGAGCCCACACTTTTCATTACTATGTCTTTTAATCTGTATGCCTCAGTTGGTTTCTCCAACTCTATGACTCTCACTAGCTTCGCACATCTCACCGAGATTTCACACATAGGTCATCAGCTCTCCAGGCCAATTCTTGATCTAGGTATGCTCTAACCTAGATCCAGGGGCCCGTACAGCAAAATGTGTCTCTGTACTAGCCTTCTGACCTCAAAGCTGACAGAACCTCAGGATCCTACAAGACCAAAGATGTTACTCTCTAAATGTCAAGGGAAGAAAAATAGCACATTGGAAAACATGGGTCCCAGGAATAATCACTCCCTTTGGAATGCCTAAAAGAAAGAGTAAGAATTCAGAACACTTTTGTGCACAAAAAGAAAAAAAAATTGATTACAATAACTTTGGTTATACTGCTAAGATTGTAAGTGTTCACAAAGATAAATTACTTTTAAAAGTATTAGGGGGGGGGGACCTGGGTGGCTCAGTCAGTTAAGGGTCTACCTTCAGCTCAGGGCATGTTCCCAGGGTCCAGATATTGAGTCCCATGTCAGGCTCTCTGCTCCTTTTGCAGTCTGCTTTTCCTTCTGCCCCTCCCCCTGCTTGTGCTTGCATGTTCTCTCTTTCTTTGAAATAAATAAATAATTTTTAAGTATGAAAGGAATTTGATGAGTTTAAATTAAATTCTTGATATTCTCTGAAATTGTAGAATTCTGGCACTGATATTGATCCAAACAGTTGGTTTCTAGGACCCATACATTTACCAACATTGGTATAAGATGGTAAATGTTCACATTAAAATGTTTAGTAAGATGTGATCACATGATATTTGCTTTATACTTACAATTACCAGGGTGTTTAGTTGAGGCTAAATGAAAGCACCAGAACAAAAGGACTCTGGTAGTGTATATTCAAATAATACCTAGGGCTCTGAATTATGCAAAATTTAAAACAATGTTAGTCTTATGAAATAACTGGAAGAAAGAAATCCTTTAAAAAAATTCACAGAATTGACTTTTGGTTCTTTTCAAATTCATATGGAATCACAAATGGGTTATGGATGCTGGAAAGCTACAAGACATCAGTGTAAACCCAAAAACAAGGATGGACAATCTTGTTCAGATAAAATTAGAATGGGCAGTCTGAAACCTAGAAATCTTTAACACAATCAGAACCTCATTAAATTTAGAAGTTTCAATGAATATTTTTAGCTATATGTCTCTCAAAATTTTAAGTTTGTTTTGAAGTAGGAATAAGAAATAAATAAGTTCATTTTATATGGGTTAGGTCTGCTTTTACTTTTGCAAGTGTTTGATAAGTTTAATTAATATGAAATAATAGTAATAGTTTAGGATAGCCAGGTATCAAAGCAGTTCTTGATGAACAGAAATCAGGAAAGATTAACCAATCAAGATAAAATCAGAAATATTTTGCACTTTTAATTTTCACTTACTTATAAATGGATATGATGAATGTTATTCACTGTTACCATAGTTTCTAATAAACTAGAAAAATATAGCAGTAATAAACAAGTTGTCTTCAGTTCTATTTTTAATTACTCTGTTCCTACATTGAAAATAATTTGAAGACTGTTAAATTGTAAGAATTGAATACAGAAATGCAAGGTTTAGTAGTGTTACCCTACTTTTTGGATTTGCTAATCTTGAGCTAAGAGGCACTAACTAGTTTGTATTACAATTTATTTGCTACACCACTTTACATGGTATCAATCATGGAACAAATTTGTATGGATAGAATATTTGCATATCTGATTCTAGTTTTTGTACCATTCATGGAATCATCTTTAATTATACATTAATTTCTCTGGGAAGCTAAATCTTTATTTTCTCTCACAGCTGAGCCCCACTTCTGTGTTAAAAATGCACTAGAGAAGTTTTACATAGGAGGCTTCATGTATTTGTCAATCATTTTTTTGGCAATACCAAATTTTACTAATATTAATTTCTTTGGTGACCAAATGTCAATGGTGCCTTCACATTGTAACATGATTCACAAAGCTCTTTAATGCATCTAAACTTAATTTTCTAATTAATGAATAAACAGAATAGATACCCTGCTTTACTGATGAAAAAACTGAGATTTTTACCTGATTCTCTGACATAATGTTCTCTATTCAAATGTCATTCCAACAAATGGCCAGAACTGCTCAGATTCAGCAAATATAAGGTAAATAATAGTGCATGAAAGCACAACTGGTGAATAGGAGAAAACACAGACAAAAACAGAGTACAAATAAAGAATGAGTTCTTTCTTCATAAACAAAGGTATTTTGTGGTGTGTCAAACATCTAAATAGCTACTACAATATTATGGATATAGCAAGTGCTCAGTAGACAGGGAGATAAAGGAAGTGTTATAAAATAGATAGAACATAAGCCTTATAAATAATCACTTCTGGGTCCAAATGCAGCCTGTGTAATTTGCTAGTTATTTGATATCACCTGGCTATATCAACTCTCTATCCTGATTCCTCATCAGCAAAATGGGGATGATGATAATGATGATACTTATCTTTTAAAGGGTGATTTCAAAATAAAATAAAATAAAATTTAATTAAAAGCTTAAGAGGCTGACATTTAATAAGTGGTCAAAAATGTTAGGTCTTCTTTCCATTTGGTGAATTTAAGTAAGGAATATGCACAAAACAGAAGAATTTGTAAAGAGTAGACAGTTGTAATCAACAAAAATGGGGTCTCATATAACCAGAATGGATGAATTAGTATTCTAGACATCCTCTAGAATTTTCATCCAAACATGAAAGCATTATAATGTTGTCAGAAAAATTTCCTTTGTTTTTAGCAAACATTTAATACTGAGAAAGTAACAGTAATATTTGAAGAAAAGATATTTCTGTTAACAAATCTTCAAATCTTTAACAAATCTTTCTGTTAACAAATCTTTCTAACTAACCTATTCAGTTGCCTTTGTTTCAAATTGTGCATAGGTAATGTTGTGTCACTTCACTTACCATTCATACCATGCCTTAAAGATAAGTCATTCAAATTTTTTCTTAATACATGAACACAACGAATTCTCCCTTCTGAAACATCATGGTTTATTATTAAAAATCATTAGAACTTGAAAAATTTCAGAAAGTAATAAACTTCCTCATGTGTTCAAATTCCTATCTATAAAATGTAGAATATAGTTTCCATGTTACATTTTCTGCATGGTTTTCCCAGTCATACAGTAATGAATGGTAAACAGAGGCCAGGATGAGAAAGGACTAGAGATTATAATATAAAAATCTCTCTGGCCCAACATTTTCCTCCATTTGTTTTAATTTGATTGGTGGCCCAATTCAAGTAAATAAGTTTACATTAAACTGCAGAATCATTTGGTTAATCTTAGATGATCAAAACTAAAATGGTGACAATAGTCAATAAAATTTGAAAGTGTGATGGTTGGAATGTCATATAAATCTGGTAATTTATTTCAAAAACTATATAGACTATAGATATATCTTATCAAATAGCAATATGTCTAATAAGCCATTTGCTTACCCCTTATGTTAAAAAAAAAATAATAATGATCAGTCTGGCAAAATTTTTTTTTTTTTTTGTAAATAGGTAAAGTTGATTTAGGTAAGTTGATGTGACATAGCACTTCTGTATATTATTTTACTTTTAAAGCACCATGTGATGTAACTAAGATATTACTCTTCACACTCAAAAAACTTTTGACATTAATTGTGTAATCTTTGAAGACTCTTAAGGCATTATCTGCATAAAAAAGCCGAGTTTTAATGTTGAAAGTTTAAAGTTAGCTTCAACAACCTAAACCATATTAGTGCCTGGATTGAAATACATAGAAATATTTATTTATTTATTTATTTAGGATCTAAATTCTTTAAAATTTAATTTAATTTTGCTTTTTTGTGAGTGTTCCAAAATTCATTATTTATGCACCACATTCAGTGTTACATGCAAGGCTCACATGACCACCTGTCCCCTTCCCCTCCAAAACCCTAAGTTTGTTTCTCAGAGTCCACCGTCTCTCATGGTTTGCCTCCCCCTCCAATTTCCCCAAACTCACTTCTCCTCTCCATCTCCCAACATCCTCCATGTTATTCCATATGCTCCACAAGTAAGTGAAACCATATGACAATTGACTCTCTCTGCTTGACTGATTTCACTCAGCATAATTTCTTCCAGTCCTGTCCATGTTGATACAAAAGTTGGGTATTTATTATTTCTGATGGAGGTATAATACTCCATTGTATATATGGACTGTATCTTCCCTATCCATTTGTCTGTTGAAGGGCATCTTGGTTCTTTCCACAGTTAGGCGACTGTGGCCATTGCTGCTATGAACATTGGGGTACAGATAGACCTTCTTCTCACTACATCTGTATCTTTGGGATAAATATCCAGTAGTGTAATTGTAGGGCCATAGGGTGACTCTGTTTTTAATTTCCTAAAGGAATTTCCACACTGCTTCCCAAAGTGGCTGCACCATCTTGCATTCTCCCCAATAGTGCAAGAGGGTTCCCATTTCTCCACATCCTTTCCAACACTTTTTCTTCACTGCCTTGCTAATTTTGGTCATTCTTACTGGTGTAAAGTGGTATCTCAGTGTAGATTTTATTTGAATCTCCCTGATGCTAATGATGAAGAACACTTTTTTAATATGTCTGTTAGCCATTTCTATATCTTCCAGACTGTTTATGAAGCCAGCATTTACCCCGATCTCCAAACCAGGCAAAGACCCCACCAAAAAGGATAATGTCAGATTAATATCCCTGATGAATATGGATGCCAAGATTCTCAACAATATCCAGCTAATAGGTTAATAGGTTCTAACAGTACATTAAGAAGATTATCCACCATTACCAGATGGGATTTCTCCATGGGATGCAAGAGTAGTTCAACATTCACAGATCAATGTGATAGAACAAATCAATGAGAGAAGAGAGAAGAACCACATGGTCCTCTCAACTGATGCAAAAAAAAAAAGAAAGAAAAAAAACACACTTGGCAAGATACAGCATCTGTTCCTGATTCAAACCCTTCAAAGTATAGGAAAAGAGGGAATATTCCATAACTTCATAAAATCTATGTATGAAAAACCCACATTGAATATCATCCTCAATGAGAAAAAGCTGAAACCCTTTCCTTTGAGATCAGGGACACAACAAGGATATCCACCCTTGCCAAAGTTGTTCCACATAGTAGTAGAGGTCCTAGCAACAGTAATCAGACAATAAAAAGAAATAAAAGGTATTCAAACTGTCAAAGGAGAAGTCAAACTCTCTCTCTTCACAGATGACAGATGACATGATACTTAATATTGAAAACCTAAAAGACTCCACCCCTATACTACTAGAACTCATACACCAATTCAGTAATGTGTCAGGAAATCAATATACAGAAATCAGTTGCTTTCTTATACACCAGCAGTGAAAATACAGAAAGGGAAATTAGAGAATTGATTCCTTTTAAGCAGCACCAAGAACCATAAGAGACCTGGGAGTAAACCAAACCAAAGAGGTAAAGGATCTGTACTTGAAGAACTATAGAACACTTATGAAAGAAATTAAAGAAGACACAAAAAGATCCAAAAGCATTATATACTCTTGGATCAGAAGAATAGACATTGTTAAAAAGCCCAGAGCCATCTATACTTTCAATGCCACCCCGATCAAAATTCCACTAACATTTTTCAAAGAGCTGGAACAAATAATCTTAAATTTTTTAAAATTTAATTTTTTATTTATTTCAGCATAACAGTATTCATTATTTTTGCACCACACCCAGTGCTCCATGCAATCCGTGCCCTCTATAATACCCACCACCTGGTACCCCGACCTCCCACCCCCTACCCCTTTTTGGGGTAAATACCAAGGAGTGCAATTGCAGGGTCATATGGAAGTTCTATTTTTAATATCTTGAGGAATCTCCAAAATGTTCTCCAAAGAGGCTGCACCAACTTGCATTCCCACCAACAGTGTAAGAGGGTTCCCCTTTCTCCACATCCCCTCCAACACATGTTGTTTCCTGTCTTGTTAATTTTAACCATTCTAACTGGTGTAAGGTGATATCTCAATGTGGTTTTAATTTGAATCTCCCTGATGGCTAGTGATGATGTATAGAACCAGAAGAGACCCCGAATTGCTAAGGAAATGTTGAAATAGAAAAAACTGGGGGCAACACATTGCTTGATTTCAAGCTTTACTACAAAGCTGTGATCATCAAGACAGCTTGATACTGGCACAAAAACAGACACATAGAGCAGTGGAACAGAGTAGAGAGCCCAGATATGAACCAGCAACTCTAAGGTCAAATAATCTTTGACAAAGCAGGGGAAAATACAGAGTGGAAAAAAAGCCTCTTCAATAAGTGGTGCTGGAGAAATTGGACAGCTATGTATAGAAGAACAAACTTGAACATTCTCTTATACCATATGCAAAGATAAACTCGAAATAGATGGTAGATCTCAATGTGAGACAGGAATCTATCATCATTCTACAGGAGAACATAGGCAGTAATCTCTTTGATATCAACCACAGCAACTTCTTTCAAGACATGTCTTCAAAGGCAAAGGAAACAAAAACAAAAATAAACTTTTGGGACTTCATCAAGATCAAAAACTTCTGCACAGCAAAGGAAACAGTCAACAAAAACAAAGAGGAAACCCACGGAATGGGAGAAAATATCTGCAAATAACAGTACAGACAAAGGGCTGATATACAAGATCTATAAAGAACTCCTCAAACTCAACTCACACAAAACAGATAATCACGTCAAAAGATCAGCAGAAGACATGGACAGACACTTCTCCAAAGAAGAAGACATACAAATGGCTAACAGAAAAAAATGTTCATCACCTTTACCAATCAGGAGATTCAAACCAAAACCACATTGAGATACCACCTTACATCAGTAAGAATGGCCAAAATTAACAAGATAGTGAACAACATGTGTATGAGAGGATGTGGAGAAAGGGGAACCCTCTTACACTGTTGATGGGAATGCAAGTTGGTGCAGCCACTTTGGGAAACAGTGTGGAGATTCCTCAGGAAATTAAAAACAGATCTACCCTATGACCCTGCAATTACACTACTGTATATTTATCCCAGAGATACAGATGTAGTGAAAAGAAAGGCCATCTGTACCCCAATGTTCATAGCAGCAAAGGCCACAGTCGCCTAACTGTGGAAAGAACCAAGATGCCCTTCAACAGACTAACTGATAGGGTAGATATGGTCCATATATACAATGGAGTATTACGCCACCATCAGAAAGGATAAATACCCAACTTTTGTATCAACATGGACGGGACTGGAAGAGATTATGCTGAGTGAACTAAGTGAAGCAGAGAGAGTCAATTATCATATGGTTTCACTTACTTGTGGAGCATAAGGAATAACATGGAGGACACTGGGATATGTAAAGAAGAAGTGAGTTTGGGAAACAGGAGGGGGACATAAACCAGGAGAGAATGTGAACTCTAAGAAACAAACTGAGGGCTTGGAGGGGAGGGGGGCTGGGGTTTGGGTGAGCCTGCTGATGGTTATTAATGAGGGCACATATTGCATGGAGCACTGGGTGTTGTGCATAAACATGAAGTTTTGAACACTGAAAATAATAAAATTAAATTAAGCTAAAAAATAGAAAAAAATAAATAAAAGGTGCTTCTTTACTTTAGACTTCTACAACTGGTGTTTTTAAACCAACAGAAAGTTCTTTTTAAGGCTTCCTCTTATAGCCTGTTAAGAACATAATCATACTCTATTTTCAGAAAATATGATATGTACAGAAAATTATAAGAAATCCTCTAAAAAACTACTAGAGCTAATAATCAAGTTTAGCAAGGTTGTAGTATACAAGATCAATACACAAAAAAATTCTATTTCTGTACATTAGAAAAGTCTGTAAATGAAATTAGGAAAGCAATTCCAATTCTAAAAGCATTAAAAATAACACAATATTTATTTAAATAAAAAACACAGAATTTAGGAGTAAATTCACCCCAAAAAAAGATTTTTTATTAATTTATTTGACGGAGAGAGAGATCACAAGTAGGCACAGAGGCAGGTGGAGAGAGAGGGGAAGCAGGCTCTTGGCTTGAGCAGAGAGCCGGATGTGGGGCTCAATCCCAGGATCCTGGGATCATGACCTGAGCCAAAGGCAGATGCTTAACCCACTGAGCCACCCAGGTGCCCTCAAAACACAAGATTTTTACAATGATAACTATAAAAGAAAGAAAATACAATAAATTGAGGGGCACCTGGGTGGCTCAGAGTGCTAAGCCTCTGCTTTCTGCTCAGGTAATGATCTCAGGGTCATGGGATTGAGCCCTATATGGAGCTTTCTGCTCACCAGGGAGCCTGCCTTTCCACCGCCCACCCCACCTGCCTCTCTGCCTACTTGTGATCTCTATGTGCTAAATAAATAAAAATCTTAAAAAAAAATAAATTGAAACATACCACAGGTTCATGGATTGGAAGACAATATTCTAAGATAGAAATACTGACCCAAATTGACCTACAGAGTCAATCCAATCTCTATGAAAATCCCAGTTGCCCCTTTTTTTTTTGTTTTGCAGAAATTGATAAGGTTAACCTAAAATTCATGTAGATATACAAAGAACACAGAAGAGCCAAAATAATCTTAATAAAGAAGAACAAAGTCAGAGATCTCACACATCCTTATTTCAAAATTTACTACAAGGCTATAGTAACCAAGATTGTGTGGTAGTGGCATAAAATTAGACATACAAATTGATGGAATAGAATTAAGAGTCCAGATATAAGCTCTCATATTTAGGATTAATTGATTTTTGACAAAAAGTGCCAAGACAATCCAATAGGGAAAGAATACTTAACAAATTTCTGGAACTACTGAGTAGCCACATGCCAAAGAATGGTGTTAGACACTTATACCATATATAAAACTTAACTCAAAATGAATCAAAGACATAAATGCAAGAAATACAAACCCAAAACCTCTAGAAGAAAACATAATTGTAAATCATTGAGACCTTGAATTAGGTGATTTTTAAAAATATATTATATCCAAAACACAAGCAATAACAACAAAAAATAAATTGAGCTTTACTGAATTAAAAAAATATGTATTAGTTAAGAAGTGAGATTACCAAAAAATGGGAAAGTATTCATAAATCATATATCTGATAAGGGAATTGTACTTAGATTGTAACAAGTCTTACAACTAAATAGCCAAGATGAATAACCCAATTTTAAAATGGGCAAAGAAGCTGAATAAGTATTTCTTCCAAAGTAAGTATACAAATGCCCAGTAAGCACATCAAAGGATACTAAAAATCATTAGTCATCAAAGAAATTAAAATAAAAACCATAATGATGGTTATACTACCTGGTTTAACAAACAAATTCCAAATTTCCCAAATTTCAGTGGCTTCACACATGTATTTCTGCTCATATATAATCTAATACAACTGTTGACCTTCCATATGATGATTCAGACATTCTGATACCTTTATTTTTGTAGCTTTAGTATCCTCTAGGACCCCAGAATTATCTGTATCTAACTGACAAAAGGGAAGCAAGAGCAAGCAGAGAAGGAATACCTGTTTCTTAACTTCTGTGATGCTACTTAATTTCTTCCACTAGCAATAACTTATCCCAAGGCCCCATCTAGATGGTAGAGTAACTTGAAATTACAGTCTCTGTCTGGGCAGCCACTCCCAAGTGATAACTGTATGCAATGAAAAAGTTTAATCCTGCTGAATATAAAAAGAGAATTTACTGGCTTATATAACTAAAATTTATGAGAAAAAGTCTTTCTT
Organism: Mustela putorius furo; assembly: GCF_011764305.1. Lineage (NCBI taxonomy): Eukaryota > Metazoa > Chordata > Mammalia > Carnivora > Mustelidae > Mustela > Mustela putorius. Next base: position 766,408 of record NW_025421991.1, read on the forward strand.
CAGGCATGGATGAATCCCTGGTGCTCCAGCAGTGAAATCAATATTCATAGACTTTGTTTTTCATCTCTGATTAACTCTGCATTAGATTCACTTTGAGATAGTCTTTGCAATATGTCAAAAATGTCCTCTTGCAGGTCCTGACCTTGGAAAGTTATAGATCCATTTTAGAAACATATTTTTCTATTAAAACCCATACCAATCACTTTAAAGAACTCCAATTGTTCTCCCTTGTATCACATGACTCACTGTGAATTGATCAATTTTTCTGTAGTGTTGAAGGGCTTTGATTGATGACCTCTGGCTCTTGTGTCCAACTACTGTCAGGAAAGAAAAAGACCCCTAGACTGACAGTTCTACCAGGCAATTTTTTTAAAATAAATTTCTGGAGCGCCTGGGTGGCTCAGTTGGTTGAGTGACTGCCTTTTGCTCAGGTCATGATCCCAGAGTCCTGGGATCGAGTACCACATCAGGTTCCCAGCTCCATGGGGAGTCTGCTTCTCCCTCTGTCCCCCCCTCTCATGCTCTCTCACTCTGTCTCTCTCTCTCTCTCAAATAAATAAATAAAATTTTTAAAATAAATTTCTGTTCATAAATGTAGATGTGTTTCTTTACCAGGAAAAGGGAGAAAAGGATGGGGAAAAGACAAAAAAATTATATCCACTTTACATAGATATTATAAAACTATACATGAGGCACTTGGCAAGATTAACTCAATGGAAATCTCTTTAAAACCCAAGCAAAATACAGAGGTATGACTTTGAAGATGCAGAGACTTACAAAGTAGACTGTGAAAATATTTTGAAGTTTGCAAAAGATAGATACCATCTAGACTTATTTTAAGGATATTACAAATGTCTCTCACTCAGAGAAAACAATCATTGGCTTTTCTATGTAACAGTGTTCTCCAAAGTGAAGTGTGTAAAACAATCCTCTGGGTTGTGAGAAGAAAAGTATTTGTTTATAATTTACAAGATGTCATTGACATAGTCTTACAAAAACAAACCATTAAGTAGTGGAATCTCTTCAACACAGATATGGTAAGTGACCCAGAAACTATTTTGAGGTTCTTTGATTATCCCATGATACAGTATTTAATGAGGTTGTAAAATTTAAAGATGTATTAGACATTTTTCTTTCACTAAAAGATAAGTGTTTCAAGTGTTCCAACCCTTAATCTGATGACAAAAGGCTCTCAGTAATGTGTTACCAAGAATGTTATTTTAAAAATAAACACTCCTTGAACACTACATCAAAGACTAATGATGTACTATATGTTGGCTAATTGAACATAATAATAAAAAAATTGAAAAAAGAAACACTCCATCAACAACTTCAAAGTCAATTTGGTATTTTAACACTAATGAAAAAAAAAATTTCTAGCTCCATTCATGTCATTGCAAATGGAAATTTATTTATTTATTTATTTATGACTGAATATTCTCCTGCATAAATATATATTACAACTTGTTTATCCATTCATCAATGGACACTGGTGAGTTCCATACCTTGACTATTATAAGTAATGCTGTTACAAACATAATGCATGTATCCATTTTAATTAGTGTTTTTGTATTCTGTGGTTAAATACCCAGTAGTATTGCTGAACCATACACTAGACTGATTTTTAACTTTTTGAGGAAGCTCCAAACTATTTTCCACAGTGGCTGCACCAGTCTGCATCTCCACCAACAGTGCATGAGGGTTCCTTCCTTTTTCTGTATATCCTCACAAACATCTGTTGTTTCTATTGTTTCTGATGTTAGCCATCCTGACAAGTGTCAGGTGATATCTTACTTTGTGTAGTTTTGATTTGCATTTCCTGATAATGAATGATGTTGAGCATATTTTCATGAATTTATTGGCCATCTGTAGGTCTTCTTTGGAGAAATTTTGATTCATGTCTTCTGTCCATTATTTGCTTTTTAGGTGTTGAATCAGAGAGTATAATCCTAAGGGAAATAAATCAGAGAAAAAAAAACATAGAATTTCACTCATATATGGAATTTAAAAAACAAAACAAATGAACAGAGGAAAAAGAGAAATTAAGAAACAGACTCTCAGGGCACCTGGGTGGCTCAGTGGGTTAAAACCTCTGTCTTAGGCTCAGGTCATGATCCCAGGGTCCTGGCATCGAGCCTCACATTGGGCTCTCTGCTCCACAGGGAGCCTGCTTCCTCCCCACTCTCTCTCTGCCTGCCTCTCTGCCTATTTGTGATCTCTCTCTCTCTCTGTCAAATAAATAAATAAAATCTAAAACAAAACAAAAAAAAGAAATAAAAAGAAAAGAAACAGACTCTCAATTATAGAGAACAAACTGGTGGTTACCAGAGGGCAGATGGTGGGTGGGTGGGATAAATGGGTGATGAGGACTGAGGGGTGCACATGGGGTGGTGAGAACTGGGCAATGTATGGAATTACTGAATCACTATATTATGTATCTGGAACTAGGATAATATGGTGTGTTAACTTACTGGAATTAATTTTTTTTTAAAAAGGAAGATAAAAAAATCTCATTTTTAAAAGAAACTTACACAAAATGCTATAATCTTAAAATGGAATTTTTGGAAATATCTCCAACAATGTGTGACTTGATGACTGACAATTGTATGTCATGCATAAAAACAAATAAAATGTTTATTTGTATCCTTAAAACATTAGTTTCTTTTTCTTTTTATGTTTTTATTTTAATTCCATTATTTAATATATACTGTTATATTAGTTTTGGGTATACATATAGTAAATTAATAGTTCCATACATAATCTTATGCTCATCACAAATGCACTCATTAATTGACATCACTTATTTAACTCATCCTCCCACCTATGTCCATTCTGGTAACCATCAGATTGTTCTTTATAATTAAGAACTTTTTCCTGCTTTGACTTCCTCTCTCACTTTTTCCCTTAAATTATTTGTTTTATTTTTTAGATTCTACATATGAATGAAAGCATATGGTATTTGTCTTTCTCTGACTGACTTATTTTCCCTAGCATTCTACTTTCTAGCTCCACCCATGTCTTTACAAACGGCAAGATTTCATTCTTTATGGCTTGAAAATTTTCCATTGTATATGTATGCCACATCATCTTTATCTAGTCATCTGTTGATGGACTCTTGGGCTGCTTCCATATCTTGACTATTGTAAATAATGCTGCTATAAACATAGGGGTACCTGCCCTTTGAATTAGTAGTTCTCTGTTCCTTGGGTAAATACCGAGTATTGATTCCTGGATCATAGGGTAGTTCTATTTTTAACTCTTTGAGAAATATCCATATTATTTTCCACAGTTGCTGTACCAGTTCTCATTTTTGAGGTGTTAACTTTATAAGTCCTTTATATATTTTGAATATTAACCCTTTATTGGATATGTACTTTTCAAATATTTTCTTTCATTCTGTGGGTTACCTTTTATTTTTATTGATTGTTTCTGAGGCTGAGCAGAAGCTTTCTATTTTGATGTAGCCCTAATGGTTTATTTTTTGATTTTGCTTCTCTTACCTCAGGCTAAAGTCAGAGGAGTTACTGCCTGTGTTCCCTAAATTTTTTTTTTTTAATGGTTTCAGGTATCACAATGAGGTTTAAACTGTTTTTTAATTTATTTTTGTGTGTGGTCTAAGAAAGCAGTCTTGTTTCATTCTTTTGCACATCACTGTCAGTTTCCTAGCACCATTCGTTAAACATATTGTCTTTTTATCACTGGATATATATATATATATATATATATATATATATACACATATACATATATATAGTCAAAGATTAGCCTACCATATAATTCTGGGTTCATTTCTGGATTTTCTATTCTGTTATCTTAGTCTATGTGTCTATTTTTCTGCCAAGACAATACTGTTTTGATTACTACAGGTTTTTTTCCCCAATTTTCATTTAAATTCCAGTTAGTTAGTATTAGTTTAATATTAGTTTCAGATGTAGAATTTAGAATTTAGTGATTCAACATGGCCGGTGATCACCAAAACAAGTACACTCCCTAATTCCCATCACCTATTTAACCCATCCAGCCACCCAGCTCCCCTCTGGAAGCCATTAGTTTGTTCTCTATAGTAGAGTCTGTTTCTTTATATTCCTCTCATTTTCCCCTATGTTTGGGTATTTTTGTTTGTTTCTTAAATTCTACATATGAGTGAAATCATATGGTATCTGACTTCTCTGACTTATTTCAATTAGCATAATACTTTTTGACTTCATCCATATCATTGTAAATGGCAAGATTTCATTCATTGTTATGACTGACTAATATTCCTTGATACATACATCACAACTTCTTTTATTTTTCTTTAAATTCAATTAGCTAAACTGTAGAACAACATTAGGTTCTGATGTAGTGGTCAATGATTCATCAGTTGCATATAACACCCAGTGCTCATCACATCATGTGTCCCCTTGATTCCCATCACTCAGTTACCCCATTCCCCCACCCACCTCCCTTTCAGCAACCTTCAGTTTGTTTCCCAGAATCAAGAGTCTCTCATGATTTGGCTCCCTCTCTGATTTCTGCCCATTAAGTTTTTCCTCTGTTCCCTTATGATCCTCTATGCTATTTCTTATATTCCATATATGAATAAAACCATATGATAATTGTGTTTCTCTGACTCATTTATTTCACTCAGCATGATAATCTCCAGTTCCATCCATGTCAATATAAGTGGTAGGTATTCATCCATTCTGATGGCTGAGTAATATTCCATTGTATATATGAAGCACATCTTTATCCATTCACCTGTTGACAGACATCTCAGCTTTTTCCATACTTTGTCTATGGTGGACATTGCAACTATAACACTGAAGTGCATGTGTCCCTTCTTTTCACAAGAACATTAATCCAACTATAGTTTATCTGGCAAGGCTGTCATTCAGAATGGATGGAGAGAAAAAGAGCTTCTACGACTATGAGAAACTGAAAAAAAATATATGACTACCAAGACTGTTCTGCAAGAAATATTAAGGGAGGGTGTTATAAAAGAAGAAAGACCCAAAGAGTAATATAGACCATAAATTAACAGAGACTATCTATTGAAACAGTGACTTTACAAGCAATACACTGGCACTAAATTCAGAGCTTTCAATACTTACTCTTTATGTGAACAGGTTGAATCCTCCCATAAAGAGACACAGGGTTTACGATTGGATCAAAAAAGTATGACCCATCTCCATGCTGTCAACAAGAGACTCATTTTGAACCTAAAGACACCTTCAGGTTGAAAGTGAGGGGATGGAGAACAATTTATCATTCCAGTGAACCTTGATAGAAAGCTGGGATAGCAATCCTCATATCAGACCAATTAGATTTTAAACCAAAGACTATAGTAAGAGATGTAGAGGTAAACTATATCATACTTCAAGGGTCTATCCAACAAGAAAATCTAACAATTGTAAATATCTATGTGCCCAGTATGGAAGCAGCCAACTACATAAACCAGCTAATAACAAAAAAAACAATCCTATTGGTAATAATAATATATTAATAGTAGGATACTTCAACACTCCACTCTCATTAATGGACAGATCATCTTAGGAGAAGGTCAACAAAAAAACAAGAGCTTTGAAGGACACATTGGACCGGAAAGACTTCATACATTCCACCGTAAAACAACAGAATACTCATGCCTCTCCAGTGCACCTGGTACTTTCTCCAGAATGGACTAAATACTCGGTAACAAATCAAGTCTCAACTCATACCAAAAGATTAAGATTATTCCCTGCATGTTATCAGACCACAATGCTTTGAAATTAGAACTCAATCAGAAGAGAAAATTTGAAAGAAGGACACACTTGGAGATTAAAGAGCATCCTGCTAAAGAATGATTGGGTCAACCTGGAAAGTAAAGAAAACTTAAACAATTCTTGGAAACTAATGAGAATGAAAACACATCAGTCCAAAACCTATGGGCTACTGAAAAGGCAATCCTAAGGTAGAAATACATAACCATTCAAGCCTTTCTCAAAAAAAGTAGAAAAATTCCAAATGTAAGGCTAACCCTACACCTAAAGTAGCTGGAGAAAGAACAGCAAATAAAACCTAAACCAAGCAGAAGAAGAGACATAATAAAGACTAAAGCAGAAATCAATAAAATAGAAACCAGAAAAACAGTAGAACAGATAAACAAAACTAGATGCTTGTTCTTTCAAAGAATTAATAAGATTGATAAACCTCTGGCCAGATTTACCAAAAGAAAAGGGAAAGGACCCAAATCAAGAAAATCATGAATGAAAGGGAAAAGATCATGACTAACATCAAGGAAATAGAAAGAATTATTAGAAATTATTACCAGCAATTACACAGCAATAAATTAAGCAAACTGAAAGAAGTATAAGCATTGCTGGAAACTTATTAAACTAAAAAAACTGAAACAGGAAGAAATAGACAATCTGAAAAGACCAATAACCAGCAAGATTATAGAAGCAATAATCAAAAACCTCCAAGAAACAAGAGTCCAGGGCCAGATGGCTTCCCAGGGAAATTCTACCAAACATTTAAAGAAGAAATCACACCTATTCTACTGAAGCTGTTCCCCAAAAAATAAAATAAAATAACAGAAAGAAAACTTCCAAAATTGTTCTAAGAGGCCAATATTAGGGGCCAATGTTTTAAGATCCCAAAACCAGGCAAAGAATCCATCAAAAAGGAAATTTATAGACCAATATCCCTGATGAACATGGATGCCAAAACACTTACCAAGATCTAGCCAGTTGGATCCAACAATACACCAAAAGGTTTATCCATCATGACCACGTGGGATTTACTCCTGCGATGAAATGGTGGTTCAAAATTAGCAAATCAATCAAAGTGATAGAACACATTAATAAAAGAAAAGATAAGAACCATAATATCTTGTCAATTGATGCAGAAAAAGCATTTGACCAAATAAAGCATACTCTCCTGATTAAAATTCTTCAGAGCAGAGGCAAAGAGGGAACATAACTCAATATCATAAAAGTCTTATCTGAAAAGTACACATTGAATATTATTCTCAATGGGGAAATACTGAGACATTTTCTCTTAAGGTCAGGAATAAGACATGGATGCCCACTCTCAGTCTATTGTTCAACACAGTACTAGAAATCCTAACTTCAAAAATCAGACAGCAAAAAGAAATAAAAGACACTAAAACTGGCAAAGAGAAAGTCAAACTCTCTGCCTTCACAGATGACATTATACTTTATGTGGAAAATCCAAAAGACTCCACCCCCAAATTACTAGAAGTCATAAAGCAGTTCAACATCATGGTAGGATACAAAATCAATGCACAGAAATCAATTGCAATTCTATACGCTAAGAATGAAGTGAAGAAAGTGAATTTAAGGAATCTATATCATTTACAGTAAAACCAAAAACCATAAGATAATTAGGAATAAACTTAAAAAACGAAGTTAAAATCTATATTCTAGAAACTCCAGAACACTTATGAAAGAAATTAAGGAAGACACAAAGATAAGGAAAAACTTTCCATGCTTATGGGTTTGAAGAATAAACATTGTGAAAATGTCTATGTTGCCCAGAGCAATCTACACTTTTAATGCAATCGCTACCAAAATACTATCAACATTTTTTCACAGAGCTGGAATAAACAATTCTAAAATTTGTGTGGAAAAAGAAATGACCCTGATTCACCAGGGGGATGTTGACAAAGAAATCCAAAGTGGGGCATCACAATGCCTGACTTCAAGCTGTATTACAAAAGTGTGATCATCAAGACAGCATGGTATTGACACAAAAACAGACACAGAATAGAGAACCCAGAAGGAAACCCTCACTTCTATGGTCAATTAATATTCAACAAATCAGGAAGGAATATCCAATGGAAAAAAGACAGTCTTTTCAATAAATGGTCCTGGGAAAATTGGAAAGGCAGATGCAGAAGAATGAAATTGGACCATTGTTTTACACCATACACAAAGATAAACTAAAAAATTATGAAAGACCTAATTGTGAGATAAGAATCCTTCAAAATCCTAGAGAAGAACACAGGGAGTAACCTCTTTGACATAGACCAAAGTAACTTCAGGCAAGACATGTCTCTAAAGGCAGGGAAAACAAAAGTGAAAATGAACTTTTGGGGCTTCATCAAGATAAACAGCTTCTGCACAGTAAAGGAAACAGTCAACAAAATTAATGGGGACCACACAGAATGGGAGAAAATATTGCAAAAGACATTACAGATAAAGGGTTGCTATCCAAGATCTATAACAACATCTCAAACTCAACACCCAAAATTAATTAATCTAGTCAGTAAATGGGCAGAAGATATGAATAGACAGTTATCTAAAAAGATACACAAATGTCTTATAGAAACATGAAAAAAAGTGTTCAACACCACTCGTCATCAGAGAAATACAAATCAAACCACCATAAGATACCACCTTACACTAGTTAGAATAGAAAAAAATTAACATGATAGGAAACAAAAATGTTGGCAAGGATGTGGAGAAAGCAAACCATCTTACACTGTTGGTGGGAATGCAAGCTGGTATATCTACTCTGAAAATCAGTATGGAGGCTTCTCCAGACATTAGAAATTCTACTACATTATGACCCAGCAATTACAGTACTAGGTATTTACTCAAAAATACAGGTGTAGTGAATATGAGATGCACATGCAGCCTAATGTTCATAGCAGCAAAGGCCACAATAGCCAAACTCTGGAGGGAGATGGGATGTCATTCAACAGATGAATGGATAAAAAAATATATATAGTATAATATAATATAATGTAATATAATATAATATAATAATATAATATAAGTCACCAGAAAGGGTGAATACCTATCGTTTGCATTGACATGGATGGACCTGAACCCTGCATCGGGCTCTCTGCTCAATGGGGAACCTGCTTTTCCCTCCACTTTTCCCTGCCACTCCCCCTGCTTGTGCTCTCTCTGTCTCTGTCTCTGTCTCCATCTGTCTGTCTGTCTGTCTGTCTCTGTCATATAAGTAAATAAAATATTTAAAAAATAAATGGAAGGAAAATGTTCAAGATTATTCTGTGAGGCCAGAATTAGCTTAATTACAAAACCAAAGACCCCACCAAAAAGGAGAATTAGAAACCAATATCCCTGACCAACATGGATGCAAAAATTCTCACCAAGATACTAGCTAATAAGATCCAACAGTACATTAAAAGTATTATTCACCACTACCAGGTGGGATTTATTCATGGACTGCAAGTGTGGATTAACATCCACAAATCAATCAATGTGATACACCACATAAATAAAAGAAAGGATAAGAACCACATAATCCTCTCAACAGATGCAGAAAAAGCATTTGACAAAGTATAGCACGCTTTCTTGATAAAAAACAATTTGCTTTGTAGGATAGAGGGAACATACCTCAATATCATAAAAACCATACATGAGAAACCCACAGGGAATATCATCCTCAATGGGAAAAATGGAGAGCTTTTCCCTCAAGGACAGGAATAAGACAGGGATGTCCATTCTCACCACTGTTGTTCAATATTGCACTGGAATTCTTAGCCTCAGCAATCAGACAACAAAAAGAAATAAAAGGCATCTAAATTGGCAAAGGAGTCAAACTCCCACTCTTTGCAGATGACATGATACCATTTGTGGAAAACCCCAAAAAAATCTTCAGCAAAATAATTGCTAGGACTGACATGGGAATTCAAACAAAGTGACAGGATATAAAAATTAGTGTGCAAAAGGCAGCAGAAAGAACTCAAGGAATCAATCCCATTTACAATTGCACCAAAAACTGTGTGATTCCTAGGAATAAACCTAGCCAAAGAGGTAAAAGATCTGTACTCTGAAAACTATAGAACACTAACAAGAGAAATTGAAGAAAGCACAAGGAAATGGGAAAAACATTTCACGCTCATGAATTGGAAGAAACAAATACTGTTAAAATGTCTATGTTACCCAAGGCAATCTACACATTCAATGCAATCCCTATCAAAATACCAAGGACATTTTTCACAGAGCTGGAACAAATCATACTAAAATTTGTATGGAATCAGAGAAGACCCCAAATATCCAGGGGACTGTTGAAAAAGAAAACTAAATCTTGAGTCATCACAAGTCTGGACTTCAAGCTCTATTACAAAGCGACAATCATCAAGACAATATGGTACTGGTGCAAAAAGAGACACACAGATCAGTGGAACAAGAGAGAGAGCCCAGAAAAGGACCCTCAACTCTATGGTCAACTAATCATTGACAAATCAGGAAAGAATATCCAATGGAAAAAAAGACAGTCTCTTCAACAAAACTGGACAGCCTTATGGAGGAGAACACCGCTGGACCATTTCCTTACATCACACAAAAATTAGACTCAAAATGGATGAAATACTTAAATGTGAGATGGGAATCCATCAAAATCCTAGAGGAGAACACAGGCAGCAACTTCTTTGACCTTGGCCACAGCAACTTCTTGCTAGACACATCTCCAAAGACAAGAGAAAAAAAAAATAAAATTGAACTATTTGGACTTCATTAAGATAACAAGCTTTTGCACAGCAAGGGAACCAGTCAACAGAACTAAAAGGCAACCAACAGAATGCAAAAACGATATTTGCAAATGTCTTATCAAATAAAGGGCTAGTATCTGAAAACCTATAAAGAACTTAGCAAACTCAGCACCAAGAAAAATAAATAATAATAATAATAATAATGCAGTCCAGAAACAGGCAGAAGACATTTCTCCAAGGAACACATACAGAGGCCAACAGACACATTAAAAAATGCTCAACATTACCAGGCATCGGTGAAATACAAATCAAAACCACAATGAGATACCACCTCACACCTGTCAGAATGGCTAAAATTAATGAGTCAGGAAATGAGAGATGTTGGCCAGGATGTAAGAGGGACCTTCATATGCTGCTAGTGGGAATGCAAGCTTGTGGAGCCATTCTGGATCCATTCAAAAAGCAATTCTTTTTGATGGGACTTCATCAATAAGTTAAAAATAGAGCTACCCTATGACCCAGCAATTGCACTACTAGGTATTTACCCCAACAATACAAACATAGTGATCTGAAGGCACACCTGCATCCCAATGTTTAGACCAGCAGCATCCACAATAGCCAAACAATAGAAAGAGCCCAGATGTTCATTGACAGATGAGTAGTTAAGTAGACAGATGAGTAGATGAGTAGACAGATGTGTATATATACACAATAGAATATTACTCAGCCATAAAAAAGAATGAGGTCTTTCCATTTGCAAGGATGTCAATGGAACTAATGTGCATTATGTTAAGTGAAATATATCAGTCAGAGTAAGACAATTATCATGTGATCTCACTGATGTTGAATTTTGGAAACAAATCAAAGGATCATAAGGAATGGGAGGGAAAAATGAAACAAGATGAAATCAGAGAGGGGGACAAACCATAAGAGACCCAATCATAGAAAACAAACTGAGTGTTGCTGGAAGGGAGGGGCATTAGGTGATGGGGAACTGGGTGATAGACATTAAGGAGGGAGTGTGATGTAATGAGCACTGGGTAATATATAAGACTGATAAATCACTGAACTCTACCTCTGAAACTAATAATACCCTATATGTTAATAGGTTGAATTTAAGTAAAAGAATAAAAAACAATAGCATTTTTCTTTTTAAAATATTTTTATTTATTTATAATAAAAAGAGAGATAGCAAGAGAGGAAACACAAGCACAAGAAGCTGGAGAGGGTGAAGCAGGCTCTCTGCTCAGCAGAGAGCCTGATATGGGGTTCAATACCAGGACCCTGAGATCATGACCTGAGCTGAAGGTAGACACTTAATGACTGCATCCCCCAGGTGTCCCCAAATAACATTTTCATAGAAGGAGGACAAATAATGTTAACATTTGTATAGAATTACAAAAGATCCTGAGGAGCCAAAGCAATCTTGAAGAAGAAAAACAAAACTGGATGCATCACATTTCCCTATACCAAGTTATGTATTACAAAGTGGTAATAATGGAAATAGTATAGTAATGGCATGAAAATAGGCACATAGATCAATAAAACATAACAGAAAATTTAAAATAAGCCCTCAATTATATGGTCAATCTTCAACAAAGGAAGAATTCATAAACAATGGGAAATATTCTCTTCAACAAGGGTGTTGGGAAAACTGGACAGTCCCATGCAAAAGAATGAAACTTGACCACTTTCTTTTACCATATACAAAAATAAACTAAAAATGGATTAAAGACCTAAATGTGTATCCTGAAACTATAAAAATCCTTGAAGGGAAAACACAGACAGTAATTGCTCTAACACTGGTCATAGCAACATTTTTCTAGATAGGTCTCCTGAGGCAAGAGAAATAAAAACAAAAATAAACTATTGGGACTACATCAAAATAAAAAGTTTCTGCACAGTGAAGGAAACAATCAACAAAACTAGAAGGCAACCTTCAGGAAAGGAGGAGATATTTGCAAATGATATATCCAATACAAGGTTAGTATCCCAAATATATAAAGAACAGATACAACTCAATACCCAAAAAACAAATAATTCAATTAAAACCTGGGAAGAAAACATGAACAGATATTTCTCTGAAGAAACATCTACATGGTCAACAGACTCAAGACAAGATACTAACATCACTCATCATCAGAGAAATGCAAGTCAAAACCTCAGTGAGAGGGCTCCTAGGTGGCTCAGTTGGTTAAGCCTTTAGCTCAGGTCATGATCTCAGAGTCCCAGTATCGAATCACACATCAGGCTCCCAGTTCCACAGGGAATCTGCTTCTCGCTCTGACCTTCTCCCCTCTCATGCGCTCTCTCATTTTCTCTCTATCTCAAATAAATAAACAAAATCTGTAAAACAAACAAACAACAACAAAATCTCAATGAGATATCACTTCACACCTGTCAGAATAGCTAAAATCAAGTGTTGGTGAGGGTATGGAGTAAAAGGAACCCTCTTGTGCTGTAGGTGGGAATATAATCTTGTGCAGTCACTCTGAAAAACAGTATGGAGGTCCCCCAAAGAAAAATAAAAACAGAACTTACCCTAGGATCAAGGAATCACACTACTAGGTATTTGCTTGAAGAATACAAAAACACCAATTTAAGGGGGTGAATGCATTCCTGTTTATTGCAACATTATTTACAATAACCAAGTGTTAGAAGCAGCTGAAGTGTCCATCAATACATGATTGAATGAAGAAGTGGCATATATGTACAATGGAATATGATTCAGCCTTAAAACAGAATGAAATGTCATTTGCAACAACATGGATAGATCTAAGGAGTATAATGTTAAGCCAAAGAAGACATAGAAAGACAAATACCATAGGATTTCACTCATATGTGGAATTTAAGAAACAAACAAACAAACAAAAAAATGAGCAAAGAAAAAAAAAAGGAAAGAGAGAGAGAGTGATAGAGAAAGAGAGACAAACCAAGAAATAGACTCTTAACTATAGAAAACAATCTGATGGTTACCAGAGGGAAGGTAGGTGGGGGGATGGGGGAAACAGTGGATGGAGATTAAAGAGTACAGTTATCATTATGAAATTTAAAAATAGAATACAATGATTTTAAAAAGTATGTTATTAACACTTTAATTTAATTTATGATATCTTAAGCTTCCTTGTAGATTACAAATATTAAATGCATCTTACAGACCTTTGTATTCATTCTGAGGTACTTTTAAATATAAACATACTTATTATATTTTAAGTTATTTATTTATTTATTTTTATTATTTGCTTACTGCCATTTCAGTAGAGACCATAAATACATCAATTATAATTAACCTTCACTCAACAATATCTGAAGTCTAACTATGTGTTCTTATTGTATTCCACATTCTCTTTATAAATACAAGCATCATCTCTCTTTTGTTCACTGCTGCTGAAAAACAAATGACTAATGAAGGAACAAAGACTAGAGCTATGGAGATATAAATATAAACACCAAGTGGTCCCTGTCCTCAAGAAGTGTATAGTCTTACTATGAAGCATATAAAATATAACTAACTGCAAAATAATAATTGATATGTACCATAAGAATAAAACAGATCATTTCTATTATATTTCTGAGAAGTTAAAGATTACATTAAATTAAGGAATCAGAAAAATCTTCATGGATGAGATGAGTTTGCATTTGGACTTTAGTAATTTGAATATGTTGAAATAGGAAGGGAAGGCGTTAGGGGTAGAAGAAACAGTTCAGACAGGAAACATGAAAATATATGGAATGTAGTGTATTGAAAAGGGAAAAGTGAGCACTAAGGCATAAAAGGGTGGTAGCAGCCAAGCAAAATACTTTAGAATGCTTTCAACGATCAGCAGGTGAAGTTATCTGACTAGAAAATGGGAATTGTTACAATAACCTGATGAAAGATAATGGCCCAGACTATAATGAAAATGAGAAAGGAAAACAAACCAAAAGACTATTAATCTTTCTCTGATAAAGATTTTGCAAGATCCTCAGTCTCCTAAATTTCATCTAGTTTTCTACTGGAGCCAGTTTCCAGAGGATTAAATGTATAAAGAAAATTCCAACCAAATGCATACATATCTCCCAGACAGAGTTTTCACTCTAAATCTCCTTCCCTGGTGTTAGGAATGAGGTGTATGTGAATCCTTAAAAGGCTTGGTTTTGCCTTTAAGAATCTATCTGACCTTGTCCTCTAGATTTTCCCACATCTCCTGTGGGAGAACACAAAATGCCAAAATTAATTAATTAGTTAATTAATTAAAATAAAATAAATTCCTCCTTTCTATAGCCTGGCGAGAACTATATACTTCCTACTCTCCTATTCCTGGGCCCCACCCAAATTGGACTCAGCCCTTTGTACCATGGAAAAAGTAGCCAAGTTCCAAGGAAAATTAGAAAGAGGGCCTTTTAGGTTGTCCAGTTCTGGGAGGAGATTATCTTTCAAGGAGAAAAAGAGAGAAAGGACAGATCCCAGGAAAGACAGATTTTACTATGCCCTTCACTCATCCTAGGAAAAGTTCCATGCCCTACTATTTCTACTACAGAGAGTTTGGAGAAATGGTGAAAATTATGGGACACTGATGCCAGCCTTACTGGTTTCAAATCCTATTTCTGACACTTACGTATGACTTTAGACAAAATATTTAAAACTCCCTCTGCCTTCATTTCTATGTATTAAAAATGGAGACTATAATAGTACACCAAACTTAGTGTCACTGTTACCATTAAAGAGGGAAATGTTGGAGGGAGGAGTCAAGATGGCGGAGAAGTAGCAAGCTGAGACTGCTTCAGCTAGACGGAGATCAGCTAGATAGCTTATCTAAAGATTGCAAACACCTGAAAATCCATCGGCAGATCGAAGAGAAGAAGAACAGCAATTCTGGAAACAGAAAAACAACCACTTTCTGAAAGGTAGGACCGGCAGAGAAGTGAATCCAAAGCGACGGGAAGATAGACCCCGGGGGGGAGGGGCCGGCTCCCGGCAAGCGGCGGAGCAACCGCGCACAAAATCAGGACTTTTAAAAGTCTGTTCCGCTGAGGGACATCGCTCCAGAGGCTAAACCGGGGCGAAGCCCACGCGGGGTCAGCGTGGCCTCAGGTCCCGCAGGGTCACAGAAGGATCGGGGGTGTCTGAGTGTCGCAGAGCTTGTGGATATTGGAACGGGAAAGCCGGCTACAGAGACAGAGCTGACAGTAAGCTCGCAGCTCGGTGTTACCTTGAACCGGTCGCAGGCTCGGTGAGCTCGGAGCGCGGCCGGAGGTCAGGCAGACGGGAGTAACTGGGCGCTGTTCTCTGAGGGCGCACTGAGGAGTGGGGCCCTGGGCTCTCGGCTCCTCCGGGCCGGAGACCAGGAGGCCGCCATTTGTATTCCCGTCCTCTGGAACTCTACGGAAAGCGCTCAGGGAACAAAAGCTCCTGAAAGCAAACACGAGCGGATTACTCACCCCGACCCCGGGTAAGGGCGGTGTAATTCCGCCTGGGGCAAAGACACTTGAGAATCACTACAACAGGCCCCTCCCCCAGAAGATCAACAAGAAATCCAGCCGAGACCAAGTTCACCTACCAAGGAGTGCGGTTTCAATACCAAGGAGAGCTTCAGAATTCCAGAGGAGGAGAAAGCCAAGCACGGAACTCATGGCTTTTTTCCTGTGATTTTTTTTAGTCTTGCAGTTAATTTAATTTTTTCTTTTTCATTTTTTTTTTCTTTATTTTTCTCGCCTTCGGGTAAAATTTTTTTTTTTAACTGTTAGCTTTTTCTTTTTTAACGATTTTTTACTAGTTTATCTAATATATATATATATTTTTTTACATTTTTCTTAGGTGTTTTCTTTTTTAAAAAATTCTTTTCTTTTCTTTTCTTTTTTTTTCTTTTTCTTTTCTTTTTGTTTTTTTTTTCTTTCTTCCTTTTTGAACCTCTTTTTATCCCCTTTCTCCCCACTCACGATTTTGGATCTCTTCTAATTTGGTTAAAGCATATTTTCCTGGGGTTGTTGCCACCCTTTTAGTATTTTACTTGCCCCTTCATTTACTCTTATCTGGACAAAATGACAAGACGTAAAAATTCAACACAAAACAAAGAACAAGAGGCAGTACCGAAGGCTAGGGACCTAATCAATACAGACATCGGTAATATGTCAGATCTAGAGTTCAGAATGACAATTCTCAAGGTTCTAGCCGGGCTCGAAAAAGGCATGGAAGATATTAGAGAAACCCTCTCGAGAGATATAAAAGCCCTTTCTGGAGAAATAAAAGAACTAAAATCTAACCAAGGTGAAATCAAAAAAGCTATTAATGAGGTGCAATCAAAAATGGAGGCTCTAACTGCTAGGATAAATGAGGCAGAAGAAAGAATTAGTGATATAGAAGACCAAATGACAGAGAATAAAGAAGCTGAGAAAAAGAGGGACAAACAGCTACTGGACTACGAGGGGAGAATTCGAGAGATAAGTGACACCATAAGACGAAACAACATTAGAATAATTGGGATTCCAGAAGAAGAAGAAAGTGAGAGGGGAGCAGAAGGTATACTGGAGAGAATTATAGGGGAGAATTTCCCCATTATGGCAAAGGGAACGAGCATCAAAATTCAGGAGGTTCAGAGAATGCCCCTCAAAATCAATAAGAATAGGACCACACCCCGTCATCTAATAGTAAAATTTACAAGTCTGAGTGACAAAGAGAAAAACCTGAAAGCAGCCCGGGAAAAGAAGTCTGTAACATAGAATGGTAAAAATATTAGATTGGCAGCTGACTTATCCACAGAGACCTGGCAGGCCAGAAAGAGCTGGCATGATATTTTCAGAGCACTAAACGAGAAAAACATGCAGCCAAGAATACTATATCCAGCTAGGCTATCATTGAAAATAGAAGGAGAGATTAAAAGCTTCCAGGACAAACAAAAACTGAAAGAATTTGCAAATACCAAACCAGCTCTACAGGAAATATTGAAAGGGGTCCTCTAAGCAAAGAGAGAGCCTACAAGTGGTAGATCAGAAAGGAACAGAGACCATATACAGTAACAGTCACCTTACAGGCAATACAATGGCACTAAATTCATATCTCTCAATAGTTACCCTGAATGTGAATGGGCTAAATGCCCCTGTCAAAAGACACAGGGTATCATAATGGATAAAAAAACAAAACCCATCTATATGTTGCCTCCAAGAAACACATTTTAAGCCCGAAGACACCTCCAGATTTAAAGTGAGGGGGTGGAAAAGAATTTACCATGCTAATGGACATCAGAAGAAAGCAGGAGTGGCAATCCTTATATCAGATCAATTAGATTTTAAGCCAAAGACTATAATAAGAGATGAGGAAGGACACTATATCATACTCAAAGGGTCTGTCCAACAAGAAGATTTAACAATTTTAAATATTTTTGCCCCCAATGTGGGAGCAGCCAACTATATAAACCAATTAATAACAAAATCAAAGAAACACATCAACAATAATACAATGATAGTAGGGGACTTTAACACTGCCCTCACTGAAATGGACAGGTCATCCAAGCAAAAGATCAGCAAGGAAATAAAGGCCTTAAATGACACACTGGACCAGATGGACATCACAGATATATTCAGAATATTTCATCCCCAAGCAACAGAATACACATTCTTCTCTAGTGCACATGGAACATTCTCCAGAATAGATCACATCCTCGGTCCTAAATCAGGACTCAACCGGTATCAAAAGATTGGGACCATTCCCTGCATATTTTCAGACCACAATGCTCTAAAGCTAGAACTCAACCACAAAAGGAAGTTTGGAAAGAACCCAAATACATGGAAACTAAACAGTATCCTTCTAAAGAATGAATGGGTAAACCGGGAAATTAAAGAAGAATTGAAAAAAATCATGGAAACAAATGATAATGAAAATACAACGGTTCAAAATCTGTGGGACACAACAAAGGCAGTCCTGAGAGGAAAATATATAGCGGTACAAGCCTTTCTCAAGAAACAAGAAAGGTCTCAGGTACACAACCTAACCCTACACCTAAAGGAGCTGGAGAAAGAACAAGAAAGAAACCCTAAGCCCAGCAGGAGAAGAGAAATCATAAAGATCAGAGCAGAAATCAATGAAATAGAAAACAAAAAAACAATAGAACAAATCAACGAAACTAGGAGCTGGTTCTTTGAAAGAATTAATAAAATTGATAAACCCCTGGCCCGACTTATCAAAAAGAAAAGAGAAAGGACCCAAATAAATAAAATCATGAATGAAAGAGGAGAGATCACAACTAACACCAAAGAAATACAAACTATTATAAGAACATACTATGAGCAACTCTACGGCAATAAATTTGACAATCTGGAAGAAATGGATGCATTCCTAGAAACATATAAACTACCGCAACTGAACCAGGAAGAAATAGAAACCCTGAACAGACCCATAACCAGTAAGGAGATAGAAACAGTCATTAAAAATCTCCAAACAAACAAAAGCCCAGGGCCAGACGGCTTCCCGGGGGAATTCTACCAAACATTTAAAGAAGAACTAATTCCTATTCTCCTGAAACTGTTCCAAAAAATAGAAATGGAAGGAAAACTTCCAAACTCATTTTATGAGGCCAGCATCACCTTGATCCCAAAACCAGACAAGGATCCCACCAAAAAAGAGAGCTATAGACTGATATCCTTGATGAACACAGATGCGAAAATACTCAACAAAATACTAGCCAATAGGATTCAACAGTACATTAAAAAGATTATTCACCACGACCAAGTGGGATTTATTCCAGGGCTGCAAGGTTGGTTCAACATCCGCAAATCAGTCAATGTGATACAACACATCAATAAAAGAAAGAACAAGAACCATATGATACTCTCAATAGATGTTGAAAAAGCATTTGACAAAGTACAACATCCCTTCCTGATCAAAACTCTTCAAAGTGTAGGGATAGAGGGCACATACTTCAATATCATCAAAGCCATCTATGAAAAACCCACCGCAAATATCATTCTCAATGGAGAAAAACTGAAAGCTTTTCCGCTAAGGTCAGGAACACGGCAGGGATGTCCATTATCACCACTGCTATTCAACATCGTACTAGAGGTCCTAGCCTCAGGAATCAGACAACAAAAGGAAATTAAAGGCATCCAAATCGGCAAAGAGGAAGTCAAATTATCACTCTTCGCTGATGATATGATACTATATGTGGAAAACCCAAAAGACTCCACTCCAAAACTGCTAGAACTTATACAGGAATTCAGTAAAGTGTCAGGATATAAAATCAATGCACAGAAATCAGTTGCATTTCTCTACACCAACAGCAAGACAGAAGAAAGAGATATTAAGGAGTCAATCCCATTTACAATTGCATCCAAAACCATAAGATACCTATGAATAAACCTAACCAAGGAGACACAGAATCTATACTCAGAAAACTATAAAGTACTCATGAAAGAAATTGAGGAAGACACAAAGAAATGGAAAAATGTTCCATGCTCCTGGATTGGAAGAATAAATATTGTGAAAATGTCTATGCTACCTAAAGCAATCTACACATTTAATGCAATTCCTATCAAAGTACCATCCATCTTTTTCAAAGAAATGGAACAAATAATTCTAAAATTTATATGGAACCAGAAAAGACCTCGAATAGCCAAAGGGATATTGAAAAAGAAAGCCAACGTTGGTGGCATCACAATTCCGGACTTCAAGCTCTATTACAAAGCTGTCATCATCAAGACAGCATGGTACTGGCACAAAAACAGACACATAGATCAATGGAACAGAATAGAGAGCCCAGAAATAGACCCTCAAATCTATGGTCAACTAATCTTCGACAAAGCAGGAAAAGAATGTCCAATGGAAAAAAAGACAGCCTTTTCAATAAATGGTGCTGGGAAAATTGGACAGCCACATGCAGAAAAATGAAATTGGACCATTTCCTTACACCACACAGAAAAATAGACTCAAAATGGATGAAGGACCTCAATGTACGAAAGGAATCCATCAAAATCCTTGAGGAGAACACGGGCAGCAACCTCTTCGACCTCTGCCGCAGCAACATCTTCCTAGGAACAAAGCAAAAGGCAAGGGAAGCAAGGGAAAAAATGAACTATTGGGATTTCATCAAGATCAAAAGCTTTTGCACAGCAAAGGAAACAGTTAACAAAATCAAAAGACAACTGACAGAATGGGAGAAGATATTTGCAAACGACATATCAGATAAAGGACTAGTGTCCAGAATCTATAAAGAACTTAGCAAACTCAATACCCAAAGAACAAATAATCCAATCAAGAAATGGGCAGAAGACATGAACAGACATTTCTGCAAAGAAGACATCCAGATGGCGAACAGACACATGAAAAAGTGCTCCATATCACTCGGCATCAGGGAAATACAAATCAAAACCACAATGAGATATCACCTCACACCAGTCAGAATGGCTAAAATCAACAAGTCAGGAAATGACAGATGCTGGCGAGGATGCGGAGAAAGGGGAACCCTCCTACACTGTTGGTGGGAATGCAAGCTGGTGCAGCCACTCTGGAAAACAGCATGGAGGTTCCTCAAAATGTTGAAAATAGAACTGCCCTATGACCCAGCAATTGCACTATTGGGTATTTACCCTAAAGATACAAATGTAGTGATCCAAAGGGACACATGCACCCGAATCTTTATAGCAGCAATGTCCACAATAGCCAAACTATGGAAAGAACCTAGATGTCCATCAACAGATGAATGGATCAAGAAGATGTGGTATATATACACAATGGAATACTATGCAGCCATCAAAAGAAATGAAATCTTGCCATTTGCAACAACATGGATGGAACTAGAGCGTATCATGCTTAGCGAAATAAGTCAAGCAGAGAAAGACAACTATCATATGATCTCCCTGATATGAGGAAGTGGTGATGCAACATGGAGGCTTAAGTGGGTAGAAGAAGAATAAATGAAACAAGATGGGATTGGGAGGGAGACAAACCATAAGTGACTCTTAATCTCACAAAACAAACTGAGGGTTGCCGGGGGGAGGGGGTTTGGGAGAAGGGGGTAGGATTATGGACATTGGGGAGGGTATGTGATTTGGTGAGTGCTGTGAAGTGTGTAAACCTGGTGATTCACAGACCTGTACCCCTGGGGATAAAAATATATGTTTATAAAAAATAAAAAATTAAAAAAAAAAGAGGGAAATGTTGATAATAAGCTTAGAAGGTTACTTCATCCTTTTTGTGCTTACTTGATGTGAGCTTTTGTTTTTCTAATTAAGTTTTAACCCATGCCAGGAGCCACGACTACTTAGAAAGGGACAGTGGCAAGAGAGCTGAGTAAAAATTAAAATCAGAACATATGCATTTAGGGGTGCCTGTGTGGCTTGGTTGAGCAGCTGCCTTCAGCTCAGGTCATGATCTCAGGGTAATGGGATTGAACCCTGCATCAGGCTCTGTACTCAGCAGCAAGTCAGCTTCTCCCTTTCCCTCTGTGACCTCTCTCCCTTTTGCTATTTCTCACATAAATAAATAAATAAATAAATAAATAAATAATGAGTAAATAAATAAAATCTTTAAAAAACAGTTTATGGATGCAGAATTATAATTAATAAAGGAATAGTGGGTAGACACAGGGAAGAAAAAAAATACATCAAGATTTCACACCTGAATGACAAAAGAGATGGAGAGTTACACACTAAGAGAAGGAGCAGGTAATATGGCATGTGTGCTGTTCACTTTTAGGTTCATGATGCCACACGGTGTACCATTGTCAAATTACAGATACTAAGCACAGAAACCAAGTATATCCGTCAATTTAGGTTACTTTATGGTGTGGTAACAAAAAGTCACAAAATCCCAAACAATGAAAATTTATTTTCTCCTTTAAACTAAGGTCTTCTTCTTCTTTATTTATTTATTTATTTATTTATTTATTTATACTTTTCCCATATATATATTTTTAATTTATTTTTTTTATTTTCAGCATAACAGTATTCATTATTTTTGCACCACACCCAATGCTCCATGCAATCCGTGCCCTCTATAATACCCACCACCTGGTACCCCGACCTCCCGCCCCCTGCCCCTTCAAAACCCTCAGATTGTTTTTCAGAGTCCATAGTCTCTCATGGTTCACCTCCCCTTCCAATTTCCCCCAACTCCCTTCTCCTCTCTATCTCCCCATGTCCTCCATATTATTTGTTATGCTCCACAAATAAGTGAAACCATATGATAATTGACTCTCTCTGCTTGACTTATTTCACTCAGCATAATCTCTTCCAGTCCCATCCATGTTGCTACAAAAGTTGGGTATTTGTCCTTTCTGATGGAGGCATAATACTCCATAGTGTATATGGACCACATCTTCCTTATCCATTCGTCCGTTGAAGGGCATCTTGGTTCTTTCCACAGTTTGGCGACCGTGGCCATTGTTGCTATAAAAATTGGGGTACATATGGCCCTTCTTTTCACTACATCTGTATCTTTGGGGTAAATACCCAGGAGTGCAATGGCAGGGTCATAGGGAAGTTCTATTTTTAATTTCATGAGGAATCTCCACAATGTTCTCCAAAGAGGCTGCACCAACTTGCATTCCCACCAACAGTGGAAGAGGGTTCCCCTTTCTCCACATCCCCTCCAACACATGTTGTTTCCTGTTACCTTATACCAGTTAGAATGGCCAAAATTAAACTAAGGTCTTCTGATGGTTAGCTACAGCTGTGGTCCATTATGTACTTGTTCTGGGACTGACATTAGTACTTCAACCCCTCTCTGGGACAGGTTTGATTTCATGGTAGAGGGAGAAGGTAAGAATAGAACAGCACATGTTGATTCCTAAAGCATCTGCTTGAAAGAGACATCTATTTTATTGGCCAAAGCAAATCACATGGCCAATCCTAGCATCAATGGAGCAGAGAACTCCTTCATGGAGTGTTCCCACAGGTAAAGCCAAAATATGTTTGATGGATATACAACTTATCACATCAGGACTTTATTGTCTATGATCAAAGAAAGAATAATATGATCTCTCTGATATGAGGAATTTGAGAGTCAGGGAGGGGGGCCGTGGGGGTCAGGGAAGGGCAAAAGATGGAACAAGGTGGGTCCAGGGAGGGAGGCAAAACATAAGAAACTCTTAATCTCAGGAAACAAACTGAGGGTTGCTTGTGGGGTGGGGGATAGGGTGGCTGGGTTATGGACATTGGGGAGGGTATGTGCTATGGTGAGTGCTGTGCAGTGTGTAAACCTGGCGTTTCACAGACCTGTACCCCTGGGCATAAAAGTATATTATATGTTTATAAAAAAATAAAAATTAAAAAAAATTAAAAAATTAAAAATTAAAAAAAATAGATGAATCCCTTCTATTCTGGTACATGGATAATGACCTCTAATAGACAGGATTCAGCAATAAAATTTTCTAAATTGGGACCCCTGGGTTGCTCAGTTGGTTAAGCAGCTGCCTTCGGCTCAGGTCATGATCCCAGTGTCCTGAGATCGAGTCCTGCAGCGGGCTCTCTGCTCAGCGGGGAGCCTGCTTCTCCCTCTGCCTCTGCCTGACACTCTGTCTGCCTGTGCTCACTCTCTCTGACAAATAAATAAATAAAATCTTTAAATTTTTTTTTTGTAAATTGATTAAAACTTAGAAATAAGTTTAGATACAGTACAGGAAATAAAAATAAGCAAACAATTGGTGAGTAAGAAGTTGCATGGACAGAACTGAAGAGAAGCAATGAATTAATATAGATCTCAAATGTTGTATTATGCGTCCAGGATTGAGTGGGAAATGAGAAGTTGAGGTCTTAGTTAATATAATGTTGATAAAAGTTAAAAAAGAAATTAAGAATTTTTTAAAATTTAAATTCAATTGTCCAACATACAATACAACATTAGTTTCAGATGTAGTGTTCAATAGTTCATTAGTTGCATATAACACCCAGTGCTCACCAAATCATGTGACCTCCTTAATTCCCATTAACCAGTTACCCCATCCCTCCACTCACCTCCCTTTCAGCATCCCTCAGTTTCTTTTTCCCAGAGTTGAGTTTCTCATTATTTGTCTCCTTCTCTGATGTCTTCTTATTTACTTTTCTCTCCCTTACTTTATGATTTTTATATTCCACATATGAATGAAACCATATGATAATTTTCTTTCTCTGATTAATTTATTTCACTTGTCATACATTTGGCATTATTTAGTACCTTTGCCATATGAGAAGGATGGGGAGGTACTCTTAAGTTCTTTGAGATGGAGCTTTATAGCAGGCCTCTGCAAAAGAAGCTGAAGTTAGCAAATGCTCTTAAAGACTAAATTCTTATTTACCTAAAACTTGCACCTTCCATTTGCACTTAATCACCTGTCCCTTAAAATGTTAATATATTATTATTTATAAATGTATTTAACTTACATATACTATTACATAAAATGGTAATTTTATACAAATATGATAAGAAATATCTGTGACACCCTAAGAAACTGAGGAAATCATTATCAGGGTTTTAAGAACTAAGAATGTGTTTTACTTCCTTGTTTCATCCACAATTACTATTGTGCTTCACCCATAGTAAGCAATCAATTGATAACTGTTGAGTAAATAAAATAATCATAATTTTATTCCTACATTTATATTTGTTCTGTTTGTTTTTTATTGCAGAAATAATCATTTGAATGACCAGTGAATCAGCAATTGTAATTTCTTTTTTGAGCCTTAGCCTCTTCAAATGTTAAATGTAAAGTGGATTATCCAGGATCATTTTTACATCACTATTGAGAAATAACAATCAAAAATGTCAAATAATTTGTATCTAGAACATTCAATGACTTGTTTGGAAGTAAGTTGATAAGGTGATATTTTAAGTTAAGCTACTATGTTTTTCAAATCTTGGTGGTTACTATTTAAATAAAAATCTAAAGTATGATATTTTTAGAATTATGCTAGATGTATGTACCAAACACCCTAATGAAAACTGAAAATACTGAGCAATATCTAGATATTTGTATGTACTCAGGGAACCATTCCCATATGTACAAAGTAACTAGATGTAACCATAGAAAAGTCTGACTTCCAAATACATGTTCTGAAACTAACAAGTATAATGTAAAATAAGTTCCTGAACATAGTAGAATATTTCAGTTTTCATGTAGGACCTTGACATAATAAAAGTTTAACCATGGAAAGCAAAGGTGCCCATGATTGAGTCTTTAGAAATTTGTTTCCCCATGACTTTGCAAATATCATTTCCTTTATTCATTTTTTTACTGTAAGCTGTTTTCAATTTTATCTTTATTATTTTTAATCTTTTTAACTATGTTATGTTGGTCACCATACAGTACATCACTAGATTTTGATGTAGTGTTCCATGATTCATTATTTGTGTATAACACATAGTGCTCCATGTAATCCATGTGCTTTTTAAAACCCATCTCCATGCTCACCCACTTTCCAAACCCTTCCATTCTAAAACCCTGAGTTTGTTTCCCAGAGTCCATAGACTTTCATGGTTCATCTCCTACTCCAAATTCCTCCCCTTAATTTTCCCTTTCCATCTCCTAATGCCCTTCATGCTATTCTTTCTGTTCACAAATAAGTAAAACCATATGATAATTGACTTTCTTGCCTTTACTTATTTCACTTAGCATAATCTACTCCAGTCCCATCCATGTTGATGCAGAAGTTGGGGATTCATCCTTTCTGATTGCTGGGTCATAGGGTAGCTCTATTTTTAATTTTTTGAGGAAGCTCCACATTGTTTCCCAAAGTGGATGCATCAGCTTGCATTCCCACCAACAATGTAAGAGGGTTCTCCTTGCTCCACAACTTCTCCAACATTTGCTGTTTCTTGCCTTGTCAAATTTTGCCATTCTAAATGGTGCAAGGTGGTATCTCAGTGTGGTCTTGATTAGAATTTCCCTGATGGTTAATGATGATGAACACTTTTTCATGTGTCTGTTATCCATTTATATGTCCTTTTTGGAGACAATTCTCCAAAATGTCTTCTGTCCATTTTTTGACTTATTTGCTTTTTTGGGTGTTGAGTTTGAGAAGTTCTTTATATATCTTGGATATTAGCCCTTTGTCTATAGTGTCATTTACAAATATCTTCTCCAATTCTGTGGGTTTCCTTATTGTTTTGTTGCCTATTTTCAAGCTATATTACAAAGCTGTGACCACCAAGACAACACAGTACTGTCACAAAAACAGACACAAAGACTAGTGGAACAGAGTAGAGAGTCCAGATATGGACCCACAACTCTATGGTGAAATAATCTTCGACAAAGCAGAAAAGAAAGAAAGAAAGAAACAAACAAACAAACAAGCAAAAAACAGTGGAAAAAAGACAGTCTCTTCGATAAATGGTGCTGGGAAAATTGAACAGCTATGTGTAGAAGAATGAAACTTGACCATTCTCTTACACCATACACAAAGATAAACTGGAAATGGATGAAAGACCTCAATGTGAGGCAGGAATCTATCAAAATCCTAGAGAACATAGGCAGTAACCTCTTTGACATTGGCCACAGCAACTTCTTTCAAGGTACATCTCCAAAGGAAAGAGAAACAAAAGTGAAAGTAAACTTTTGAGACTTCATCAAGATAAAAAGCTTCTGTACAGCAAAGGAAACAGTTGTTTCCTGTATTCAAATAATGCATTTGTTTCTTCATAATGGGAAAAATCAAGAATGCCAAAGCAGGGGCGCCTGGGTGGCTCAGTGGGTTGGGCCGCTGCCTTCGGCTCGGGTCATGATCTCGGGGTCCTGGGATCGAGGCCTGCATCGGGCTCTCTGCTCAGCGGGGAGCCTGCTTCCTCATCTCTCTCTCTCTGCCTACCTCTCTGCCTACTTGTGATCTCTCTCTGTCAAATAAATAAATAAAATCTTTAAAAAAAAAAAGAATGCCAAAGCAATTCTGTATTTTTTAAACCATAATTTAACTCATGTATAGGAAAGCTTAACTATTTCTGACAGTTTCATAAGTTTTGAAAGCATCATTATCAAACAAAACTCTAAGAAATGAGAAAATACTTTTGGTTTTTGACTTTTGTTTCTGTATTTGTTGTTGCTTATCCAAATCACTGCAGTTAACTGAGAACAACATTTAATAAGGTCCCCAGAAAATTTAAATATATGCTTTTGGAATATCAAATCACTTATACATACTGGTGGAAAAAAAAAAAACAACTATAGGCTAAGAGGAGTTGTGGTGAATGGATGCAGTTAAAATTAGATTCTTCACTTACGTTAAAATTGTTACTTTTACCACAACATAATGTCCTGTTTATCGGAAGATTAGTTGACTTTGTTTTTAAAAGTATTCCTTATGTATACATCATTAAAAATAGTAGTGATGGTTCAAGATATTTAGGAAATTATCATCTAACATGAATAAACCTGATGTTTAATGGATAGGAAGATGTCATCACTATTGAACTATTAAATGAGAGACAGCTAAATAGTATTCTTTCTTGGACACTTTAAATCATTTAAATTCAAGTGTTTTTGCTCATTTTTTCCCAATAACTTAGACTTTAAAATGCATAGCTTATGGTAGGTACTAATATATTTAAAATGTTTCAGGCACGGAGTATACTATATCACAAAGTCATTTTCTCCAAATTAATATTACATAGCTTTCAGCTTTGTTTAATTTGGCATATAGACAAAAATACTGAGAGATAGCGTAAGGCACTCTGACTCCACCCTTCAGGTCAGGCAAACTTGCAAACATTCTGCAGCTCTTAGAACTTATTGTTATGCAGCATAGATGCCACTTAATTAGAGGGAACTAGGAGGAGTTGGTAATCTAGAAACCACAAGTTGATTAGAGATATGAACTTCATAATGGACACCATACCCTTCTGTATATTACTAAGGCATGGCAAAGCAAAGGGAAAGCAAGTGCTTCTGAAACAGAAATCTGTGATTGCTTTGAGAAAGAAAGGCAACACAATGTGAGTTTCATCAAGTTTAGCAGCATTTTACTCCATTCTACTTTAAGGAGTATGTTAATTGCATAATCATGATTTTTCTCTTGCTCATCCTTTATGATGCATATGAAGAAGTCTCCTTTGTGTCTGTTCTGGCTGTTTTCAGTGTGTTCTTTTAAAATATTGTTCAGTAGTAAAGAACAAGCAATTTTGTTTGCCTAGAGACCTGACTTTCTATCCCTATCAGCTCTGGCTTTTTACATTTTTCCAGCACTATGTCCTGATAATGTGCTTGAAAGAATACTCATGGTACCCGAGTGCCTGCCTTGTGTAGCCAGAGGTATGTGGTTTTTCAAGATAAAGTATAACATAACAACATTGTCACATTTAAATCTCAGGTTGTGTAGTCTAGGGATAAAAGCTTATCACATCTGTTCATTATATGAGATGTTGACAATATATAAGATGGTATCTTCCCTCCATCAGGGAAGGAGTGCACAGCCTGGTGAAACTTGGGATGAATAACCAAATGATGATTGGTCATACACAGTGAATGGGTGTGCAGAATCAAAACAATCCATGAACAGAACTTTGCTTCCATTGACTGATACCTATACTAGTGTTTCAATGCATGTTGGTTAAGAACATTGTCAAGACTGATTCTCTAAAGATGCATTCTTGCAAAGTGGTCTTTAGCAATATATGTGTGTCTTTCAAGTTCTACAATTTATAATTGTTTTTGACAGTACAAGAAATGTTTACCAATGATAAAACATCCTGGCGAATTGGTGGAAAACACACAGGTGAAAAGAATGTCTTTATTCCTGTTGCTAGTTAAGTTTATTAAGAATACATAATCAGAAAAATAGAAAAGTTCATCCCCTCACCTTTTAAATGGCACCCCTCATAAAGCAGCCATATTAGAGATCAGATGTCCAGACAAAAATGGAGGCAGAGGCTAAAGATGAAAAAAAAAAAAATGATACCATCAGAAGAGGAAAGAAGTGAATAAAATGAAGAACAGCTGAATAAAATCCCTGTTTTCATTTGCCTTGGAAAAACATGTGAGGTGATGGAGCGCCTTTAATTTAGTTTAAAGGAACAGGACTGGAACAGACTGACAAGTGAGTCTGAGACTAGAAGAATGGCAAGCTGAGAATTGCTGTTGATGTTCAGCTTATTCTTTCAGAGAAACTCTATGAGGTATTTCTCAGAGGGATCCACAAAATAGCTACCTTCAAAGTATCTAAGAGGTTAAAACCTATACTGGTCTCTTTCATCATCCTTCTTGAAAATAGAAGAAAAGGAGTACTCCTGGTGGTATGATTAATCTGCATTTCCCCAGCTTGGGAGTCTTTAAGGGTGGGTTGAGTTACAATGACAGTAATTTATGATTCTGAACTTAGTAAAAATTGTCAGAACACCACCTTCAAGTCTTTCCCTTGTCACCTAGCAAAGTCTCTGGGTGGCATACACCTTCTCAGAGATCAACACTGTAATTATCCTGAACAACTGCTAGTGCTTACTTATTTGCTCTATCCCAAATCATCCTCTGTTCCAGTGATGTCAGCTGACCTTGGTATATTCTGGCCATTCATCATTGCCTCATTTTAATGACTCCTCCCATAAATATATGGCTTTCGTTACTACTAATTGGGGTCACTCTACATCCTAGTTAGTTCAAGACCATCACAAACTAATTCTGTTGAGCTAGAATAATTCTTTATAGTGATATTTTTATTGGAGATGAACTATCTTACATTAGTTTATGATTCTTATTTAATGAGGCTCCCAAATAGATCAGTCTAACTCAGTTTCTTACCTTTAGGATGCTTTTAAATTTCTTCTGTTTGTCTTGTTCTTTTGAATTCTTCCACCTTGTGATATATCAGAAAGAGCATAAATTTGGGCACCCAATTGATATGTGTTCAAATCTCAGCTTTGGTACTGACTAGCTGAGTACAGCAAGAAAAAAATCTCAGTTTTCTCATCATAAAAGTGGGGAAAATAATATGATTTAACACATATGATTGATCTGAAGATGAATCAAACATAATATGAGAATAAAACCTAGCAGAGTATCTAACATATTGTAGGGGATTAATAAATGTTAATGTCCTCCTTTCACTCCCTCCCTCTGCAGCTGGAAATGTAAAATAACTTCTCCAGAGTTTAGGTCAGAAAACATTTCAACTTATTTAAAATTAACAACTTATTAACAGCTTATTCAAAATTCTATCTTCTATGAATAATTTCTTCTGTCTATGATGAATAAATTCCTCATTCACTGAATCATTCCCTCAATGGTTAGAAGTGACTCCTACAGTTCTCTTGCTCTCTATACTTCAATTCCTAGCTTAGATAGAACCATACATTTTTGTTATTTTAATTTTTTATTTTTTATAAACATATATTTTTATCCCCAGGGGTACAGGTCTGTGAATCACCAGGTTTACACACTTCACAGCACTCACCAAATCACATACCCTCCCCAATGTCCATAATCCCACCCCCTTCTCCCAAACCCCCTCCCCCTGGCAACCCTCAGTTTGTTTTGTGAGATTAAGAGTCACTTATGGTTTGTCTCCCTCCCAATCCCATCTTGTTTCATTTATTCTTCTCGTACCCACTTAAGCCTCCATGTTGCATCACCACTTCCTCATATCAGGGAGATCATATGATAGTTGTCTTTCTCTGCTTGACTTATTTCGCTAAGCATGATACGCTCTAGTTCCATCCATGTTGTTGCAAATGGCAAGATTTCATTTCTTTTGATGGCTGCATAGTATTCCATTGTGTATATATACCACATCTTCTTGATCCATTCATCTGTTGATGGACATCTAGGTTCTTTCCATAGTTTGGCTATTGTGGACATTGCTGCTATAAACATTCGGGTGCATGTGCCCCTTTGGATCACTACATTTGTATCTTTAGGGAAAATACCCATAGTGCAATTGCTGGGTCATAGGAATCCATCAAAATCCTTGAGGAGAACACGGGCAGCAACCTCTTCGACCTCTGCCGCAGCAACATCTTCCTAGGAATAACGCAAAAGGCAAGGGAAGCAAGGGAAAAAATGAACTACTGGGATTTCATCAAGATCAAAAGCTTTTGCACAGCAAAGGAAACAGTTAACAAAATCAAAAGACAACTGACAGAATGGGAGAAGATATTTGCAAACGACATATCAGATAAAGGACTAGTGTCCAGAATCTATAAAGAACTTAGCAAACTCAACACCCAAAGAATAAATAATCCAATCAAGAAATGGGCAGAGGACATGAACAGACATTTCTGCAAAGAAGACATCCAGATGGCGAACAGACACATGAAAAAGTGCTCCATATCACTCGGCATCAGGGAAATACAAATCAAAACCACAAAGAGATATCACCTCACACCAGTCAGAATGGCTAAAATCAACAAGTCAGGAAATGACAGATGCTGGCGAGGATGCGGAGAAAGTAGAACCATAAATTTCAATAAGACTTTTATCACTTCCCTAGGAGATCCATAGGGAGAAGCTAAACAAAAAGAACTCTTGGTAGTAACCCATTTTAGTTAGACCAGTAGTCAGCAAACTTTTTCTGTAAAGAGACAAATTACAAATATTTTAATCTTTGTAAGCCATGCAATCTGTCATAACTATTCAACTCTGCCACTATAGCACAAAAGCAGACATAGATGATTCATAAGTGAATCACTAATTACTAATCACTGAGTGTGACCCTTTTGGTTGTAAATAGCAGGAAACCAAGTTCAAACCAACTTAATCAAAAGGAATTTATTGGTTCACCTAATCCAATGTCCAGGAACATAATCTTCCACTACAGCTTGATTCAAAAGTTCCAAACAATGTCACTAGACTGTCTTTCAATTTCCCAACTCTTCTTCCTCATGTTGAGTTCATCCTTATGTTCTGGTTGTGTCAAGATGGATATACAGATTTCCAGGGCTTTTCTCTTTTATGTTCTAATCCAGCAGGAAAAAAAAATGAGTATTTTTGTTTCTAAAAATGTTAACATACAGTACTGAGACTGATAATCAGTACTTTGAAATGGATCATGTATCTGTCACTATGACCAGAGCCATAGGATGTCCTGATTGATATATACCAAAAGCATATCCCTGTCCTTGGGGCTTGGGTGGGGTCAACTCCAGTGAAACTACAGTGAAGATGAATGATTTTCCAAGAGTATTTTAAGACACCTTTAGCAAAGAATAGGAAAAGGGTGGGGGTGGGGGTGTGATACATGACAAAATGTAACAAATCTGTGCTATGTACCATGGAACATGCCTGACATGCAAAGGCATTCAAATTTGGCACTCCCTAATTCCCTCAAAAAATAAAAATAAGTAAATAAATAAATAAATAAATAACTTAAAATACATTGGAAATGAAAGTATTTCAGTGTCAAATGATTGAACCTTCAGAGATATAAATATGTATGTATATGATGAGTAAATGGGCCTAATTTCCACCCTCACCCTCATTAAAGAAAGAGGTTAACTTAGACTGTGGCAAACTTTCTGCAAAGGACCAAATAGAAAGTATGATAGGCATTGTGGACCACATGCTTAGTCACATTTTATTTTTTTCTTTTACTTCTCCTTTTACAACACTTTTAAAATGTAAAAATCTTTCTTAGTTGTAAGGCCATATAAAAATATAGGCCAGGGGGTGCCTGGGTGGCTCGGTGGGTAAACCTCTGCCTTTGGCTCAGGTCATGATCTCAGGGTCCTGGAGTCAAGCCCCCCATCGGGCTCTGCTCAGCAAGGAGTCAGCTTCCCCCTCTCCCTCTGCCTGCCTTCTTCCTACTTGTGGTCTCTCTCTCTGTCAAATAAATAAATAAAATCTTTGGGGCACCTGGATGGCTCAGTGGGTTAAGCCTCTGCCTTTGGCTCAGGTCATGATCTCAGGGTCCTGAAATTGAACCCCACATTAGGCTCTCTGCTCAGCAGGGACCCTGCTTCTCCCTCTCTCTCTGCCTACATTTCTGCTTACTTGTGATCTCTCTCTCTCTCTCTCTGTCAAATAAATAAAAAAATATATAGACTAGATTTACCCAGCTGGCATAATTTGCTTATCTTTCCACTAAATGATCAGTAGGACCCCATCCAACTATGCTAATTGATTGTTCTAGGTGAAGGTTTTAGCAGCTGATTCCTATTGCTTTTGCCTGAAAAGCTCTCACCCTTCACAGAAGTATTCAAATACCAATGCCACCACTATCTCCTACCCCAGGAATTGTGATAAAAATATCTAAGTTTTCCTATGCTTACCTGCATCATTTTTGGCCCTTGAATTCCATGGTAGTTGTATTTTCACTGTTCCCACAAGATACTCTCTTCTTATGACTTTCTCTCTTGTGGGAAAGAGTTTATGCCAGGCCAGAGGCATGAGGTAGCAGCTAAGAATTATCTTTCTAAAATGGAAATATGGTAGTATCACCCCATTGTTTAAAAGCCCTTCATGACTGCCACCATCTATAGGGAAGAGGGCTATACTTCATAAGTATGGCATTGAAGGACCATCATAGTCTAACTTTACCTAGCTTTTCAGTATTACCTTTCATAATTCCCCTCAAATTCACTATCTACCTTGGTCCACTTGCATTCTTTAAACTTGTGTTGCATTTGATGCTATACACTTTTGTATAATAGGAGACTACTTACTTTGCCTATGATGGGCTTCGTAACATGTTACCTCGAAATATGGCACCTCGGCAAATGAACATTTTAAGCTGAAGGAATTTGAAAAATGGCAGGTATAAGAATTCCTACCTTCTCTGAAGTGGGTGATAGGACTCTGATGACGGAAGTGCCCTCCCTGTATCTGGAGGAAAGAAGCATTCTTATCTCTGAAGAGAGAAGAATTCCAAGAAGATACTGAACAAACAGGCCTTGCTAAGTTTCCCCCAGTTTACTACTCTTAGCCCATACCCTCTTGTCCTATCATGTTTTTTCCATGACTTTATTCTTTGTCAAGTCTAATATAAAACTGCTCAGAGTTAACTGTTTCTTTGGATCTTCATTTCCTTATAAAGACTTTCTGTCACATAAAACTTAATAATTTATATGCTTTTTTCCTGTTAATATGTTTTTGCCAGTTTAACTTTTAGGTCCAGCTAGGGACCCCAAGAAGGCAAAGGAAGTTTTCTCTCCAAAACCTATAATATGCTTTATTTTTATCAAGCTCTTGAGATGTTTCCTTCATAGGCCACATCTTCTTTGAAGTCTTTATTGTCCCCACCCCTGGAAAAATTACTTTATGTGTTATTTTATGATTACTTTCCTACTTCATTATACAGTGAAATCATACCTTACATGGGAAATGAAGTTCTAAAAATACAAGATAAAAATCTCACATAGTTTCAAATTAACATTGGAAATGCATTTATTCAGAGGTGATTTCTTAGATTCAGAAGTTGTTCCAAGACATTTGCCTTGTATGTAGAGACCAAGTTCTACTAAAAAATATAAACTTTAAACTTGAGAATTACAGGCAGCACAGTGAGATGTTCAGCGGGAGAAATAAGTGGGAACTGAGAATGGGGAAACTACAGTTTCCTGTTTTCCATTATCATGCCAATGGTAGGGCCTTGCTATTAAATGGGTTAGTGGACAAGTCAATTATCTCTCTCTCTTTATCTAGTTAAATATGTATACTTTAAATGTGCACTCTGTAATCTGCTTTCTCTTTCCAATTTGAGATTATAAAATCCTCACGGAGGGGGTGTAACCTGGGTATTGCTCTGTCAGTTAATTTTCTGACTGGTGGTATCATCTCAGGTCATAATCTCAAGTCAGGCTCTGTGCTCAGCAGAGCACAGACTACTTTAAGTTCTCTCCTTCTCCCTCTTCCCCCTCCCCACTCGTACACACACACACATTCTCTCTCTCTCTCTCTTTAATATATAAGTAAATCTTAAAAAAAAGATTATCATGGGGAGGAATTACATCTTTTTCATTTTTAATCTTTGATAATTATGGCATCTCATTGGTGTTCATGGGTGAATTATTATAGGTTCTCATTAAATGTTAAATTGTATTAAATTTCGTATTCTTTCAGGCTTTTCTTCTTGTTTCTTTTAATGCTTAATGAATGAATTGAAATAATTTGCTGATGAAGTGGTGGACAATCTGAAGTGGGAAAAAAAAAAAGAAACTTTGGAAAGTAGCCCTTTCCAAAGTTCAGTTATGCAAAATGTGAATGACATAATGCTGCTTTCTTTCCAACCATGGACCACATCAAATAATTAGGTAGGGAATTATGAGATGACATCAAAGTAGGTCAATTTTAATTTGTCAATAAGTTCTTCTTACCTCTTTTATGATAGCAATCAAGCACTAAACCTGCTGAATATCCTCCTCATACTTCCTGACAGTCCAATAAGTTTCCTAATTGTTTAGAACCCCAAATCCTTTTAGTTCATCCAGCCCTTCCTATCATTCTTCATATGAAATTGGCCTAAATATGTAAAAAATTTTGATAGTTTCTCTATACCTTTCCAAATAGCAAAGAGACTTTGATTATTTTTAGTTCCAGAACCAAACTGAAGGACTTTATTCTGATATAGAGTCATTACTAAACTTCTCAGGGCATGAATTACATGTTGATAATATTTTTAATTAGGGCAAAGTATTCCATACACCTACCTATTTTAAGTGCTTTGGCTTCAAAAACACCACAAAGAATTGAGGAGATGGAGGTTCTATGGTATTTCTATGATGCTCTGATTCTCAAACAGCTGGTTATACCTGAGAGTGTATTTTGGCTACCAAAGAATATTCTTTCATAAACAATGTTCAAAAACAGTTTAATAATTAAAGCAATAAATATTAAATAAATACATGAATATTTATGAAATATATAAATTTATAAACATAACTTAGTAATTAATTCTTAGTATTTTCCATTGTTTTCTCCCTAGTGCATTTCAATCAGAGGGAAAGTATACGTCTGAGTCGAAGCACATATAACTAACTAAAGGAAAAATTGCATGCATAGCCTAGAAATTACCTTAGTTCTGTCTGTATCCTCACTCCTCTACAATTCGTCCTGTTGGACTAGTAGACAGTAGACAAAACATGTGTCAGTTAATGTTTTGTCGTGCTCTCCCTGCCTGCAGAGATGACGCAACAACAACACACACACACACAGGTCGATGCACAAGCTCTTGTTTATTCCCTGGTCGATCTTTCTTCTCCCCTTCTCTCTCCTTCCCCTCCGGGGAAGTTCCCTTGCCTTATATAGGGCATAACAGCCAATCACAGAGGTGTTCACGTGAACAGGAGGTATCTGGGGCTCGTAGGCAGTGGTGGCATGCGGTGTTCATGTGACGAGCACGAGGTCACATGTGGCCAGGGCGGATGTTTTTCAGGCTGTCCGTGCTGCTCGGGCTATGTAGCTGGCGCCATCTTAGGGGTGCGGCGGGCCCCATCTTAGGGGTGAGACCCTGACGTTTGTTCTGTGAAGTCTTATATGACTCCAGGTATTATAGTTTCCTCACTTGAGGTTCATTCAGCAAGTGGATGGAAGAGAAGGGATTACAAAGTCTGAGTTCTTAGATTCTCTGTACTGACTTCCTATTTAGCCTGTCTCCTTTTATTTCCTGGTTCTCTAAAGTAGACTCAAGAAAGGATAGAATGCATGATGATTCTAATCTAATACAATGTATGAAGATAACCATACAAGTTAATGTTTTGGCTTCTGCCCATTCTGGAAGTAAGTTAATGAGTAATAAGCAAATTGGACTAACAAATAGTCTTCCACATTTTACTAGACTGCATATGCTAGGCAATCTGGACAATAAAAATATGATGTTAAGGCATGTTTTTGTATCCCCATCATTAAGGATTTGATAGACTAGCATTAAAATGTCATAGTCTGAAGCAAAAGCATGGGTGGTGCATGCCTAAGGAATGTAGAATCATAAATCAGGAGTGCTTATCGTGTAATTCAAAGTAGACAGTAGACAGTAGACATTTTAAAATCATAAATTAGGAGTGCTTATCATGTATTCAAAGTAGACAGTAGACAAAACAGTAGACAGTAGATATTTTAAAAATGTTTTTAGTGAGAATTATCATCTAATAAGGCATTAGGAAAATGAAAAGTGTTTCTTCTAGGTGTTTTTGGGTTTGGTGATAAGAAAAGCTGAGGGACAAGTCACCATAAGTATTCTTTCCTATGAGAAGAAGCACAAACTGCCATTCCAAAAATACCAGGAAGTGGATCATACTTTGTCAGTGCTTCAGGGGTCTGCCTAGATCTATTACTTAATGTGCTGTTTACAGAATATGGGTCATTGTCATTGAAGTCCATTTCCCACAAAGCTACTCTATAGAAGAATGGCTTGACCAAATGCAAAAAAATTGTTTCTCTTTTCTACAATCATGTTTTAGAATTCTATTAACTACCAGAAGAAACAAAATGGTTATGCTTACTCTATTATAGTTTTCAGACATAAACATAGTATTCAGATATGCAGATCCAAGAGACTCTTATCCCAAGATGCTATAAAAAATGGGTCAAAGTTGGGGCACCTGGGTGGCTCAGTGGGTCAAGACTCTGCCTTCGACTCAGGTCATGATCCCAGGGTCTTGGGATTGAGCCCTGTAGCAGGCTTTCTGCTCAGTGGGGAGCCTGCTTCCCCCCCCTCCCTCTGCCTACCTCTCTGCCTACTTGTGATCTCTCTCTCTCTGTCAAATAAATAAATAAAATCTTTTTTTTTTTAATTGGGGCAAAGTTATTGTGGATCCATACCAGGGTATATTTATATATTTTCCCAAAGAGGAAAGAGATGATACTGAAAATAAAAGCCATCCAAGCTAACTTCTTCATAGATAGATAGAGTTAGAGATAGATAGAAAATATTTTGAAAATTTTCCTTATGTGTAGGGAAATTGAATGAAAAAATAAATGAACTAGTATCTATAATGACTTGGTGAAAACCAAATCCTATTAGAGTAAACTTAATTCTTTGTGCAGCAAATCTAGTAGACTGAAGTAACAACTTTCTTGAGGATTTCAATTCTAGCCTGTTAATACAATTAGTGAAATGGGAAAGTGTGGTATGAACCACACAACTATCAAACTGGACCACAACTGACTGGGACATCATATTTAGAAAGTATCATCAGTGAAGGTAATATAATAATTAGGGATTCAGAGCTTCCAGTCCCAGAATTTTAGAAAAAGACTCTTCTGAGATTTGTAACACCATTGTTACAAGTTGTGCAAGAAATCAAAGGATTATACCTATACTTGTTAATAAGTCAGAATTTGGTCATGCAAACAAAAATTATCAAAGAATAATAAGAATGACAAGCAAAACAAATGGACTTTTGGATTTTGTACCTTGTACTTAGCAGGAATTCAACAAACATTTGCTGATAGATTTGATTCATGTAATTTGGTATCATAGCTGTTAATCACTCATTCAATCCACATACATTTAGGTAGGGCTTACTATATGCCAAGTACTATTCCAGGTGATAGGAATCCAGAGTTGTCTATTAAGCAGTGGAATTTGTCTTCATTAGCTTTTTGTCTGATGGTAGATATAGTAAGACTTTGCTGATATCTTTGTGTAACATGATTTCTAGTCATTCAAGCACTAAAAACCCAGAACACGGGAAAAAATCATTTATTTTTAGTATCCAGCCTTAAGATAGCCACTGGGCTTATTTTTTTTAAGAATTTATTTATTTGACAGAGAGATCACAAGTAGGCATAGAGGCAGGCAGAGAGAAGAGGGGGAATCAAGTTCCCCGCTGAGCAGAGATCCCAATGCGGGGCTCGATCCCAGGACCCTGAGATCATGACCCGAGCTGAAGGCAGAGGCTTAACCCACTGAGCCACCCAGGCGCCCTGCCACTGGGCTTATTAATTGGCATCAATATCTCTGAAGATGTTAAAAAATCTATTTTGAGCTAAATAATTCCTAGTACTTTTAACTGAACTAGTACTGTAAATTCAGCCCTGTGATAACCTCATATCAAATTAAATTTGTACAAAGATGTCAAAGATTCCATCCAACTCTGCTGCCACTTCTACTTGATGTAAGAATTTTCCATGTGTGCTAAATTGTTTGACTCCAAATCATGGTCTTCTCTTGCTCCTTTTCATTTGTCCCCCAGACAAGTTAGAAGCTGAGCAAGAAGTGCTCATTCAAGATCTCAAATACAGATGATTCATTTCCTTGAGTATAACCTGATCCTAAACATATGCATGAATCTGCAGATCTGTCCCTTAAAGATGTGTCCCTGTTCAGAAACAGAAAGATATCTTCTATCTTCAGACCTAAGGTGACCAACCATTCCACATTGTTCAAGACTGTCCCTAGATTCAGCATTAAAAATTACACCTGGAAAACTTTTCAATACCAGGCAAAAGAGGGCAGTCAGGCACATTAAACTTCATTTAGTCTTATTTTGCCAAAAATTTTTGTCAGAGTATGAAATTGAATTCCATACGTTAGAATCACTTTTCCCTCATTAATGTGTTAGTTGGACTTACTGCAACAGCAAGAAGGATGCAGTCAATCGACCTCTGATTTTTTTCTCTAGCATCTCTAATTGCTTTACCAATTTATGTAACTGTCTTCTAGTGTACACATACCATTGCAATAGTCATTGTGATGTCCTTTTTCAATTCCTATATGTAAGCCAGTTCACAATAAATTCACAGATGATTTTTTTTGCAAGCTCTGTTTTGTCATCAAGAATCTGATTTCTGTCCCTTTCCCCCAATGTTCACTTATTTTGTTTCTTAAATTCACTTGTGAGTGAAATCATAAGTTATTTGTCTTTCTCTGATTACTTATGATTTTAATTACTGAAATTCAGTTTAGATTCAATTTAATTAGCTGTATTATTAGTTTCGGAGATAGAATTTAGTGATTCATCAGTTTCATACAACCCCAGTGCTCATTACTTCAAGTACTATCATTAATGCCTATCACCCATTTACCTATCCCCCCCATCCATCTACCCTCAAGCAACTCTTCATTTGTTTCTTATAGTTAAGTGTTTCTTATGGTTTCCCTCCTTCTCTGTTTTTGTCTTGTTTTATTTTTCCTTCCCTTCCTTATGTCCATCTGTAGTTTTCTTAAAATCCACATACGAATGGAATCATGTGGTATTTGTCTTTCTCACAATGACTTACTTCACTTAGCGTAATACATACTAGTTCCATCCATGTCATTGCAAACATCAAGATTTCATTCTTTTTGATGACTGAGTAATATTTCATTATTTATATGTTTGTCATTCTTACTATTCTTTGATAATTTTTGTTTTACTGAATCTATAAGTGGGCTTGTGTGTGCATGTGTGTGTGTGTGTGTGTGTATTTGTATGCATACCACTTCTTTATTCATTTATTTGTCAGTGGACATCTGCGCTATTTCCATGTTTTAGCTATTCTGGACATTGCTTCTCTAAACATTAGGGTCCATATGCTGCCTTGGCCACTATGTTTCTATTGTTGGGGTAAATATCTAGTAGTGCAATTGCTGGGTCATAGGGTAGCTCTATTTTTAACTTATTGATGAAGTCCCATCAAAAAGAATTGCTTTTTGAATGGATCCAGAATGGCTCCACAAGCTTGCATTCCCACTAGCAGCATATGAAGGTCCCTCTTACATCCTGGCCAACATCTCTCATTTCCTGACTCATTAATTTTAGCCATTCTGACAGGTGTGAGGTGGTATCTCATTGTGGTTTTGATTTGTATTTCACCGATGCCTGGTAATGTTGAGCATTTTTTAATGTGTCTGTTGGCCTCTGTATGTGTTCCTTGGAGAAATGTCTTCTGCCTGTTTCTGGACTGCATTATTATTATTATTATTATTTATTTTTCTTGGTGCTGAGTTTGCTAAGTTCTTTATAGGTTTTCAGATACTAGCCCTTTATTTGATAAGACATTTGCAAATATCGTTTTGCATTCTGTTGGTTGCCTTTTAGTTCTGTTGACTGGTTCCCTTGCTGTGCAAAAGCTTGTTATCTTAATGAAGTCCAAATAGTTCAATTTTATTTTTGTTTCTCTTGTCTTTGGAGATGTGTCTAGCAAGAAGTTGCTGTGGCCAAGGTCAAAGAAGTTGCTGCCTGTGTTCTCCTCTAGGATTTTGATGGATTCCCATCTCACATTTAAGTATTTCATCCATTTTGAGTCTAATTTTTGTGTGATGTAAGGAAATGGTCCAGCGGTGTTCTCCTCCATAAGGCTGTCCAGTTTTGTTGAAGAGACTGTCTTTTTTCCATTGGATATTCTTTCCTGATTTGTCAATGATTAGTTGACCATAGAGTTGAGGGTCCTTTTCTGGGCTCTCTCTCTTGTTCCACTGATCTGTGTGTCTCTTTTTGCACCAGTACCATACTGTCTTGATGATTGTCGCTTTGTAATAGAGCTTGAAGTCCAGACTTGTGATGACTCAAGATTTAGTTTTCTTTTTCAACAGTCCCCTGGATATTTGGGGTCTTCTCTGATTCCATACAAATTTTAGTATGGTTTGTTCCAGCTCTGTGAAAAATGTCCTTGGTATTTTGATAGGGATTGCATTGAATGTGTAGATTGCCTTGGGTAACATAGACATTTTAACAGTATTTGTTCTTCCAATTCATGAGCGTGAAATGTTTTCCCATTTCCTTGTGCTTTCTTCAATTTCTCTTGTTAGTGTTCTATAGTTTTCAGAGTACAGATCTTTTACCTCTTTGGCTAGGTTTATTCCTAGGAATCACACAGTTTTTGGTGCAATTGTAAATGGGATTGATTCCTTGAGTTCTTTCTGCTGCCTTTTGCACACTAATTTTATATCCTGTCACTTTGTTGAATTCCCATGTCAGTCCTAGCAATTATTTTGCTGAAGATTTTTTTGGGTTTTCCACAAATGGTATCATGTCATCTGCAAAGAGTGGGAGTTTGACTCCTTTGCCAATTTAGATGCCTTTTATTTCTTTTTGTTGTCTGATTGCTGAGGCTAAGAATTCCAGTGCAATATTGAACAACAGTGGTGAGAATGGACATCCCTGTCTTATTCCTGTCCTTGAGGGAAAAGCTCTCCATTTTTCCCATTGAGGATGATATTCCCTGTGGGTTTCTCATGTATGGTTTTTATGATATTGAGGTATGTTCCCTCTATCCTACAAAGCAAATTGTTTTTTATCAAGAAAGCATGCTATACTTTGTCAAATGCTTTTTCTGCATCTGTTGAGAGGATTATGTGGTTCTTATCCTTTCTTTTATTTATGTGGTGTATCACATTGATTGATTTGTGGATGTTAATCCACACTTGCAGTCCATGAATAAATCCCACCTGGTAGTGGTGAATAATACTTTTAATGTACTGTTGGATCCTATTAGCTAGTATCTTGGTGAGAATTTTTGCATCCATGTTGGTCAGGGATATTCGTTTCTAATTCTCCTTTTTGGTGGGGTCTTTGGTTTTGTAATTAAGCTAATTCTGGCCTCACAGAATAATCTTGAAAGTTTTCCTTCCATTTATTTTTTAAAGATTTTATTTACTTATATGACAGAGACAGACAGACAGACAGATGGAGACAGAGACAGAGACAGAGAGAGCACAAGCAGGGGAACTGGCAGGAAAAATTGGAGGGAAAAGCAGGTTCCCCATTGAGCAGAGAGCCCAATGCAGGGATCAGTCTCAGACCCTGGGACCACGACTTGAGCTGAAGGTAGACACTTAACCGACTGAGTCATCCAGATCCACCCCCCCCCAATTTCTATTTTTTGAAACAGCTTCAGAAGACTATTAATTTATTCTTCCTTAAATGGTTGGTAGAATTCCCATGGAAAGCCGTCCGGCCCTGGACTCTTATTTTTGAGAGATTTTTGATTACTGCTTCAATTTCTGGTTATGGGTCTGCTCAGGTTTTCTATTGGCTTCTGTTTCAGTTTTACCAGATTATATGTTTCTAGGAATGCATCCATGTTTTTCAGTTGCCTAATTTTTTGGCATATAATTGCTCATAATATTATCTTATAGCTGTTTGTATTTCTTCTGTCTTGGTTGTGATCTCTTCTCTTTCTTTCTTGATTTATTTATTTGGGTCTTTTTTTTTTTTTCTTTTTGATAAGTCTGGCTAGGGGGTTATCAATCTTAGTAATTGTTTCAAAGATCCAGCTCCTAGTTTCATTGATTTGTTCTACTCTTTTCATTTTCATTTTTTTGATGTATTTTTAAAATTTTTCTTTAATTTCCTGCTTGACCCATTCATTTTAGTAGAATGTTCTTTAACATCCATGAATTTGTGGTCT
The DNA here is from genome assembly GCF_011764305.1 of Mustela putorius furo. NCBI lineage: Eukaryota > Metazoa > Chordata > Mammalia > Carnivora > Mustelidae > Mustela > Mustela putorius. The sequence goes on from NW_025421991.1 coordinate 809,986, forward strand.
TCCCTTTTTTTTTTTTTTTTTTCTTGTAGCTAACTTCAACTTATTAAGCATTGTGGTCTGAAAATATGAATGAAATAATCTCAATGTTTTGGCAACAGTTGTTACCTGATTTGTGACCCAGTGATGTGATCTATCTTGGACAATGTTTCCTGTGCACTCGAGAATAATGTGTATTTTGCTACTTCAGGATGAAATTCTCTGAATATATCTGTTAAATACATGTGGTCCAATGTGTCGTTCCAAGTTCTTGTTTCCTTGTTGATCATCTACTTAGATGATATGTCCATTATGGTGAGTGAGGGGTTAAAGACTCCTACTATTATTGTGTTACTATTAAGTTTCTTTAATTTTTGTTATTAATTGGATTATACACTTGTCTTTTCACAAATTAGGAGCATAAATATTTACAATTGTCAAATTTTTTGTTTTATAGACCCTTTTATTATGATATAGTTGTTTTCTTCATCTTTTATATCACTCTTTGTTTTAAATTTAGTTTGATATAAATATGGCTACTTTATCTTTCTTTTGATGTCTATTAGCAAATTATATGTTCTCCATTCCCTCACTTTCCATCTAGAGGTGATTTGGGGTCTAAAATATGTCTCATTTAAGGAGCATATCAATGGGCCTTTTTTTTTTTTTCCTTAATGCATTCTGATCCCCTATACGTCCTGATTGGAACATTTTGTTCATTTACATTCAGAGTAATTATTGAAATACATGAATTCCATGCCATTATATTACCTGTAAAGTCACTGTTCCTGTAGATTGTCTCAGTTGCTTCCTGATCTTTGTTGCTTTTGGGCTCTCTCTCCACTCAAAGGATTCCCTTTAATATTTTTAATAGGGCATGTTTAAGGTTCAAAAATTCCTTTCACTTTTATTTGTCCTGGAAAATCTTTATCACTCTTTTTATTCTGAATGACAACCTTGCTGGGTAAAGTATTCCTGACTGTATATTTTTCCCATTTAGCACATTGAAGATATCATGCCAGTCCTTTCTGGTCTGCCAAATCTCTGTGGACAGATATGCTGCCAGCCTTCTGTTTCTACACTTGTAACTTCAGAACCTGTTGTCCTGAGCTGCTTTCTGGATTTTTCTCTTTATTTTTGAAGTTCGAAAATTTCACTATTATATTTCAAGGTGTTGACCTATTTTTGTTTATTTTGAGGGGGGGGTTTCTGTGTCTCCTGGACTTGAATGGTTTTTTCCTTCTCAAGGTAAAGAAATTCCCAGCTATAATTTATTCAAACAACTTCTGTCCCCCTCTCCCACTCTTCATCTTCTGGGACACCTATTATCCAGATATTGTTTTGCTTTATAGAATTGCAGAGTTGTTGAAGAGTTCCTTTGTAATCCAGTAATTTTCTTTCTACCTTCTTTTCAACTTTCCTTGTTTTCCATTATTTTATTTTGTCTGTCACTAACTCTCTTCTGTCTCATTCATCCTCATTGTTAAAGCCTCCATTTGGGACTGCATCTTGGTAATAGCACTTTTAATACTGGCCTGACTAGATACTCATTCTCTTATTGCACAGTAAGGGTTTCTTTAGTATCATCTATTTTGTTTCAAACCTAGCTGATATCTTTATAATTATTGTTTTAAATTTTAGTTCATAAATCTTACTTATATCTGTATTAATTAAAACCTGGGCACTGAGTACACCTCCTGTTCTTTCTTTTGGGGATAAATTTATTTATTTCATCATTTTTTCTAGAAAAGATTGGAGGAAAGAAAAAGAAAAGAAAGACACAAGAACTTCAGGAAGTATTTCTGGTGAATGCTGTGTACACTCTCCAGTTGTATTTTGGCTGATCTTTCTTATGGTTATTCCTCTACAGAGTTATTCTTTGGTTGTTGTGGGAAGTGTTTGGACCTTTAGGTAGATATGTTTGATTTGTTTGTCAAGATTAGTTTGTAAAAGAAAAAAAAAAGACAAAAAAGGAAAATAAAAAACAGAAAAACTGATCCAATATAGGAGAAAAGGAAAAAATGCAAACAAGCAATAAGCTATAAGCTGGATTCTAAAAAAATAAGAAAGAAAGAAAGAAAGAAAGAAAGAAAGAAAGAAAGAAGAGTAGGGAAAGAAGAAGAGAGAGAAAAAAACTAAACCTAATCCAAAAAATAAGAGAAGGAAAGAAACAAACCAACAAATGAACAAAAAATTATGTTTGATACAAAAACATGAGAAAGAGAAAGGAAAAAAAGAAAAATATATATACATATAATAAAAGATAAGTAATAAAATAAAATAAATAGAAATAGTAAATTAAAAAAATAATAATAAAAAAAATTAGGAAAAGAGGAGAAAAAAAAAAAACTTGGTCCTATTTCCACAGGAAGTAGTTTTCTTTAATCAGTTGACTTCATAGATGCAGGAGCCTGTATTGGCCTTCTGGGAGAGAGGCCAGCTGCGCTGGCTCACAACTGACTTGTCCTTGTAAACATACCCTTCTAGGGGTCTGGGGAGGAATTTAGTGTAGGGGACCCCAGTGTTTACTGGAGGCACTGTATTTCTTTATTAATTCAGAATGTGCTAGTGGGTGGGAGGAGGGAGTAGCAGTGGAGGAGTAAGAATATGGCATCACCCAGCCCTCTTGTTCTGGAAGAGGGAAACTCCTGGTCATTTCTGTTCAGGAGGTCCTCTTAGAAAAGTGGACAATCTCATTTGTCCCAGGGCTTTCTTCAATTCCCTGCCCTTAACCTGTCTGTGCCTATTTTGCTGGCACATCTAGAGCTACAGGTCTCCTGTATTTTATCTCTGGCTGGTGGGTGGGTTTCAAAACTCCAAGTTTTAAAGGACCTGGTAAGGTGCATGTCCACTCTTGTCCCCTGGAGGAAAGAATCAGTGCATGCCAAACACCATCCTGTCCCACAGAAAAGCAGTTGCGCAGTGCATGTACAGAGGTTAAAGTTTATTGCAGTGCTCAGCAAAATGGTGGAACCAGGTTACTGGCCAAGTGTGCACAAATCTATCCCCTACTCTGCTCTGTCCCAGAAAAGCAGTTGCAGAGGCTTGAATCTATTGTGGCAGACAGTGAAAAGAGGTGGCCAGGTTATCAGCAGTCTGCACCTATCTCTGATTTCTCCTCAGTCCTGCAGCAAAAAAGCAACTGTTCTTTGTGCACACAGGTTTAAGCCTACTGTGGCTCACAGTGAAAAATTGTTAAAAGGTTTTCTGCCCTCTGCATGCACCTTTGACCCTGCTGTTGAACATTTCTCAGTGGCTCCCAGCTGCACTTCTTTTTTTTCCCTTGGAGAGGAAAAATACACTCTCCAAATGCACTCTGAGAAGGGGGAAAGGTCCCTCCCAGTGTGATCCAGGGAATCTTCTTACTGTGGTTTATTGTTTTGTCCCTACCTGCTCTCTCCCACTTTCTCCCTCTCTCTGACTCTGCTCTGTGAAAAGAGTTTCTTCTCCCCCAATTCATAGCTCTAAACCTTGGATCTGCCACATTCTCTCCAACTGTACAGATTGTTTTCTTAATATTTCAGAGTATCTTCCTAATTGTTCAAAAGAGTTGAACACTGGGGCACCTAGGTGGCTCAGTCAGTTAAGCATCTGCCTTCAGCTCAGGTCATGATCTCAGGGTCCTGGGATAAGCCCTGTATCAGGCTCCCTACTCAACAGGAAGTCTGCCACTCCTCCCTCTGCCCCCACCCCCCAAGCTTTTACTCTCTCTTTTCCTCTCAAATAAATAAGTAAAATATTTTTAAAAATAGTTGAATGCTGATCTAGCTGTATTGAAAGGATTAGGAAAGTTTATGTTCTCCTTACTACTTTGCCATCTTCTGACTGACTGATTTAGCTTAGTGTAATACTCTCTAGCTCCATCCACATCATAGGAAAAGGCAAGATTTCATTCTTTTCTTATTGCTTAATAATATTCCATTGTACATATATGCCACATCTTCTTTAGCTATTCATCACTTGATGGGTATTTGGACTCTTTCCATAATTTGGCTATTGTGGAAAATGCTGCTATATTTATCAGAGTGCATGTATCCCTTCACGTGAGTATTTTTGTATCATTTGGGTAAATATCTAGCAATGAAATTGCTAGATCATAGGGTATTTCTACTTTTAACCTTTTGAAAGACCTCCATACGGTTTTCCAGACTGTTTTCACTAGTTTGCATTCCCATCAACAGTTTAAGAGGGTTACCCTTTTTCCCCATCTTTGCTGACACCTATTGGTTTCTATGTTGTTTATTTTAGCCATTCTGACAGGTGTGAGGTGATAACTGACTCTAGTTTTGATTTGTATTTCCCTGATGATGAGCGATGTGATCTTTTTATGTTTGTTGGCAATTTGTTTATCTTTTTTGGAAAAATGTCTATTCATGACTTATGACCATTTTTTAGCTGGGTTATTAGGGTTTTTTTTTCAGGGGGTGTTGGTCTTTATAAGTTATTAATAGGTTTTGGGCACTAACCTTTTATCAGGTATACCATTTGCAAATATCTTCCCCCATTTTATGGGTTACCTTTTAGTTTTATTGATGGTTTCCCTTTTATTTTGATGAACTCCCAATAGTTTTTTTTTTTTTCACTTGCCTCAGGAAACATAGCTAATAAAATTTGAAAATATTTTTTTAAAAAGGATCTGATTTCTGAAATTTAAGATCTATTTAGGTTCTTCATAAATCACACAAACATGCAACTGTAGTGTGTGTGTATACACACACACACAAAATAATATATATGAGATGGGTCTCATCTTTGTATCTCATATATATATATATGCATGTATAGTATCAATCAACTATCCCTTACATTTTCACCTGCTTTATTCATAGGGTAAAAGGAAATATGGGAAGCTGTCCACTAGATCAAATAGAATACCAAATCATAATGGGAAGTTTGGTACATACCTGAATATTTCCAGCAAAACATTTCCAGATCAAATGTCTCTGCTTCTTTTTTTTTCTTTTTTAATTAATTAATTTATTTTCAGCAAAACAGTATTGATTATTTTGTCACCACACCGAGTGCTCCATGGAATCTGTGCCCTCTATAATACCCACCACCAAGTACCCCCCGACCTCCCACCCCCCCACCACTTCAAACTCCTCAGATTGTTTTACAGAGTCCATAGTCTCTCATGATTCACCTTGCCTTCCAATTTACCCCAACTCCCTTCTCCTCTCTAACACCCCTTGTCCTCCATGATATTTGTTATGCTCCACAAATAAGTGGAACCATATGATAATTGACTCTCTCTGCTTGACTTACTTCACTCAGCATAATCTCTTCCAGTCCCGTCCATGTTGATAAAAAAGTTGGGTATTCATCCTTTCTGATGGAGGCATAATACTCCATAGTGTATATGGACCACATCTTCCTTATCCATTCATCCATTGAAAGGCATCTTGGTTCTTTCCAGTTTGGCGACCATGGCCATTGCTGCTATAAACATTGGGGTACAGATGGCCCTTCTTTTCATGAAATCTGTATCTTTGGGGTAAATACCAAGGAGTGCAATTGCAGGGTCATAGGGAAGTTCTATTTCTAATTTCATGTTTGAGGAGTTTGAGGAGTTCATTATAGATCCTGGATATCAGCCTTTCGTCTGTACTACCATTTGCAAATATCTTCTCCCATTCCTTGGGTTGCCTCTTTGTTATTTTGACTATTTCCTTTGCTGTGCAGAAGCTTTTGATTTTGATGAAGTCCCAAAATTTTATTTTCGCTTTTGTTTCCTTTGCCTTTGGAGACATATCTTGAAAGAAGTTGCTTTGGCTGATATCGAAGAGATTACTGCCTATGTTCTCCTCTAGGATTCTGATGGATTCCTGTCTCACGTTGAGGTCTTTTATCCATTTTGAGTTTATCTTTGTGTACGGTGTAAGAGAATGGTCGAGTTTCATTCTTCTACTTATAGCTGTCCAGTTTTCCCAGCACCATTTATTCAAAAGGAACTCAAACACCTGTAAGCTAAAGACCACTTTGCTTAAGAACGCTTGGATCAACCAGGATATCAAAGAAGAACTGAAACAATGCATGGAAACCAATGAGAATGAAGACACTTTGGTCCAAAACCTATGGGATACAGCAAAGGCAGTCCAAAGGGGGAAATACATAGCCATCCAAGCCTCCCTCAAGAAAATTAAAAAAATCCAGAATACACCAGCTGTCTCTACACCTTAAAGAACTAGAGAATCAACAACAAATCAAACCAACTCCACATATAAGAAGGGAAATCATCAAGATTAGAGCTGAGATCAATGAGGGAGAAACCAGAGATACAGTAGAATGTATCAATGAAACTAGAAGCCGGTTTTTTGAAAGAATCAATAAGATTGATAAACCATTGGCCACACTAATCCAAAAGAAAAGAGAGAAAGCCCAAATTCATAAAATTATGAATGAAAAGGGAGAGATCACAACGAACACCAAGGAAGTAGAAACAATAATCAGAAGTTATTATCAACAGTTATATGCCAATAAGCTTAGCAACCTAGATGATAATGGATGCATTCCTCGAAAACTATAAACTATCAAAATTGAACCAGGAAGAAATCGACAACCTGAATAGACTGATATCTAATAACGAGATTGAAGCAGTGATCACAAACCTCCCATAAAACAAGAGCCCAGGACCTGATGGATTCCCTGGGGAATTATACCAAACTTTCAAAGAAGAAATAACACCTATTCTCCTTAAGCTGTTTCAAAAAATTGAAGCAGAAGGAAAACTTCCAAACTCTTTCTAGGAAGCCAGCATTAACCTGATCCTCAAACCAGGCAAAGACCCTACCAAAAAGGAGAATTTCAGACCAATATCACTGATGAATATGGATGCTAAGATTCTCAACAACATCCTAGCCAACAGGATCCAACAGCACATTAAAAAGACTATCCACCATGATCAGGTGGGATTCATCCCTGGGCTACAAGGATGGTTCAACATTTGCAAATCAATCAATGTGGTACAAAAAATTAATATGAGAAGAGAGAAGAACCACATGGTCCTCTCAATTGATGCAGAAAAAGCATTTGAGAAAATCCAGCATCCGTTCCTGATTAAAACGCTTCAAAGTATAGAGATAGAAGGAACATTCCTGAACTTCATCAAATCTATCTATGAAAGACCAACAGCAAGTATTATCTTCAATGGGAAAAAGCTTGAAGCCTTCCCGTTGAGATCAGGAGCACGACAAGGATGCCCACTTTCACCACTCTTGTTCAACATAGTATTAGAAGTCCTAGCAACAGCAATCAGACAACAAAGAGAAATAAAAGGTATCCAAATTGGTAATGAAGAAGTCAAACTCTCTCTATTCGCAGATGACATGATTCTTTATATGGAAAACCCAAAAGACTCTCCCCACAAACTACTGGAACTCATACAGCAATTCAGCAATGTGGCAGGATACAAAGTCAATGTGCAGAAATCAGTGGCTTTCTTATACACTAACAATGAAAATACAGAAAGGCAAATTAGAGAATCAATTCCATTTACTATAGGACCAAGAACCATAAGATACCTGGGAATAAACCTAACCAAAGAGGTAAAGGATCTGTACTTGAGGAACTACAGAACACTCATGAAAGAAATTGAAAAAGATACAAAAAGATGGAAGACCATTCCATGCTCTTGGATCGGAAGAATAAACATTGTTAAAATGTCTATACTGCCTAGAGAATTATATACTTTTAATGCCATTCCGATCAAAATTCCACTGGTATTCTTCAAAGAGCTGGAGCAAATAATCCTAAAATTTGTATGGAATCAAAAGAGATACCAAATCACTAAGGAAATGTTGAAAAACAAAAATAAAGCTGGGGGCATCACGTTACCTGATTTCAAGCTTTATTACAAAGCTGTGATCACCAAGACAGCATGGTACTGGCATAAAAACAGACCCACTGACCAGTGGAATGGAGTAGAGAGCCCAGATATGGACTCGCAACTCTATGGTCAATTAATCTTCGACAAAACAGGAAAAAAATATACAGTGGAAAATGTCTCTGCTTCTAAGTGAACAAAACGCTAGGTTTTGCCTCAGCATTGATTAACAGGAGGGGTTAGAAACAGAATGGATTTTTGTTATAATGTGATTGTAACAGCAAAAAGGTTTTGGGTGTTTTTGTGGCAGAATGCCATGCTAAGAAACTAGGGTGTCCTAAAGGCCCTATTAAGTGATAATTTATTTGACAAAGTTACGAGCTACTCTGAAAGTCCTTCAATCTACTATTTACCAGCTACTGGTAGAATTGAAGATCCAATAGGCAGAAAAGATTCCTGCATTTAATATTATAATATAGTTGCAGAGAAAGATGACCTCTCCTGGTACTTATAACTGTGATCTTCAGAGTTATCAGAGGAAATAGAGGAAAGCTAGGTTTTATTTTTTTTAAAATGTCTTAATACCTTATCATGTTCTCAGTTTGCTCTAACACCTAGGGCACAGAAAAGAAATAAAAATGTGACCAACAGTCAAGACTCAAATATCCTTAACTTACTTTCAGAAAAAATGTTTGGTGAAAGTGTAAGATAAGAGATAATAAGGAATTCATTTTGTCCATATTATAAATTCTTTCTATTCACTTAAGGTAATTTTAATAATCCTAACCTTAAAAGTCAACAACAGTATTAAAAACATGTGAAAGAAATTTTAAGCAAAATTTTGAAGTGGTTTGGAAGCCAAGAGAACTAAAGTCAAGTCTGTTTCACTCAGGAGTTTTACAAATAGAGTGTGACTTGTTGATTTGGGATGGATGCAAGCAATTCCATTGTTACTTTGAAGTATAGATGCAGAGAAATGCTGAGAGCAGGGGGAAGTATTGCAGAAATTATAGCATGTATCTATTATATAGGCTCATAATCCCAGAATGGGTTACTGAACTGCTTCAGCATTTTTAAAAATTTATCTTACTTTTTGTCCAAAATTCAAGTAGAAGGCAGATTGAATCCATAACTTAAAAAAGAACAACAACAACAACAAAAAACTGCTAACTTCAATAGCACCTAACTTCAAGTTTTATGCAGGTGACTCTAGACACTTTATGAGTACATTTACTAATCATCAGAAATCAACCAGAATACAAGTACCAGAACAAATTAAAAGAGATAACTTTAATAACTTAATGATCCATTCATATGTCTAATTTTGATTACACATCATTATACAAGAAGTAAAATCGAGCTGCTTCATTTCAGATTATATTTATACCTCTAAAATTTGTAAGCATTATCTTCAGTTTCCACACTGAAATAATTAAACAAGTTCTAAAAACCAATGAGACAGTTTGATTTGCATATCAACCTATACTCTTGTAGTAAAAGAAAGGTAATAATATTCAGTACCATCAAAATTATTTAAATCCACTGATTTGGGGGCACGTGGGTGGCTCAGTCATTAAGCATCTGTCTTTGGCTCAAGTCACGATCCCAGGGTCCTGGGATTGAACCCCACATGGAGTTCCCTGCTGGGCAGGAAGACTGCTTCTCCCTTTCCCACTCCTCCTGTTTGTGTTCTCTCTCTTGGTCTGCTTTTTTTTATCAAATAAATAAATAAATGATCTTTTTTAACAAAAACATTGATTTAAAATTCAAACTATATCTGAGCCACCTGTGGTTGAGCTTTCAAGAATTTTTATTGAACTAAAAAGCTTCAATTTGCACTTCCACTATTGCCCATTTTTGCTTTAACATGGGCTATCTCAAGGATTTCTTATCTTCCATAAGAAATAATGGATCTATCTTCCACAGTTTATTAAAACTCTTCTCGAACCTATTTATGTTTTGGAGTTAGTAATTTATCACTCTAATTACTTTCATGGATTTACTACCTGCTTCATGAAAGGATCTTCATTTGCTTTTAAATCAGTCTTCTTGAACTGCAATGTTCTCCCCGTCTCTAATTTTTATGGAATTTGTTTAAACAAACCTAAATTCACCAACCTCTATATTTTGTGTTAAAAATGGTGATCATGTCCTTATATCCTGAATTGTTAACTTTGGTGAACATAACCTAACTGTAGTATAATTTTTAAACTCTTATATTTCTTTCTTTTTTTTTTTTTTTTTTTTTAGGAGGGGGAGGGTCAGAGGGAGAGAGAGAATCTTAATCAGGCTCCATGTCCAGCATGAAGCCTGAAGTAGGCTCAATCTCACAACCATGAGATCATGACCAAATGAAGAGTCAGATACCTAACCCACTGAACTACCCAGGCATCCCAATGTCTGGTGCTTCTTAAGCCAAGAGCAATATGATGGTTACTTGTATTTATCAATGTCTTCTCACATTCGGATGGGGAAGTGAGGTATGGAGAAGTGAAGTATTATTGCATCATGGACACCAAATCAATTTTATTGCCAGGAATAAGATCTGGGCTTAGATGTTCAATCTAAAGCAGAGAGATTCCCAAGCATGAGTCTTTCTGGCTGTGTCAGCATAATTGGGGATTGAGGTTGCTGGAGAAAATCCAGATTCTGTGCACACAACACCAATCTGATTCAGTAAGTCTGGGGCTAAGTCCAAAAATTCTTATTTTTAAGGAGCACCCATATTAATTCTGATGCACATCCAAGTATGTGAAACCATTGATACAGTATATATAATTGTTGTCAAGTAAAAATACATTAAGGGGGGTGGTATTGTTCTATTTTCCAGTACCCCACCCCAACTGTATTATCTTTGAAATGTCCAGTTCATGGCATGCAGAACCATTATCTGAGAGATTAAAAATAATTAAATGGAATTATTATATTTTTACTTATCTTTCATATGATGATTTGATATGTAGTGTACAGTATAAGATCTATCTAGCTTTTCAAAAAGTGGCTCCCATTTTTCATAGATTAATCTTTTGCATTGGAATGTCACTTATAATACATATACCAGTGTTTTATTTTCATGAAATATCTGTGTCAATTGAAGATGTAAATCACATATTGTGCTATATTGTGCTCTAGCACAGCTGAATTATAAACACATTAAGGGCTGGAATTATGGAAAGTATGACCTAAACCTCAGTGTAGCTCGGCCAGTCCATACCTCCACCTGTTGTATATTCAAGCTACAACAGGAACATTTAAGTACAATCTTTTTTTTTTTTTAAGAGAGAGAAAATAGTATTTATTTTTTAAGCTTTATTTTAATTCCAATAAGTAAGATCTTGGACCAGCTTTACTTCCAATAAGTAAGATCTTGGAATAAGAGAAAATAGTATTTATTTTTTAAGCTTTATTTTACTTCCAATAAGTATGATTTTGGAAAAGCTTACAAAAGCTTTGACCCATATAATTTAGTTTAATTTTTATTAATTGTATAGGGTGTGCATATGTGTGTTCATGTATGTTTATCCATGTGGGAGAGTGAGGTAGGAAAAGAGAGAGAAGAAAAGAGACTGAGAATGGAGCACTGTAAAATTATCTTCAGGCCAATATTCTGAATAATGATGAATGAAGAACACCATAATTCATTGTTGAATCAATTTTTATTTAATTTGGTTAGGCACACTTAACCCATGATTTTGAATTTTTGTTTTTAAAAGGTTGTGATTGTCAATACATTGATTTTTAATTGATAGTATCAGAAAAAATAATTGTGTTATAGAATTGATGATCTTGTTGATGAAAATCTCCCCCTGGCAACCTAAACTAAAAGGGTATGATGTCAGATCAGTGTATTCTGTTGTCACAAAAGAGAAAATTGTTCTTTCAGCTATATAATAGTGCCTAACAGCAACTGCTTCCTGTGAAATTGTTCCAAGCACATTTCCATAAAGAAGGGTTTTATTCTACTGACATCCTTTTTATATTCCAACCCCATCTACATTCTACTCCAGGCTTTGGTGTGTTTCTCCCCACAACAATTTGGCTATTTAATGCTTGTACAGGACTATAATTGTGCTAATGTCATCTAGCCAATCAATCATAGATCTATTCATTAATATATCTGTAATCAGAGCAGTGTCAAAGTGAACCACACTCATTTTGCTAATAAATATCAAATGATGGCAAACTCTTATTGTAATGATAGGATTAAAGTGAATGGTGTGCAATTATACTTTTTTTTTTTCTCACTGTCATGTTATTTTTACTAGAGAAGACAGTAAACATGAGTTTTATTGACTTAAGACTGGAGCACAGCTAAAAGAAAGATGACAGGGGGATTTGTATTTACATGCGAAATGCCCCTTTTATTGCCCTGATGGAAAAGAAGTCACTAAACACTATATTTTAGCAAACTAAAAATGCATGAGCATATTTTCTATGTATATAGTGCAGTCTATGGCCATGTGTCAACATTAAAAATAGATGAATGTAGGTGCACTGAGTACTCTAACAATAACACAAATCCCACAGAAACAAATTGCTAGTTATGACCAAAGAAAAATAATTCACATGCTTACATATTTTCTTCCTGAAAAAATATGCTCTTTTCAAAATTAAGGTTAATATAATATTTTACAATTTAAAAAGTACACCATAACTTTTCATGAATTTACCTTATATGAAAGGTCATTAGTAGAAAGTGGAAAATTGAATACCATTGATAAGAATAATTATTTAGTGTTTTCTCCTGTTTTTCAAATACCTCAAAGTCAAATGTTAGATTGCCCTTGTGCAAGATGGTGAAGAAGTAGCAGGCTAAGACTACTTCAGCTAGCCTGAGATCAGCTAGATAGCTTATCTAAAGATTGCAAACACCTGAAAATCCATTGGCAGATCGAAGAGAAGAAGAACATCAATTCTGGAAACAGAAAAACAACCACTTTCTGAAAGGTAGGACCGGCGAAGTGAATCCAAAGCGATGGGAAGATAGACCCCGGGGGGAGGGGCCGGCTCCCGGCAAGCGGCGGAGCAACGGAGCACAAAATCAGGACTTTTAAAAGTCTGTTCCGCTGAGGGACATCGCTCCAGAGGCTAAACGGAGGCGAAGCCCATGCGGGGTCAGCGTGGCCTCAGGTCCCGCAGGGTCACAGAAGGATCTGGGGTGTCTGGGGTGTCTGAATGTTGCAGAGCTTGCGGGTATTGGAACGGAAAAGCCGGCTACAGAGACAGAGCCTACAGTAAGCTCGCAGCTCGGTGTTATACCTTAAACTGGTCGCAGGCTCGGTGAGCTCAGAGCGCGGCCGGAGGTCAGGCAGACGGGAGTAACTGGGTGCTGTTCTCTGAGGGCGCACTGAAGAGTGGAGCCCTGGGCTCTCGGCTCCTCCGGGCCGCAGACCAGGAGGGCGCCATTTGTATTCCCGTCCTCCCAACTCTACGGAAAGGGCTCAGGGAACAAAAGCTCCTGAAAGCAAACACGAGCGGATTACACAGCCCAGCCCCTGGTAAGGGCGGTGCAGTTCCACCTGGGGCAAAGACACTTAAAGAATCACTACAACAGGCCCCTCCCCCAGAAGATCAACAAGAAATCCAGCCAAGACCAAGTTCACCTACCAAGGAGTACAGTTTCAATACCAAGGAGAGCAGCAGAATTCCAGAGGAGGAGAAAGCAAAGCAAGGAACTCATGGCTTTTTCCCTGTGATTTTTTTTAATCTTGCAATTAATTTAATTTTTTTCTTTTTCATTTTTTGTTTTTTTTCTCGCCTTCTGGTTAAATTTTTTTTTAACTTTTAACTTTTTCTTTTTTAACGTTTTTTAACTAGTTTATCTAATATATATATATATATATTTTTCTTTTGTTATATTATTCTTATTGGTTTCTTTTTTTAAATTGTTTTCTTTTTTTATATTTTTTCTCTCTTTTTTTTTTCTTTCTTCCTTTTTGAACCTCTTTTTATCCCCTTTCTCCCCCCTCACGACTTGACATCTTCTAATTTGGTTAAAGCATATTTTCCTGGGGTTCTTGCCACCCTTTTAATATTTTACTTGCTCCTTCATATACTCTTATCTGGACAAAATGACAAGACGGAAAAATTCAACACAAAACAAAGAACAAGAGGCAGTACCAAAGGCTAGGGACCTAATCAATACAGACATTGGTAATATGTCAGATCTAGAATTCAGAATGACAATTCTCAAGGTTCTAGCCGGACTTGAAAAAGGCACGAAAGATATTAGAGAAAACCTCTCAAGAGATATAAAAGCCCTTTCTGGAGAAATAAAAGAACTAAAATCTAACCAAGTTGAAATCAAAAAAGCTATTACTGAGGTGCAATAAAAAATGGAGGCTCTCACTGCTAGGATAAATGAGGCAGAAGAAAGAATTAGTGATATAGAAGACAAAATGACAGAGAATAAAGAAGCTGAGCAACAGAGGGACAAACAGCTACTGGACCACGAGGAGAGAATTCGAGAGATAAGTGACACCATAAGATGAAACAACATTAGAATAATTGGGATTCCAGAAGAAGAAGAAAGAGAGAGGGGATCAGAAGATATATTGGAGAGAATTATTGGGGAGAATTTCCCCAATATGGCAAAGGGAACGAGCATCAAAATTCAGGAGGTTCAGAGAACGCCCCACAAAATCAATAAGAATAGGCCCACACCTCGTCACCTAATAGTAAAATTTACAAGTCTCAGTGACAAAGAGAAAATCCTAAAAGCAGCCCGGGAAAAGAAGTCTGTAACATACAATGGTAAAAATATTAGATTGGCAGCTGAGTTATCCACAGGGACCTGGCAGGCCAGAAAGAGCTGGAATGATATTTTCAGAGCACTAAACGAGAAAAATGCAGCCAAGAATACTATATCCAGCTAGGCTATCATTGAAAATAGAAGGAGAGATTAAAAGCTTCCAGGACAAACAGAAATTGAAAGAATTTGCAAACACCAAACCAGCTCTACAGGAAATATTGAAAGGGGTCCTCTAAGCAAAGAGAGAGCCTACAAGTGGTAGATCAGAAAGGAACAGAGACCATATACAGTAACAGTCACCTTACAGGCAATACAATGGCAGTAAATTCATATCTCTCAATAGTTACCCTGAATGTTAATGGGCTAAATGCCCCTGTCAAAAGACATAGGCTATCAGAATGGATAAAAAAACAAAACCCATCTATATGTTGCCTCCAAGAAACTCATTTTAAGCTCAAAGACACCTCCAGATTTAAAGTGAGGGGGTGGAAAAGAATTTACCATGCTAATGGACATCAGAAGAAAGCATGAGTGGCAATCCTTATATCAGATCAAGTAGATTTTAAGCCAAAGACTATAATGAAAGATGAGGAAGGACACTATATCATACTCAAAGGGTCTGTCCAACAAGAAAATTTAACAATTTTAAATATCTATGCCCCCAATGTGGGAGCAGCCAACTATATAAACCAATTAATAACAAAATCAAAGAAACACATCAACAATAATACAATAATAGTAGGGGACCTTAACACTCCCCTCACTGAAATGGACAGATCATCCAAGCAAAAGATCAGCAAGGAAAGAAAGGCCTTAAACGACACACTGGACCAGATGGACATCACAGATATATTCAGAATATTACATCCCAAAGCAACAGAATACACATTCTTCTCTAGTGCACATGGAACATTCTACAGAATAGATCACGTACTCGGTCCTAAATCAGGACTCAACCAGTATCAAAAGATTGGGATCATTCCTTGCATATTTTCAGACCACAATGCTCTAAAGCTAGAACTCAACCACAAAGGGAAGTTTGGAAAGAACCCAAATACATGGAGACTAAACAGCATCCTTCTAAAGAATGAATGGGTCAACCGGGAACTTAAAGAAGAATTGAAAAAAATCATGGAAAAAAATGATAATGAAAATACAATGGTTCAAAATGTGGGACACAACAAAGGCAGTCCTGAGAGGAAAATATATAGCGGTACAAGCCTTTCTCAAGAAACAAGAAAGGTCTCAGGTACACAACCTAACCATAAACCTAAAGGAGCTGGAGAAAGAACAAGGAAGAAACCCTAAGCCCAGCAGGAGAAGAGAAATCATAAAGATCAGAGCAGAAATCAATGAAATAGAAACAAAAAAAACAATAGAACAAATCAAAGAAACTAGGAGCTGGTTCTTTGAAAGAATTAATAAAATTGATAAACCCCCGGCCCGACTTATCAAAAAGAAAAGAGAAAGGACCCAAATAAATAAAATCATGAATGAAAGAGGAGAGATCACAACTAACACCAAAGAAATACAAACTATTATAAGAACATACTCTGAGCAACTCCACGCCAATAAATTTGACAAGCTGGAAGAAATGGATGCATTCCTAGAAACATATAAACTACCACAACTGAACCAGGAAGAAATAGAATTCCTAAACAGACCCATAACCAGTAAGGAGATTGAAACAGTCGTTAAAAATCTCCAAATAAACAAAAGCCCAGGGCCAGACGGCTTCCCGGGGGAATTCTACCAAACATTTAAAGAAGAACTAATTCGTATTTTCCTGAAACTGTTCCAAAAAATAGAAATGGAAGGAAAACTTCCAAACTCATTTTATGAGGCCAGCATCACCTCGATCCCAAATCCAAACAAGGATCCCATCAAAAAAGAGAGCTATAGACCAATATCCTTGATGAACACAGATGCGAAAATACTCAACAAAATACTAGCCAATAGGATTCAACAGTACATTAAAAGGATTATTCACCACGACCAAGTGGGATTTAATCCAGGGCTGCAAGGTTGGTTCAACATCCGCAAATCAGTCAATGTGATACAACACATCAATGAAAGAAAGAACAAGAACCATATGATCCTCTCAATAGATGCTGAAAAAGCATTTGACTAAGTACAGCATCCCTTCCTGATCAAAACACTTCAAAGTGTATGGATAGAGGGCACATACCTCAATATCATCAAGCCATCTATCAAAAACCCACTGCAAATATCATTCTCAATGGAGAAAAACTGAAAGCTTTTCCGCTAAGGTCAGGAACATGGCAGGGATGTCCATTATCACCAATGCTATTCAACATAGTACTAGAGGTCCTAGCCTCAGCAATCAGACAACAAAAGGAAATTAAAGGCATCCAAATCGGCAAAGAAGAAGTCAAATTATCACTCTTCGCAGATGACATGATACTATATGTGGAAAACCCAAAAGACTCCACTCCAAAACTGCTAGAAATTATACAGGAATTCAGTAAAGTGTCAGGATATAAAATCAATGCACAGAAATCAGTTGCATTTCTCTACACCAACAGAAAGACAGAAGACAGAGAAATTAAGGAGTCAATCCCATTTACAATTGCACCCCAAACCATAAGATACCTAGGAATAAAACTAACCAAAGAGGCACAGAATCTATACTCAGAAAACTATAAAGTACTGATGAAAGAAATTGAGGAAGACACAAAGAAATGGAAAAATGTTCCATGCTCCTGGATTGGAAGAATAAATATTGTAAAAATGTCTATGCTACCTAAAGCAATCTACACATTTAAAGCAATTCCTATCAAAGTACCATCAATCTTTTTCAAGGAAATGGAGCAAATAATTCTAAAATTTATATGGAACCAGAAAAGACCTCGAATAGCCAAAGGGATATTGAAAAAGAAAGCCAAAGTTGGTGGCATCACAATTCCGGACTTCAAGCTCTATTACAAAGCTGTTGTCATCAAGACAGCATGGTACTGGCACAAAAACAGACACATAGATCAATGGAACAGAATAGAGAGCCCAGAAATAGACCCTCAACTCTACAGTCAACTAATCTTTGTCAAAGCAGGAAAGAATATCCAATGGAAAAAAGACAGCCTCTTCAATAAATGGTGTTGGGAAAACTGGACAGCCACATGCAGAAAACTGAAATTGGACCATTTCCTTACACCACACACAAAAATAGACTCAAAATGGATGAAGGGCCTCAATGTGTGAAAGGAATCCATCAAAATCCTTGAGGAGAACACAGGCAGCAACCTCTTCGACATCAGCCGCAGCAACATCTTCCTAGGAACAACGCCAAAGGCAAGGGAAGCAAGGGCAAAAATGAACTATTGGGATTTCATCAAGATCAAAAGCCTTTGCACAGCAAAGCAAACAGTTAACAAAATCAAAAGACAACTGACAGAATGGAAGAAGATATTTGCAAACGACATATCAGATAAAGGACTAGTGTCCAGAATCTATAAAGACTTAGCAAACTCAACCCCCAAAGAACAAATAATCCAATTAAGAATTGGGCAGAGGACATGAACAGACATTTCTGCAAAGAAGACATCCAGATGGCGAACAGACACATGAAAAAGTGCTCCATATCACTCGGCATCAGGGAAATACAAATCAAAACCACAATGTGATATCACCTCACACCAGTCAGAATGGCTAAAATCAACAAGTCAGGAAATGACAGATGCTGGCGAGGATACGGAGAAAGGGGAACCCTCCTACACTGTTGGTGGGAATGCAAACTGGTGCAGCCACTCTGGAAAACAGCATGGAGGTTCCTCAAAATGTTGAAAATAGAACTGCCCTATGACCCAGCAATTGCACTATTCGGTATTTACCCTAAAGATACAAACGTAGTGATCCAAAGGGGCACATGCACCCGAATGTTTATAGCAGCAATGTCCACAATAGCCAAACTATGGAAAGAACCTAGATGTCCATCAAAAGATGAATGGATCAAGAAGATGTGGTATATATACACAATGGAATACTATGCAGCCATCAAAAGAAATGAAATCTTGCCATTTTCGACAACATGGATGGAACTAGAGCGTATCATGCTTAGCGAAATAAGTCAAGCAGAGAAAGACAACTATCATATGATCTCCCTGATATGAGGAAGTGGTGATGCAACATGGGGGCTTAATTGGGTAGGAGAAGAATCAATGAAACAAGATGGGATTGGGAGGTAGACAAACCAAAATTGACTCTTAATCTCACAAAACAAACTGAGGGTTGGTGGGGGGAGGGGGTTTGGGAGAAGGGGGTGGGATTATGGACATTGGGGAGGGTATGTGTTTTGGTGAGTGCTGTGAAGTGTGTAAACCTGGTGATTCACAGACCTTGTACCCCTGGGGATAAAAATATATGTTTATAAAAAATAAAAAATTATAATAAAAAAAGTCAAATGTTAATTAAAGTAGTTAAAGAAGTAAAAGAAAGTTAAATTTATCTTTTGTAACTGTCCTTGCCTTGAATTGTTTCAAGATATATTAAGAGCTCTCATGTTAAAATCATTGAGGACAGTTTAAAACAATTTTCACAGCAAAATGTGTTAACATTCTAGTACCATTTTACTGGGGAATTTTCTCATGAGACAGAACTGAAGAGCCATAATGTTTTAGTATGAAACTATTATTTACCAACAATTCTCTGTGTTCTGATGTTTCTTCCTCTGTAACATTCCTTTCCTTCTGGAATCTGCAATAAGGTCAAATAAAATTTTTAGTCATCTCATTATATTCTCTTTCTCTCAGTGTCCCAGTTTCTGAACATGCTTTCACTATAGAATGGAATAGAAGATCAGTTAGGTTATGGATGATATTTTATTTATCAAAATACATTTGGACAAGATCCATATTCATAAGGAAAACTACAAAAATCTTGGCACTAGAAAAAGACTTTTAAACATAGTCTGAAACAATTTCCAGTATCTCGCAATATAGTAGTGTTTGTTTAGTTCTGAAAATAATTTTATAAAATAAACAAATCTTTAAAATGCAGTTAATAATATCACAAATTTATTTATTCAGTGCATACATGGTCAATAATGAAATAAGTCCAAATTTTCTCAAAAATGAGAAATAAAATATTGTTATTCAATAAAGGCAAATATCTTCTCAATCAATATGTTCTTTCCCAATCACACAAAAATGCAAAATACATTATTAATTCTAAAATATCATTAAGTTGAATAACTGAAATATAAGCCAGTGATCTGAATTACAATAACAAAATCCCTTTTGTCTAAATTAAACTATTTCTGTTAAAACATAATAAAAATAAAAATACTTATTTGTTCAGTGTCACCAGAAAGATGGGGGAAAAAATTGTCCTTAATCACACTGCAGAGTTGGTTGAATGGAAAATAAGCAAAAGGGTCCAGACAGCATCACATGTACCACTGATAGAAGCACTGGGATTATACTCTTAGCAGCACACACTGCTCCTAGGTCTCTAGAGACTGGCATAGCTGTCATTGTTATTTTTATCCCTTACAAAGTAATTTCTACTCTGTTACTTTTCTATATCACTTGTTTCCTGTTCAAAGACTAGAGGTAAGGTTATTTGATTAACAAACTCTATGTGCTCAAGTCATAGCTACACTAAGGCTGAGGAATTTAAGTACCTGGACTTTTCAGCTTTTCTCTCTAGCTGGGAAGTTACCTTCACCTCCTATGGTGAAAGATTCCTCAAACATAGGAAAAGAAGTTTAGATTCTGAGTGACCAAAACACAATGACAAATGACTACCATAGTTTACTCCTTCAGCTATGTAACATTAGCATATGGTGCTCTTTACACTTATTTTATCTAGCATTGTATAGCTCTTATTTTATGTTATGCATTTTTTCTAAGCATTTCACATGTATTTAGTTATTTAAAGCTATCAAAACTCTATGAAGTGAGTACTATATGCTTCCCATTTACCAGTGAGAAAACAAAGGTAAAGAAAAATTAAGTAACATCCTCAAGGTCCCAACCCCTGGCATAATACCACGTTTTTATGTGATACAATCCAATTTCTCCCTATACAACAAAAACTGCACTATCTCTACTAAAGGTATGAAATGGACTGAAATTTATATATTGAAATCTTAACCTCCAAGGTGATGGTATTCTGCTCTTGGGAGGTGATTAGGTCACAAAAGCAGGGCCCTTATAAAAGCAGCCCTAGAGAGTGTTCTAGTCCCTACTAACCATGTGAGGATACAGTGAGGAAATAGGCATCTCTGAGGAAGCTGGCTTTCAGCAGACAACAAATTGGCCAGTGCCTCAATTTTAGATTTCCCAGCCTCAAGAACTGAGAATTTTTTGTTGTTCATAAACTACTCAGTTTTTTTTTAAAGATTTGTTTGATAAAGAACACACAAGCAGGAGGGGCAGAGGGAGAGGGAGAGATATTCACAAGCAGTCTCCAGGCTGAGTGCAGAGTATAACTCAGGCCTTGATCTCATGACCCTGAGATCATGCTCTAAGCTAAAACCAAGAGTTGGATGTTTGACTGTATCACCCAGTAACCCCTAAACTACTCAGCTGAATGATATTTTTAATTGCTGCTTAAATAGACTAAGACAAGTTATCAACCAAAAGTTTTTGTAATTTGCTTTACTGAACTTCAAATGCATGATGTCTTCATAATGGTTATTATTATTTTCTTTTCCTCACAACCTTCTCTCAGTATCCTAATTTGGTAAATTTAAAGATAAACAAAACATCCCATAATTTTAGTGATTATCAATACATCTAAATTATACTTGGGAAGGTAGAAAAAATTAATTAAAATTTGCAATGCATATAGTACAGTAAGGAAAATCATATTGAGCAATGTTATAGTCCTTTCTTCTGCATACAGTCACAAGGTCATAATGGGTATTAATGACCTCCTTCCTCTACTGCCTATTGATTTTCCTTTTTCTCTTAGCTATCACCTCAACTTGCTTGATTTTTTACCAGGTCAGGTAAAAGAACTGACCATTACTGGTTCTGCCTGATTAAGGTTCCTATATTTCTTTTTACCATTAGCCACTGGATATAGAAGTACTAGACACATCTCCAAGGATGCTATTTCTCTCTACTTCAATTTTGTAACTCCAACTTTAATAATACTAATACTAATAATAAGTTAATTAGTAAGTTAATAATGCAACCACATTTTTTTTTGCCTGTTACCCAATATAAATGAGATATCTGAAATGACATGTTGATATTTTACTTTACGATTCAGTATAACCATTATTGTACTACTGGTGCAAACTTTCCTCCTCTGAGTAGTAAGATCTTTCAATTGACAAGTCCTGGAGTTACTATATGAGTGCTTTATTAGATAGAATAGTGAGAAAGAGGTACCATACCTACTTTCTCCCATTGGTTCCTAGATTTATATAATTTGACTATGGGAGAAGCTTTACTATATACATTGATCACTGGTTCAGATAAAATACTTCTATGCATCCCATGGAAAAGTACCTGAACCTCACATGGATAATTTTAATATGGCATACTATACCATAAATCACTCTACTTTTGGGTGATGGAATTCAGAGTGAGATCAGTGAAAATGAATGGAAATCAGCCAATTCATTTTCTTGTTTCTTTTGCTATAAGATGTGTTCCATTGTTGAAGTTAATATTATCTGGGATACTATGATTATGTATATGGGATTTAATATATAAATGATGGTACTAACAGAAACATGCTGGGTGAAAGGAGCACATTGAAATATTTTATTCCATTAAGGAGAAATTCAGCCATCTTCATGACGGAGTCCACTATAATCACCTGTCATTAAGTGGCTGACTGTATTGGGGCTCAGGGTCAGGTGTTACTATAGGCAAACTGACCACTCAGCAAACCAAATCTTGGTGGGACAGCTGCCATATTGATGCCAGGGAGAAATTCCATTCCTGCCACTATGGGAATCACTTTATAATAACCCACTGAGCAGTAACTAGGAAGATTGGGAAAAGAAAACCTACTATTATTATAGAGGAAAACCATTTTTTTCTTTGAGTATTGAAAGCCTGTTGTGTCAATGATAACTTCTGGCAAATGTTGAGATGTGATACATTCTCATGCTTGGTGCCATTCTGAGAGATCCATGAAGAAACTTCTTACTCAGACTTCTTTATTACCAGTCCTCTAATCTTATTCTTTCAAATTTTCTTATCACCCAGCCAAACCATTATCCTCTACCCATGAAAAAATAATGATCCACACCTCAGGCCATATATCCTTCTAGGCAAAGTGAACAATGAGATATATGGCTTGAGTTTCAGCCAGTTGGAAGGAATTCCCTTCACCAATATTTTTCAGGGTAACTTCTAAGTGAGCCTATAGTACTACAGTAGTTCACTTTTTGCCGTTGTCAGCACATCATTCAGAGCCATCTATAACAAAACTCGGGTTTTTTCTTTAGTTAGCTGGTCATCAGGAAATCTCCAGGAAGTGAAATGTGTCCATTTTTAGAAGGATGACAGTGCAACTGAAATAGGCAAATTGGGAGTGTGAATTATCTGTTCATACAAATTACTTGTGCCTACAGGACCTGTCTAAATCCAATCTTGTGTGCCCAACTTCCTCTGAATGATGGAATGTGGTGTATGTTGAAGTTTATGATTTATCAGATCAAATAACACCTAGATCAGGTGTTCTTAGCAGATCAAATAACACCTAGATCAGGCTAGTTCAGGTCACATAGGTACTTGATATCCATAGTCAGGTTTTCAGTCTATCAGAGTCCAGATTAGCAAGCTAGGAGCTGTTTCTCAGAAGGAGAAAGGGGATTTTCAAAAGAAAATTTTATTTCTAAAACGCTTTAGGTCTTCATCATGTTTCTTCTTACTGTGGGAAGTTTAAGGCAGTATCCATCTTGCACTCCAACTTGACACGCATACTTTTTATATGCAGGGATTTACTAGGTCATACATTACAAATGATAGAGTAACTTGTCTTGTAGCCTTATTTGCTCTGGATGCTTTTTTTTTTTTCCTCTCAGTCTTGCAACTTTGTCCTCTGGTGATATAAAGATCTTAAAACTCAATGGAGGAATAATTCTACCATTGGACCCAACAATGAATCCCATCTCTTAATGCTATCTGAACTTTCACTGCCTTCAGTTGCAACCAAACCAGGAATCAATTCCAGTTTTCCTAAAAGATATGCTGTTGCATCTAATTATTGCTGGAATAATCCTAATGTCTATATCAGCTGAGAATTCTTAGATGCAAGCAACAGAAACGAACTTTGACTAATTAAACATAAGGAGTTTATTCCAGGATATTGAGCAGTTCTCAGAGTCCACAAAATGGTCAGAGAATCTGGCATGAATAATATGTAGCCAAAAACAAAAGCACTGAAATTGTACCACAGAATTGGTCTAGTGATGAACCGACTACTACTATCAATGTTACTGCTTCTGTCACTGGAAACAAATGCAGCAATTTACACACCCTGGACAATAGATTATGCCACTAGAGCTTTTGGCACTGTTGTTTCTAGAAATCAAATTCTCAATGCCACAACTATGTAATAAGTACCCACCATAAGCCAGGCAATGTTTTCAGTGCTAAAAACATAGTGGTGCGAAAAAGAGAAAAAATATATATATTTGTATTTATGGACCTTGCAGTGAAGGGAGAGAAACAATAAACAAATCAATAAAATATATAATATATAATATGCTGATAATTGCTATTTAGGAAAATTAAGCAGAGGGATAGCCAAAATTGGAGGGAAATTGCAATTTTGAAAAAAATGACCAGAAAAATCTTCCTTCAAAAGTGACAACTGAATAAAAATCCAAAGAAGGTGAGGCAGCAGCAAGGCATCCAACTGTGGACAAGTGCATTTTAGGAAGAGATAACATCAAGCCCAAAGGTTCTGAGTTCAGACCAAATCTGAAATGTTCAAAGAATAGCAAGTAGGCTAGTGTGACTAAAACAATGTTAGCAAGGAAAATGGGATTGGATCATGTAGGGCCATATAGACTAAGAATAAGACTTTGCTTTCACTCTGAGAAAGGTAGAAAATCATTGGAGCATTTTGAACAGATGAGGGACTTGATCTCACATAGTCTGACAGTGAAACTCTGGCTGCTCTGTAGGCAACCCAAAAGAATGACAATTGCATGTATTAATTTATTTAACAAATATTTACTGAATATTTAATATTCCAGACGTATTTTTGGGTGCTAGAATACAATACTGAGGACAAAAATCCGTTCACTCCTGGAACTTATAAAAGGAGAGAACAGAATGAACACAAGTAATAAAACTATAATATAGAAGGCATTGCTAAATGTACTAAAGAGATCTAAGGCATAATTAAGGAAATATGGCATAGCATGTATAGGAAATACTATTTTAGCTAGGTTGGTCAAGCAATTCCTCTCTGATATGGAGACATTTAACCAGAGATGTGAACGAGGTAACAGAGAAAGTCATGCAAGTACCAGGTTAAAGAATGTTCAGGGAAAATTGTACATTAAGTCCAAATACCCTGATATGAGATCATCATTAGTATATGTAAAGAACAGCAAGAGACCTGTGTGACTAGAACAGAGTGAGAGAGGAGAATGGTTGCAAATGAGGGCAGAGATATATCAGGGAGTTTCCATAGCAGTATGTGGAAACAGACTAATAAAACTATGTGGAAACAGACTAATAAAAGCTATATGCAAACAGATTAGTAAAGCTTGTGTTCAGATACTGTGTCTCTACCACAGCCCATTACCTTACATCCCAGTACATCCCATGAGAAAATGTTTTGAAAGGTGTGTAACATCCAAAAATGCCAATCATAACCTGGGTCTTCTCACATCAACCAAGTCTTAAGGTCAAGCAGGACCAAGATCAGTCAATCATCATTTGGAGGCAGTACATCCAGGATCAAATGCTAGCAGAGCCAGAAATCACATGTATGCTTCATGAGCGTACATATCCCCAAATCATTCACCACTGTTACGCTAGTCCATTGCCTTAAGTTCTTTCTATGGTTAGATGGGGTAGGTAGCTTATGATCAGCTAATAAAGAAAGAAAAAGCCTGAGTTTATTTCATGGTTGGACCAGCTTGATATATGGGTGGAAGCTTAAATGAACTCTGGCTACATTGGAGCCCCACAAAGGGGTGGCTTTGAAGGACAGCCATGAAGGAAAATCCTCTCAATGTCCAGAATTCCTTGTGGTATATCAGATTACCCACTTTATTAAAAAAGAGAGAGAGAGAGAGAGAGAGGTGGTCAGAAATTTGGCTCTATAAGGACTTATGGGCAGTGAAAAATGGCTTGGCTGATCAGTCAAGGGTATATAAGTAAAAAGACTGAAATCAAGGATAGGAAGGTTTGTGAAAGAAACATAGTGGATGGGAGCTCCTGGATGGCTCAGCTGATTAAGTATCTGCCTTAGCTTCAGGTTATGATCTCAGGGTCCTGGGATGGAACCAGATGGGCTTCTGTCTCAGCAAGATGTCAAACTCCCTTCTCAGCAGGGAGTCTGCTTCTCTCTGCCCCTCCCCCAACTCGTGTTTATGTTCTCTCTTTCTCTCTCTTTCTCCCTCTCTTTCTCTCTCAAATAAATAAATTAAATATTTTTCAAAAATAACAATAGGTGGATATATGGAACTTGGCATGTAACATGAAAATATTTATTTTGTATTTTAACACCTTCCAGAGCACACCCAACATGGAAGAGGTACTACATAACAAAATAAAAATTAGGCTACATTAATCTAGTACAATGGCTACATGAGTGGAGAAGCCCTGGTTTGCAATGATGAAGGCCAATCAGGGGCTAAATATCATGAACTCTCACTAACGCAAGCTGATCTAGCTATTGGTGCTGCCAAATGTATAACCAGCTAGCAATAGAAAACAAGTTTGAGTCACTATTGTGCCACTTTCCCTCAAGGAAACCAATCAGCCACTAGATGACAAGGGGATTATGTTGGATATTGTCCACTCTGGATAAAAGTGATATGTCTTTTAGGAATGATCCTGCCTTTCTTGCTTTAGCCTGAGAACTACCTGAGATGACTACCTGAGAAATTAGAATATTTTCTGTACTAATAGAATACTACATAATACAAGCAAATCAACCTTAGTTTAGTAGTGAATCCACATACATATAGTATCCACTGATCCTATAACATAGTGCACAATCTAAATCCTGCTGGCCTATAGGATGATGGAATAACTCTTAATGAATTAATTGAGACACAATAAGCTGCAGATGGGATATCATTCTCTAGGATATGTTAAAAAACTTAAATCAATGACATTTTATGGTAGTGTGTCCCCAAAAGATATAAAATATATCTCTGAGAACCAAGAAGTGATAGTAAGAATTGACCTGTTTACCATCACCCTCGATAATCCACTGAGAAGTGTGTGTTTCCTATACCCATTACTTCAGACTGTGGAAACATTTTCTACTGCTGCTACAAAAATTACTACAAACATGGCAGCTTAAAACAACACAAGTCATCATCTTATAGTTTTATAGGTAAGAAGTCTTATTTGGCTTTCTCTGTCCAGGATTTTGCAAAGCTGAAATCAAGTTTTGGACAATCTGGGGTCTTATTTGGAAGTACTATGGTAGAATCCACATGAAGATTTTCAGGTCGTTTGAAGAATGTAGTTCTTTGTGGCTGTAGGGTTGAGGTCACCATTTCATTGCTGGATATCAGCTGGAAATCTCTATCCCTTAAGCCTTCCCACATTTCTAGTTGTGTCCTTCCCTTCATCTTAAAATCAACAACAGTACATTGAGTCCTTCTTTTGTTTTGAATCTTTCTGACTCTTGCTACATCTCTTCTGACTTCCTCTTCTTCCTCTGTCTAGAAAACATTTTCACACTTCTAAAGGCTTATTGATTAGTCTGTGCCCACCTGGATATCCAGAATAACATCCTTATTTTAAAAGTAACTAATTACTAACTTTACTTCCATCTGTAAAATCCATTTGTCTTGTTATATAACATAGTCACAGATTCTAGGGATGAGGGCATGGACATTTTTAGAGATCTCTAGATCTAAACCACTCCTGGTTTCTAGGAACACAGTAAAAACCTCATTGAACTGCCCTTTTGTCACTTTAGGGTTCCTGTACCAAGAGACAAGGAGGCAAGGAAATTATCTACTATTAGGTACTGGCAGGGGAATTCAATCTTGATTATCTGGAGGAGATAGAGTTGTTGTTACTAATGCAACAGGGAAGAATACATTTAGCACCTTGTTCATCCACTGCTTCACTGTAGTCTCTGAATACTTTTGGTACTAAATGGACAAAGGCAGAAATCATGGCCTGAGAAAGGCACAGTAACATGGAACCCCTTGGGGACAAGGCTGTATTAGTTTACTCAAGCTGCCATAACAAAATATCACAGGCTATGGACAGTGATTTATTTTTCAGAGTTCTGGAAGTTAGAAGTCCTATATCACATTCAGAGAGGGCTTAGTGTCTGGCTAAAACTCTGTTCTTGGCCTATAGATAGTTGCTTTTCCTCATATAGCCTTTACTTGGTGCATGCACATGGAGAGCTTTCTCAAACTCTTTTTCTCATCCTCTTTTTGTAAGGCCATCAGTCTTATCAGATTAGTCCCCTTTATAACCTCATTTAGTCTAAGTTACCTTATAAAGGCCCTAATCTCCAAATAGAGTCACTTTAGGAGAAAAAGATTTAGCATATGAATGGGGGGGACAAATTCAGTCCATGTCAACAGTTAAAAGTCATCTTACCAATTATGACCCCTGGACCAGAAAAGAAATTAGTTGAGGGTGAGGGGGCTCTAGTATATATAGAAAAGGAAGGGATAAGGAACATCAGTTTTGGTATCAAGATCACTACAGCATCAAGAACTCATACAGCCAAATTACCGTTTTTTAGTTTTTTGAGGAAAAGAGATTTTGGTGGCATTTCTTTTGACACTACTGCTGACACCAAATATGTCTTTTTCTTTCTTTTTTTTTCTTTCCAACACAAACAGCCAATTCTGACAACCATTGGGTGTCTACCAATTCAATTCAATTCTGACACTGGGAATGGAAGGTAGCACAGATCCTCACAGGTTAAAGGCCCAGTCCCACAAGACTGCTCCCACTTCAGATACCATTCACAAGTCCCTGGGACCACCCATTCTTTTAACAAACTGGCTGTAAATTTGAGGGTTTCCATGACCCCTCCCTTTCGTAAGGTTCAATAATCTCCACACCAACTCACAGAATTCAGGGAAACATTATCCTAATGTTTACCAGCTTATTATAAAGGATACAACTTGGGAACAGTCAAATGGGAGAAATGCATTAGGCAAGGACACAGTAGGGCAGTAGAGGACACAGAGCTTCTATGCCTTCTCCGTGCATGCCACTTCCCAAACATT
Source organism: Mustela putorius furo (assembly GCF_011764305.1). Lineage (NCBI taxonomy): Eukaryota > Metazoa > Chordata > Mammalia > Carnivora > Mustelidae > Mustela > Mustela putorius. Next base: position 838,921 of record NW_025421991.1, read on the forward strand.
TCAACGGGTTTTCCAATCCAGATTTTCTCTTAATTTCATTGTTCAAGAACTTTTATAGAACTTAATCTGTAGTCCCCCTTCTCCTTTCCAGATGTCAGAAAATGGGGCTAAATTTCCAGCCCTTCTATCCTATATCTCATCTTTCTAACCAGCCCCCATCTTGAAGCAATATACCGCCCCCCATCACTTTATTATCATAAATACAAATGTAGTCTGTGGTTAAAAAGGGTTCCTTATGAACAACAAAATATAACCCTATCATAAGGAAGTTCTAAGGGTTTTGGAAACTGCCAGGAACTGGGGACAAAGACCAAATGCATATTATGTTATACCAGGGAAACCAACAGGAATTCCAGAGGAGTTTTTTCTAGATAGGAAAACATCATATTAAACAAGTTAATTAAAGGAGCACAAGGGATAAACTACTGTAGATTTTGTGGTGAAACCCTGAGCTCCTTCCCACTGAATTTCCTAACTGCCAGAAATGTTGCTACAAATGACCTACTGCTGAGTCCTTCTCTAAGCATTGCCCTCTGCCAAGAAGAGCTATAGTCTTTACCCAGGGACAACCTGCACACAATGAGCAGTCCAAAACCAAGCCTTTTTTTTTTTCTCCATTAGAGATAACTCTAGATAACGTCCTTAGTTGTAAAGCTCCCCAAAAGAATCAGCTCATACCTATAGGGAATCTGCATTGTAGTTCTCTTTCTCCACCCAATTCTGTTCCTTATGCAGCTTTGCAGGTATCATTCCTGAGCACCCCCAAGAAATCTCCTGCATACACATCTATATCTCACAGTTGGTTTACTGAGGAACACTTCCAAAACAGGATGTGACCACAGGAAGCACCAGTTGAAAAGTGAAGAAATGAGACAGGGAAGAAGAGAAAATCAAGACAAACTAAATTAATATCAGGTTACTTTTGTGTGTAATTGAGCTACAATCCAACTAAAGGAGAATTCTGAGAAACTATAGAATGTACTTTAATGCTCTTCCATCCAGGAAGTGAGGAAGCTATGTGTCTTTATCCACTGATTCCTATCAGTTTTTTGTTAAAGGCTGCTCCTAGGGGTGTTGACTTATAAGGAAAGACTGATGAATATACAGGTGAAACACTGCTGTGGCTAGAGAAAATCTTCTAACAGAATGCTGTATACCTTATTATAAAAAGACATAAGGAAGAAATTCTAAAATTGAACTCTTAGGCACACTGACTCTTAAGACATCTGGAAGGCAAGGATGGTCCAGCAATGTATGCCAAGAAAGGGCAACTAATAAAATAAGAAAATGTAAAAAGGAAAAATCATTTTTCCATCTACCCTTTTAGGATCTTAGTTGGGTCTCTGTAGCAAGAGACATATGAACATGAGAAAAAGAAACAGAATTTTATTAGTTGTATTAATTATATTTATTAAAATATATAGCTCAGATATTTGGGAGAAACTCAGGGATGAGTAATTTAAGGGAGAGGATAGAGAACATGTTTATATAGTATCTCTTTTTAAATTTAAATTTATTTTTTCAGTGTTCCAGCATTCATTGTTTATGCACCACACCCAGGGCTCCATGCAATATGTGCCCTCCCCAATACCCATCACCAGGGTTTCCAGACAACCAACCCCTCTCCCCTTCAAAACCCTCAGCTTGTTTCTCAGAGTCCACAGTCTCTCATAGTTCATCTCCCCCTCGGATTTCCCCCAACTTACTTTTCCTCTCCTTCACCCAATGTCCTCCATATTATTTCTTATACTCCACAAGTAAGTGAAACCATATGATGATTAACTCTTTCTGTTTGACTCACTTCCCTCAGCATTACTCTCCTTCTGTCCCATCCATGTTGATACAAAAGTTGGATATTCATCCTTTCTGATGGAGACATAATACTCCATTGTATATATGGACCATATCTTCTTTATCCATTCCTCTGTTGAAGGGCATCTTGGCTTTTTCCACAGTTTTGCAACTGTGGACATTTCTGCTATGAACATTGGGGTAGAGATGGCACGTTTTTCAATATGTCTGTACCTATGGGGTAAATACCCAGTAGTGCAATTGCAGGGTCAAAGGGTAGATCTATTTTTAATTTCCTAAGGAATCTCCACACTGTTCTCCAAAGTGGCTGCACCAACTTGCATTCCCACCAAGATTGTAAGAGGGCTCCCCTTTCTCCACATCTTCTCCAACATGTGTTGTTTGCTATCTTGCTAATTTTGGCCTTTTTGACTGGTGTAAACTGGTATCTCAATGTGGTTTTGATTTGAATTTCCCTGATGGCTAATGATGATGAACATTTTTTCATGTGTCTGTTAGCCATTTGTATGTCTTCTTTGGAGAAGTCTCTGATCACGTCTTCTGCCCATTTTTTGACATGTATATCTGTTTTGTGGGGGTTGAGTTTGTGGAGTTCTTTATAGATCTTGGATATAAACCCTTTGTCTCTAGTGCCACTTGTGAATATCTTCTCCCATCCCAAGGGTTGCCTCTTTGTTTTGCTGACTGTTTCCTTTGCTGTGCAGAAGATTTTGATCTTGAAGTCCCAAAAGTTCATTTTCACTACTGTTTCCTTTGCCTTTGGAGACATATCTTGAAAGAAATTGCTGTGGCTGATGTCGAAGAGGTCACTGCCTATGTTCTCCTCTAGGATTTTGATAGATTTATGCTTCACATTGAGGACTTTTATCCATTTCAAGAGTATCTGTGTGTATGGTGTAAGAGAATGGTCAAGTTTTGTTCTTCTATACAAAGCTGTCCAATTCTCTAGCACGATTTATTGAAGAGACTGTCTTTTTTCCACTGGATATTTTTTCCTTCTTTTTCGACGACTATTTGACGATAGAGTTGAGGGACAATATCTGGGCTCTCTAATCTGTTCCACTGCACTATGTGACTGTATTTGTGCCAGTATCATGCTGTCTTGGTTATCACACCTTTGTAGTAAAGTTTGAAATCAGGCAATGTGATGACTCTGTTTTGTGTTTCCTTTTCAGCATTTCCTTAGCAATTTGGGGTCTCTTTGGTTTCCATACAAATTTTAAGATTGTTTCTTCCAGCTCTTGGAAAAATGCGGGAGGAATTTAGAGCAGGATGGCATTGCAAGTATAGATAGCTCTAGGCAGTATAGACAATTAAACAATGTGCATTCTTATAATCCATGAGAATGGAATGTTCTTCTGTCTTTTTGTGTCTTCTTCAATAACTTTCATGAGTGTCCTGCATTTCCTCAAGTACACATCCTTTACCTCTTTGGTTAGGTTTATTCCCAGGTATTTTTTTTAATTATTTTTTAATTTTTTTCAGCTAACAGTATTCATTATTTTTGCACACACCCAGTGCTACACAATCTGTGCCCTCTCCAATACCCACCACCTGGACCCCCCAACAACCAACCCCTTGCCCCTTCAAAACCCTCAGATTGTTTTTCAGAGTCCATAGTCTCTCATGGTTCACCTCCCCTTCCAATTTCCCTCAACTCCCTTCTCCTCTCCATCTCCCCTTGTCCTCCATGCTATTTGTTATGCTCCACAAATAAGTGAAACCATAATTGACTCTCTCTGCTTGACTTATTTCACTCAGCATAATCTCTTCCAGTCCCGTCCATGTTGATAAAAAAGTTGGGTATTCATCCTCTTATGGAGGCATAATACTCCATAGTGTATATGGACCACATCTTCTGTATCCATTCATCCGTTGAAAGGCATCTTGGTTCTTTCCACAGTTTGACGACTGTGGCCATTGCTGCTATAAACATTGGGGTACAGATGGCCCTTCTTTTCACTACATCTGTATCTTTGGGGTAAATACCCAGTAGTGCAATAGCAGGGACATAGAGAAGCTCTATTTTTAAATTCTTGAGTAATCTCCACACTGTTCTCCAAATTGGCTGCACCAACTTAAATTCCCACCAACAGTGTAAGAGGGTTCCCCTTTCTTCACATCCTCTCCAACACATGTTGTTTCCTGTCTTGCTAATTTTAGCCATTCTAACTGGTGTAAGTCGGTATTTCAATGTGGTTTTAATTTGAATCTCCCTGATGGCTAGTGATAATGAACATTTTTTCATGTGTCAGCTATCCATTTGTATGTCTTCATTGGAGAACTGTCTGTTCATGTCTTCTGCCCATTTTTTGTATGATTATTTGTTTTGAGTGTGTTGAGTTTAAGAAGTTCCTTATAGATCTTGGATATCAACCTTTTGTTTATACTGTCATTTGTGAATATCTTCTCCCATTCTGTGGGTTGCCTCTTTTTTTTTTTTTTTTTTTTTTTTTTTTACTGTTTCCTTTGCTGTGCAGAAGCTCTTGATCTTGATGAAGTCCCAAAAGCTCATTTTCACTTTTGTTTCCTTTGCCTTTGGAGACATATCTTGAAAGAAGTTGCTGTGGCTGATATCGAAGAGGTTACTGCCTATGTTCTCTTCTACGATTCTGAAGGACTCCTGCCTCACGTTGAGATCTTTTATCCATTTTGAGTTTATCTTTGTGTACAGTGTAAGAGAACGGTTGAGTTTCATTCTTCTGCATATAGCTGTCCAGTTCTCCCAGCACAATTTATTGAAGAGACTGTCTTTTTTCCACTATATATTTTTTCCTGTTTTGTCTAAGATTAATTGACCATAGAGTTGAGGGTCCATATCTGGGCTCTCTACTCTGTTCCACTGATCTATGTGTCTGTTTTTATGCCAGTACCGTGCTGTCTTGCTGATCACACCTTTGTAGTAAAGCTTGAAATCAGGTAACGTGATGCCCCCAGCTTTATTTTTGTTTTTCAACATTTCTTTAGCGATTTGGGGTCTCTTCTGATTCCATACAAATTTTAGGATTATTTGCTCCAGCTCTTTGAAAAATACCAGTGGAATTTTTTTTTAAAGATTTTATTTATTTATTTGACAGACAGAGATCACAAGTAGGCAGAGAGGCAGGCAGAGAGAGAGAGAGGAGTTAGCAGGCTCCCCGCAGAGCAGAGAGCCCCATGCGGGGCTCGATCCCAGGACCCTGGGATCATGACCCTAGCCAAAGGCAGAGGCTTTAACACACTGAGCCACCCAGGCGCCCCTACCAGTCGAATTTTGATCGGAATAGCATGAAAAGTGTAGATTGCTCTAGGCAGTATAGACATTTTAACAATGTTTATTCTTCCCATCCAAGAGCATGGAATGGTCTTCCATCTTTTTGTGTCTTCTTCAATTCTTTTCATGAGTGTTCTGTAGTTCCTCGAGTACAGTTCCTTTACCACTTTGGTTAGGTTTATTCCCAGGTATCTTATGCTTCTTGGTGCTATAGTAAATGGAATAGATTCTCTAATTTCCCTTTCTGTATTTTCATTGTTAGTGTATAAGAAAGCCACTGATCTCTGCATATTGACTTTGTATCCTGCCACATTACTGAATTGCTGTATGAGTTCTAGTAGTTTGTGGGGGGAGTCTTTTGGGTTTTCCATATAAAGAATCATGTCATCTGCAAATAGAGAGAGTTTGACTTCTTTATTGCCAATTTGGATACATTTTCTTTCTCTTTGTTGTCTGATTGCTGTTGCTAGGACTTCTAATACTATGTTGAACAAGAGTGGTGAAAGTGGGCATCCTTGTCGTGCTCCTGATCTCAACAGGAAGGCTTCAAGCTTTTTCCCATTGAAGATGATACTTGCTGTTGGTCTTTCATAGATAGATTTGATGAAGGTCAGGAATGTTCCTTCTATCTCTATACTTTGAAGCGTTTTAATCAGGAACAGATGCTGTATCTTGTCAAATGCTTTTTTCTGCATCAATTGAGAGGACCATGTGGTTCTTCTCTTTTATCTTAATGATTTGTTCTATCACACTGATTGATTTGCGAATGTTGAACCATCCTTGTAGCCCAGGGATGAATCCCGCTTGGTCATGGTGGATAATCTTTTTAATGTGCTATTGGATCCTGTTTGCTAGGATCTTGTTGAGAATCTTAGCATCCATATTCATCAGTGATATTGGTCTGAAATTCTCCTTTTTGGTAGGGTCTTTGCCTGGTTTGGGGATCAGGGTAATGCTCGCTTCCTAGAAAGAGTTTGGAAGTTTTCCTTCTGCTTCAATTTTTTGAAACAGCTTCAGGATAATAGGTGTTACTTCTTCTTTGAAAATTTGGTAAAATTCCCCAGGGAACCTATCAGGTCCTGGTCTCTTGTTTTTGGGGAGGTTTTTGATCACTGCTTTAATCTTCTTACTAGATATTGGTCTACTCAGGTTGTGAATTTCTTCCTGGTTCAAATTTGGGAGTTTACAGTTTTCCAGGAATGCATCCATTTCATCTAGGTTGCTAAGCTTATTGGCATATAACTGTTGATAATAAATTCTGATGATTGTTTCTACTTCCTTGGTGTTCGTTGTGATCTCTCCCTTTTCATTCATAATTTTATGAATTTGGGCTTTTTCTCTTTTCTTTTGGATTAGTGTGGCCAATGGTTTATCAATCTTATTGATTCTTTCAAAAGTCCAGCTTCTAGATGCATTGGTATGTTCTACTGTATCTCTGGTTTCTACCTCATTGATCTTTGCTCTAATCTGATGATCTCCCTTATTACGTGTGGAATTGGTTTGATTTGTTGTTGATTCTCCAGTTCTTTAAGTTGTAGAGACAGCTGCTATGTTCTGGATTATTCAATTTTTTTGAGGGAGGCTTGGATGGCTATGTATTTCCCCCTTAGGACCGCCTTTGTTGTATCCCATAGGTTTTGGAATGAAGTGTCTTCATTCTCATTGGTTTCCATGAATTGTTTCAGTCCTTCTTTGGTCTTCTGGTTGATCCAAGCCTTCTTAAGCAAGGTGGCCTTTAGCTTTCAGGTGTTTGTGTTCTTTCAGAAATTTTCCTTGTGATGGAGCTCCAGTTTCAATGCATTGTGATCTGAGAATATGAAGGGAATAGTCTCAGTCTTTTGGTATCAGTTGAATCCTGATTTGTGACCCATTATGTGGTCTATTCTGGAGAAGGTTCCATGTGAACTTGAGAAGAATGCGTATTCTATTGTTTTAGGGTGGAATGTTCTGTATATATCTATGAGGTTCATCTGGTCCAATGTGTCATTCAATGCTCCTGTTTCTTTATTGATTTTCTGTTTTGATGATCTGCCTATTTCTGAGAGAGGCATGTTATGATCTCTTACTATTAATGTATTCATATCAATATGACTTTTTATCTTGATTAACAGTTTTCTTATGTAATTGGCTGCTCCCATATTGGGGGCATAGATATTTACAATTGTTAGATCATCTGGGTGGATAGTCCCTTTAAGAATGATGTAGTGTCCTTCTGGATCTCTGACTAGAGTCTTTAGTTTAAAATCTAATTTATCTGATATGAGAATCTCTACCCCAGCCTTCGTTTAAGGCCCATTGGCATAAAAGATGCTCTCCATCCCTTCATTTTCAGTCTGGGTTTATCTTTAGGTTCAAAATGGGTCTCTTGTAGACAACATATGGATGGGTCCTGCCGTTTTATCCAATCTGCAACCCTGTGCCGTTTTATGGGTGCATTTAGGACATTTGCATTGAGAGTGATCATTGACAGATACGTTTTTATTGACATCGTGTTACCTTTGAAGTCTTTCTTTCTGTAGATTGTCTCTATATTTCTGTTCAATGCTATTCTTGAGACTTTTCCTCTTTTATAGTACCCCCCTTAATATTTCCTGCAGTGTCAGATTGGTGGTTACATGTTCTTCTCATTTAGTGCCCTGAATATATCTTGCCAGCCCTTTCTTGCCCTCTGTGGACAGGTCTGACATTATATCTTGCCAGCCCTTTCTTGCCCTCTGTGGACAGGTCTGACATTATTCTGATGGGCTTTCCTCTGTAAGTAAGGAGCCTCTTTGTCCTAGTGGCTTTCAGGAGATTATATCTAAAATTATGATTCCTCAATTTGACTATCAGTTGCCTTGATGTTTTTCTGGAATCTATAATCTCGGGTGGAGACCGTTCTGCCTCTTGTACATGAACGCTGGTTCAATTCGTGAGATTGGGAAAATTTTCATGAAGAACTTGTTCCACTATGTCTTCTAGACTTCTTTCTTTTTCCTCCCCTTCAGGGACTCCAATAATTCTGAGTTGGAAAGTTTCATGGCATCATTTATTTTCCTGATTCTGTTTTCGTGGTTTCTAAGCTGTTTGTTCCAGGCTTCCTCCTGATCCTTTCTCTCCATTTGTTTGTCCTCCAGATCATTAATTCTATCTTCTGTCTCAGTTATGCTAGCTTTGAGAGAATTTAGATAAGATTGGAAATCATTGAGAGCTTTGTGAACCACTTCCCTGGTAGCTTTCAGCTCAGCCCTAACATTGTGAACATCTTCCCTGGTCGCTTTCAGTTTGGCCCTAATCAATTCCATTTGGTCATCCATGGCTTTCTCCAACGTAGCTATTGCCTGGATAATTGTTAGCCTGGATTTTTCCGACATATTGTCTATGCTGTTAGTCGTTAGCTCTGTTGCAGAAGGTCCATCCTCTGTATTTTTCTTCTGTTGGGCATTCCTCCTCCTAGTCATTTTGGTGAGAGATGACTGAACCGATGTAGCTGGATGTATCAAACATGGTGCAGTCAAGATGCACCCTGGAATGCTTCTGAGCAATCAGGATTCCCCACCCAAATGAGAGAAAAAAGAAAAGAAAAAGAAAAAATGAGAGAGAGAGAGAGAAAGACAGGGGAAAGAAAGGGAAGATAAAAGAGAAGGTTTAGCCCAAATGTACCCCAAGGTAAGATTTAGGAAGTATACAAACAAAAAGAGACAAATAAAAAGACTGATAAAAGTATATGACAAGAGAGAGAAAAAAATATATATATAGGCAAATGAAGGAAGAACCTCATCAAAAAGAACCCCAAGTATAAGATTTATATACTATCAGGACAAACACAAAAACACAGAAACACTGGTGGAAGAAAAAGATGGGAGAGTGGTAATAAATTCTCAGTGTGGTTGAGGAAATTTGTTTTGATTCTTCCTGGATGTATCTTGATATCTTTGTTAAAGGACTCAACTTTCCTAAGTTAAAGGGGATTAAAATTTGGTTTACCTATAGGGGTAGCATTGATTGGGGAAAGGGGATTACCTTGAAGTTTAACTCTATATGAATATTAGAAAATAAAAAAAGGAATAAACTAGACTAAACTAAAATTTAAAAAAAATTAAAAATAGAAATGCAAAAGAAAAGCACAGGTTTATGTATCAAAAAGTTTAGTTTAGATGGCTTTTATGGAATTTGATGTACTGGACATCTCACTGTGATGGTAAATAGGCTAAAAAATTATGTATATAAAAAATGAATCAGAATAGTGGGAACGAGTTAAAAATAAAAGTTGTCCTTTGAAGTAGTGGTGGTAGTTCTCTCGTCTTTTTTTTTTTTTTTTTTTTTTTTTCCTGGTTGGTTTTCTGGGGGAGGGGCCTGCCACGTGGGTTTTCAGTCAATGATGTTACCTGAGTTAAGTCCTCCTATCCCCCTCAAGGGGGTGGGCTCTGAGGAAACCGGTTTTTTCAGGCTTTTGTTCTCTGGAGGTTTTTATGTTTGTTCACTTTTTTTTTTTTTTTCCCTTGCCTTGACTGCTTTTGATGTTTTTTGTAGGTTTAGAGGAAAGCAAACTGCACCCTGACCTCCCTCTGAGAAAGAAACCTCAGTCTGGCTGCAGAGCCCAAATAAATTCTCCCTTGGCTGCTGGCAGAGCAGGTTCCAAGTCATGGTCCCTGGGCATGCAGGATCTTCTGTTTGTACCAAAAACCATGGGAGTAGAGGCTGTCTGGGCAGCTCCAGATCGCCAGAGAGGTTCCAAGCAGTGATCGCACACTGAGATTTTCCAACTTGCCTGGGCTGGGAATGCCTGGTCTTTCTGGGTCTAAGAGCTCTGGGTGGGCGCACACCTCTCTCAGGGGAGTGTGTGGGGTGCACGTGCGCATCTCAGGCTCTGGTGGAATGGCGAGGGTCTAAGAGCTTGAGGTGGGGGTGGCGCACATCTCAGGCTCTGTATCACCTGCCCTCTGGCTCTGGAGCCTCTGCCTTCTGGTGAGGCTCCCAACCCCTCACAGGAGCCGGACCCCGTGCGATCTTGGGGGCGCTGGCGGCTCAGGCCCCAAACCTGGTTTCTCCGCCACATTCTCTCTGGCTCAGCGCCAGGGGAAGCTGTCCTGGGTCTGGGGACTTAAGCCCCTGGCCCTAGCCGCCCCGATTCCTGCAATTTCCCCCTGCAATCCTTTGCTCTCTTTGAGGTTTTCAACCAGACTCAAAGTTAATGCTAGTCCCCAGATGCAGGGCACTCTTGGATTGGAGTATTACTTTCCAATCCGTTGCCTCTGGTGGCTACCTCTCCCTTTTGTTTATCTTCCGATACCAGTCCAAAGTTCCCACTCCACTTTACCTGCCCACTGGCATCTTATGCCCCTGTAAAGATCCAGACGTGTATAATTCTGATCTTAGGCTGTTTTCATGGGTGATCAGAATTCTTTGGTAGGTAATCAGCTCACTTTAGGGTACAGGTTGAAAAGGCGCCTCCTCCTACTTCCCTGCCATCTTGTCTCCTCTATTCCCAGGTATTTTATGTTTCTTACTGCTATAATAAATGGAACTGAGTCTCTAATTTCCCTTTCTATATTTTCAATGAATGTGTATAAGAAAGCAACTGGTTTCTTGGGGGTGGGAGGTTGGGGTACCAGGTGGTGGGTATTATAGAGGGCACGGATTGCATGGAGCACTGGGTGTGGTGAAAAAATAATGAATACTGTTTTTCTGAAAATAAATAAATTGAAAAAAAAAAAGAAAGCAACTGGTTTCTGTACATTGATTTTGTATCTTCCTACATTACTGAATTGCTGTATGAGTTCTAGTTGTTTGGTGGTTGAGTCTTTTGTATTTTCCATATAAAGTATCATGTCATCTGGGAAGAGAGAGAGTTTGACTTCTTTGCCAATTTGAATACCTTTTTTTTTTTTTGTCTGATTACTGTTTCTAGGACTTCTAGTACTATGTTGAACAATAGTGGTGAGAGTGGGCATCGTGTTCCTGATCTCAAAGGGAAGGCTGTCAGCTTTTCCCCATTGAGGTTGATATTCACTGTGGGTTTTTCATATATTTTGTGAAGTTGAGGAATGTTCCCTTTATCCCTATACTTTGAATCGTTTTAATCAGGAACATGCTGTATCTGGCCAAATGCTTTTCCTGCGTCAATTGAGAGGACCATGTGGTTCTTCTCTATTCTCTTATGGATTTGTTCTATCACATTAATTGATTTACAAAATGTTGAACCACTTGAATCCCAGGGATAAATCCTACTTGGTCATGGTGGATAATTTTTTTAATGTTCTTTTGGATCCTATTAGCTAGGATCCTGTGGAGAATCTTGACATCCATATTATCAGGGATATTGGTCTGAAATTCTCCTTTTTGGTGGGTTATTTGCTTGGTTTTGGGATCAGGGTAATGCTGGCTTCGTAAAATGGTCTGGCATTTCTCTTTCTGTTTTTAGTTTTTGTAAGAGCTTCCAGAGAATAGGTATTTTGTCTTCTTTAAATAGTAAGATTCTCCAGGGAATCCATCAGATCCTTGGCTCTTGTTTTTTTGGGAGGTTGTTGGTCACTGATTCTATCTCATTACTAGCTATTGGTCTATTCAGGTTGTCAATTTATTCTTGATTCAGTTTTAGAAGTTTATAGGTTTCTAGGAATGCATCAGTTTAGTCTCAATTGCTTAACTTATTGGCATATAACTTTCGATAATAATTTCTGATGATTTTTTTCTATTTCCTTCGTGTTAGTCATGATATCTCCCTTTTCATTCATCATCTTCTTAATTTGTGTTCTCTATCTTTTCTTTTGGATTAGTTTGGCCAGTGGCTTACTGATCTTATTTAATCCCTCAAAAAAACAGCTTCCAGCTTCATTGATGTGTTGTACAGTATCTCTAGTTTCTATCTCATTGATCTTTGCTCTAACCTTGATTACTTCCTTTCTTGCACCTGGGGTTGGCTTAATTTGTTCTTGATTCTCCAATTCTTTAAGGTGTGAAGAGAGCTCGTGTATTCTGGATCTTTCAATATTTTTGAATGAGGCCTGGATGGCTATGTATTTCCCCCTTAGGACTGCCTATGCCAGATCCAGTAGGTTTTGGACGAATGTGTCTTCACATTTGGTTTGGTTTCCATAAATTGTTTAAGTTATTCTTTGATTTCCTGGTTGATCCAAACATTCTTAAGCAGGGTGGTCTTTAGCTTCTAAGTGTTTGAATTCCTTCCAAACTTTTTCTTATGGTTGAGTTCCAGTTTCAAAGCACTGTGGTCTAAGGATATGGAGGGATTAATCTCAATCTTTTAGTATCAGGTAAGCCCTGATTTGTGAACAGTATATGGTCTATTGTGGAGAAAGTTTCATGTGTGCTTGAGAAAAATGAGTATTCTATTGTTTTAGGGTAGAATGTTCTACATATATCAATGAGGCCTATCTGCTCCAATGTGTCTTTCAATGCCCTTGTCTCTTTATTGATTTTCTGTTTGGGTGATCTGTCTGTTACTGAGAGTGCCATGTTAAGATCCCCTACTATTAATGCGTTCATATCTATATGACTCTTTATTTTGATTAAAAGTTGTCTTATGTAGTTACCTGCTCCCATATTAGGGGCATAAATATTCACAATTTTTAGATCGTCTTGGTGTGTAGACACTTTAAGAATGATTTAGTGTTTCTTTATCTCTGACTACAATCTTTTGTTTAAAATCTATTTTATCTGATATGAGAATCTCTACCCCAAATTTCTTTTGAGGCCCATTGGTATGAAAGATGCTTCTGCATCCCTTCACTTTTAGTCTGGATGTATCTTTAGGTTCTAAGTGGTCTCTTGTAGACAGCATATGGATGTGTCCTGTCATTGTATCCAATCTGCAACCTTGTGTCATTTCCTAGGAACATTAAGGTGTTCAAATTGAGAGTGATTATTGAAAAATACGTTTTTATTGACACCATGTTGCCTGTGAAGTTCTCATTTCTATAGATTGCATCTGTAAATTTCTGTCCTATGTCACTCTTGGGTTCTTTCTTATTTTATAGAACCCCCCTTAGTATTTCTTGTAGTGCTGGTTTGGTGGTCACATAATCCTTCAGACCTTGCGTGTCTTGGAAGCTCTTTATCTCTCCATCCATTCTGAATGTCAGTCTTGCTGGATAAGGTATTCTTGGCTGCATATTCCTCTCTTTTAGTGCCTTGAATATGTCTTGCCAGCCCTTTCTGGCTTTCCAGGTTTCTGTGGACAAGTCTGACGTTATTCTGATGGACCTTTCCCTTAGGGAATATTTTCCCCCCAGCTGCCCTCATAAGCTCTTGTCTAAAATTGTGATTTGTGAGTCTCACAATAAAGTGACTTGAGGTCTTTCTAAACTCATTGATCCTGGGGGTGTTCTTTCCACCTGCAGGACCTGAATGCTTGTTCCGTTCCCCAGATTGGGAAAAATTTCATCCAGGATTTTTTCAACTATATCTTCTAGGCTTCTCTCTTTCTCTACCCCCTCAGGGTCCCCAGTAATTCTGATGTTGGAATGTTTCATGGTGTTTTTTTTATTTCCCTAACTCTGTTCTCATGGCTTCTAAGCTGTTTGTTCCATGCATCCTCCTGATCCTTTTTCTAAATCAGTTTGTCCTCCAGACCACTACTTCTGTGTTCTGCCTTGGTTACCCTTGCTGTTAGAGTATTTATAATAGATTGGGTCTCACTGATAGCATACTTAACTTCTTCCCAGGTGGCTTTCACTTCTGCCCTCAGAGATTATATGTTGTCACTAGTGGTTTTCTCCAAACTAGCCATCGCCTGCATAATTGTTACCCTGAATTCTCTTTCTGACACACTGTGTATGTCCATATGCAATAGATCTGATGGAGAGGGCACAGTCTCTGAAGATTCATCTGTAGTGTTTTCCTCCTCCTAGTCATTTTGGTGAGAGGTGGTTGAAGAGATGTATAGCTAAATATGTTAACCACAATTCAGGCATGAGCCATATATATATATATATATATATATATATATATATATATATATATATATCAACAAAAGCAAATGACAAGAAAAAAAAAAAACAGCCAAAATGAACCCCAAGGATACGATTTATATAATACCAGAACATCTGGGTGGTTCAGTCAGTTAAGCTGCTGCCTTTGGCTCAGGTCATGATCCCAGGGTCCTGAGATCAATTCCTGCATCAGATTTTTTGCTCAGTTGGGATCCTGCTTCTCTCTCCGCCTCTCACTCTGCCTGCTGTGTTCTCTCTCTCTCCCTCCCTCTCTCTCTCTCTCTCTCTCTGAGACAAATAAATAAATAAATAAAATCTTAAAAAAAAGATTTATATAATACCAGAACAAAAACAAACACACAGAAACACTAACAGAAGAAAAGATGGGAGGGAGGTTACAAATCCTTGATGTGGCAAGGAATGTTATTTTGGTTCTTCCTTGGTATATCTTCATATCTTTGTTAAATAAGTCAACTTCCTGGGGATAAAGGGAAATTAAAACTAGTCTATATATAGAGGTAGTATTGATTAGGGAAAGAGGATTACCTTGAAGTTTATATCTACATGTATATTAAAAAAATAGAAAAGAAAAAGAATGACACAGGTATATATATATGAAAAAAGTTCAAGTTAAAAGGTTATTATGGAATATGTTGTATTAAATTTCTAGTTTTAATGGTAAGTAGGTTAAAAAATTAGGAACAGGGGCACCTGGGTGGCTCAGTGGGTTAAAGCCTCTGCCTTCAGTTCAGGTCATGATCTCAGGGTCCTGGGATGGAGCCCTGCATCAGGCTCTCTGCTCAGCGAGTAGCCTGCTTCCCTTCCTCCTTCTCTGCCTGCCTCTTTGCCTGCTTGTGATCTCTGTGTCAAATAAATAAATAAAATAAAATAAAAATAGGAACAGGAATAGTGAGAATAAATTTTTTTAAAAAAAATTATATCTATGAAATATACAGGTTTTTGGGCAATACCAGGAGCTTAATGTATTGTTTTCTCCTGATGCTGGTGTTTTACAGTTTTATGGGGACCCTGTGGTGGTTGCCCTCTCCATCTTTTGGCTTGCCTTCTGGGGGAGTGGCTTGCTGTGTTGTTTTTCAGTCAGTCTTGCTTGAGTAGAGTTGTCCTTCCCCCATCAAGGGCTGAGCTCTGTGGAAACCAATTTTTTAGTCTTTTGTTCTTTGGAGGCTTTTTGCTGCTTTTCTGAGGTTCATGGAAAGCAAACTGCACTCAGATCTCTACCTCAGAGAGAAACCTCAGTCTGCTCCCCTCTGGGTGGTCCAGAACACACAGACTCCCCCTCTGCAAACTCCACTGAACAGCGAAGCCTCTCACAGGTGGTGCACACCCATAGCCACCATCCCAGTGGTCATGTGAGGTGCCTGCTTGTCTCTGCAACCCTGTGCCACTAAAACCCTGAGTGATATTGTTCCAGGGAGCCCACTTCTGGTGGCTGCCTTTCCTGAGACTGCTGTCTGGGTTCCAGGCCCACACAGGGAGCACTCAGTCCCCATGGTTGTGCAGATTGCAGAAGGCTGCCACCAAGGGATCCTGAGTGGAAGTCACCCTTGGTTCTCCCAGGCACAGGCTGGGAGTGTTCAGACCCTTGGCCAGTGGCAGGAGGCTGGCGTCATAAAGAGCTATGGCCAGTATCCACACCAAGCTCTCTCGGGTGTGGGTGTGAGTGTGCTCACAGCCTGCAGTGGCACAGAGCATGCAGAGTGCAGGAGGCTGTGGACCTAGAGAGTGCCAGCTGTTACCCACACCAGAAGCCCTCACACATGGGTGGGAGTGTGCCAATGAAATGGCAGTGCAAAGAGCAGTGGGGGCTCAAGGAACATGGGCTGGAGGCTTTGCCACACTCTATCTGGCATAGGTGGTCACTGGCAGTGGCAGTCCTGGGTCTGTGTTCTTAGACCTATGCCCATGACTACCCAGTTCCACCAGTTACCCCTTTAGCTCTTTTGTTCTTTTTGAGTGCTTTTAACCAGACTCCAAGATAATGTTGGTCCCCAACAACAGGGCACTTGTGTATTGGGGTATTACTTTCCAACAGATAACTTCTGGTGGCTCCCTCCCACTTCTACTTATCCTCCAATATCTGTCCTAGCATTCCAACTCAGCTTTACCTCTCCACTGATGTCTTCTGCCCCCATAGATATCCAGAGGTGTATAATCTTACACCTCAGGCTGATGTCATGGGTGCTCAGAGTGTTAAGGAAGATATTTAGCTCACTTTAGGGGACCAGTTGAAAGAGGGTCTCCTACTTCTCCACCATATTGACACTCCTTTTCCATTTATATAGCATCTGAACAAAGGAACAGTATGTTATGAGAGAAATAATGAGACAAAGGAAAAAAACCTTGAATCCCTAGGGAAGGAAAACTGTGGAAAGACAAATATATGGGAAACTAATGGTAAATAAAGGCTACTTAGTGAAGTTTGCTACATAGATTGCTCCCATGTCTTCTCTACTCTAGGGAACTAAAAGTTATTAACTTTTGTTCACCTGATAAAGAGGAGAAGAGGGAGATCTTTATAAATTTATGTTCTCATTTTTAGGCAAATAGGTGCATGGCAGGGGGCTTTTCCTATATTTGCTTCTTCTCAGTAACCTTCAACTTAAAATAATCTTTATCCCAAATTAAGATATTTGGGGGTGGCAAATTCTGCTACCATTCAGAGATAACAAAGAGAAAATTTTCTCAGAAGCTGAAGACTAAGTGATAAAATTATGACAAATGCTGCTCATAGGTGAGTTATATGCAGATTGAGAATTGAGTGTAGGATTTAGGAATATGGAAATCACTGGTAAACTTTTCAAGAGCTGCTTCAGTGGAGTGGTTGGGATAAACATCTGACTAGA
This sequence comes from Mustela putorius furo, assembly GCF_011764305.1. Lineage (NCBI taxonomy): Eukaryota > Metazoa > Chordata > Mammalia > Carnivora > Mustelidae > Mustela > Mustela putorius. The sequence goes on from NW_025421991.1 coordinate 855,780, forward strand.
GAGAGTTCAAAGAGAATAGCACATGTTGAAGTACATTAAGTGAGGACTGATAATTTCAAGGTTGTTTTGCTAAAGAGGAAAAAAGCAAGGTAATAGTAGAATGAAGGGAATAGCATCAAGAAAGTGTGTCAAGATGGAAAATATTGCTGCTATGTGCATATTGATAATAAGGATCCAGAAGTGATGGAAAAACAGATAAAGGAGAAAAGGGACACCTGCTGTCTTTGAGCTGATAAGGAAAAATGAAAGTGTGTGTACAAGTGAAGGGACTGCCTATTCACATTTTTTCATGAATTACTAGACAGTGAAATCCTACAAATTAAAGCAACTTTTCCTTGACTTTACTCTGAATTCTTGATGAGTGTTTATTTCCAGGTTCTAATGTGAGACTTGGCTTCATCCCATTTTTTTTTTTGGCCTTAATTTTCCCACAACCACACAAATTGACCCTTATAGCATATAACAGGGGGTCAGTGCTGTCCTTAGTCATGAGATAATGAAGGTTCTTCAGGCTATAACTCAGCTTGAGTGGTCTTGATAGTAGTCTGGGCTAAACCTGATGCCTCTGTTCTGAAAACAGCCTTCTACTGTTTCCTTGATTTCCTGTCTTGTTAATATTCCTAATATTTTTATCTCTGTAGGGTTGGGAACTTCTTTTTCTTATCGTTAATGCCAATCCCTGGGATATGTCTGCTGCCTCTTCACCCTAGCTTGGTAGCTAGAACCCTTCTACACGGTGGCAAATTTCCTAGAATGCGGCCCACCTCCTAGCTTCTTTGATCTTCCAATAAAACTCACATCAATGTGCTTTGGTCATCTCTTGGTGTATTCTATTATTTCATGTTGGAATCTCTTGCCCATTCTCATTCTCTTTCTCTCTCTCCATTACTGATTCCTTCTCTGGGCAGACAATATTGCCACTATGTGCATATTGATAGAAAGGATCCAGCAGTGGTGGAAAAACAGATAAAGGAGAAAAGGGACACCTGCCCTCTTTGAGATGATAAGGAAAAATGAAAGTGTGTGTACAAGCGAAGGGGTGACCTATTCACATTTTTTCATAAATTACTAGACAATGTAATCCAACATATTATTTCATAGTTCCATATTCTATAGTTACCACTGCTTAGAGGTCTAGCAGAACTTGAAGTTAGCTCAATTACCTGAAGGTCTAGGCTTCTCCAAATCTATCCTAAGCCACTATAGTTACCTGAGACATGCTTGGACCTGACCTGGAAAATGACACTGAAATTATTGTAATATACTAATGACATATATTCACTGGCACATTTTAGTAGGAAATTTAAGTCTGAACTATCACTCAAATCTTTTTCATTTTTTTTTAAAGATTTTATTTATTTGACAGAGAGAGAGAGATCACAAGTAGGCAGAGAGGCAGGCAGAGAGAGAGAGGGGAGGAAGCAGGCTTTTTGCAGAGCAGAGAGCCTGATGCGGAGCTCGATTCCAGGACCCTGGGATTATGACCAGAGCCAAAGGCAGAGGCTTTAACCCACTGAGCCACCCAGGTGCCCTCTTTTTCATTTTTTCTGCCCAAACAGTTAAACCTAGCTCAAACTATTCCTTTCCTGACCCTGTTGGCTTTGTTCTGGGCCTATAAAATACATCCAGCAATCCCTGTCATCTTATTCAGGTGTAAATAAACACTGGCTGAGTAACTGTACTAGAAGGTAGGTAAACAGTTCCAGCTATGATTATAAATATAGTGTGGGGCTTCCTGTGACTCTCTTCTCCCCTTGCCCGTTAATTGGTCTATATTTAAATTTGTCATGTTTATTAGGAATCCAATTTAAAAGGTGAACACTATGCTTCTTGCACTTGACAATTATATTTAATACTTCTAGTTCCTATTTTACTTTGAAGTCACAAAGTAGTGTCATTCCCCACTTGCTTATAAATGCTTTACATTTTTTCAGTTTTGGCTACCTTCAAAGTAGGAATGTCTGTCTTTTTTGTTTTTGTTTTTGTTTTTCAAATTGAGATATTCCTTTTCTGTTCAGCAAAAATGTTTACATTTAACAATTAAAGTGTTAATGAACTGAGACTATGAAAAATTGAGTAAAGTTGCTGCTATGCTCAAGATATTTTAAAAGTTTATAGACAGCAGTGAAGGTCTCCACAATGAAAAAAAGTATACAAGTGTGATTAGATCTCTTAAAAGGGAGCTGAAAGCCATAATATCAACATGCAAAGATTTTGCCTATAGCAAGTCATCTACATTGTAAATTACGAAGCTCACCCTGGAAGCTGAGCCATTATATCATTGAGATCAATGGGTTAGTGGGTTACTAAATACTCAGCAAATAGTTCTTTACCTTAAATATAATCTTCGGGATTAATTTGAATAGTTTACCAAAGTATACAGTTTAGTGTGAGTCTATTCTCCTGGGAAACATAGAAAATAAGACAAAAATTTTATCTTTCTCACTGATTAAAAGAAATAACAAACTAGATCTCAAAACATAAATCTTCAAATTCCTTCTTTTAAGAATGACCAAGAATTTTGATGGAAATCCGAATGTGCCACCCCACAGTATGTCACTTTGGCAAATAGATTATTTTGAGCTGAAAGCAACTGAGAAACAAGAGATTTAAGAAGAATCATCTGTTTTCCTCCTATCTGCCCAAAAGCAGGGTATAAATTTCCCATTAAAAAGGTGTCCTCTCTGTATTCCAGAGATAGAGTGACTCATCACCAGAGATGGGGAGCTGATGTCAAGATGAGTGTGCATAAATCTTACTAAAATAACTATTATCTTTTGTCAGTTATCTCCTATATTTCCTAGGTACTTTTTTCACAATGATTCATCATTCCTAGAAACGCAAATCCCCCTTTCTTTTTTCTAGTCACTTCTCTGCAATGTAATGTCCTTTGTTAAAAGGATACACAAACCCCTGAATCTAGTAGCTATTGGGGTTCTCATTTCTTTTTTGTGAAGCCTTCAAGCACATAAAAATATTAAAATACAATAAAAATTGTATGTCTTTTGTCATGTTAATCTGTATTTTGTCAGTTTAATTTGTAGGCCTAACCCCTAAATCTAAAAGGGTAGAAGAGGTTCTTTTTTTTTTCCTTTCTTGCAATATACAATGGAAACTTTCATATATATTCAAGAAAGGAATGGAAGATGATATTGTTTTTGTTTGTTTTTTTTTTTTGTTTTGGGAAGATTTTATTGTTAATCTCTGGTCATATTCAGCTACCTAAGGAGATAAGATTTCTTTCTTTCCTTTTTTTTTTTTTTTTTTTTTTTTTTTTTTTTTAGGTTTCATTTTATTTATTTTAGAGAGAAAGAGAGAGAGACTGTATGAGCAGGGAGAGGGACAGAGGGAGAAGGGAAGCAGACTACCTGCTGAGCATGGAGCCCTACTCAAGGCTTTATCTCAAGACCCTGAGATCATGACCAGAGCCAAAACCAAGAGTCAGGTGCTTAACTGACTGAGTCACCCAGGCATCCCAGGAGCCATAATTTCTAAAGGAAATTACTAACACCATTAGTTTTACCCTGCCTTCTTGAAAAGCTTCAGTTGATAACAGTGTCAATATACAGAACTGAATCTTATAATTCTGTTCAAAGTATTTGTAATTATACATACATTCTTAATACACCATGAGCTCATATCCTCTTCTATCAATAAATACTTATTGAGCTTCTATTTGATACTTCTTTCTGGTTAACATGTATAGTCCTTGGCCTTGTGGAGTAACAAGGGCACATGGCTAGCTTAGTCAGTAGAGGATGCAACTTCTGATCTCAGGGGTCATGAGTTTGAGACCCATATTAAACATAGAGATTACTTTAAAAAGTAATATAGTAACACAGACATGAAACAAATTATTATAAGGTAATAAGTATTAGAGTGTCATGGTGTCAAATAAATAACAAATCTGGATTTAGGGAAGGAGAAACTGTATTTGAAAGGATTATTGTAAGGGACAACAGGGACTATCATGTGGGAGAAGGGCAATTACAACAGGAAGTATGCTCTAACTTCTGCAAGCATCTCAAAGATCAGGCAGAAAAGACTATCTTATATAGGAAGAAGTGAACAAAATTAGAAAGAAGTGGCTATGGGATAATACAATGAGTGGATGTATGTGCATAGTAGATCTTGACTAAGACTCCTTGAACAAACTTTAGTCAAGGTCCTCTGAGACCTCTTCTCAACTAGGCTTCAACGTTGGCCCATGAGAACTGCAGATTCTCTGCACAAGTGATTTTATCTACCTGTCTCCACACACATTAAGAGACTGGAACAAACCCTAGCATTATTTCAAATAGTTCAAGGCAGTACTGCTAGGATTATGACCCCAATCACTTTAATTTCCTGTCTGAGAAAGCTCAATGCTGCTAAAAAATGTAATAATGCTCCAATCTTCTCTCTTCTTAGAAGCATCTATCTAAAAAACAAACAAAGAAAAACAAGCAACCCCCACCTCCTAATTGTAAATCCTTCTTTAGTTACTTTGATATGTGTATCTCTTACAACCTAAGATTGTCTTTCTTAAGAACCTGAAAACCATTCTTTTAAAATGTAATCATCAGGAAGAATAGGACCCCTGTCTTCTACTCTGTGTGGCAGGGAAGGAGCCTACCTTTAATAAGTGCCAGTTGGCAGACACAAATGGCCTAATCACATTGAAAATGACCAGGGTCTTACATGCGATTTGTAACTTTTCACTTCCCTGACACTACTTGAGCTCCTCACTCATTCTCCCTTCCCACTTTCTCATTTTCCCTTTGAAATGCCCAGACACCTCTACAAAGGTTACAGTGGAGTCTGTCCCCTACTTCAGTGGAACTATTATATAAAATCCATCTTTAGTGTCTGGCTTATTTTTTTTTTCAATAATTGGAGACTATTTTACCCTGAGGTCAGTCTATTCTAAGGAGGTGCCTTAACATGGATTTGTGCTGGTTTGGACTGATGGTGACTCAAAGTTGAGGGGCCTAGAAAAAGGAGAGAAGCTAAGTTCCATAAAGTAAGACTAAAGGGCATTTTATTCTGATTTATTGATGGAGACAAACAGTTCAGCTAATCATTCATGAGACCAAGAAGGGGAATTTGGAGGACCTCTGTTTGTTATAGGTAAAAAATAGGGACATCTGTGAGTCTTATCTATGCCATGGAGAAAGTGTAGCCCTTTGTGATGAGGGAGCAGGAGGCTGGCTGAGGACAAAGCAAGAGCTGGCGCCTTGCACCCCCCCCCCTTCCATCCGCTCCCCTCCATAGGTGTAGCATTCCTCAGGCACCCCTGACTGCCATAAAATGATAAATAGTTAACTTGCTAAGATCACAATCCTACAAGACAGGAGTCTCCCTTGGTTTGCAAATGTCCTTGAAATTTACAAACAAAGAAGTTACCTTATCAATAGCCCAATTTCCAAAGACACAGAACTCAGTTTCTCAAGCCTAATGTCACCCTCCCCTCCATAAAAACCGAAGGAGGTGGAGGTAGAAGGAAAAGTAAATAAAGTTAAATTTCTTCTAAACCTAAATCTCATTAACAAGGATGTTTGATGGCAGGAATGTAACATTCCACCAGGAGACTCTCAATTGTCTTTACTTAATAGTAACTAAGCCTTCAATATCCTGATAGTATTCTTTGCCCCAATAACCCTTTGTCCTCACCTACCCAACTCCTGCGTATATAACCAACCACCCCTCACAACCCGGGGCGGCCGCATCTCTGCCTGCCCACGGGCCCTGTCCCCGTGCTTTAATAAACCACCATTTTGCACCAAAGATGTCTCAAGAATTCTTTCTTGGTCATCGGCTCCGGACCTCAGCCCACCAAACCTCACCTAGGTTCTAGAACTTCATCATATGGCGCCCAACGTGGGGCTGTGAGTCTTTACATTTGGACTCTGAGCTTCGGTGCAAAATTGGTGAGTACTCTCTCTCCATTTACTCTGATTTCAGGGGCTTTTTCAAGGAGTATGGTCTTATTGGAACACTTGCATGTCAATTGCTCAGGCTGTAATCCTCTAGCCTGTGGCTACTCCACGGGGAGGAGAGCGTCTGCCTTTTGGCTGTAAGCTAGTACCCTGGCCCGAATGGCAATAAGACCCAGAAACTTGATGGCCTCTCTTTATTCCTGTTCTTATAGAAAGTTGTCTCTCTTGGGCACGGGACAGCCACCTAAGTCACCAGGACGGCTGCCAATCTTAAGACTCCCGTGTGAGGTTTCCTCCTGATTGATCTAATGTGATCCCCTCCACATGCCCGGTCTAGCCACTTCTGGCCGCGAGACCTCCACTGGGAGCCGGCCGAAACCAGTACCTGATTGAATTAAAACGCAACCGGGGACCGTTTCCTAGGGAAGTTGGCTGTAAGGACCACATGTGTTGGAATGTCGCTTAGACCATGATGGATTTCAGTCTTTACTGTTTCTCAGAGTGTCTTCTGCAAACCGCCTAAAGCTCCCCTTGCCAAAACTTCTCTAGCATTTCCATGGGTTAATATGGCAAAACAGTATGCAGTCTTCAGGACATACGATAGCATGGCACAAGCGTTTTAGTCCATTCACCAGGCACCCATCAGCAGCCTAGGATGCGATGGGGAAGTGGAGGGATGCTGGCACCCCTCCAGGGCCTTTTATGGCAGGAATGTCTTCCCAGGGAAGGCAGGATGGTGATCAATAGCGATATCTTGAGGGACGCCTCTGGTCGCTTTTGACACACAGGAACCTCTGACCTATCCTGCGTGGGACGCTACCCAGGAGTCAGGGGGGATTTGGTAATGGACCTTCTTTACTTTTCTGGAAGCATGGCCTCAGTAGGCTTCCTCAGTTCCCAAGGACTCTACCTTGGGGTGCCTTTTAACCCACTGGAAATAATTTGGATTGCAAAACTTAGGAAAGGACCGAGCTCCTGTAACACTGCATGGCCTCAGTGGGATCTATCAGTTAGATCTCCTCTGCAGGAAGCAGGGCAAATGGACCTAGGGTGCCTGCATTGCTCATACCTAGGCCTTCATTGCTCTGCACCAGGACCCCAGACTAAGGGGCTTTTGCGGAATGTGTTTGCCCAAATGAGTCAGCTAGTAAACTTTCTCCTGACATATTGGATGGTAATTATGTAAATAAGCCTTCTTCTAGTAAACCCAGGTTGCTGGGCCATCCCTAGCAAAGGGGATTCTGGCTTTATTTCTCTCTGTTTCTCCTAACAGATGTGGGGGCTTCTCCCTCACTCACGTCCCGTGTTAATGGCTATAACTGGAGCCAACTGGGGTTGGTCTAACTCGAGACAGAGACTATAAGGAATATTCCCAAGCAGCTGCCGAAACTCTCTTTGTTTTGGGGAAGTTTCCCTGTGTTCTCTGGCCTGACTTGGACTGCCTAACCCCTCCCCCCTTGCTGGTGGGAAAGCATGGCGTCTGCTCCTCTGTTGGGGCTTATGAGCTCTAAAACTGGGAATCTTTTCTCTGCCTCCTGGCAGCACTTTGTTTCTTCTGTTTCCCCCTTATGTGTTTCTGTACCAACGTGTGTGCAGCCTGCATGACTGGCCTCTAGATCATGCACCACAGCTCCTTCTCTCTTCACTGTAAAGGAGCAAGAAGAGCACCCCTGGACCTAACACTCCCCATTCCAGATCTTCCCACGCATGTCTCAGGTAAACATTCAAAGTGGAGTGGGCCCAGGTGGAACATAAATCACTATTGGAACTAAGTTAAGTTTGTTGGTTTAATTAAGAAAGACGTGTCTTTTAAGTTATCAGCAGTAATGTGAAACTTGGAAGTTTACTGAAGGTTAAATAAGCTTGTGTTATTAAAATTTGTTAGCAAAGAAATGACTAAACTGATGGTTAATTGTCTGTCTCAAAGTTCTAATGGGTAATTGCTGAAGTAGCTTTCAAAGTCTTTGGTAACCTGAAAGTTTTAAAGTTTTGCTTGGATGACAAATGGAATTAAATTATGGACATCTAGGTCTTAACCAAACAGGATAAAATGCTAAGTCGTTAATTACTGAATGTAGGTTTGTGCTTTTGACTTCTTACTGCAAAGAAACTAAGAGTATTTAAATCTGTTGGTAAACTTGTTTGCCACTTAACTGATTCATAAATTTGCCACCTGAAGAATTCTGTTGTAACAGTTCACAATTGGTTAATAACTAAAGGTGTTTCTAAGAATACAAAGTTCTGCTTAGTGTAACTAAGACTGATGGAAATAAAGGGAAACTGTATGTAGGAAAGTAGGAGATATGTAAGAAAGACTTAAGGAATGGGAATACATTTTGTGGAAGGTAAAGGAAGGTAATTTTGTCCTAAATGAGATGGTTGTTTAGAAGGAAATGGCTTGGGACAAAACCTGAATGCAAAGGAAAGTTGTAGAAGGTTTGTGAAGGGAAATCTTCAGAAAAGGAATTTTAGCTATGGTCAAGAATGGATTAAGATTGAAATGAATGGGTTTTAAAGGTACATTGGTACAAGACTGAAATTCTCTGTTCAAAAGGACAATGTTTTCTTAGATCAATTGATCTGCTGTTAAGAAAATGTAAATGGTTTTCTCTTTGCCTGCCCAGAAAAACGAGTTTCTATGTTTTGTTTATCAGGTGTTTAACATCCCTAATTATATTTAGGCATGTGCTTTAAAACTTTCTAAGATTTTAGCAAATGTTGACAGGATTTAAATTGTAAATCTCTTTAACTCAGGCTTTTCCTTGTTATGTGAAGTTGCTCATGAAGTACTACTGAACCAATGATAAGCCTTGGATTACATTTGGGAAAATACTATAACTATTCTAGAGATTCTACGCACTTCCTAAAGTTTTAATGTTTTGAGAGATCACTGCTTGATACTGTAATTATGGAAATGTTATGTGTCACAGAAATTGTAACCTGATTTCCTTGCAGCTAAATTGTAAACTCTCCTCATCAACTCTAACTATATCCATTCTGAGTTTTTGTCATTTATAATTGTTTTAATTCTCTTGTAAAATGAGTTTTATCTTCAAGGAGATTCCTATAAAGGACTTTCAGGACAAATACAGATATTTGATATACTTGAAAATCCTAAAACTGAAATGGGTAAGAATTTCCAAAACGGACTAAAGCCGCATTCACCAGAATTAGTAATATGGGACTAAATGAACTAAAAGATTATAGTGTTGTGTCTCTTAATGTTTTGTCTTACTTTAGATATTGCTGGTTCTTTCTACTGTTTGCTCTTCCAGACTAGGGATACTTTTTCCTTAAGTTATCTGTAACTTACAGAGATGTAAAAGTATTGATTTGCAAACAAATCAAAGCATTCAAATTTTCTCTCTATCTGAACCCTCTGAAACCAAAAGGTCTCAGTAAGTATTCTTTCTTCCATGGCAATCAGTCATTTGCATAAGTTCAATAAGAATCTGTTCTCCTTGTAACAGGAAAGAATTGGAAACACGGGTTATTTTACCAAGGCTTTGACTGGGATGTCATATTTGAAAAGACTCAGATATGACCAGACAGCTTTAAGGAACTAAGGTTGACTTTGTGAAACCTGGAGCCATAAAGCCCCTTGGGACTGTTGGCCTGATACCTTGCTTACAGAGTTCCCAGCAGCCTCACCAGGTGAGTAAAGAATGTCACTCTTTGGTAGGTGCGGAGACTCAGAAGAGGCATTCGCCCAAATTAACAGGTATTGCAGGCATGCCTGATGGCAAGTATGTGGCGTGGCTTCTGGCCCCGAGAGGCTACTAAAAGTTCAACCTAGAGATTCCTTATACAAAGTCCCAGCAAAGCAGATTCTAAAAGATCTATTTGATCACACTCACTGTTCTTGCTGAGCTTATGTAAATAATGGGCCAAGTTTGTTAAAACTGGACCTGTGTCACAAGTGAATTAGTCCTGATTTGGCTATCTCTGTAAATGAGGGTTATTTTAGAGAGAAAAATTATGTTTTAGTAACACGCCTTTATGGGTGTTAAATTCTAGATTTGATTGTCTTTAAATGCTTGTTTACCTAAGCTAAACAATTTGAGGTAAACTTCAGAGAAGTTACACAATAGCTCATTTAGATGATCTTCTTGCTTTTTTATTTTGTGGGGATATTAGCAGACCCCACAGCACATGATTAAACAACTGGAAAAATGGGATTGATTCCCCTGCAAAGGTATAACTTAACTAACACCTTATGTGTGGCTGGGATAATGAAATTGCCTAAAAGCCAACCTATCACACTCCATAGGATTAACTATGGACTTGTGGAGATAATGGATGACCCCACTTTCTTTATGAGTGGATTGGATGATTCATGGGGGGCTCCCCTTATCTCTTGACAAGTTTTCTCCCACTTGGCAATGATCCTCTGTAATCAGGATATTGTTAAGGCTGGACCACTCAAAGGTCTTACTGGTTTTATCCCTTAGTCATATTTATCTTAGAAGTCACCTCTGTTGAGGTGCAATTGCAAACAGATGCTTTAGCGAAACTTAGAACAGCCCTCCTCATAAAAAGAGCCTCAAAGCTCACTATGGGACAGTCCCTGACTGTAATGATGTCACATCAGGTCCAGATTTGTCTTAGAAGCCAAAGGCCACCGATGGATGATGTAGGCCAACTAATTAAATATTGGACTATACTTACAGATATGCCAGAAATAATACTTAAAACTTGTCAAACTTTAAACCTAGTTACCTGTATGCCTGAACCTGACCTGTACTCCTTTCTCTATAGAGCAAAAAAGGTTATTGATCTTGCTTACTCTATCTGGCCAGATTTAAGATGCCCCTGTTAAAAATATGAATGACAGTTTGTTTTCTGATGACAGTAGTTTTCATAGAAAAAATAAAGAAAAGCTAGGTGTGCCAAAGTGCTCACTAGCACTTTTCAATTGCCAAAGTCTAAGAATTAACATTTATACTGACTCCAAATATGCTTTCCTGGTACTACATGCCCATGGAGCTATTTGGAAGGAAAGGGGATTGCTATCAAGCCATAACTCCCCAATCAAATATGGGCCTAAGTTACAAAACCCTCCTTATCACTATACTGAAGATGGCATATATCAGATCCGGGATACATATTTGTGGTTCACACCCACGATTGGACAGCTCAGTTAAAAGGCAGTTTTATGCTGGGAACAAAGGAATCATACGAGTGGTACTTGGGCAAATAACACACGATGTCTAGGATGGCTCACTAGAAATGTGTTCCCAAGTAATAGTACTCCAGGCTACTGACTGGTTTGCTACTGACTGGGCAAGGTGACCTGGCATCAGATGGCCAGCTCCAAACGGAAACCCACTGGATATGTGGAACCAACCTGTGGCCCTGGCTTCCTCCAGGGTAGATAGGTCGCTGTACCTTAGGATTTGCCTGGATTCATGGGCGCATTACTAAAACCATTACAACTCCAGCTAATCTCCCCAACTTGAAACAAAGATGGACACGATCTGTTTTTAAATGGTATAATCACTTAGCATCCATTTTTGTTCCATCTGCGGGACTAGAGGATGTCATGTGGCATGTAGAAGCCCTTAATAAATATACTACAAAGGCACTCAATGATCCACTAAATGGCATCTCCCAGCTTAATACCGAAGTGTCACAGATATGCAAGGCAGTCCTACAAAATAGGCTGGCCTTGGATGTCCTGACAGCAGCCCAGGGTGGCACATGTGCAATTATCAAGACAGAATGTTGCGTATACATCCCAGACTATCACAAAAATGTCACAGGAATAATAAAGGATATGAACACCCAGATTAAGGCCCTACAAGATCCCTCTCTCTCTCTCAGTAAATGGTTAAGTTCCTAATTTGAAGGAGGACTATGGCCAAATCTCCTTTTCGGGCTTCTTATTCTTATCGCCTTATTAATCTTAATATGTGGCTTTGTTCCATGTTTCTCTACTTGGTGCCGAGACTCCATTGCTACAATGACTACACCACAGCAGACGATCCTTGTCGCGCGCGAGGACGCCTCTTCACTGTCAGCGCTGGATTCAGCTGCCTCCACCTTTGTAACTCCCTTATACGTTCCTACCCTGATCAATATTGACCTGAGCAGGTAGGGACAGCTCTACGCCCCTATTCAGCACGAAGAAGTTACAGAAGATGAGACCTTCCACCTTCAACCACCTTAAAGATTTAAGGGTCAAAATTGTTCAGGGGGGAATGATGAGGGAGCAGGAGGCTGGCTGAGGACAAAGCAAGAGCTGGCGCCTTGCACCCCCCCCCTTCCATCCGCTCCCCTCCATAGGTGTAGCATTCCTCAGGCACCCCTGACTGCCATAAAATGATAAATAGTTAACTTGCTAAGATCACAATCCTACAAGACAGGAGTCTCCCTTGGTTTGCAAATGTCCTTGAAATTTACAAACAAAGAAGTTACCTTATCAATAGCCCAATTTCCAAAGACACAGAACTCAGTTTCTCAAGCCTAATGTCACCCTCCCCTCCATAAAAACCGAAGGAGGTGGAGGTAGAAGGAAAAGTAAATAAAGTTAAATTTCTTCTAAACCTAAATCTCATTAACAAGGATGTTTGATGGCAGGAATGTAACATTCCACCAGGAGACTCTCAATTGTCTTTACTTAATAGTAACTAAGCCTTCAATATCCTGATAGTATTCTTTGCCCCAATAACCCTTTGTCCTCACCTACCCAACTCCTGCGTATATAACCAACCACCCCTCACAACCCGGGGCGGCCGCATCTCTGCCTGCCCACAGGCCCTGTCCCCGTGCTTTAATAAACCACCATTTTGCACCAAAGATGTCTCAAGAATTCTTTCTTGGTCATCGGCTCCGGACCTCAGCCCACCAAACCTCACCTAGGTTCTAGAACTTCATCATTTGCAATAAGCCAATTCTGAGAACACACACAAAAAAGTGGGGGGAATGTCTTAACTGTTGATGTTTTCCAGGATCACAGAGCTCAGGTAACATTCACCATTGTCAGTGGGAATACATTGCAGGACATCCATTTTTGTTCAGGAATTAGGAAAAAAAAAAAAAACCCAGTCTGGTGATACATAAGTTGTTTGCTGAATGATGGGTTGGAATAAGCCAAATAAATGATGCTAGGGTAGAAAATATTAGCCTATGGTGTTACTAATTAATGCCTGGGTAAGGCATATCGAGTTCAGCCTTCCTATATATGTATATGTGTGTATGTGTGTGTGTTTGTCTGTGTGTATATATATATATATATATATATATATATATATATATATAATGAGAGAACTAAGATATGTGGTGACAATGGTAAGCTTTACCTGAGCTCTGGTGCTTCTGGAAAACAGGAAGGTTGAGAAATTCCCCCACCCTTTGTGTTCCAGGAAATGGCTTACTATGAAGAAGCTCCTTTACTATATGATTTAGATAGAACTCACTGACACCCTCTTGTTTACATATGACAAGGTCAGACACAGACTCTCCAAATTCTAATTCTTTGTCTCATAATTGATTAGTTGAACTGTTTTTTCCTCCACTTATCAATGGGAACAAAATGCTTATTCATCAAATTTTAGTAAAGTTTCTTTCTTTCCCCCACATCCCTGAACTTGACCCATCCTCAGACAGCTGGCATACAGCCTTCTAAACCAGAGAACCATGCTGCCTTAGGATAAAACATTTTATGATCTATCTACTATCAGATAGTATGATCCTTTCATCCCACTTCTTTACAGTTTGCTCCTGTATAAAAGAAAAACCCTTCCTGCCTAACTCTTGAGACTTGCAGATCTTAGTGTCACAGTGTTCTCCCTATTTCAATAGTTTATTTTTCCTCATACACTAATGCTTTTGTATAAAGTCTCTCCTTTCTATGTTCAGAGATGGTTTTTATTTCATGGTATCTAGAGATATAGGCAGGGGACATATCACAGAGCCTTCCACTCTAAGGCAATAGTAAGGCACTAAAGGTTTGGTAAGAGAAAGAGAGATTAGATTTGCATTATGAAAAATCTTTCATGCCTAAGGGATGAGAATGGATTTCTGCCTTGGCCCTTCATGTGGTTTGTGGGGCTTTTACTGAGGAGAGAAAGAAGATTGTGATGAGAAGAGGTGATACATTCACTTTGAACATGCTAAATTTGAGGTGACCTGGAGATAATCAGCTAGAGTAGGATGTGATTCTGAATCTTGAGGGAAAGATGTATATTATAAAATTAACAGCATATGCATTATCATCAAAATCGTAGAGTAGACATCTTTCAACTTCATACTATAATATATAGTACTCTTCTCTTTTAGTTCCAGTCTTCCCTAGATCTTCTTGCTCCAACTTTACCCTCTATTTTTATGTCTCTTTGTTCTTCCTTATTTAAGATATATGAACACTGATGTATATAAGCCATAAAATCTAACTCTGCATCAATGAAAATCTAGATGAAATTTGCTATTCCTCTCAAGCCATATAGCTTCATTTAGCATATTTAAGTAGCTGCTAATTGCTCTCCTCATAATGAAATTGAATAAGTATCAAATTATGTTTGATACTTTTTAATGATACAATAGTATTTAACATAAGTGTCTCCATCATCTTTAGTCCTAGTGTGGGTAGTGGAACTAAAGAATTCCTAAGGGCTTTACTAGATACTAAATTGGAAGTCATGAAGCATAAGAAATCCAGAAATATAAGAATGAAAGATGAAGAAAAATGGAAGAGTTTAGAGGATAAGATAAAAGAAAAATAAAGAAGGAACAAAAGCAAAAATCATTAAAGCACCCATAATGGGGACTTTAAAGGGTTATAGTGGTTGGTGATAGTGATATTCATGTCACGACACTCCCAATGCCTTAACAGTAGCAAAAATTTAATTTTAAAGCAATTTAGTAAATATTGGAAAATGACTGTCATGGTAGCCCAGTTTGACAAGAGTCACTCTTTTAGATCTTTGCCATCCTGTGACTACAGAACAGGCCAATTTTTACCTTAAGAACAAAATGATGGATTTGGGGGGCAAGATGGCAGAGACGTAAGAGACCCTGTTTCAACTGGTCCCATATAGTAAGCTAAATATCTACCATAACACTCTGAACACCCATGAAATCAGCCTGAGGTGTAGATTATATGCATTTGGATCTCGATGGGGGGCAGAAGACACCAGTGGAGAGGTAAAACAGTGTGGGAATGCTTGGAGTGATATCAGAGGATAAACAGAAGGGTGGAGGAACCACCAGAAGTGATAATTGGAAAGTACTACCCCAATATGAAAGTGCCCTGTGATTGGAGATCAGCATTAACTTGGAGTCTAGTTAAAAGCATTCAAAAAGAGCAAGAGATCTTGTTGCAGAACCTGGACTGGATCCTGGCAGAAGAACCAAGTGGCACTCAGAGACATTGGAGAATCAGCGTTTATTTAACACTGGTGGGCTCAGATGAGGTTGTACTCCAAAAGTCTGAGTTGCAAGCACAAGCAGGCATGGGGATTTATACCCTTCTCTACTTTTGCGTACTTGGGTACTTTTGGTATGTGCAGGAAATGGGGTAGGAAAGAAGAACCTGGAAGGGCTTTGAGACAGGGACTGGAATTCCTTTGCTGGTTTGGTCAGCCATCTTAGAGTAGTTTTTCCCTATCACCCCCCCCCTTTGATGCCCCTTTAAACACCTAGTTAAGAGGGCATCATTATCCTCTATTACCATGGCCCTGCAAGGCTAGTATTTGGTCAGTGGCTTGTCTGGTAATAATGTTTTCTATGAGCTTAGCAATCCATCTTAAGGTTCCTAAGGCTGCCCAATAAGCAATAACAATAACAAGTTTCTGGGAGAAAGTTCAGTCAGAAGGGGGAACAATGTAAATCCAACTCCTGAGGTGAGGGTGTTGCTGTCATGTTGACAATAGCCAGGGACCATGGTGAACAGATGCCCATCAGTCGGTGGGGTCTCATCAAAGGTGCAGCCAGAGCAGGTCTGTAGGATATGGTTGGGCTTTCCATGGTTGATTCATCCAACTGGTGAGGGCCTTCTATGCTCTAGAGTGGTGGTCCCATTTGGTGACACCTAACACCCTAAGAGCTGTAGGGGTGTTTAGAACAATAGTGTGGGGCCCTGTCCACCATGGTTTGAGGGGGCCCTATCTAAAGCTCCTCGGGAGATGCACCTTCAAGTTTTTCCTGGGGCTTGGAGGTGTTGGGACACCTCTAAGTTTCCAATCTGTTTGAAGTCTCCTCTAAGCCTACTTGCTATGGAGAGTGGCCTGCCATAGAGCTTTTCAGGTGAATTATAGCTGTGAAATCTTTTAAATCCAGTAGACTAGAATAAACAATATCAATGACCTCCAACAGTTATGTTCCACAGAAGTACGATGTTCAAGTCCAGGCATAAGGGCAGCTGGATTTTAAAGTATGACAGGTTTTAGGTATTATTTCAGGTATCTCTATCAGTGTAGCCTGGTATTTAATAAGTTGGCCTCTGTCATCCATTGGTGGCCTTTGGTTTCTAAGACAAATCTGGACCTGATGTGAAATCATTACAGTCAGGGATTGTCCCGTAGGGAGCTTTGAGGCTTCTTTTATGAGGAGGGCTGTTCTATGCTTAGCTAAAGCCTTTGTTTATAATTGTAACTCAATAGAGGAGGCTTCAAGGATAAATATGACTAAGGGATGAAACCATTAAGAAGCCTTTTTCTTGAGTGGTCCAGCCTTAACAATATCCCAACTACAAAGGATCACTGGAAAGTGGGAGAAAACTTGTCAAGAGGTAAGAGGAGTCCCACATACATCATCCAATCCAATCATAAATAAATTGGGGTCATCTGTTATCTCCACAAGTCCATAGTTAATCCTATGGGGTGCGGTATGCTTCTGTTTTTTAAGCAATTTTTTATTTAGCTCCACAGAATTGGTTAAGTTGATAGTTAAGTTACACAATTGTTGGGGAATTAATCCCATTTTCCAGTTGTTTAAATAATTATATGCCCATGGTTTATTTAGATCTTTGCCATCCTATGACTATAAAATAGGCCAATTTTTATTTATCTCCACAGAATAATCAACAGAAGATTGTCTATATATGAGTAACTGTGTTAATTTATCTTAAGTTTACCTCTAGTTGTCTAGTTTATGTAAACAACAAACATTTAAGGACAATAAAATCTATAACTCAACATCCACAAAGGTGTGTTACTGAAACATAATTTTTCTCTCTAAAATAACCCTCATTTCCAGAGATAGCCAAATTAGGACTAATTTATTTGAAAAACAAGTCCAGTTTAAGCAGATTTGGTCTAATTATTTTCATAAGATCAGGAAGAAGAGTGAGTGATCATATAAATCTTTCAGAATCTGCTTTGCTGGAACTTTTTTTTTTTTCTTAAATGAAGATTAACAGCTTTATTGAGATATATTTCACATGCCATAAATTTCTCTCCTTTAAAGTGTCAGTTTGATGATTTTTAGCATATTCACAGAGTTGTAAAACCATCATCACAATCTAATTTTAAAACATTACCAACTGCCTTTTGATGAATGCTTTTGGTCACAAATGGGACTGAGAAATAAAGTATGCAATATAGCCCTACTGTAGGAGACACAACTTAAATTATAAAAGATTATAATGATCAACAAACATAAAACAGTAACATATATACTAGTCCTAAATTATGTTCTTTTTTTGTTTTGTATTAAAGTGACACACCATCCTATTTTTTTTTTATATATATCTGAAAACATGCTTTGCTGGAACTTCTTATAATAAATCTCTAGGTTGAACTTTTAGTATCCTCTCCAGGCCAGAAGCCAAGCCAAGTACTTACTGTCAGACATGCCTGCAATACCTGTAAATTTGGGCAAATTCCTCTTCCTGAGGATGCCAAAGTATCCTGAGGTTCCTGCACCTGCCAGGAAGTAACATTGTTTACTCACCTGGTGAGGCTTCTGGGCATTCTGTAAGCAAAGTACCAGGCTAACAGTTCCAAGGGGCTTTATGAATCCAGGTTTCATAAAGTCAACCTTAGTTCCTTAAAGTTGTCTGGTCATATCTGAGTCTATGCATGTCTTCCTCAAATATGACATTCCAGTCAAAGCCTTGGTAAAATAACCAATGTTTCCAATGGTGTCCTGTTACAAGGAGAACAGATTCTTATTAAACTTATCCAAATTACTGATTTCCGCGGAAGAATATTTACTGAAACCATTTGAGTTTCAGAAGGTTCAGATAGAGAGAAAAGTTGAATGCTTTGATTTGTTTACAAATGAATATTTTTACATTTCTGTAAGTCACAGATAAGTAATTTTTTCCTTAGTGTGGACGAGCAAACATTAGAGAATGAGCAATGTCTAAAATAAGAGACATAATATTATAATCTTTTAGTTCATTTAGTCCCATGTTACTAATTCTGGTTTAGTTTGAATGCAGCTTTAGTTAGTTCTGGAAATTCTTATTCATTTCAGTTCTGATCTTAAAGACATTGAATACCTGTGTTGTCCTGAAAGTACTTTTTATGAATCTCCTTTAAGGTGAAACCCATTTTACAAGAGAATTAAAACAATTATAAATGACAAAAACTCAGAATGGATATGGTTTAAGAGTTGATGAGATGAGAGTTTACAATATAGCTGGCAAGAAAATCAGGTTATTTCTGTGGCACATAACACTTCAATAATTAAATATCAAATGATAACCTTATCAAAACATTAAACTTTAGGAAATGTATAGAACCTCTAGAATCATTATAGCATTTACACAAATGTAACCCAAGGTTTCTCATTTGTTTAGCAGTACCTCCTGAGTAACTTAGCATACCAAGGAAAAGCCTTATGAGTTAAAGGGATTTCATTTACAATTTAAATCTTGTCAACATTTGCTAAAAATCTTAGAAAGTTTTAAAGTGCATGCCTAAATATAATTAGGGATGTTAAACACCTGATATAGGTGAAATGTGGAATTTTTTTTTTCTGGACAGGCAAAGAGGAAACAAATCTTTATGTTTACTTCTTAACAGCAGATCCATTAACCTAAGAAAACTTTGTCCTTTTAAACAGAGATAAAACCAGCTTTCTATACCACTGTCTTTTTAAAAAATTCATTTCAATATTAGTCCATTGTGACTAAATTTAAAATTATTTTTCGGAAGATTTCCCTTCACAAACCTTCTACAACTTTCCTTTGCATTTAGGTTTTGCCCCAAGCCATTTCCTTCCAAACAACCATCTCATTTAGAACAAAAAAATGCCTTCTCTTCTTTTTTTAATTTTTTTAATTTTTTTATTTTTTATTTATTTTTATTTTTTCAGTGTAACAGTATTCATTATTTTTGTACCACACCCAGTGCTCCATGCAATCTGTACCCTCTCTAATACCCACAACCTGGTCCCCCCAACCTCCCACCCCCTGCCCCTTCAAAACCCTCAGATTGTTTTTCAGAGTCCATAGTCTCTCATGGTTCACCTCCCCTTCCAATTCCCCTCAACTCCCTTCTCCTCTCCATCTCCCCATGTCCTACATGCTATTTGTTATCTCCACAAATAAGTGAAACCATATGATATTTGACTCACTCTGATTGACTTATTTCATTCAGCATAATATCTTCCAGTCCTATCCATGATGCACTCCCTTTCCTTATATCTTTCTTACATATCTCCTACTTTTCCACATAGAGTTGTTTCCCTTATTTCCATCAGTCATAGTTACAATTAGCAGAATTTTATACTCTTAGAAACACCTTAACATCTAGTGATGGCTTAGTATTAACCATTTTTGAACTGTTACAACAAAATTCTTTAGATGGGAAATTTATGAATCAGTTAAGCACAAAACATGTTTATCAACAGATTTAAATATCATTAGTTTCTTTGCAATAGAAAATCAAAGGCACAAAACTATGTCCAGTAACCAATGCTTTAGCACTTTATTTCATTTGGAAAAGACCTAGATGTCCAAAATTTAATTCCATTTGTCATCCAACCAAAACTTTAAAATTTCAGGTTACCAAATACTTTGAAAGCCATATTAACAATTACCCATGAAAACTTTCAGACAATTAACCATCAGTTTAGTCATCACTTTGCTAACAAATTTCAACAGAGATAATAAGCTCATTTAACCTCCAGTAAACCTTAATAGAATAAAAGTTTTACATTTACCACTGATAACTTAAAAGACACATCTGTCTCAACTAAACCAACAAACTTAGTTTAAATGCTGAAATACGTTCCACCAGAATCTTCCCCATGGTCAATTTTCACCTGAGCCCTGTGGGAAAATCTGGCGTGGGTGGTGTTAGGTCCTGTGGGTGTTCTTCTTGCTCCTTGACCACGGTGCCTGAGGCACTGAGGATGGTCTGGAAGCCAGTAATGCAGGCCGCACCCAGGGTGTTGCAGAAACAGGAAAAAGGGTGAGGGGGAGGCAGAAAAGACAATGTGCTGCCAGAGGGCAGAGGAAGGGTTCCCTCTTCAGATGATTCTCAGATCCAAAGGAACAGGCAGCATGTTTTCCCACCAACAAGGGTGGGGATAGACAATCCATATTGGGCCAGAGAAGACAGGGAATTTATGAAGGACTTGGTCCCAACATTGGATTTTGGTAAGAACTGGGGCCCTAGGACCCAGTCAGACCCACCAGTGAGGGTGGAAGGGGAGACTGACTGATCACCTCCCAGAGACCTCTTAGAGGTCTCACAGGTAGGGCTTCCCGTGGCGGGGGTGAGGTCCTTCAGGTCAGGAACCCCCATAAGGAGAGACAGGAAAGAATTTCCAGAAGGAATTCCACAGGTCAGGGCATCCTGGAGGGGAGAAACTATAATAACTTTGGAAGTTTTGGCAGCTGCTTGGAAATATTCCTTAAAGTCTCCATCTCGAGTTAGACTAACCCCAGTTGGCTCTAGTTATAGCCATTAACCTGGGAAATGATGGAGGGAGAAACCCCACATCTTTTGGGAGGAACAGAGATAAAGTCAGAGTCCCCTTTGCTAGGAATGGCCTGTGCATCCTCCAGCAACCTGCGTTTATTAGAAGAAGACTTATTTAGATAATTACCATCTAATATGTCATGAGGGAGTTTACTAGCTGACCCATGTGGGAAAACGAATTCTGCAAGAGGCCTGTTGCAGGTCCTGGTGTAGAGCAACGAAGGTATCCTAGGTTCATGTGCCCTGTTTTCTGCAGAGGAGATCTAACTGATCTACTGAGGCCATAGAGTGTCCCAGGAGCTCAGTCCTTCCCTAAGTTTTATGATGCAATTTGTTTCCAGCAGGTTAAAAGGCACTCCAAAGTAGAGAAGGTAACGTCCTTGGGAACCAAAGAAGTCTACTGAGGCCATGCTCCCAGCAAAGTAAAGAAGGTCCATTATCAAATTCCCCCTGATTCCTGGGTGGCATCCCACGCAGGACATGTCAAAGATTCCAGTATGTCAAAAGCGACTGGAGGCTTCCCTCACATAAGACATCACTAATGATCATGATTTTGCCTTCCTGTGAAGGCACTCCTGCAGTAAAAGGCCCTGGAGGGGTGACAGCACCCCTCCCCTACACCATCGCATCCTAGGCTGCAGATGGGTGTCTTATGAGTGTACTATAATACCGTACCATACCATGCCATCATCTGTCCTGATGATTGCATACTGTTTTGCCATTTTAACCCATGGAAACACTAGAAAAGTTTGGCAAGGGGAAATGACCCAATTTTGTAGCTCTAAGTAGTTAGTTGAGGACACTGACAAGAAACAGTAAAGACTGAAATCCATCATGGTCTATGCAACATTCCAACACATGTGGTCCTTACAGCAAACATCCCTAGGAAATAGTCCCCAGTTGTGTTTTAATTCAGTCGGGTACTAGTTTCCAGTGGTGGTTCCATGGCCGGAAGTGGCCCGACCAGGGATGTGGAGGGGATCATATTAGATCAATCAGGAGGAAACCTCACATGGGAGTCTTAAGATTTGCAGCTGTCCTGGTGGCTTAGGTGGTTGTCCTGTGCCCAAGACAGACAACTTTATATAAGAACAGGAATAAAGAGAAGGCATCAAGTTTCTGGGTCATATTACCATTCTGGCCAGGGTACTGACTTCCAGCCAAAAGGCAGACATTCTCCCCGTAGAGCAGCCACAGGCTAGAGGATTGCAGCCTGAGCTATTGACATGAAAGTGTTCCAATAAGACCATACTCCTTGAAAAGTTCCTGAAATGAGACTAAAGGAAAAGGAGAGAAAGTACTCACCGATTTTTGCACCGAAGCTCAGAGTTCAAATGTAAAGACTCACAGCCCTATGTTCAGATGCCAAAGGATGAAGTTTTAGAATATAAGTGAGGTCCAGGGGAGTGGGGTCGAGAGCTGATGACCAAGAAAGAATTCTTGAGACTTCTTTGGTGCAAAATGGTGGTTTAAAACATGGGGACAGGACTCATGGGCAGAAAGATCCTCTTCTCCCTTGACTGTTATCCCAAAGAACACCTGGGTGCCTCTTAGCCTTAGCTAGTCTGTATGAATGCCAAACTGGCACCACGAAGTGGCTCACCTTAGACCCTATGAGGTCATTGTGGAGGCAGGTTAGGGCCACTCAGACTCCATAGGCTTCTGAGGACCCTAATGGTGCCTAACCATGGAGCCACAGAATCAGTCCGCCCGCAAGCCAGGTCAAACTGCACATTCACTCACACATTCACACCAAAGTTATTATAGTTTCTCCCCTCCAGGATGCCCTGACCTGTGGAATTCCTTCTGGAAATTCTTTCCTGTCTCTCCTTATGGGGGTTTCTGACCTGAAGGACCTCACCCCCGCCACGGGAAGCCCTACCTGTGAGACCTCTAAGAGGTCTCTGGGAGGTGATCAGTCAGTCTCCCCTTCCACCCTCACTGGTGGGTCTGACTGGGTCCTAGGGCCCCAGTTCTTACCAAAATCCAATGTTGGGACCAAGTCCTCACCTACCAAGTCTCCTCTGAGTCCGGGTGGAAACAGCGGAGAGAGCCAGCCTGAGGTGATTGGGCAGGAGACTGCCAAAAATCAGGCAGGGCGTGCCATCTCCCTTACAATCCCTCATTCTGTCACTACCCTGCCATTTCCCCAAACCGGTGGCAACAATGGGCCAGCACGGTTGGGTTTCCCCATCAGGGAACCAAATGTTCTGGAACCTGGACTGGATCCTGGCAAAAGAACCAAGCGGTGCTTGGAGACTTTGGAAGATCAGAGGTTTATTTAACATCAGTGGGCTCAGAAGAGGTTATTCTCCAAAGGTCTGAGCCCCAAGCACAAGCAGGGAGGGAGATTTATACCCTTCTCTACTTCCGCATACTTGGCACTTTTGGCGCGTGCAGGAAACAGGGTAGGAAAGAAGAACCTGGAAGGGCTTTGAGACAAGGATTGGAATTCCCTTGATGGTTAATCGTAAGGGGAAATTGGTGAAACTGGGCAGTCACGGGCATGGGCCTAAGCTCACAGACCCAGGACTGCCAATGCCAGCAACCACCCATGCCATAGAGAGTGTGGAGGCAGAGCCTCAATTTCCTGATCCTTGAGCCCCCAGCATTGTGTGGCTTACTCAACCTCTCAGCTGGGCACACTTGTGCTCCAGGATGAGGGAGTCTGGTGAGTGCTCTTTAGAACCATAGCTTTTTGCTCTCTGTGCTCACTGCTCAACTGGGATCTGAACCACACCCCCCACTTGTGCCTGAGAATGCTCCATGCTGGTGCTAACCAGTGGTCTCTAGGACCAGAACACTCCCAGCCCAGCACAACTATGAGGTCTGGACCCCAGACAGCAGAACCAGCAAAGGCAGTCACTGGAAGTAGGCTCCCTGGACCAATATCACACACGGTTTTAGTGGCATAGGGTTGCAGAGACAAGTAGAAGCTTCCAGCAACCCCTGAGATGGTGGCTGGGTGCATGCACTGCCTGTGGGGAGTTGCAGAAGGGGAGTTTGTGTGTTCCAGACCATCCAGAGGGGAGCAAAATGAGGCTTCTCTCTGAGGCAGCAGTCTGGATGCAGTTTGTTTTTCACTAAACCTCCAAAAAGCTGCAAAAAGCTGCCAAAGAATAAAAACACCCAAAGATCAAAAGCCTGAAAAACCAGTTTCAAGAGATCAACCCCTTGATAGGGGGAAGAACAACTCTACTCAGTCAAGACTGACTGAAAAACAACACAGCAGGCCGCTCCCCCAGAAAGCAAGCCAAAAGAACATGGAGACAATCACAAGCTTCCCTTAAAACTGTAAAACCCCAGCATCAGAAGAAAATAATATATTAAGCTACTGGTATTGCCCTAAAACCTGTATATTTCATAGATACAAGTTTTTTCCTATTTTTTTTATTTCTTTTCAGCATAACAGTATTCATTGTTTTTGCACCACACCCAGTGCTCCATGCAATCTGTGCCCTCTCTAATACCCACGACCTGGTTCCCCCAACCTCCCACCCCCCGCCCCTTCAAAACCCTCAGATTGTTTTACAGAGTCCATAGTCTCTCATGGTTCACCTCCCCTTCCAATTTCCCTCAACTCCCTTCTCCTCTCCATCTCCCCTTGTCTTCCATGTTATTCCCTATGCTCCACAATAAGTGAAACCATATGATAATTGACTTTCTCTGCTTGACTTATTTCACTCAGCATAATCTCTTCCAGTCCCATCCATGTTGCAACAAAAGTTGGGTATTTATCCTTTCTGATGGAGGCATAATACTCCATAGTGTATATGGACCACATCTTCCTAATCCATCCGTCTGTTGAAGGGCATCTTTGTTCTTTCCACAGTTTGGCAACCATGGCCATTGTTGCTATAAACATTGGGGTACAGATGGCCCTTCTTTTCACTACATCTGTATCTTTGGGGTAAATACCCAGGAGTGCAATGGCAGGGTCATAGGGAAGGTCTATTTTTAATTTCTTGAGTAATCTGCACACTGTTCTCCAAAGTGGCTGCACCAAGTTTAATTCCCACCAAGAGTGGAAGAGGGTTCCCCTTTCTCCACATCCTCTCCAACACATGTTGTTTCCAGTCTTGCTAATTTTGGCCATTCTAACTGGTGTAAGGTGTTATCTCAATGTGGTTTTAATATGAATCTCCCTGATGGCTAGTGATGATAAACATGTTTTCATGTGTCTGATAGCCATTTGTATGTCTTCATTGGAGAAGTGTCTGTTTATATCTTCTGCCCATTTTTTAAAATTTGATTGTCTGTTTTGTGTGTGTTGAGTTTGAGGAGTTCCTTATAGATTCTGGATATGAACCTTTTGTCTGTACTGTCATTTGCAAATATCTTCTCACATTCCATGGGTTGCCTCTTTGTTTTGTTGACTGTTTCCTTTACTGTGCAGAAGCTTTTGATCTTGATGAAAGCCCAAAAGTTCATCTTCGTTTTTGTTTCCTTTGCAACTTTTTTTTTAATTTGATCTAACTATTCTTGTTCTTAATTTTTTTGACCTATTTACCATTACAACTAGGGGCTTAATAAAACATATTCCATAATAACCTTTTAATTTGAACTTTTTTCAAACATATACCTGTGTTTTACTTTTTCTTTTCTATTTTTTAATATACATATAGATATAAGCTTCAGGGTAATTATCTTTCCCTAATCAATACTACTCCTATATATAAACAACTGTTAATCTCCCTTTATCTCTGGAAAGTTGAGTCCTTTAACAAAGATATCAAGCCACACCCAGGAAGAATCAAAATAAGCTTCCTCACACACATTGAGGATTTATAACGACCCTCCCATCTTTTTCTTCTCTCAGTATTTCTGTGTTTTTCTTTTTGTTCTGGTATTATATAAATCCTATCCTTGGGGTTCATTTTGGCTTGGTTCTTTTTTTTCCCCTTGTCATTAACATTTGTTGGTCTTTCTGTATGTGTGTTTTTGTTTCTTTATCTTATAACCTTACTTTTGGGGACCATTCTGCTGGGTTTTCTCTTTCTCTCTCTCTCTCTCTGTCTCTCTCCAGCGCACGCGCACACGCATGCGCTCTCTTGCTCTCTCACTCTTTCTCTTTCTTTTTTTTTTTTTTTCCTTTTATTCTTTTTGTTGGTGATTTCCCATTGCTCAGAAGCGTTCAATGGTGCAAATTGCCTGGATCGTGGTTGATATATACAGCTATACATCCCCTCAACCACCTCTCACCAAAAAGACTAGGAGGAGGAATACCCAAAAGAAGAAAAAGATTTAGAGACTGTGCCCTATCCATCAGAACTATTGGATATGGACTTATACAGTATGTCAGAAAGAGAATTCAGAGTAGCAATTAACTAGGCAATGGCTAGGTTGGAGAAAACCATTAGTGACAATATAGAATTTCTTTTTTTTTCTTTTCTTTTAATTGTTAATTTTTAATTTTTTATAAACATATATTTTTATCCCCAGGGGTACAGGTCTGTGAATTGCCAGGATAACACACTTCACAGCACTCACCAAAGCACATACCCTCCCCAATGTCCATAACCCCACCCCCTTCTCCCAAACCCCCCTCCCCAGAGCAACCCACAGTTTGTTTTGTGAGATTAAGAGTCAGTTATGGTTTATCTCCAACCCAATCCCATCTTCTTTCATTTATTCTTCTCCTAATCGCTTAAGCCCCCATGTTGCATCATTAATTCCTCATATCAGAGAGATCATATGACAGTTGTCTTTCTCCGCTTGACTATTTTCACTAAGCATGATACACTCTAGTTCCATCCATGTTGTCGCACATGGCAAGATTTCATTTCTTTTGATGACTGCATAGTATTGCATTGTGTATATATACCACATCTTCTTTATCCATTCATCTGTTGATGGACATCTAGGTTCTTTCCATAGTTTGGCTATTGTGGACATTGCTGCTATAAACATTCAGGTGCACGTGCCCCTTCGGATCACTACGTTTGTATCTTTAGGGTAAATACCCAGTAGTGCAATTGCTGGGTCATACGGCAGTACTATTTTCAACATTTTGAGGAACCTCCATGTTATTTTCCCGAGTGGCTGCACCAGCTTGCATTTCCACCAACAGGGTAGGAGTGGTCCCCAGTGTAGGAGGGTTCCCCTTTCTCCACATCCTCGCCAGCATCTGTCATTTCCTGACTTGTTAATTTTAGCCATTCAGATTGGTGTGAGGTGATATCTCATTGTGGTTTTGATTTGTATTTCCCTGATGCCGAGTGACATGGAGCACTTTTTCATGTGTCTGTTGGCCATCTGGATGTCTTCTTTGCAGAAATGTCTGTTCATGTCCTCTGCCCATTTCTTGATTGGATTATTTGTTCTCTGGGTGTTGAGTTTGCTAAGTTCTTTATAGATTTTGGACACTAGTCCTTTATCTGATATGTCGTTTGCAAAAATCTTCTCCCATTCTGTCAGTTGTCTTATGGTTTTATTAACTGTTTCCTTTGCTGTGCAAAAGCTTTTGATCTTGATGAAATCCCAATAGTTCATTTTTGCCCTTGCTTCCCTTGCCTTTGGCGATGTTCCTAGGAAGATGTTGCTGCGGCGGAGGTTGAAGAGGTTGCTGCCTGTGTTCTCCTCAAGAATTTGGATGGATTCCTTTCGCACATTAAGGTCCTTCATCCATTTTGAGTCTATTTTTGTGTGTGGTGTAAGGAAATGGTCCAATTTCATTTTTCTGCATGTGGCTGTCCAATTTTCCCAACACCATTTATTGAAGAGGCTGTCTTTTCCATTGGACATTCTTTCCTTCTTTGTTGAAGATTAGTTGACCATAGAGCTGAGGGTCTATTTCTGGGCTCTCTATTCTGTTCCATTGATCTATGTGTCTCTTTTTGTGCCAGTACCATGCTGTCTTGATGATGGCAGGTTTATAATAGAACTTTAAGTGCGGAATTGTGATGCCACCAACTCTGGCTTTCTTTTTCAATATTCCTTTGGCTATTCGAGGTCTTTTCTGGTTCCATATAAATTTTAGGATTATTTGTTCCATTTCTTTGAAAAAGACGGATGGTACTTTTATAGGAATTGCATTAAATGTGTAGATTGCTTTAGGTAGCATAGACATTTTCACAATATTTATTCTTCCAATGCAGGAGCATGGAACATTTTTCCATTTCTTTGTGTTTTCCTCAATTTCTTTCATGAGTACTTTATAGTTTTCTGAGTATAGATTCTGTGCCTCTTTGGTTAGGTTTATTCCTAGGTGTCTTATGGTTTGGGGTGCAATTGTAAATGGGATTGACTCCTTAATTTCTCTTTCTTTTTTCTTGTTGTTGGTGTAGAGAAATGCAACTGATTTCTGTGCATTGTTTTTATATCCTGACACTTTACTGAATTCCTGTACAAGTTCTAGCAGTTTTGGAGTGGAGTCTTTTGGGTATTCCACATATAGTATCATATCATCTGTGAAGAGTGATAGTTTGACTTCTTCTTTGCCAATTTGGATGTCTTTAATTTCCTTTTGTTGTCTGATTGCTGAGGCTAGGACTTCTAGTACTATGTTGAATAGCAGTGGTGATAATGGACATCCCTGCTGTGTTCCTGACCTTAGTGGAAAAGCTTTCAGTTTTTCTCCATTGAGAATATTTGCAGTGGGTTTTTCATAAATGGCTTTGATAATATTGAGGTATGTGCTCTCTATCCCTACAATTTGAAGAGTTTTAATCAGGAAGGGAAGATGTACTTTGTCAAATGCTTTTTCAGCATCTATAGAGAGTATCCTATGGTTCTTGTTCTTTCTTTTATTGATGTGTTGTATCACATTGACTGATTTGCGGATGTTGAACCAACCTTGTAGCCCTGGAAGAATTCCCAATTGGTCGTGGTGAATAATCATTTTAATGTACTGTTGAATCCTATTAGCTAGTATTTTGGTGAGAATTTTTGCATCTGTGTTCATCAAGGATATTGGTCTATAGCTCTCTTTTTTGATGGGCTCCTTTTCTGGTTTGGGGATCAAGGTGATGCTGGCCTCATAAAATGAGTTTGGAAGTTTTCCTTCCATTTCTATTTTTTTGGAACACTTTCAGGAGAATAGGAATTAGTTCTTCTTTAAATTTTTGGTACAATTCCCCTGGGAAGCTGTCTTGCCCCGGGCTTTTGTTTGTTTGGATATTTTTAATGAATGTTTCAATCTCCTTACTGGTTATGGGTCTGTTCAGGCTTTCTATTTTTTCCTGGTTCAGTTGTGGTAGTTTATATGTTTCTAGGAATGCATCCATTTCTTCCAGATTGTCAAATTTGTTGTTCATAGTATGTTCTTTTAATTGTTTGTATTTCTTTGGTGTTAGTTGTGATCTCTCCTCTTTCATTCATGATCTTATTTATTTGGGTCCTTTCTCTTTTCTTTTTGATAAGTCTGGCCAGGGGGTTATCAATCTTATTAATTCTTTCAAAGAACCAGCTCCTAGTTTCATTGATTCGTTCTATTGTTTTGTTTGTTTGTTTGTTTCTATTTCATTGATTTCTGCTCTGATCTTTATGATTTCTCTTCTCCTGCTGGGCTTAGGGTTTCTTTCTTGTTCTTTCTCCAGCTCCTTTAGGTGTAGGGTTAGGTTGTATACCTAAGACCTTTCTTGTTTCTTGAGAATGTCTTGTACCACTATATATTTTCCTCTCCAGACTGCCTTTGTTGTGTCCCACAGATTTTGCACTGTTGTGTTTTCATTATCATTTGTTTCCATGATTTTTTTCAATTCTTCTTTAATTTCCTGTTTGACCCATTCATTCTTTAGAAGGATGCTGTTTAGTCTCCATGTATTTGGGTTCTTTCCAAACTTCCTGTTGTGGTTGAGTTCTAGCTTCAGAGCATGTGGTCTGAAATTATGCAGGGAATGATCCCAATCTTTTGATACCAGCTGAGTCCTGATTTAGGACCGAGGATGTGATCTATTCTGGAGAATGTTCCATGTGCACTAGAGAAGAATGTGTATTCTGTTGCTTTGGGATGAAATGTTCTGAATATATCTGTGATGTCCATCTGGTCCAGTGTGTCATTTAAGGTCTTTTTTCCTTGTTGATCTTTTGCTTGGTTGATCTGTCCATTTCTGTGAGGGGAGTGTTAAAGTCCCCTACTCTTATTGTATTATTGTTGCTGTGTTTCTTTGATTTTGTAATTAATTGGTTTATATAGTTGGCTGCTCCCTCGTTGGAGGCATAGACATTAACATTGTTAGATCTTCTTGTTGGACAGACCCTTTGAGTATGATATAGTGTCCTTCCTCATTTCTTATTATAGTCTTTCGCTTAAAATCTAATTGATCTGATATAAGGATTGCCACTCCTGCTTTCTCCTGATGTCCATTAGCATGGTAACTTCTTTTCCACCCCCTCACTTTAAATCTAGTGGTGTTTTCGGGTTCAAAATGAGTTTCTTGTAGGCAACATATAGATGGGTTTTGTTTTTTTAACCATTCTGATACTCTGTGTCTTTTTTAAAGATTATTTATTTATTTATTTGAAAGAGATCACAAGCAGGCAGAGAGGCAGGCAGAGAGAGAGGAGGAAGAAAGCTCCCGGCTGAGCAGAGAGCCTGATTTGGGGCTCGATCCCAGGACCCTGGGATCATGACCCGAGCCGAAGGCAGAGGCTTTAACCCACTGAGCCACACAGGTGCCCCCCCTGTGTCTTTTGATTGGTGCTTTTAGCCCATTAACATTCAGCGTAACTATTGAGAGATATGAATTTAATGCCATTGCATTGCCTGTAAGGGGACTGTTACAGTATATTGTCTCTGTTCCTTTCTGATCTACCACTTGTAGGCTCTCTCTTTGCTTAGAGGACCCCTTTCAATATTTCCTGTAGAGCTGGTTTGGTGTTTGCAAATTCGTTCAGTTTTTGTTTGTCCTGGAAGCTTTTAATCTCTCCTTCTATTTTCAATGATAGCCTAGCTGGATATAGTATTCTTGGCTGCATGTTTTTCTCGTTTAGTGCTCTGAAAATATCATTCCAGCTTTTTCTTGCCTGCCAGGTCTCTGTGGATAAGTCTGCTGCCAAACTAATATTTTTACTATTGTATGTTACAGACTCCTTTTCCCTGGCTGCTTTCAGGATTTTCTCTTTGTCACTAAGACTTGTAAATTTTACTATTATGTGACGGGGTGTGGGCTTATTCTTATTGATTTTGAGGGGCATTCTCTGCACCCCCTGAATTTTGATTCTTGTTCCCTTTGCCATATTGGGTAAATTCTCCCAAATAATTCTCTCCAGTATACCTTCTGCTCCCGTCTCTCTTTCTTCTTCTTCTGGAATCCCAATTATTCTAATGTTGTTTCATCTTATGATGTCACTTATCTCTTGAATTCTCCCCTCATCGTCCAGTAGCTGTTTGTCCCTCTTTTGCTCAGCTTCTTTATTTTCTGTCATTTGGTCTTCTATATTGCTAATTCTTTCTTCTGCCTCATTCATCCTAGAATGAGAGCCTCCACTTTTTATTGCACCTCATTAATAGCTTTTTTGATTTCAACTTGGCTAGATTTTAGTTCTTTTATTTCTCCAGAAAGGGCCTTCATATCTCCCAAGAGGGTTTCTCTAATATCTTCCATGCTTTTTTCGAGCCTGGCTAGAACCTTGAGAATTGTCATTCTGAACTCTAGATCTTACATATTACCAATGATTGTATTGATTAGGTCCCTAGCCTTCGGTACTGCCTCTTTTTCTTTTTTTTGTGGTGAAATTTTCCTCCTTGTCATTTTTTCCAGATAAGAGTATATGAAGGAGCAAGTAAAGTACTAAAATGGTGGCAATAACCCCAGGAAAATATCTTTTAACCAAATCAGAAGAGATCACAAATTGTGTGGGGGATAAAAAGAGTTTCATAAAGAAAGAAATAAAAAACAAAATAAAACAAAAACAAACCAAAAGAAAATAATTAAATAAAGAAAATGAATAAAGAAAAGTATAAAAAGAAATATATATATTAGATAAACTAGTTTAAAAACATTAAAAAAGAAAAGGTTAAATGTTAAAAAAAATTCTCAGAAGAAGAGAAAAAAAATGAAAAAGGAAAAAAAAATTAATTAACTGCAAGATTAAAGAATCATAGGGAGAAAGCCATGAGTTCCATGCTTTGCTTTCTCCTCCTCTGGAATTCTGCTGCTCTCCTTGGTATTGAAACTGCACTCTTTGGTTGGTGAACTTGGTCCTGGCTGGTTTTCTTGTTCATATTCTGGGGGAGGGCCTGTTGTAGTGATTCTCAAGTGTCTTTGCCCCAGGCAGAATTTCACCGCCCTTACCAGGGGCTGGGCTGAGTAATCTGCTCGGGTTTGCTTTCCGGAGCTTTTGTTCTTTGAGCGCTTTCCATAGAGTTCCAGAGGACGGGAATACAAATGGCGGCCTCCTGGTCTCTGGCCCAAAGGAGCCAAGAGCTGGGGGCCGCTCTCCTCAGTGTGCCCTCAGAGAAGAGCGCCCAGTAACTCCTGACTGACTGACCCCCGGCTGCACTCCGAGCTCACCAAGCCTGTGACCTGTTCAAGGTAACCCCGAGCTCTGAGCTCACTGTCGGTTCTGTCTCTGTAGCCGGCTCCCTCATTCTAATACCTGTAAGCTCTGCGACCCTCAGACACCTCCGATCCTTCTGTGACCCTGCGGGACCTGAGGCCACGCTGACCCCACATGGGCTTCACCCCGATTTAGCCTCTGGAGCGATGTCCCTCAGTGGAACAGACTTTTAAAAGTCCTGATTTTGTGCTCCTTTGTTCTACTGCTTGCCAGGAGCTGGCCCCTCCCCCCAGGTTCTATCTTCCCGTCACTTTGGATTCACTTCTCCGCCAATCTTGCCTTTCAGAAAGTGGTTGTTTTTCTGTTTCTAGAATTGCTGTTCTTCTTCTCTTCGATCTGCCGATGGATTTGTAGGTGTTTGCAATATTTAGATAAGCTATCTAGCTGATCTCCTGCTAGCTCAAGTAGTCTCAGCCTGCTACTTCTCTGCCATCTTGACTCCTCCTCCCCAGTATAGAATTTCTAAGGGCAGAATTGAAAGCCACCAGGAAGATGTTACAAATGCTATCAATGGGATCCAATCTGATCTAGATATGCAAAGAGCTAGGGTAACTGAGGCAGAATACAGAAGTAGTGATCTAGAGGACAAACTGATCTAGAAAAAGGATCAGGAGGATGCATGGAACAAACAGCCTAGAAACCATGAAAACAGAAATAGGGGAATAAATGACACCATGAAACATTCCAATGTCAGAATTAATAGGATCCCTGAGGGGGTGGAAAAAGACAGAAGACTAGAAGATATAGTTGTAAAAATTCTTGATGAATATTTTCTCGATCTGGGGAATGGAACCAATGTTTGTGTCCTAGAAGCAGAAAGAGAACCCCCCAAGAATAACAAATCTAGAATGACCTCAAGACACTTGACTGTGAGACTCGCAAATCACAACTTAAGACCAGAACTTCTGAAAAGCAGCTAGGTTGAAGAGATTCCTTAAATACAGGTGAAGGCCCATCAGAATAACTTTAGACCTGTCCACAGAAACCTGGCAAGCTAGTTAAGACTGGTAAGACATATTCAGGGCACTAAATGAGAAGAACATGCAGCCAAGAATACTTTATCCAGCAAGGTTGACATTCAAAATGGATGGAGCGATAAAGACCTTCCAAGACAAGCAAGTTCTGAAAGAGTATGTGACCACCAAACCAGCACTACAAAAAATATTGATGGGGGGGGGTTCTATAAAATAAAAAAAGTACCTAAGAGTGACATAGAAAAGAAATTTACAGATACAATCTATAGAAACAAGGACTTTACAGGCAACGTGATATCAATAAAAATATATCTTTCAATAATCACTTTCAACATGATCTACCTAAATGCTTCCATAAATGGCAGATGGTTGCTGACTGGATAAGTAGACAGGACCAGTCCATATGCTGTCCATAAGAGACTGATTTGGACCCTAAATACACATCCAAAGTGAAAGGGAAGGGATGGAGAAGCACCTTTCATGCCAGTGGGCCTCAAAAGAAAGCTGGGGTAATGATTCTCATATAAGGTAAATTAGATTTTAAACTAAAGACTGTAGTCAGAGATTAAGAAGGACTCTACATCATTCTTAAAGGGTATATCCACCAAGAAGATATAACAATAGAAAATATTGATGCCTTAAATATGGAAGCAGCCAAATACAGAACAATACTGTAAATCAAAATAAAGACTCTCATTGATATGAATAAATTAATAGTAGGGTTTTTTTTAAGATTTTATTTATTTATCAGAGAGAGAGAGAGGGAGAGAGCGAGCACAGGCAGACAGAATGGCAGGCAGAGGCAGAGGGAGAAGCAGGCTCCCTGCTGAGCAAGGAGCCCGATGTGGGAATCGATCCCAGGACGCTGGGATCATGACCTGAGCCAAAGGCAGCTGCTTAACCAACTGAGCCACCCAGGCGTCCCAATAGTAGGGGGTTTTAACATGCCATTCTCAGTAATAGATCATCAAAGCAGAAAATCAACAAAGAAACAAGAGCTTTGATTGACACATTGAACCAGTTGGACTCACAGACATATATAGAAGATTTCACCCTAAAACAACAGAATACTCATGCTTCTCGAGCGCACATGGAACTTTCTCCAGAATAGACCACATACTGGGTCACAAATCAGGGCTCAACCAATACCAAAAGATTGAGATTATCCCTGCATATTCACAGAACACAATGTTTTGAAACAGGAACTCAACCACAAGAAAAAGTATGGGAGGAATTCCTACACTTGGAAGCAAAAGACCACCCTGCTTAAGAATGTTTGGATTAACCAGGAAATCAAAGAACTTAAGCAATTCATGGAAACCAATGAGAATGAAGACAGATCAGTCCAGAATCTACAGGATATGGCACAGGTGGTC
This sequence comes from Mustela putorius furo, assembly GCF_011764305.1. Taxonomy (NCBI): domain Eukaryota; kingdom Metazoa; phylum Chordata; class Mammalia; order Carnivora; family Mustelidae; genus Mustela; species Mustela putorius. Next base: position 890,426 of record NW_025421991.1, read on the forward strand.
CTAAAAGGGAAATACATAGCCATCCAAGCCTCATTCAAAAAAAAAAAAAAAAAAAAAGAAAGAAAGAAAAAGAAAAAAAAATCCAGAATACACCCGCTCTCCTTACACCTTAAAGAACTGGAAAACCAGCAACAAATTAAGCCAACCCCATACACAAGAAGGGAAATAAACAAAATTAAAGCAGAGATCAATGAGATAGAAACTGGAGATAAAGTACAGCACACCAACAAAACTAGAAGCTGTTTTTTTTGGAAAGAGACAATAAAATTGATAAGCCACTGGCCAAACTAATCCAAAAGAAAAAAGAGAGGACCAAATTAATAAAATGATGAATGAAAAGGGAGAGATCATGACTAATATCAAGGAAATATAAAAAAAATCATCAGAAATTATTATCAAGAGTTATATGGCAATAAGTTAAGCAACCTATATGAAATGGATGCATTCCTGGGAACCTATAAACTTCCAAATCAAAACAGGAAGACATTGACAACCTGAATAACCCAATATCTAGTAATGAGATTGAAGCAGTGATCAAAATCATCCCAGAATACAAGATCCAAGGACTTGATGGAGTCCCTGGAAAATTCTACCAAACATTCAAAAAAGAAATAGTACCTATTCCCCTGAAGCTGTTTCAAAAAAACAGAAACAAAAGGAAAACTTCCAGACTCTATGAAGTCAGCATTACCCTGCTCCCCAGACCAGCAAATATCCCTTGAAAAAGGAGAATTTCAGACCAATATCACTGAGGAATATGGATGCTAAGATTCTCAACAAGATACTAACTAATAGGATCCAAAAGTACATTAAAAAGATTATCCACCATGACCAGTTGGGACCTTTCCAAGGGATTCAAGGGTAGTTCAACATTCAAAAATCAATCAATAAGATAGAACAAATCATTAAGAGAAGAGAGAAGAACCACATGGTCCTCTCATATGATGCAGAAAAAAAAAAAAATTGACCAGATACAGCATCTGTTCCTGATTAAATATGATTCAAAGTATCAGGATAAAGGTAACATTCCTCAACTTCATATGACATATCTATGAAACATCTTCCTCAGCTAATATCATTCTCAATGGGAAAAAGCTGAAAGTCTTCCCTCTGAGATCAGGAACACAACAAAAATGTCCACTCTCACTGCTGTTGTTCAATGGTGAACAACACTAGCACTAGAAGTCATAGCAACAGGAATCAGACAACAAAAAGAAATAAAAAGTATTCAAACTGGCAAAAAAGAAGTCAAACTCCCTAAAGATGACATGATACTTTATATAGAAAACCTAAAGTAATCTACCCCGAAACTACTAGAACTCATATAACAATTCACTAATGTGGCAGGATACAAAATCAATGTATAGAAATCAATTGCTTTCTTATACATTAACAATGAAAATATAGAAATGGAAATTAGGGAATCGATTCCATTCACTATAGCACCAAGAATCATAAAAAACCTTGGAATAAACCTAACCAAAGAGGTAAAGGATCTGTACTCGGGAAAATACAGAACACTCATGAAAGTAATTGAAGAAGACACAAAAATATGGAAGAGCATTCAATGCTCATGGGTTGGAAAAATAAACATTTTTAAAATGTCTATACTGCCTAGAGCAATCTATATATTCAATGACATACCAATAAAAATTCCACCAGCATTTTTCAAAGAGGGGAATGAACAATCCTAAAATTTATATGGAACCAAAAGAGACCCCGAATTGTTAAGGAAATGTTGAAAAACAAACACAAAACTGGGGGCATCATGTTGCCTGATTCCAAGCTTTACTATAAAGCTGGGATCACCAAGAGAGCATGGTACTGGCACAAATACAGACACATAGAACAGTGGAACAGAGTAGGGAGCCCAGATATGGATCCTCAAATCTATGGTTAACTAATCTTTGACATACCAGGAAAAAATATCCAGTGGAAAAAAAGACAGTCTCTTCAATAAATGGTGCTGGGAAAATTGGACAGCTAGTGTATAAGAAGGAAACTTGACTATTTTCTTATACAATACACAAAGATAAACTCAAAATAGATAAAAGACTTCAATGTGAGGCAGAAACATATCAAAATCCTAGAGGAGAACATAGGCAGTAACCTCTTCAACATCTGCCACAGCAAATTCTTTCAAGACATGTTTCCAAAGGCAAAGGAAACAAAAGTGAGAATGAACTTTTGGGACTTCATCAAGATCAAAAGTTTCTGCACAGCAAAGCAAACTATTCACAAAGCAAAAAGGCAACCCAGGGGATGGGAGGATCTTCACAAATGACACTTGAGACAAAGGGTTGATATCCACGATCTATAAAGAACTCCTGAAACTCAACACACACAAAACAGATATTCAAGATGATTCTTTTTTTTTTTTAAGATTTTATTTATTTTGTTGACAGAAATACAGCTAGAGAATGAACACAAGCAGAGGGAGTGCGAGAGGGAGAAGTCTTAAATGTTCTAATGCCTTTACATTATACTCTTAAATGCTAGGGCCTAAGCCTTTTTCTTTTGTTGTTTTTCTCCAAATGTTGTTTAGCATAGACTGCCCATACAGTGTTGATGAAAGGTCTCTCTGCACAGTGTAAAAAAAGGAGCCACATGAAGCAAGAAAAACCATGAATCAACTGATTGTTTAAACTCTACTTGACAATAGAGGACTGATACTTCACAGAACTGACTGAATCACACACCTGCTAAATCACTACATAGTCAGCCTATGCTGCCCAATACCATAGGCAGGTGGGTAATTTAAATTTAAATTAAATTAAAGTTAAATAAAATTAAGATTTCAGTCCCTCAATCATACTAGCCCCATTTCAAAGCATTCAGTAGCTACATGTGACTAATGTCTATGCTATATTAGATAGCACAGATATAGAACATTTCCATTGTCACAGAAAGTTTTATTGGAGAGTGCTGGTTTAATTGAAGAAGCTACTGTCACTTTATTGAGATAATTCAACTGAGTACAAATTTACTAAACATCTACTCTGGCAAGCGATAGTTTCTACTCTTAAGGTACTAATATTTCTATGAAACAGATATGTGTACAACCACAAAGTATAACACAGGTCAAAGTTGTTGAGTGTTTTAATGATGGGAGCAAATCAGGAAATTTGGGAAAGGCTTATTCTTGCAGGTGTCATCTAAGCTTCTTTTTCAAAAAGGGTATAAGATGAAAATAGTCATGATTGACCAATGACTGGTGGGAAGACTGGGAGGGAGATGAAGAACCATTGCAGTGGAATGTAAGCAAAGGGTACAAAGTTGAGAAGTTTTGGACCACCGTGGGGAATTTTAACTGTTGTATTGATTGCTTGGTTATGCATCCAGAGCTTTCATTTCAAAGTCTAATACATTTTTTTTGAAAACTCTGCAGTTCAGATCATTTTAATATTCATGATTAAAATGCCTTTTTTACTTTCTTTGTGATTTGAAGATAAGGTTGCAATCTAATTATTGCTTCTAGGCCATATAGATAGATAGATCAATCTATCTACATATTATATAGAGATCATGTATATGTTAGATATATATGTTGGAGATTAAATGTATTAATGTATTAATTTATCATAAGATGTGTGACTATCAGCTGTCCAGGTATGTGTGTCCACCAAGTTGTACATTTATCCCTGTAGGAAAATTTATAAGGGAAGTCAAACTAAAAGCACAAGAGTGCTTGGAGAACCTGAAAGCTAAGTAAGAGGAGTCTGTTTGATATTCAAAATAGCTAGTGTCATCCAGATATGACAGCCTAATGCACCTATTGTTGCTATTAGAATTTACCTAGAGATTCTTTTTTTTAAGATTTTATTTATTCTGTTGACAGAAACACAGCTAGAGAATGAACAAAAGCAGAGGGAGTGCGAGAGGGAGAAGCAGGCTTCCTGTGGAGCAGGAAGCCCAATGTGGGGCTAGATCCCAGGACCCTGGGATCACGACCTGAGCAGATGCTTAATGACTGAGCCACCCAGCGCCCCTGGCTCTTTTTTTTTCTTTAATCTTTATTTTTTAATTTTTTTTTATAAACATATAATGTATTTTTATCCCCAGGGGTACAGGTCTATGAATCGCAAGGTGTACACACTTCACAGCACTCACCATAGCACATACTCTCTCCCATGTCCATAAACCCATTCACCTCTACCGAACCCCCTTTCCCCAGAAACCCTCAGTTGCTTTTGTGAGATTGAGTTACTTATGGTTTGTCTCCCTCCTGATACCATCTTGTTTCATTTATTCTTCTTCTACCCCCCTAACCCCCCACATTGCATCTCCACTTCCTCATATCAAAGAGATCATATGATAGTTGTCTTTCCAATTGACTTATGCCCCTGGCTCTTTTAAGCACACTGTAACAGTTTCTTGCTTAGTAAGTAAATTCAAACTCCTATACTTGGCATTTGAAGTCCTACTCAATCTGATGACGTCTTAGTTAGTTGAATTTATCCCCTATCAGGGTACTTAGTAAAACAATATAATGCAGCCATTTTGATGTGTCCATTTTAACACAGTCATTTTGATACTAAGATATACTGATGATGATACTCCTTGAGAAAGATTGTTTTAATATAGACATATTTAGCAGATCCTAAAACACTAATTATTAAACTGTCAGTTTTGGTCTGAAATTCTCCTTTTTGGTGGGGTCTTTGCCTGGTTTGGTGATTAGGGTAATACTGGCTTCATAAAAAGAGTCTGGGAGTTTTCCTTCTGCTTCTATTTTTTGAAACAGCTTCAGGAGAATATGTGTTATTTCTTCTTTGAAAGTTTGGTAGAATTCCCCAGGGAATATGTTAGGTCCTGGGATCTTGGTTTTGAGAGATTTTTTTATCACTTCTTCAATCTGCACAGTAGCCAAACTGTGGAAAGAACCAAGATGCCCTTCAATGGACAAATGAATAGAGGATATGGTCCAAATATACAATGGAATATTATGCTTCCATCAGAAAGGATGGATACGCAACTTTTGTATCAACATGGACAGGACTGGTGGAGTTTATGCTGAGTGAAATTTGTCACGCAGAGAGTGTCAATTTTCCTCTGGTTTTACTTACTAGTGAAGCATAAGGAATAACACGAAAGACATGGGGAGATGGAGAGAAATGAGTTGGGAGAAATTGGAGGGGGAGACAAACCATAAGAGACTGTGGACTCTGAGAAACAGACTGAGGGCTTTGGAGGGGAGGGAAGGTGGAAGGTTAGATGAGTCTGGTGGTGGGTATTAGGGAAGGCATGTATTGCATGGAGCACTGGGTGTGGTACATAAATAATGAATTTGGGGTCACTGAAAAAAATAAAATAAAATAAAAATGTATTTGCTGCATCAATTGAGAGGATCCTATGGTTCTTGTCTTTTCTCCTTTTAATGTAATGTATCATGTTGATCGACTTGCAAATGTTGAACCACCCCACAGCCCAGGAATAAATCCCACCTGGTCATGGTGAATAATTTTTTTAATGTATTGTTCTAGCCTATGGGCTAGTATCTTAGTATTATTGCATCATTGTTCATCAGGGATATTGGCTTCTTATTTTCCTTTTTGATGACATTTTTGTCTGGGTTGGGGATCAAGATAATGCTGGCTTCATAGAACGAGTTTGGAAGTTTTGCTTCTGTTTTTATTTTTGAGGCAGCTTCAGTAGACTGTGTATTATTTTGTCCTCTTTTTTTTTATTTATTATGTTCAGTTAGCCAACATACATCATTAGTTTTTTATGTGTTCAATGATTCATTAGTTTCATATAACACTCTGCTCATTGCACAACGTGCTCTCCTTAATACCCATTGATATTATTTCTTTTGTAAATGTTTGGTAGAATTTCCCTTGGAAACCATCTGGCCTTGGACTCTTACCTTTTAGGAGGTTTTTGTTTACTGCTTCAATTTTCTTTCTGGTTTTGGGTCTGTTCAAGTTTTCTACTTCTTCCTGTTTCAGTTTTGGTAGTTCATAAATTTCGAGGAATGTGTCCATTTCTTCCAGATTACAAATCTGTGGGCACATAGTTGCTCATAGTATAGTCTTAAAATTGTCTGTGCATCCTTAGTTGGGCATGATCTCTCATCTTTCTTTCATGATTTTATTAATGGGATCTTTTCTATTTTCTTTATGGTAAGTCTGGCTAGGGGTTTCTGGATCTTTTTTTTTTTTTTTTAAAGATTTTATTTATTTATTTGACAGAGAGAAATTACAAGTACACTGAGAGGCAGGCAGAGAGAGAGAGAAGGAAGCAGGCTCCCTGCTGAGCAGAGAGCCCGATGCGGGACTCAATCCCAGGACCCTGAGATCATGACCTGAGCCGAAGGCAGCGGCTTAACCCACTGAGCCACCCAGGCGCCCGGGGTTTCTGGATCTTATTAATTCTTTCAAAGAACCAGCCTCTAGTTGTTTTTTCATCCGATCTACTGTTCTAATTTCCATTTCACTGATTTTGACTCTAGTTTTTATTATTTTTCTTCTCCTACTTGGTTTAGGCTTTATTTGCTTTTCTTTCTCCAGGTCCTTTAGATGTCAGGTTAGTCTGTGTATTTGAGATTTTTCTAATTTTTTGAGAGAGGATTATATTGCAATGTACTTCCCTCTTAAGACCACCTTTGCTGTATTCCAAAGGTTTTGAACAGTTGTGCTTTCATTTTCATTAATTTCCATGATTTTTTCTAATGCCTCTTCAATTTCCTGGTTGACCTATTCATTACTTAATAGGGTGATCTTTAAACTCCAGGTATTTGAGTTCCTTCCAGACTTCCTCTTGTTATTTAGTTTGTTTCAAAGCATTGTGGTCTAAACCTGTGCAGGGAATAATCCCAATTTTTGGTACCAGTTGAAATAGGTCTTGTGACCCAGTATGTGATCTATTCTGGAGAAAGTTCCAAGTGCATGTAAGAAGAAAGAGTTTTCTATTTTTTTTAGGAAGGAAGGGTCTATATATATCTGTATAGCCCATCTGGTTCAGTGTGTCATTCAAAGTCTTTGTTTCCTTGTTGATTTTCTTTTCTTCTTTTTTTAAGATTTTATTTATTTATTTGACAGAGCTAGATCACAAGTAGGCAGAGAGGCAGGCAGAGAGAGAGAGAGAGGGAAGCAGGCTCCCCGCTGAGCAGAGAGCCCAATGCGGAGCTCAATCCTAGGACCCTGAGATCATGACCTGAGCTGAAGGCAGCGGCTTAACCCACTGAGCCACCCAGGTGCCCCTTTTTGTTGATTTTCTGCTTAGATGATCTGTCCATTGTGAATGAGGTGTTGGAGTCTCCTACTATTACTGTATCATATATATATATATGATATATATATATTTTTTCTTTAATTTGGTTACTAACCGGTTGATATCATTTGATATCATTGGCTCTTCCCAAATTAGGGATGTAAATATTTATAATTGTTAGATTTTTAAAATTAAATTAAATTAAATTTTGTGTGTGTGTGTTTAAAAATTCATTGTTTATGCACCACACCTAGTGCTCCATGAAATACGTGCCCTCCTTAATACCCACCACTAGGCTCATATAATTGTTAGATATTCTTGTTGGGTAGACCCTTTAAGTCTGGTATAGTGTCCCTCTTCATCTCTTTCTACAGTCTTTGGTTTAAAATCTAATTTGTCTGATATGAGAATTGCCTCTTCAGCTTTATTTTGAGATCCATTAGTGTGACAAATAGTTCTCCACCACCCCCCACTTTCAGTTTGAAGGTGCTTTAGGTCTCAAGTGAGTCTCCTGGAGACAACATATTGATAGGTCTTGCTTTTTATCCAATCTGATACCCTGTGTCTTTTTATTGGAGCATTTAGCCCATTTGCATTGAGAGTAACTATTGAAATGTATGAATTTTGTGCCATTGTATTACCTATAAAGTCATTGTTTCAGTAGATTATCTCTATTTCTTTCTGCTTTATGTTACTGGTGGAGTCTCTCTTCACTTACAGTATCCTCCTAATATTTCTTACAGGGTTAGTTTGGTGGTCACATATTCTTTCAGTTTCTGTCTGCCCTGGATGCTCTTTATCTCTTCTTCCATTGTGAATGAAGCCTTGCTGGATAAAGTATTTTTGGCTCTATGTTTTTCTCATTTAGTACCCTGAATACATAAGGCCACTCCTTTCTCACCTGCCAGTTATCTGTGGATAGAGCTGATGCTATTCTAATGTTCCTACCTCTGTAGGTTAGGTACCCCTTGCCTCAAACTGTTTTCATTATTTTTTTCTAAAATTTGCAAGCTTCAATATTATATGTTAAGGTGTTGATCTATTTTTATTGATTTGGTAAGGGGTCCTCTCTACTGCTTGGACATGAATGTTTGTTTCTTTCCCCAGATTAAGGAAGTTCTCAGCTATGATTTGCTCAAATATATGTTCTGTCCCCGCCAAGGCATCCCCAAAATTCTGATGATGATTCTTTATATGGCAACACTGATTTATTGAAGCCTCCTTTCATGGTCTATCAGTTGTTTTTCTCTCTTTTCCTCAACTTCCTTCCTTTCCATCGAGTTGTGTTCTATGTGACTTACCCTCTCTTCTGCCTTATTTACCCTAGGTGTTAGAGCATCCAGTTTAGATTGTATTTCAGTTAGAACATTTTTAATTTGAGCATGATTAGACCTCATTTTGCACTAAGAAATTATCTAGTGTCTTTAATGTTTTTTGTTCAAGTCCAGCTAGTAAGTTTATAATAGTTATCCGGAATTCCAGCTATGACATTTCACTTATATCCATATTAATTACATCCGTGACATACAGTATTATCTCTAGTTCTTTCTTTTGTCGTGAATCCTTCCTCCTTGTCATTTTCGACGGAGATGAATACATGAATGAGTGAACAAAACCAAAAATATTAACCACATTCCAAGCAAATATGAAAAGAGCAGAAAAGATCAGGAACCAAAAATAAAAAGAAAAGAAAAAAATAAAAAAAGGTAAATTAAAAAAAAAAAAAGAAAAAGAAGAGAAAACGGGGGAGGAGGAAGAACTATAATCTTACAGGGTGGACAAAACAAGATGATCCATTTGGTCCTGAGTATATTTTGTTCTGTTTGTTAAAGACACTAAATCCCTAAATTGTAAAGAAAACAAGTCATATATATATGTATATATGATATATATATATAAAGAAGACAAGTAATATATGTTTTCTTTATGATGCATGACTTGTTTTCTTTATGACATATATATGTATATGACATATATTTCATAAAGAAAACAAGTCATATATATATATCTTATATATAAGATATATATATATTATATATATTTTATAGTCATATATATATGACTTATATATATAAGATATATATATTTTATATATAATATATATATCATATATGTGACATATACATATACATATGCATATATATGAATATATATATCATATTGTTTTCTTTACAATTTGGGGATTTATATATATAAATATATGGAGAGAGAGAGAGAGAAAAGAAGTGGAAAATGACACTGAAATGAAGTGAAAAATGAGGAATATATCTACAAAAGGTAAATGTAAAAATGGAAGTTAAAAAAATACTTAAAATCAAGGAGTTGATAAAATAAGAAATTAGTTGAAAAGGGGAAAATAAAAAAAGGAAAGGGAAAAATTAAAAAAAGGAATTAAATATTTTAAACTGAAAGATAAATGAATCATGAGGAAAGAAACCTTGATTCTATATACTATTTTATCCTACTGCTGGACATTTTCAGTCCTATGAGGTCCATAAACTTGCTGTTCACTTGTTCCTCCAGGATGTCTTCTGGGGGAGGGACCTGCAGGACTGATTCTCAGGTCTCTTCATCTGGACAGAGTAGTACTTCCCGTTGCTGGGGGACTGGACTCAGTGTAAGCTCTTTTTGATTGTCCTTTGTGGTTTCTGTTCCCTCAAGGCTTTCCTTGCCTCTTTAGAGGATCAAAATAAAAATGGCCACACCTGATCTCCGACCCTAGAACTAAAAGTTCAGGGTTTCCTCTCTTCAGTAAACCCTCAGGGATAAATGGTCTTCACTTTTATGTGTGCCAAACAGTAGAGTCCTATGGTGCATGCTCAAGCTGATCCTCCTCAGGTAATCTGGAGGGTCCTGCACTACTTCACTTTGTAGGACCTTGGTGTGGAGAGTGATTGCTAAATCATGCGTACAACTGCTCTGCCTTTCCCCAGGGAAAGGTGGACATCTTCCCCATTCTTGTTTTTTGTAGGGTTCCTGAACTGATAGCTGCCCCCCTGTTATGTGCACACCCACTTTGCCCTTCCCAGGGGAATGGCAGCATAACCTTGGGTTCCAGCCCTTTTCAGGGTCTCCAGGCATAGAGTGGTCATCTAATCAGGCCCTGGCTCAGAGTTTATGGTCAACCAACTTGAGAGACACCTCCTAGACTCGCTGACTGTAACCAGTTTACCCCTTCCCAAGCATGGGCTCTCTACCAGCTCAGGCATCCCTGTTAGTTCTGTGGCTCTGGAGATCTTGAGGCCACACTGTCCCGTTTGTCCTTTCCACCACCTGAGCATCTCTCAGGCAGGGGTGTCTCTCACTGAAGCATGTTTCTAGGGACTCTCATTTTGCCCTCTGGGGCTATATCACTTTCCCATAGCAGGCTTACAGAGGCTCCCTTCCCCCACTGTTTATCTTTTTTTTTTTTTTTTTAAGATTTTATTTATTTGAGAGAGAGTATACAAGATGCGGTGGAGGAGAAAGGACAGAGGGAGACAGAGAAACAGATTTCCTGATGAGCAGGGAGTCCAATTTGGGGCTTGATCACAGGACCCTGAGATCATGACCTGAGCCAAAAGCAAATGCTTAAACATCTGAGCCATGCAAGTGTCCCTCTTCTCCTTTCTTAAAATTATTATTTTAATCCTGTATGGCAATCCTGAGATGAGGTTATTGTCTGTTAGCTTCCTTAGAAATGTTACCACAAAATGCTTAACTTTTATGTTAATTTGATGCTACTAGAATACACAGGAAGTTGAAGTTTCATGTGACAAAAAATTAATTTCCAAAGAGGGAAACATTTTTATAATCTAGAATTCAAGGTGATATAGACAAACTTCCTTTGCCTGTAAGGTTTATTTTTTCCTGGGGCGCCTGGGTGGCTCAGTGGGTTAAGCCGCTGCCTTCGGCTCAGGTCATGATCTCGGGGTCCCGGGATCGAGTCCCGCATCGGGCTCTCTGCTCAGCAGGGAGCCTGCTTCCTCCTCTCTCTCTGCCTGCCTCTCTGCCTACTTGTGATCTCTCTCTGTCAAATAAATAAATAAAATCTTTAAAAAAAAAAAAAAGGTTTATTTTTTCCTAGTCCTTCCTTACCCTTAAGTTGCATATTATAGAATATCTTAGCCTTTAGAGAGGACCTTCAGTTTCAAATTTCTATTTCTCACAGAATCAAACCCTACATGTCCTTATATGGCCATTAAACTCAAAATCCCATTGATGGAGAACAGCATATACTCTTAGATCAACTAAAGTGTAAATGTTTTCATTTATTTAGTCAACAAATATATATTGAATGTGTCCTATACCAAACATTATTATAGGCACTAGAGATATAGCAGTTAAAAAAACAAAGTCTAAGACCTCATGTCATTCATGTATAGTTTTGAAGGCTTTGTTGGTTTGAGACCCATTAAGAAAAAGAAATACCAAAAACTTAGAAATTAAATGATAGAATATCTGTTTTCCCATTCAGTGTTATATTGCAGCATTGAATAAAAAGCTTACCCAAGGATTATTTAATTCTGTAGGGGAAGGTCCTTGGTTTGACTGTTTGCTTTGACTAGGGCCCAGAATCTGAAAAGTTACATGTTAACTTGGGTTTTGTCTAGTAGGTGTACAATGGATTCTTATCAGGTAAAAATAGAATAATAACCCTAAATATTATTATATTATTGGGTTATGGGACATTAACCAATTCTGTGTCTAATTTAACAAACATTTCAGTATGTCTTTCCTACTGGACTATAAAAACGCTATTTTTCTAATTCTCCTTTGCCCCAACTTTACTACACTGCCTGCTCTCTTGTTAATGAATTTAATAAATCTTTGACACAGCCTTACTTTACATTAATTTGTAGGAGAATCATATTCATAGCTTTTTATAAATCATAGATTGACAGAACCTTAACCATTTCCTTCACTGCAAATTCTGATATGCATATAAAAGTATGTTGTGTTTTATCCAACATTATTTGATGTTCAAAAGTAGGAGATTTTCTGTTTTTCTAATCCTCCTTATCTCTAGAAAAGTAACACATCTCCTCTCTGTGTTTCTAGCACATTGGCCTTCTTTCAGTTCCACAGAGCTCTACATTTCTCTTCCCTCTGGGACTTCACAGAAAGTTATTCTTTCCCTGAAATTCCTCCATTTCCTTTTGCTTGATTAACTGTTACTCTTCCTTCAGATCCCAAAAGTTTATTACCTTAGGAATGTTTCCTTGACTGATTTTAGCTGCTAAAAACTATTTCAGATCATTTCTTCAAAAACATTTACCAAAATTTTAATTTATTAAGCAATTTGACATCTGTCTTCCCACACAAGTTAGTAATGCAGCATCGGATAAATAAAAATAGTCAGTTTTCTCACAGTTTTGCTTTCAGGTCTTATCACGACTCTTAGGTACTACTTTCTTAATACCTCTTTATTAGGAATTTAATTAATTAACAAATCTTCATTATATCCTTTCAACCCAGGTGACCTCATCATGCCCATGACTTCAACTGATGTCTATGTTGATAATTTCTAAATACGTATTTATAGGTTATACCTAGTTTCCTAGTTCCAAGTTCATGTTTTCAGATGCCTCTTAAAAACCTGTAGCTGAGGGAAATTGGAGGGGGAGATGAACCCTGTGAGACTATGGAGTCTGAAAAACAATCTGAGTGTTTTGAAGGGACAGGGGGTGGGAGGTTGGGGGATCCTGGTGATGAAGTCCCAGAACCTAAGTCAGGGTTGGTGGGGTGAGGAGGTTCGGAGCCGATGACTAAAGAAAGAATTCTTAAGATGTTGTTGGTGCAAAATGGTGGTTTATTAAAGCACGGGGACAGGACCCATGGGCAGCAAGAGCTGCTGCCCCGGGTTGTGAGGGTGGGCATGTTATATACCCCACGGTTGGGGGGAGGTGGTGAAGGAATGGGAGGTTTCAACAGAGTTCTCACATGTTAGGGAGGGCCTACAAGTTGCGGGGGGGGGAGTCTTTGCCCTTATGGCCTGATCAATGTCGTCTTTAGGTCAGGCATTAACATCAAGATAATTGGGAGATTCTTGGTGGGGCATTATGATCCAGCTATCATTTACATTCCCTTCTACCCCAGTCTCCTCCAGTTTATGGTGGGAGGGGGACATTAGGGCTTCAGGAACCAAGAGTTATTTGCCTCTGGAAATTTGTGCTATTGATAAGGTAACCTCCCTGTTTAGGTCTCTAGGACATCTTGTAGGGCAAGGGAGATTCCTGTTCTGCAGGATTGCGATCCCTGCAAGTTAACTATTTATCATTTTATGGCAGTCAGGGGTGCCTGAGGAATGCTACACATATGGAGGGGAGCGGGTGAAGAGGGGGTGCAAGGCGCCAGCTTTTGCTCTGTCCTCAGCCAGCCTCCTGCTCCCTCATCACTGGTGGTGGGTATTTTGGAGGGTACTTATTACATGGAGCACTGGGTGTGGTGCATAAACAATGAATTCTGTTACACTGAAAAGAAATTAAATTTTAAGAAAAGAAAAAAAAAACTGTAGCTAAATTTATTATAGATACTTTTAACTCAACTTATTCAAAGCTGAGTCCACTGTCACATCCTACACATCTGTAGCTGCTTCTCTATTTCTTACTGCATTATCATCTATGTGATTATCAACATTGAAAACTCAGAATCAAATTTTATGCCTACTTTTTTTCACTAACTGGATAAAATTAGTAACTTCTATGAATTTTGATCATACTTGTCCTTTCTGCATTCAGTTGCCACTCTCTTAGTTTAGTTCTTCATTTTCTCTTATTGAACTATTCAGTAGTTCTCATCTTTCTCTATATCTGTCATATACATAGTAATCAGTCATTTTTTCTAAGATATAGATTTAATAATAAATTCTGCAGCTCAAAACCTGCAATGAATGATGAAGTTCTAGAACCTAGGTGAGGTTTGGTGGGCTGAGGTCCGGAGCCGATGACCAAGAAAGAATTCTTGAGACATCTTTGGTGCAAAATGGTGGTTTATTAAAGCATGGGGACAGGACCCGTGGGCAGGAAGAGCTGCTGCCCTGGGTTGTGAGGATAGGCATGTTATATACCCTGCTGTTGGGGGAAGGTGAGGGGAAGGGAGGGTTCAGTGGAGTTTTCATATGCTAAAGAGAGCCTACAAGGTGCCAGGATGTTCCAGGCCTGCCTGAGGCCTTGCCCTTGCTGCTGGATCAATGTTGTCTTTAGACCAGCCATTAACATTAAGATAGTTGGGAGACTTTTTGGTGGGGTGTCACAATCCTGCTATCAATCGTCTTTGTTAGTGAGATTTAGGACATTTGTAAGCCAAGGGAGACTCCTGTCTAGCAGGATTGTGAGCTCTGCAAGTTAACTATTTGCTTATTGTTCATGGCAGTCAGGGCTGCCTGAGGGATGCTACACTTATGGAGGGGAAAGGGTGAAGAGGGGGTGCAAGGTGCCAGCTTTTGCTTTGTCCTCAGCCAGCCTCCTGCTCCCTCATCAATGAACATATTTAAAAATGCCTCTATTACATGTAGAATAAAAATTGAACCTCTAGTTACAATGTGAGCATTTCTTCACAATCTGAATAAACCTTTTTTTTTTTTCTATTTCATCACATTGGTCAACTCTTCCACAAATAAGCCTTTTTGTTTATTCTTGAATGTAGCATGTGATTTTATGCCTCCATGATCTGTTCATGTATTCTGTACCTATAATAAATTTTCTGCCCATTTTCTTCTTTTGGCAAAATCATACATCTCTTTCAAGGTCCCGCTCAAGGTCAGAGCTTTTTTGTGAAGACTTTCCTATTGTCTAACTTTTCAGCTTTCCCCATTCCTTCCCAGGCAAAATTAGCTCTTCTGTCTTCTCTGTTTTCTTACAGCACTTTTTCTATTGTATTTTGTGTAAAACTTGGAAATCGTAAGTTCCTAGCCAGAAACAGCTAGGGGTTTGGACATGTTTGGACATGTTCTAATGAACTGACAAGACAGGCCCAACTGAAGTCTCTTTGGTAAGAAGTCTAAAAAATAACTCCATTTGCGTTTACTGCTGGGTTTCAAACACATCTGGACATGTCAGACAAGTCTAAAAATGAACCAAACAAAAACCTACTTGGAGGAAATAATGAAGAGACTTCACATGAGAATTTATCTTTTAAAAAGTAAAAAAAGGGCACAATGAACGTTGCTCACTACAGTAGGAATAGTTTTCAAAGAGAAATAGAGTTTTTGAATATAGCACAGCCCTTATTATTTAAATCTGCAGGGAGCCAGAGGCCTATATCAGAAGTTTAAAAACAATAAGCTAATAAAGTTCATGTACTAATATCATTTTGATGTAATTTGCTCCCACAGGCTGGAAAATCCTGGGACACATCATTTTTTCTAATTATTAGTATCAGTTTATGATATTTATTCTTACCCATTGTCCCTATTGTATAATCATGAGAATTTATTTTTTTCACTTGGCTTTCAAGGAGACCATTTTTAACTCTTGATCCATTTTTTTGGCTGTTTCTCCTTAATCACATTTCTTGGATCTTTCCTATTTCCCAGACCTTTAAACACTGTAGTTTTCCCAGTCTAAATCCTGAAATATCAATCTTATTTTCTATTTATTATTTTTAATTAAAGTATAATTGGCATACAATATTACATTATTTTCAGGTGTACAATATAGTGATTCAATATTGATATACATTATAAAATGCTCACCATGGTAAGTGTAGTTACCGTCTGTCACCATACAGAGTTAATACAATATTACTGACTATATTACCTATGCTGTACTTTTTAGTTTCATGATGTATCTATTTTATAACTGGAAGTTTGTACCCCCTAATCCCTTTTACCTATTTTGCTCATCCTTTTGGTAGACACCTGTTTGTTCTCTGTATTTGCAAATCTAGTTCTGTTTTTTTGTTTGTTCATTTTTTTTTTTTTTTTAGATACCACATATAAGTGAAATCATGTGGCATTTGTCTTTCTCTGACTGACTTACTTTACTTAGTATAGTACCCTCAAGGCCGATCCACATTGTCATAAATGGCAAAATTTATTTCTTTTTTTTTTGTGGCTAAGAAATATT
Organism: Mustela putorius furo; assembly: GCF_011764305.1. Classification (NCBI taxonomy): domain Eukaryota; kingdom Metazoa; phylum Chordata; class Mammalia; order Carnivora; family Mustelidae; genus Mustela; species Mustela putorius. Next base: position 906,685 of record NW_025421991.1, read on the forward strand.
ACTACATCTTTCTCCACTCATCTTTTAATGGATACATAGATTGCTTTCATATCTTGGTTATTGTAACTAATGCTACAATAATTATAGGGGTGCATATATCTTTTCAAATTAGTGTTTTTGTTTTCACTGAGTAAATACCCAGAAGTGGAATTACTGGATTACATGATATTTCTACTGGTTTGTTTTGTTGTGTGTGTGTGTGTGTGTTTTTTTTTTTTTTAGAAAATTCCATACTATTTCTGTAGTAACTACACCAGTTTAAATTTACAGCAGCACAGCACAAGGGTTCTGTTTTCTCTACATTCTTGCAAACACTTGTTATATGTTGTCTTTTTGATACTAGCCCTTATGACTGCTATGAGGTAATATCTCATGGTGGTTTTGATTTGCATTTCTCTGATGATGAGCAATGTTGAACATCTTTTCATGCATCTGTTGGCCATCTGGATGTCTTCTTTGGAGAAATGTTTCTTCATGTCTTCTCCTCATTTTTAATTGGATTATTTGTTTTGTTTTTGGAGTTTTGAGTTTTATAAGTTCTTTATATATTTTGGATATTAACACTTATTAGCGATATCATTTGTTAGTATCTTCTTTCATTTGATAGGCTAACTTTTTATTTTGTAGATGTTTTTCTTCACTGTGCAAAAGCTTTAGTTTGACTTATTTCTAATTGTTAATTTTTGGTTTCATCACCCTTGCCTGAGGCTATAAATCCAAAAAATATTGCTAAAGCCAATGTTTAAGAGCTTACTGCCTATATTTTCTTTTAGGAGTTTCATGGATGGAAATATTACATTTTGATCTTTGATTTTGAGTTTATTTTTGTATATGATGTAAAAAAGTGGTTCATTCTTTTACAAATAATTGTCCAGCTTTCCCATCACCATTTATTGAAGAGGCTGTCTTTTTTTTCCCCAATTGAATATTCTTTCTTCCTTTATTATAGATTAACTGACCATATAAGCATGGGTTTGTTTCTGGGTTCACTCTTCTGCTCCATTGGCCTGTGTCTGTTTTTGTGCCACTGCCACATTGTCTTGATTACTGAAGTTTTATAATATAGTTTAAAATTTGGCATAATATTACCTCCAGCTTTGGTCTTCTTTCTCAGGATTGCTTTGGCTATTCAGGGTTTTCATGGTATTTTACAAATTTTAGAATCATTTGTTCTAGTTCCATGAAAATTGCTATTACTATTTTCATAGGTATTGTATTGGATCCTAGATTAAATGTAAATGGCTTTTGGAAGTATGGATATTTTAACAATATTAATTTTCCCAACCCATGAACATGGTATTGGTTTTCATTTATTTGTGTTATCGTTAGCGCCTTTCATTAGTGTCTTATAGTTTTCAGAACACAGGCCTTTCATCTTCTTAGTTGAAATTATTCCTAGGTGTTTTTTTTTTTTTTGATACAATTGTAAATGAGATTATTTTCTTAATTTATCCTTCTGCTAGTTTCTTACTGGTGCATGGGAATGTAACAGATTTCTATATATCTCTTTAGTTCCATACCTTTGTGGTAAAAAAGATGCTTATTATAATTTCAACCTTCTTAAATTTATTAAGACTTGTTTTGTGGCTTAACATGTGATCTATCCTGGAAAGTGTACCATGTGCAATTGAAAACTTTATGGAGCATAAGGAATGACACAGAGGACATTGGGAGATGGAGAGGAGAAGTGAGATGGGAAAATAGGAAAGGGAGACAAGCCCCCCTTATTCTCCCCACCTCAACTCCCCCCATGAGAGACTGAGGCCTCTGAGAAAAAAACTGAGGGTATTATGGAGGGCATGTATTGCATGGAGCTCTGGGTGCATAATCAATGAATTTGGAACACTGAAAAGAAATAAAATGGAAAAAAAATTAGGACTAAAGGGCGAATTGCAACCTGGAAATTTTTCCAAAATTGCCTAGGCAGGGCTGCCTGATACCAGGAAATTAATATAGTTGATCTTACTCATTTTGTAAGTGACCGATCTACTTACCTTTCTGCATGTTTGTTTTTACCACTGATCTTTTTTTCTTTAATAATTTCCTTACATTGAGTTATGACCTTTCCTTTTTTGCTTAAAGAAAGCACTTCTTGTGTTAACCATTTTTATAAGGCCTGTTTAGTGGTGATGGACTCCTTTAACTATTTTTCCCCCCATAGGAAAATCTGCCTTTCTTTGGAATGATAAGCCTGCTAGATAGAGTACTCTTGGTTGAAGTGGTTTTTTTGTTTTGTTTTGTTTTTGTTTTTGTTTTTTAACACTTTGAATATATCATGACACTCCCCTTTGGACTGCAAAATGTCTGCTGAAAAATTAGCTAATAACCTTATAGGGTTTCCCTTGCATGTAACAATTTACCTTTCTCTTGCTGCTTTTAAGATTTTTTTCTTTATCTTTTAATTATTGACATTTTAATTATTATGTATCTTGATGTGTCCCTCAATGGGCTCATCTTGAGACTTTCTGTCCTTCATGAATCTGGATGTCTGGTTAGAAAAATTTCAGCTATTATTTCTCCAAATAAATGTTCTGCTCTTTTATCTCTTCTTCCAGGACCCCTATAATATGAATGGTAGTATGCTTGGTGTTGCCCCAGAGATCTTTTAACCTATCCTCATTATTTTATCTTTCCTTTTTCTGTTCAGTTTAGATGGTTTCCATTGTCCTGTCTTCCCAATCACTGATCTGTTTTTTTTGTATCCTCTAATCTGCTGCTGATTCTCTTTAGTGTATCATTATTTTAAGTTATTGTATCCTTCAGCTCTGATGGTTCTTTTATTTCATATATTTTCTGTCTTTGTTGAAATTCTTATTGAGTACACCCACCCTTCTCTCAAGTCCCACAGTCATTTTTATGACCATTACTTTGAACTCTTTATCAGGTAGATTGTTTATCTCAATTTCATTTATTTTATTTTTTTCTGAGCTTTTGTGCTATCCTTTCATTGGAACATATTCTGTTTCATAATTTGGCTGATTCTCTGTTTTTGTTTCTATCTATTAAGCAGGTTAGCTACATCTGTTCTTGCAAGGAGTGGCCTTATATAGAAGGCATAGTATGGAGTCCAGAAGCACTATTCCCCAGTCACCACATCAGGTACTTGAAGGGTGTCCCTTGTGTGGGCTTCATGTGCTCTCCTACTGTGACTGGGTTGCAAATACTGAAGTCACACAGGTAGGCAGGGCTAGGCTTGGCAAAGCTTGCTTAGAGGGTGTGGGAATTTTGGTGGGTGGGGTTAGCCCCCAAGGCAACTAACTGAGAAGCCTGGCCACAACTTATGTGGGCATGCTGTTGGTGAGTCTGCGTTTCAAGCACAGGAGTCACTTTTGAGTGGCAACAATTCCAGCTGGGACTGCTCATTGAGTGTAGTGTGCATGAACTGCTTTTGGGGGGGGGTGTTGTGTGGAAAAGCTATGCTGCTAGTCTTACAGTCATTTTAAGAATAAGTTGTACTATATTTATTTGCAGTTTTGATGTGTCTTTGAGAGAAGGTGAGCTCAGTATCCTAATACTCTGCTATCTTTCTAAGTTCCTCATTTCTATTTACATTCACCTCTTGGGTGATCTCACTCAAGTTCATGGCTTTAAAATATCTCTACATAGATACTTCTTAAAATTAAATCTCAATTCTTGACCTCTACCATGAACTCCAGACTCAACCTAATTTTCTGTTCAACATCTCCACCTGCCTGCATAACAGACAACTCAAGCAAACCATGTCCCAAACTGAACTCTTTTTTTTTTTAATTTAATTTTATTTTTTCAGTGTTCCAAGATTCATTGTTTATGCACCACACCCAGTGTTCCAAACTGAATTCTTGATACTTAACACTCCCTAACCAGTTTGGTTCGCAGATTTCTCTATCTTAGTTCATGGCAACTCCATCTTTCCTTTTGCTTGGGAGAAAATCTTTGGTGTCAACCTGTTTTTTCCCTTACAATGCATAACCAACATTATACACATCAGCAAATTCTGCTGGCCTTATATTCAAAATTCAGATTGTCCAAAATCCAGCCACTTTTAAAAAAATATTTTATTTATTTATTTTACGCACACACACACACACAGTACAAGCAGGTGGAGCAGGAGGGAGAAGAAGTCTTCTACTGGTCAGAGCGCTGGACTTGGGACTCAGTCCTAGGACCCTGAGATCATGACCTGAGCTGAAGACAGATGCTTAAGCAACTGAGCCACTCAGGTGCCCCTAAAATCCAGCCACACTTTACCACCTCTCTTGCTATAACCCTAGTATAAAATTATCATCAAAGAATAAGTTTTAACTAGTCTTTCAGATCTACACTTACATCCATCTCCCCAGCTATCAAATATCCACAAAAAAGGGCAAAGTGAAACTTTAAAAATGTAAATCAGATCATATCATACTTCTAGTCTAAACATGTCAATGGATTGGGGCACCTGGGTGGCTCAGTGGGTTAAGGCCTCTGCTTTCGGCTCGGGTCATGGTCCCAGGGTCCTGGGGTCAAGCCCCGCATCGGGCTCTCTGCTGGGCAGGGAGCCTGCTTCCTCCTCTCTCTCTGCCTGCCTCTCTGCATACTTGTGATCTCTGTCTGTCAAATGAATAAATAAAATATTTAAAAAAAAAGAAATGTTTAAACATGTCAATGGATGGATATCACTCAGAATAAAATATAACTTCTTGGCCTGGTCTACAAGGCATGCATGATCTGGTCTTCAGCTCCCTTTCTGATTTCATATCCAATACTATCCCCCTTTCTCATTCAGTAACAACCACACTTGCTTCTGATGTCCCTCAAGTTTGGCAAGCATGTTCCTGCTTTAGGGCCTCTGTATAAATTATTTTGCCAAGGTTGCTCTTCCTCTAGACATTGCATATCTTACTTCCTCATTTCAGTCATTCATTCATTTATTCAAAGTGTTATCATCCCAAAAATAATTTCCTTGATCACCTTACTAAAATAAACCACCTTTCCATCTCCCATAACTCTCTATTCCCTTTGTTAGGCTTTATTTTTCTTCATGTATTTAAAAAAAAATTTTTTTAATTATTATTTTCTGTTTCTCCCACTGTAATGAAAGTTCATCAGTGGCAGGGACTCCATATTTATGTTCAATACTAATTTTTCATCATGTAGAATAGTGTTTGGCACATGATTAAAGAAAAATAAATTCTGCTGAATGAACCAATTAATGAATAATCTTAAATACGACTAATAAGACTTGGTGGTGATGTAAGAAACAGAGGCAGAAGAAAAGTTGTTAAATTTCCATACTATCTAGAGCCCACTAACAAGTCCTTGAAACAGGCAGAGTGACATTTCTCTAGGGACTCAACTGCCTCCACCATAATACATTTCTAAGGGCAAAAGACAACCCTACCCTGACCGACCCCTCCCCCCAGTCAGGATCCTGTAAGTCTATTTTAACATATAAAAATTCCTTTGGAAACTTCATCTCTAAACCCTCCAAGACATGTGCTGGCAATCATCCCTAAGCATATGGCCCATTGATATATATCTGAAGGATCTCATGACTAAGGTTTTATTGGACCATAATAAATGACCTTTTCCCAACAACAGCTAGCCCCTCAAGGTCCTGGAAACTTTGCTTCCAAAATTCCTTAGAGACTTATGCTATTCCCGATACCCTCCCAACTTGCAAATATATAATGGATCACTCCTCAAAACCCGTGGGCAGCAGCTCTTTCTGCCCATGGGTCCTGTGCCTGTGCTCTAATCATTTTGCACCAAAGATGTCTCAAGAATTATTTCTTGGTCATTGGCTTTGGACTGCACACCACTGAACCTCACCTATATTGAAAATTTCATCATTTGGCACCCGAGCATGGGGCTTTGAGTCTTTACATCTTTACATAATGGTTCACGGAATATGCCACCCCAAAATGTGCTTCTTTGAATATTATTTGGACTGATTATTTTTTAGAGGCTGAAGATACAAGAAATCTCTGAAATCAGAGTAAAACTTTCCATTCTGTGAGGGAAATTTACATTTTAAGGACAATCTCCATTTGTAAGGACAAGAGTTTTCCACTCTGTACCAGAAAAAGGAGGATGACTAAATCTCTGAAAATTCTTATAAATAGAGAAGGCAGGGACTTAAATATACATAACAGTTATATGCTTTTACAGTGCTTTCCCTGATAACCTTCCATAGCTGATCTCACAAACACCAACATCTTTTGTCTTTAGCTGGAAATGATATTTAAGTTTGGGCCATTTAGAGGAGTTACTCTGTTAAGTTGGGTATCTCCAATGTATACAGGAGTTATACATGTTATGAAACTTCTCTTTGTGTTTCTCTTGTTAATCTGTCTTATTATTGGGGAAGGGGTAGGGTAAATCAGCCAATAACTCAGAAAGGTAAAATAAAAAAAAAAAATTCCTTCCCTACAGTGGGGAGTGAGTATATATATATATAAAAAAAAAAAACTATTTGAATTTATTTTAAATTTCTTTTCACTGTTCCAGAGTTTGTTCATGCACCACACCCAGTGCTCCATGCAACAGGTACCCTCCATAATACCCACCAAAGTATTACACAACTTCCCACCATCCTCCCATCAAAAACCCTCTGTTTCTCAGAGTCCATAGTCTCTAATGGTTTGTCCAATTTCCCCCAACTCACTTTTATTTGCCATCTCCCAATGTCTTCCCTGTTATTCTTATGCTCCCCCAAGTAATTAAAACATATGATAATTAACTCTCTCTTGACTTATTTAACTCAGCATATCTCTTCCAGTCCTGTCCATGTTGATACAAAAGTTGGGTATTCATCCTTTCTAAAGGAGGCATAATAATCCATAGTGTATATAGACCATATCTTCTTAAACCATTCATCTGTTGAAGGGCATCTTGGTTCTTTCCACAGTTTGGTGACTGTGGCCATTGCAGCTATGAACATTGGGGTATAGATGGCCCTTCTTTTCACATCTGTATCGTTGGTATAAATACCCAGTAGTGCAATTGCAGGGTCATAGGGAAGCTCTATTTTTAATTTCTTAAGGAATCTCCACAGTGTTTTCCAAAGTGACTACACCAACTTGCATTCCCACCAACAGTGTAATAGGGTTCCCCTTTCTTCAAATCCTGTCCAACATATGTTGCTTACTGTCTTGTTAATTTTGGCCATTCTAACTGGTGTAAGGTGGTATCTCAAAGTAGTTTTGATTTGAGTCTCCCTGATGGCTAATGACGATAAACATTTTTCATGTGTCTGTAAGCCATCTGTATGTCTTCCTCAGAGAAGTGTCTGTTCATGTCTTCTGCCCATTTTTTGACATGATTATCTCTTTTGTGGGTGTTGAATTTGAGGAGCTCTTTATATATCTTGTATATCAGCCTTTTGTCTGTAGTGTCATTTGCAAATATTTTCTCCCATTCCATGAATTGCCTCTTTGATTTGTTAACTGTTTCCTTTGCTGTGCAATAACTTTTAATTTTGATGAAGTCCCAAAAGTTCATTTTCGCTTTTGTTTCCTTTGCCTTTGGAGACATATCTTGAAAGAAATTGCAGTGGCCGATGGCAAAGAGGTTACTGCCTATGTTCTCCTCTAGGATTTGGTTAAATTCTTGCATCACATTGAGGTCTTTTATTCATTTCAAGTTTATCCTTGTGTACGGTGTAAGAGAATGGTCGAGTTTCATTCTTCTACACATAGCTGTCCAATTTTCCCAGCACCATTTATTGAAGAGACTTTTTTCCACTGGATATTTTTTCTTATTTTGTCAAAGATTAGTTGACCATAGAGTTGTGGGTCCATTTTGGGCTCTCTACTCTGTTCCACTGTTCTATGTGTCTGTGTTTGTGCCAGTATTAAGCTTTCTTGATGATCACAGCTTTGTAGTAAAGCTTGAAATCAGGCAACATGATGTCCCCAGTTTTGTGTTTCCTTTTCAACATTCCCTTGGCATTTGGGTTCCATACAAATTTTAGAATTGTTTTTTCCACCTCTTTGAAAAATGCTGGTGGAATTTTGATGAGGATGGCATTGAAAGTATAGATTGCTCTAGGCAGTATAGACATTTTAACAATGCTTATTCTTCTGATGCAAGAGCATTGACTGCTCTTCCATCTTTTTGTGTCTTAAATTTCTTTCATGAGTGTTCTGTATTTCCTCGAGTATAGATCCCTTACCTCTTTTGTTAGGTTTATTCCCCAGTATCTTATCATTCTCAGTGCTATAGTAAATAGGTTTGATTCTCTAGTTTCCCTTTCTATATTTTCATTGTTAGTGTATAAGAAAGCAGCTGATTTCTGTGCATTGATTTTGTATTCTGCCACAGTACTGAATTGCTGTATGGGTTCTAGTAGTTTGTGGGTGGAGTCTTTTGGGTTTTCCATAAAATGTATCACGTCATCTGCAAAGAGAGAGTTTGACCTATTCTTTTCCAGTTTGAATAACTTTTATTTCTTTTTGTTGTCTGATAGCTGTTGCTAGGACTTCTAGTACTAAGTTGAACAAAAGTACTGAGAGTGGTTATCCTTGCCGTGTTCCTGACCTCAGAGGGAATGCTGTCAGCTATTCCCATTGAGGATGGTATTTGCTGTAGGTTTTTAATAGATAGATTTTATGAAGTTTAGGAATGCTCCCTATATCCCTATACTTTGAAGGGGTTTAATCAGGAATAGATGCTGTATCTTGCCAAATGCTTTTTCTGCATCAATTGAGAAGACCATGTGGTTCTTCTCTCTTCTCTTACTGATTTGTTCTATCACATTGATTGATTTGCAAATTTATCCCATGGATAAATCCCACCTGGTATATTTCTAATGTACTGTTGGGTCCTATTATCTAAAATTTTGTTGAGAATTTTAGCATCCATATTCATCAGGGTTATTGATCTGAAATTCTCCTTTTTGGTGGGGTCTTTGCCTGGTTTGGGGATCAGGGTAATGATGGCTTCAAAAAACGAATGTAGCAGTTTTCCTTCTGCTTCTATTTTTTGAAAGAGCTTCAGGAGAATAGGTATTATTTCTTCTTTAAATGTTTGGTAGAATTTTCCAGGAAATCCATCATGTCTTGGGCTTTTGTTTTTTTTGGGAGGTTGTTGATCACTGCTCCAATATTGTATAGATATTGGTCTATTATTGTTGTAAGTTTCTTCCTGAGTATTGGAGTTTTATATAGGTTTTCAGGAATGTATCCATTTCATCTCAATTGCTTAACTTATTGGCATATGACTGTTGATCATAATTTCTGAGGATTGTTTCTATTTCCTTGGTGTTAGTCATGATCTCTCCCTTTTCATTCATCATTTTATTAATTTGGGTCCTCTTTCTTTTCTTTTGGATTAGTTTGGCCTATGGTTTATTCATCTTATTGATTCTTTCAAAAATCCAGCTTCTAGTTTTGTTGATGTGTTCTACTGTATTTCTAATTTCTATTACATTGATCTGTGCTCTAATCTTGATTATTTCCCTTCCTGTTTCCCTTCCTGTTCTCCAGTTCTGTAAGATGTAAAGACAGTGATGTATTCTGGATTCTTCAATGTTTTGGAGGGCGGCTTGGATGGCTGTGTATTTCCCTTTGGACCACCTTTGCAGTATCCCATAGGTTTTGGACTGAAGTGTCTTCATTCTCATTGGTTTCCATGAATTGTTTAAGCTCTTCTTTGATTTCATGGTTGATCCAAACATTCTTAAGCAGGGTGGTCTTAAGTTTCTAAGTGTTTAAATTATTTCCAAAATTTTTTCTTGTGGTTGAGTTCCAGTTTCAAAGCATTGTCGTCTAAGAATATGCAGGAAAAAATCTCAATCTTTTGGTATCGGTTGAGCCCTGAATTGTGACACAGTATGTGGTCTATTCTGGAGAAAGTTCCATGCACTCAAGATAAATGAGTATTCTGGTTTTTGTTTGTTTGTTTGTTTGTTTGTTTGTTATAGGGTGGAATGTTCTGTATATATCCATGAGGTACATCTGGTCCAATATGTCATTCAATGTTTTTGTTTCGTTATTGATTTTCTGCTTTGATGATCTGTCTATTATTGAGAGTGGCATGTTAAGATCCCTGACTATTAATATTCATATTGATATGACTCTATTTGATTAACAGTTGTCTTATGTAGTTGGCTGCTCCCATGTGGGGGGGGCATAAATATTTACAATTGTTAGATCTTCTTGGTAAAAAGAATCTTTAGGTATGATGTAGTGCCCTTCTTTATCTCTGACTACAGTCTTTAGTTTAACATATGATTTATCTTATATGAGAATCACTACTCCAGCTTTCTTTGAGGCCCACTGGCATGAAAGATACTTCTCCATTCCTTCCCTTTCAGTCTGGATATATCCTTAGGTTCCAAATGGGTCTCTTTTAGATAACATATGGACAGCTTCTGTCGTTTTATCCAATCTGAAATCTTGTGTCATTTTATGGGAGCACTTAGGCCATTCAAATTGAGAGTGATTATTGAAAGGTACATCTTTATTGACAACATGTTGCCTGTGAAGTCCTTGTTTCTGTAGATTGTCTTTGTAAATTTCTGTTCTATGAGACTCTTGCATTCTTTCTTATTTTATAGAACCCACCTTAGTATTTCTTGTAGTGCCCACTTGGTGGTCACAAGGTTAAATCTTGCCGGTCTTGGAAGCTCTTTATCTCTCCATTCTTTTTGAATGTCAGCCTTGCTGGATAAAATATTCTTGGCTGCATGTTCTTTTCATTTAGTGCCTTGAGTATGTCTTGCCAGCCCTTTCTGGCTTGCCAGGTTTCTGTGACCAGATCTGACATTATTCTGATGGACCTTCCTATGTATGTAAGAAATCGCTTCCCCCTAGCTGCTCTCAAGAGTTCCTGTCTAAAATTATGATTCCTCAGTTTACTAATCAGGTGTCTCTAGGTCTTTTTAGATTTTATGATCTTTGGGGGGGGTGATCTTTCTTCCTCTAGGACAGGAATGCTGGTTCCATTCCCCAGATTGGGAAAATTTTCTTGGGGAAAATGTTCAACTCTATCTTCTAGTCTTCTTTCTTTCTCCTCCCCGTCAGGGATCCCAATAATTCTGACATTGGAATGTTTCATGGTGTCATTTATTTCCCTAATTCTGTTTTCATGGCTTCTAAGCTGTTTGTTCCAGACCTCTTCCTGATCCTTTTTCTCTATCATTTTGTCCTCTAGATTACTAAATCTATCTTCTGCCTCAGTTAACCAAACTGTTAAAGAATTTAGATCATATTGGATCTCATTGATAGCATTTTTAACTTCTTCCTTGGTAGCTTTCACTTCTGTCCTAATTAATTCCATGTTATTAATGGTTTTCTCCAACATAACCATTGCCTGGATAACTGGTACCATGAATTGTCTTTCCAGCATACTGTTTATGTCCATATCCAGTAGCTCTGATGGAGAGGTCATAGTCTCTGAATTTTTCCTCTGTTGGGCCTTCTTTCTCCTAGTCATTTTGGAAAGAGGTGGTTGAGGGGATGTGTAGATCAATATATCAACTGTGATCTAGGCAATGTACATCCTGGAACACTTCTAAGCAATCAAAAGTCACCATCAAAAATAAAAAAAAAAAAGAAAAAGACAGAGAGAAATAAAGAGACAGGAAAAAAAAAAGAATGAGAGAGAGAGAGAGAGAAGATCCACCCAGAATGAGCTCCAAACTTAGGATATATAAGGTATACAAGCAAAAATGGACTAACAAAAAGACTGATAAAAGTAAATGACTAGAAACAAAACAAAACAAAACAATCAAACAAAAAAGAACCCAGCCAAAATGAACTGCAAGGACAAGATTTACACAATACCAGAACAAAAACAAATACACAGAAACACTGAGAGAAGAAAAAGATGGGAGGCTGGTTATAAATCCTCAAGGTGGGCCATGAAGTTTATTTGAATTATTCCTGGGTGTATCTTGATATCTTTGTTAAAAGACTCACCTTTCCAGAGATAAGGGAGCTTAAATTTCATTTATATATAGGGGTAGTATTGATTAGAGAAAGAGGATTATCTTGAAGCTTATATACATATATGTATCTTATATATATTTATATAAGATGTATCTTGTACCTATACAAGATATATCTTATACCTATGCATCACTTACATCTATATATATCTTATATCTATATTTAAAATATCTAAATTTGTATTTAAATTTATATTTAAAGTATCTAAATATAGATAGAAAATATCTATATTTTGAGAAATAGAAGCAAAAGAAACACAGGTATATGCATGAAGAAATTTCAAGTTAAAAGGTTATTATGGAATACATTGTATTGAACCTTCCATTCTAATGGCAGATAGGCTAAAAAAATTAAAAGAATAAGAATAGTGATAACAAATTTAAAATAAAAGTTGTATCCATGAAATATGCAGGTTTTAGGACAATACCAGGAACTTAATAGCTTCTTTTCCCCTGATATTGGGGTTTTACAGTTTATGGAGACTCTGTGGTGGTTGTCCTCTCATTCTTTCAGTTGGCTTTCTTTTTTTTTTAATTTTTTATTTTTTATAAACATATATTTTTATCCCCAGGGGTACAGGTCTATGAATCACCAGGTTTACACACTTCACAGCGCTCACCAAAGCACATACCCTCCCCAATGTCCACAATCCCACTCCCTTTTCCCAACCCTCCTCCCACAAGCAACCCTCAGTTTGTTTTCTGAGATTAAGAGTCACTTATGGTTTGTCTCCCTCCCAATCCCATCTTGTTTCATTGATTCTTCTTCTACCCACTTAAGCCCCCATGTTGCATCACCACTTCCTCATATCAGGGAGATCATATGATATTTGTCTTTCTCTGCTTGACTTATTTCGGTAAGCATGATATGCTCTAGTTCCATCCACGTAGTCGCAAATGGCAAGATTTCATTTCTTTTCATGGCTGCATAGTATTCCATTGTGTATATATACCACCTCTTCTTTATCCATTCATCTGTTGATGGACATCTAGGTTCTTTCCATAGTTTGGCTATTGTGGATATTGCTGCTATAAACATTCAGGTGCATGTGCCCCTCTGGATCACACTTTTGTATCTTTAGGGTAAATAACCAGTAGTGCAATTGCTGGGTCATAGGGCAGTTCTATTTTCAACATTTTGAGGAAGCTCCATGCTGTTTTCCAGAGTGGCTGCACCAGCTTGCATTCCCACCAACAGTGGAGGAGGGTTCCCCTTTCGCCACATCCTCGCCAGCATCTGTAATTTCCTGAATTGTTGATTTTATCCATTCTGACTGGTGTGAGGTGATATCTCATTGTGGTTTTGATTTGTATTTCCCTGATGCCGAGTGACATGGAGCACTTTTTCATGTGTCTGTTGGCCATGTGGATGTCTTCATGCAGAAATGTCTGTTTATGTCCTCTGCTCATTTCTTGATTGGATTATTTGTTTTTTGGGTGTTGAGTTTGCTAAGTTCTTTATAGATTTTGGACATTAGTCCTTTATCTGATATGTCGCTTGCAAATATCTTCTCCCATTCTGTCAGTTGTCTTTTGATTTTGTTAACTCTTTCCTTGCTGTGCAAAAGCTTTTGAACTTGATGAAATCCCATTAGTTCATTTTTGCCCTTGCTTCCCTTGCCTTTGGCGATGTTCCTAGGAAGATGTTGCTGCGGCTGAGGTCGAAGAGGTTGCTGCCTGTGTTCTCCTCAAGGATTTGGATGGATTCCTTTCACACATTGAGGTCCTTCATCCATTCTGAGTCTATTTTCGTGTGTGGTGTAAGGAAATGGTCCAATTTCATTTTTCTGCATGTGGCTGTCCAATATTCCCAGCACCATTTATTGAAGAGGCTTTTTTCCATTGGATATTCTTTCCTGCTTTGTCGAAGATTACTTGACCATGGAGTTGAGGGTCTATTTCTGGGCTCTCTATTCTGTTCCATTGATCTATGTGTCTCTTTTTGTGCCAGTACCATGCTGTCTTGATGATGACAGCTTTGTAATAGAGCTTGAAGTCTGGAATTGTGATGCCACCAACGTTGGCTTTCTTTTTCAATATCCCTTTGGCTATTCGAGGTCTTTTCTGGTTCCATATAAATTTTAGCATTATTTGTTCCATTTCTTTGAAAAAGATGGATGGTACTTTGATAGGAATTGCATTAAATGTGTAGATTGCTTTAGGTAGCATAGACATTTTCACAATATTTATTCTTCCAATCCAGGGGCATGAAACATTTTTCCATTTCTTTGTGTCTTGCTCAATTTCTTTCATGAGTACTTTATAGTTTTCTGAGTATAGATTCTGTGCCTCTTTGGTTAGGTTTATTCCTAGGTATTTTATGGTTTGGGGTGCAATTGTATAAGGGATTGACACCTTAATTTCTCTTTCTTCTGTCTTGTTGTTGGTGTAGAGAACTGCAATTGATTTCTGTGCATTGATTTTATATCCTGATACTTTACTGAATTCCTGTATAAGTTCTAGCAATTTTGGAGAGGAGTCTTTTGGGTTTTCCACATATACGATCATATCATCTGCGAAGAGTGATAATTTGACTTCTTTGCCAATTTGGATGCCTTTAATTTCCTTTTGTTGTCTGATTGCTGAGGCTAGGACCTCTAGTACTATGTTGAATAGCAGTGGTGATAATGGACATCCCTGCCGTGTTCCTGACCTTAGCAGAAAAGCTTTCAGTTTTTCTCCATTGAGAATGATATTTGTGGTGGGTTTTTCAAAGATGGCTTTGATGATAATGAGGTATGTGCCCTCTATCCCTACACTTTGAAGAGTTTTGATCAGGAAGGGATGCTGTACTTAGTCAAATGCTTTTTCAGCATCTATTGAGAGTATCATATGGTTCTTGTTCTTTCTTTTATTGATGTGTTGTATCACAAAGACTGATTTGCAGATGTTGAACCAAACTTGCAGCCCTGGAATAAATCCCACTTGGTCGTGGTGAATAATCCTTTTAATGTACTGTTAAATCCTATTGGCTAGTATTTTGGTGAGAATTTTTGCATCTGTGTTCATCAAGAATATTGGTCTATAGCTCTCTTTTTTGATGGGATCCTTGTCTGGTTTTGGGATCAAGGTGATGCTGGCCTCATAAAATGAGTTTGGAAGTTTTCCTTCCATTTCTATTTTTTGGAACAGTATCAGGAGAATAGAAATTAGTTCTTCTTTTAATGTTTGGTAGAATTCCCCTGGGAAGCCGTCTGGACCTGGGCTTTTGTTTGTTTGGAGATTTTTAATGACTGTTTCAATCTCCTTACTGGTTATGGATCTGTTCAGGCTTTCTATTTCTTCCAGGTTCAGTTGTGGTAGTTTATTTGTTTCTAGGAATGCATCCATTTCTTCCAGATTGTCAAATTTGTTAGCGTATAGTTGCTCCTAGTATATTCTTATAATAGTTTGTATTTCTTTGGTGTTAGTTGTGATCTCTCCTCTTTCATTCATGATTTTATTTATTTGGGTCCTTTCTCTTTTCATTTTGATAAGTTGCTCCAGGGGCTTATCAATTTTATTAATTCTTTCAAAGAACCAGCTCCTAGTTTTGTTGATTTGTTCTATTGTTTTTTTGGTTTCTATTTCATCGATTTCTCCTCTGATCTTTATGATTTCTCTTCTCCTGCGGGGCTTAGGATTTCTTTCTGTTCTTTCTCCAGTTCCTTCAGGTTTAGGGTTAGGTTGTGTACCTGAGACCTTTCTTGTTTCTTGAGGAAGGCTTGCACCACTATATATTTTCCTCACAGGACTGCCTTTGTTGTGTCCCACAGATTTTGAACCGTTGTATTTTCATTATCATTTGTTTCCATGATTTTTTTCAATTCTTCTTTAATTTCCCGGTTGACCCATTCATTTTTTAGAAGGATGGTGTTTATTCTCCATGTATTTGGGTTCTTTACAAACTTCCTCTTGTGATTGAGTTCTATCTTTAGAGCATTGTGGTCTGAAAATATGCAGGGAATGATCCCAATATTTTGATACCAGTTGAGTCCGTTTTTAGGACTGAGGATATGATCTATTCTGTAGAATGTTCCATGTACACTAGAGAAGAATGTGTATTCTGTTGCTTTGGGATGAATTGTTCTGAATATATCTGTGATGTCCATCTGTTCCAGTGTGCCATTTAAGGCCTTTATTTCCTTGTGGATCTTTTGCTTGGATGATCTGTCCATTTCAGTGAGGGCGTGTTAAAGTCCCCTACTATTATTATATTATTGTTGATGTGTTTCTTTGATTTTGTTATTAATTGGTTTATATAGTTGGCTTCTCCCACGTTGGAGGCATAGATATTTAAAATTGTTAAATCTTCTTGTTGGACAGACCCTTTGAGTATGATATAGTGTTCTTCCTCATCTCTTATTATAGTCTTTGGCTTAAAATCTAATTGATCTGATATAAGGATTGCCACTCATGCTTTCTTCTGAAATTTACCATTAGCATAATAACTTCTTTTCCATCCCCTCACTTTAGATCTGGAGGTGTCTTCGGGCTTAAAATGAGTTTCTTGGAGGCAACATATAGATGGGTTTTGTTTATTTATCCATTCTGATACCCTGTGTCTTTTCACAGGGGCATTTAGCCCATTTACATTAAGGGTAACTATTGAGAGATATGAATTTAGTGCCATTGTATTGCCTGTAAGGTGACTGTTATTGTATATGGTCTCTGTTCCTTTCTGATCTACCACTTGTAGGCTCTCTCTTTGCTTAGAGGACCCCTTTCAATATTTCCTGTAGAGCTGGTTTGGTGTTTGCAAATTCTTTCAGTTTTTGTTTGTCCTGGAAGCTTTTAATCTCTCCTTCTATTTTCAGTGATAGCCTAGCTGGATATAGTATTCTTGGCTGCATGTTTTTCTTGTTTACTGCTCTGAAGATATCATGCCAGCTCTTTCTGGCCTGCCAGGTCTCTGTGGATAAGTCAGCTGCCAATCTAATATTTTTACCATTGTATGTTACAGACTTCTTTTCCCGGGCTGCTTTCAGGTTTTTCTCTTTGTCACTCAGACTTGTAAATTTTACTATTAGGTGACGGGGTGTGGGCCTATTCTTATTGATTTTGAGGGGCATTCTCTGAACCTCCTGAATTTTGATGCTCGTTCCCTTTGCCCTATTGGGGAAATCCTCCCCAATAATTCTCTCCAGTATACCTTCTGCTCCCCTCTCTCTTTCTTCTTCTTCTGGAATCCCAATTTTTCTAATGTTGTTTCGTCTTATGGTGTCACTTTTCTCTTGAATTCTCCCCTCATGGTCCAGTAGCTGTTTGTCCCTCTGTTGCTCAGCTTCTTTATTCTCTGTCATTTGGTCTTCTATATCACTAATTCTTTCTTCTGCCTCATGTATCCTAGCAGTGAGAGCCTCCATTTTTGGTTACATCTCATTAATAGCTTTTTTTAATTTCAACTTGTTTAGATTTTAGTTCTTTTACTTCTCCAGAAAGGGCTTTTATATCTCCCGAGAGGGTTTCTCTAATATCTTCCATGCCTTTTTCGAGCCCGTCTAGAACCTTGAGAATTGTCATTCTGACTCTAGATCTGACATATTACCAATGTCTGTATTGATTAGGTCCCTAGCCTTCCGTACTGCCTCTTGTTCTTTTTTTTGTGTGTTGAATTTTTCCGTCTTGTCATTTCATTCAGATAGGAGTATATGAAGGAGCAAGTAAAATACTAAAAGGGTGGCAACAACCACAGGAAAATATGCTTTAACCAAATCTGAAGAGATCCCAAATCGTGAGGGGGGAGATAGGGGGTAAAAAGCCGTTCAAAAAGGAGGAAAGAAAAAAAGAGAGAAAAAAAAGAAAAGAAAAGAATTAAAAATAAGAAAGCGAATAAAGAAAAATATAAAAAAGAAAAAATATATGTATTAGATAAACTAGTTAAAAAACGTTAAAAAAGAAAAGGGTAAAAGTTAAAAATAAATTTACCAGAAGGCAAGAAAAAACAATGAAAAAAAAAATTAAATTAATTGCAAGACTAAAAAAAATCACAGGGAGAAAGCCATGAGTTTCCTGCTTTGCTTTCTCCTCCTCTGGAATTCTGCTGCTCTCCTTGGTATTGAAACTGCACTCTTTGGTTGGTGAACTTGGTCCTGTCTGGTTTTCTTGTTGATATCCTGGGGGAGGGCCTGTTGTAGTGATTCTCAAGTGTCTTTGCCCCAGGCGGAATTGCACCGCCCTTACCAGGGGCTGGGCTGAGTAATCCACTCGTGTTTGCTTTCAGGAGCTTTTTTTCCCTGAGCGCTTTCTGTAGAGTTCTGGAGGACAGGAATACAAATGGCGGCCTCCTGGTTTCCGGCCCAGAGGAGCCGAGAGCCCGGGGCCCCACTCCTCAGTGCGCCCTCAGAGAACAGCGCCGTTACTCCCGTCTGCCTGACCTCTGGCCGCGCTCCGAGCTCACTGAGCTTGTGGCTGGTTCAAGGTAACACCGAGCTGTGAGCTTACTGTCGGCTCTGTCTCTGTAGCTGGTTTTCCCGTTCCAATACCCGCAAGCTCTGTGACACTCAGACACCCCCGATCCTTCTGTGACCCTGCGGGACCTGAGGCCATGCTGACCCCGCGTGGGCTTTGCCCCAGTTTAGCCTCTGGAGCGATGTCCCTCAGTGGAACAGACTTTTAAAAGTCCTGATTTTGTGCTCAGTTGCTCTGTAGCTTGCTGGGAGCCAGCCCCTCCGTGTGATTGGGGACTAGCATTAACTTGGAGTATGGATAAAAGAACTCACAAAGAGTTCTCCGCCAGTCCTACCTTTTAAAAAGTGGTTGTTTTTCTGTTTCCAGAATTGCTGTTGCATTGTGGTTCAGTGGTAGAATTCTTGCCTGCCAGAATTACTGTTCTTCTTCTCTTCTATCTGCCAATGGATTTGCCTCAGTTGGCTTTCTTGGGCATGGGCCTGCTGCATTGTTCTTCAGCCAGTCTCACTTGGGTTGAGTCCTACTGCTCCCTATCAAGGGGCTGGGCTCTGAAGAAATTGGTTTTCTGTGCTTTTGCTCTTTGGATTTTTTTTTGTTCTTTGGCAGCTTTTTGTGGCTTTTTGGAGGTTAAGTGGAAAGCAAACTGTACCCAGACCCTTGCCTCAGAGAGAAGCCTCAGTCTGCTCCCCTTTGTGTTGCCCAGAGCACACAGACTCCCCCTTTGCAAACTCCACTGAGCCACCGAGCCGTGCAATCTCACACAGTCAATGCACGTCCCTAGCCACCATCTCCAGGGTCAGTCACCCAAAAAGCACCCACTTGTTTCTGCACCTCCATTCTACTAAAACTGCAAGTGATATTGGTCCAGGGAGACAGCATCCAGTGGCTGCCTTTGGTGGGACCACTGTTTGGGGTCCAGACCACCAGAGAGATCTCCATCAGAGATAGAACATTGAGATATTCAAGCCTGGGCTGGAAGTGTTCAGAATCTTTGCTGGTCCTAGAGACCACTGGCTTGTGCCTTCATACAGCTCTCTCAGGGGATGGTGGGGTTAGGTTCAGGCCTTTGTCACACAGTGCATGTGCAGAGCGTAAAAGGTTGTGGTTCTAGAGAGTGTCAGTTGGCGTCCACACTAGACTCTCTCACACATGCTAGCAGGAGTGTGCCTAGCAGCTTGGTGCAAGCAGCTGAAAGCCAATGACTCAGGGACCACAGCCTGGAGACTTTGCCACCCTCTCTGGCATGGGTGGTCACCGGTGGTGGCCATCCTGGTTCCATAGGCTTAAGCACATGCCCGTGACTGCCCAATTCCACCAGCTATCTCTTAAGCTCTTTTACTCTTTGTGAGTTCTTTTATCCATAATCCAAGTTAATGCTAGTCCCCAATCACACGGCACTCCTGTATTGGAGTATTACTTTTCAATGGGTCACTTCTGGTGGCTCCCTCTCCATTCTGTTTATCCTCCGATATCAGTCCAATTGTTCCTACTCTGATTTATCTCTCCACTGGTGTCTTCTGCACCCATACAGACCCAGAAGTGTATAATCTTACATCTAAGGCTGATGTCATGGGTGTTCAGAGTGTTCTGGTAGATAATTAGCTCACTTTAGGAGACCAGTTGAAACAGGGTCTCCTACTTCTCCGCCATCTTTCTCTTCCTCCCATTTGAATTTCTACAAGCAAAACACACAGGAATTCTGAATATTATTTCATAAAAACATTTTTATCTATTTTAATTCTACAATTCATAGTCACATTTCAATTTACATTTTAATATGCATTTGCTTCTCAAGCACAAAATAATATATCCTATTTATGCATTAGCAAATCATACTTTTCTTCACATAATTAATTAAAATTGAAGAACATTTCAAATGGGAAATATAAAGGTCTATATTTTAGGTGTGCCTGGGTGGTTCTGTCAGTTGAATGTGTGACTTGATTTAAGCTCAGGTTATGATCTCAGGGTCATGATATTGAGCCTTCCATCAGGCTCCATGCTCAGCACAGTCTGTTGGAGATTTTCTCCCTGTCCCTCCTCCAACTCTCTCTCTCCCTCCCCCTCACAAATTAATTAATTAATTAATTAATTATTAATTTGATTTAATAACTGAAAGATCTGTATTTTGTGAATATCTAAGATGTACGATAGAATTTACTTAAACTTTACAATATTTAATGATACAGTGATCTAATTTTTTTTTTACTTGTAATTATTTCCACATCACTTTCAGTCAAGATTCTACAGAGAAACAGAACCAGTAGGAAATATGCACATATTTAGAGAGAGAAATTTTAAGGAATTGTTCACATTATGGAATTGACAAGTCCAAAAATCATAAAGCACACTAACAATTGGAGATAGGTATGAATTAAGTCCAAGGCAGAAATTTTTCTTCTTCAGGAATCCTCAATTTTTGTTCCTAAATCCTTCAATGGATTAGATGAGGTCAACCCACATTATTAAGGTAATATCTTAACCACATCTACAATACCTTCACAAGAAACACTCAGATTAATGCTTCATTAAGTAAGTGCATATTACATTCTAGCCAAATTGTCACATAAAACTAAACATCACAATACAATGTATGCAAAAATTTCAATTTTTTATGTTCCCCAAAAGATTTTTAAATTATCAACTAGTGTGAAAAGGGTTCAATGTAATGTACAAATTAATAAAAAATTTGGAAGCCACTGGAAAAAAGCAATGGCTTTTCCAAATTATCTTTTTACATACATAGAAATATTTATTTAAAAAAAATCATAAACAGAAACTCTAATATCTATAAGAGGTAAAAACAAAGGTTTTATGGGAAAGATATGGAGACTTCTAAAGTCCACTCATTCAGCTTCCTGTCAATCCTGGCAATAAGTGTTGCCATGGAATCCTAAGATATTTCAGTATACTTTTAAAAACTGTTGAAGTGTCTGAATCATTAATTCAAATGTTTCTAGGACAAGGGCAAATAACAAAAATAAGTGAACCCTGTCAGGTACTGGCACTTAGCTGCATTGACTTGTAGAGAGTGGTGAACTGTGAGGACTGTGCTATACTAGAACAAGCAGAAATAGGCAGCTGCCCCTCAGCTCTTCCTAATTGTTATCCTAAAGCAATGAAGGCCCCATGTTAGTAGTTTGCCTAATTTTTCAATTGCTGAAAATTAGGATATTTATGTAAGATCTCTTGATTTTGAATTTTGAATTTTTAAAATGTAATATCTCTTAATTTCAAAATTTGTAATTAATTTTGAGAGGCTTGATACTTTATAGAATAAACAAATCACAGTACACTCCATATTTAACTGCCTGTTTACAGTGTCTAGCTTTTAGCATCAATTCTAAATTATTTTTAGATTGGTTAGATATCAACAACACTTTTCTATTTTCCATTGTCAATCTATTCATAAAATATATAAAATCTATATATATTTTTTTTAAATTATGAGATAAAGACTTAAAATAAATGTTCTGTTACTGGTCAAAATATTATTTGGTAGTTGAAAACATTTCCAATATTAAAAGCTACAAGCTTACCATGTCAGAGGTTTGATGGAATTGATGAAATTGGTTTATTCAGACATATTCCTTACAAGAACATATGTAGTCAAATTATTTTTAAAGAAAACAATAATCTTGAGTTGCATTTGTGATGGCAATCTCCAAATCTGCTCATTAGCCAGTAACTTATATTTTCACCCCCATCTAGAACTCTGTATTTCTTTCTGCAAATTATTGTGTATAAATTTCATCAATATTCTTAGAGGGAAAATTAACATACCTCAGAAAATGCAACTTACAGTTTTGTAATAATGGGAAGCAAAGAAAATAGATCTTTGGACTCTTGTTCTTTATTGTGTTATCTTTGCTAAAGTAATGGCATATTTTCAGGTTTTACAAGTACTTAATTTTATGGAAACAATTCTCAAACCTAATTTATACCAAGATAAAATGTGAATTTTTCAGATTTTCCTTATGATTATTGAGGTACTGAAGTAAGGAACTTTCCATGACCAGAGCCAATCTTAATTCAAACATATTGCTAAAGCGTGCTTGTTTTGCCTGGAAGTCAAAATCACCTAAGTCAAGTCTTCACATTTGGCTATTACGTTTTTTTCAATAAGCTTTATTTTTAGGTCAGTTTTAGATCCATAGCAAAACTACTCAGTTTTGCTGAGTACAAAGGTACAACGAGTTGCTTGTATGGAGACCTCCTGTCTCCTCACACACAACTGCCCCCAGTAACAACGTATGGTACATGTGTTATAATTGATGAACTTACATTGACACATTTTGATTATTCCATACATCAAAATCCATATTTTACATTAAGGTTCACTCTTGGTATTGTACATTCTATATACAGATATATGACACTTACCTACCATTTTGGCTTCCTACAGAATAGTTTCACTGTCTTGCAAATCCTTTGTGTTTTGCCTAGTCACATTTCCCTTCTCCCTAAGCCCAGGCAACCACTGATCTATTTATTATCTCCATAAATGTGTCTTTTCCAGAATGCCATATAGTTGGAATCATACATTATGCAGACTTTTCAGATGTCTTTCCTACACTTAATGCATTTAAATTTTATCCATGGCCTTTGATGGCATATTAACATATTTAGTTTTAGCTATGAATAATATTTTCTTTAAAGATTTTATTTGTCAGAGAGAGAGAGAAAGAGCAACAGGCAGAGGGTGAAGCAGGCTCCCTGCTGAGCATGGAGCCCAATATGATGCTTTAGCCACCCAGGTGCCCTAAATAATATTCTTTTGCCTGTATGGACCCATTTCTTTTATCCATTCACTTATTGCAATGTATCTCTCTCTCTCCCCCTTTTTTTTTTTTCTCTCTTAAGATTTATTTATTTATTTGTCAGAGAGAAAGAAAAAGAGAGAGAAAGCATTCAGAAGCAGGGGGAATGGAAGGTAGATGTAGAAAGAGGCTCCCTGATGAGCAGGGATTCCCAATGCAGAACTCAATCCCAGGACCCCGGGATCATGACCTGAGTGGAAAACAGACGCTTTACTGACTGAGCCACCCAGGCGTCCCCTGAAATGTGTCTTAGTTGCTTCTAAGTTTTGGCAATTGTGACTACATCTGCTATAAACATCTGTGTGCATGTTTATGGGTGGATTTGTTTTCAGTTAATTTAAATAAATACCAAGGAATGTGATTGCTGGATCACATAGCAAGAGTATGTTTAGTTTTATAAGAAACTGCCAAATTGTCTTCTAATGTGGCTGTACCATTTTGCATTCTCACCAGCAAGGAATGAAAGTTCCCGTTCCTTCCCATCATTGTCAGCATTTGGTGTGGCCAGTGTTTAGGGTTTTGGCCATTCTAGTAGGTGTGTAATGGCATCTCCTTTTTGTTTTAAATTTGTAATTTTCTAATGACATATAAGGTTGAACTTCTTTTCAGACGTTTATTTTTCCACCTATATATATTTTTTGGTGTCACGCCTATTCAAATCTTTGACCATTTTTTAATTGGGTTGTTCATTCTCCTATTGAGTTTTAAGTGTTCTTTGCAAATTTTGAATACATATTTTTTTTTTATCAAATGTGTCTTTTGCAAATTTTTTCTTCCATCTGTGGCTTATCATTCTCTTGACATTGTCTTTTATAAATCAGATTTTAATTTTAATTTTTAAAGATTTTATTTATTTATCAGAGAGAGAGAGGGGGAGAGAGCAAGCACAGGCAGACATAATGGCAGGCAGAGGCAGAGGGAGAAGCAGGCTCCCTGCTGAGCAAGGAGCCCGATGTGGGACTCTATCCCAGGATGCTGGGATCATGACTTGAGCCGAAGGCAGCTGCTTAACCAACTGAGCCACCCAGGCGTCCCCAGATTTTAATTTTAATGAAGCCCAGTTTATCAGTTACTTCTTTCATAGGTCATGCCATAGGTGTTGTACCTAAAAAGCTATCACTATACCCAACATCATCTAAGTTTTCTCCCATGTTATGTTTTAAGAATTTGATAGTTTTGTGTTTTACATCCACATCTATGATCTATTTTGAATTGATTTTTTGTGAAATGTGTAAGGTACCTAGATTCATTGTTTTACATGTGGATGACCAGTTTTTCCATCCAGCACCATTTATTGAAAAGACTATCTTTGTTTCACTGTAATGTCTTTCATCCTTTGTCAAAGATCAACTGGCTATATTTATGAGGGTCTATCTATGGGCTCTTTATTATGTTCTATTCCTCTATTTGCTTATTCTTTCACACATATCCCACTATCTTGATGATTATAGCTTTGTAGTAAGTCTTTAACTTGGGTAGCTTCAGACCTCCAACTTTGTTCTTTCATACTGAGTTAACTATTCTCAGTATTTCACTTCTCTATATAACTTGAGGATTAGTTTGTCAATATCCACAAAATAACTTGCTGGAATTTTTATTAGAACTTCACTGAATCTCTATATCAAGTAGAAAAACCTGACATCTTCATAAAATTGAATCTTCTTATCCATGAACTTGGGTTATCTCCATTTCTTTATTTCTTCTTTGATATCTTTCATTAGAGTTTGAAGTTTTCCCCATGTAAATCTTTTACATATTTTATTAGAATTATACTTAGGTATTTCATTTTCTTTAATAAATTTATTTTTTATTTATTTTCAGCATAACAGTATTTATTATTTTTGCACCACACCCAGTGCTCCATGCAATCTATGCCCTCTATAATACCCACCACCTGGTACCCCAACCTCCCACCCCCCGCCCCTTCAAAACCCTCAGATTGTTTTTCAGAGTCCATAGTCTCTCATGGTTCATTTTTTGATTGCTAATATGCATTTCATGCATTGTTAGATTTTATTTGCTAATATTTTGTTGAGGATTTTTACACTTCTGTTCATGAGAAGTATTAGTCTGTAGTTTTGTTTTCTGTTTGTTTGTTTGTCTCGTAAGATCTTTGGTTATGGCATTACGGTGATTCTGGCCCCACTGAATGACTTCAAAAGTATTCCCTCTGTTCCTGTCTTCTGGGATACATTGTAAGGAAGTGATATAACTTATCCCTTAAATGTTTGGTAGAATTCTTAAGTAAACCTATCTGGGTTTTTTGTTTTAGGATGTTATTAGTTATTGATTCAATTTGTTTAATAAATGTATATCTACTTAAATTGTCTACTTCTTTTCATGTGGGCTATGACAGATTATTCATTTCATCTAGGTTATCAAATTTGTGGGCATAGAAGTTGTTAATAATACTATTTATTATCCTTTTAAAATACATGGAGTCTGTAGTAATAGACTCTTTTATTTCTGATATTATTTATTTGTATATTAAGATTTTTTTCCCTCAGTTAGCCTGTCTAGAGGCCTATTGATTTTTTTTTTTTTCCCAAAGAACCAGTTTCTGGTTTGGTTGTTTTATTTATTTATTTTTTTAATTTCCTGTTTTCAACTTCATTGATTTCTGCTCTGATTCTTATTCTTTATTGTCTTCTGTTTTGGATTTAATTTGGTGTCTTTATTTTTTTCTAGATTACTGAGGTATATCCTAGTTTCCCTTATTTATATTAGGCTCTGTTAAAACCTCAGCAGATTAGGCTCTGGTGAAATAGATTTTCCTGAGGGCAGCCCATGATAAGAAGAACAGAAATGTCTGTTCTTCTAGTGTATTCCAAAATAGTTTTTTCCCCATCCTCCTGCAGGAAACTTTCTCCAGTATTCATTGTGAGAATCTTGTAGAGCTTTTGGAGGCAAAACTCACAAAACATGGGACCCCTCTGACTGGGTTTCTTTGGAGACTTTAACTTTCAGAGTTTTCCACACTGAGTTTCCAGCAATTCATTAATTACAGTTGAGGTTTTCCTGCCCAGACACTGATTTCTATAGAAGAATGTGCTAGTGGGTTTCTGTTCTGGTAGACTGTGAGTCTCTCTCTCTGCCTGTCTGCCTCTCCAATTTTGTGAGCAGTGGTTTGCTCTTTGACCTCTCTTCTTGGACTGATTAAAGAAGAGGAGTTGATTTTTCATTTTGTTCGCTTTTTACTTGTCATTAAGATAGAATGATAAATCCTAAGCTCCTTATATACCAGACTGGGAATTGGAAGCCTGGATATTAGTTTTTTTTTTTTTTTCCATTTTAAAAACACTTTCAAGTGGAATCTTTGATTGGCTACATTATGATATACTATGGATTAAGCTTAATATTATAACCATCACTTAGAACCCAAGGAAAGATAATTTATAAGAAGGCATAGATTCTCTCCTTACAGAGTGAGGATAAACACTTGAAAATGTGCAATAGGGTGCTTTCAACACCAAGTATCACAGCTTTTATGGAGAAACCTCTTCCAGTCTCCAGAGGTTTTATAAATGATTCACAGATGTAGCTGGTTTGAGAAAACAGATGTGTTCTTGAAGAGTTTGTGCAAATTGAACTTCTGTTAATTGAATCTTATTTAGGATTCATTTTAGGAAAGCTATCTATTTAAAGTAGCCCTTTGGTGAATTCTTTTGTGAAATTAGTAATTGTTCACTAATTTATCTTTTTGAAAATGCAAATTTTCATATGTGGTACTTTCTTAAAGCTATGTATTAATTCTTGGCCTGTGTAGGAAGCATATCATAGTTGGGGTTCTTGGTAACAATACAACTAATCTTTTCTATAATTAAAGAAAATTTAGTGTATAAATAACTGAATATATTCCATATACAGTATTATTTTTGAAAACAGTAGTAGCCTAGAATTATGAGCTTGAAGAACAGTAGCAATTTGAAGTAAAATAAACTGGCTGTTCAGACACCATTGTCTAAGATAATGTTAATAATAAATATTCAAATGACACTGAACTGTTGATTCTGATTCTATAGGTCTCTTATAGGCACACGGATGTGATTTTTGACAAAAATTCTGCACTGTTAAATGTAATAGTCAGTAGTCACTTGTGGATATTTCTATTTAAATTAATTAAAATTCAATTCCTTAGTGATAGTAGTCACATTTCAAGTGTTCAATAATCATATCTAGCTAGTGGCTACCATGTTAGATAGCACAATTTATAAAATATTTCCATCATCTTGGAATGTTCTATTCAACAGCACTGCAGTAATTTAATAATAGGCAATATTGGAAAATACTTTAATTATAAAAGAACTCTCTACAGAGTCAGGACCTTAAGAGTTTAGTCTTTACTAAAGAAGTAAGTTTCTGTGGTTTAGTTTATTTGTTGTTACAGGTGCCCTTGAGAACCGTAGTGCTAAGAATTAAAAATGTCGTGTTTCTTCCTCAATATCAAACTTTATCATAGGGATAATAATTTCATGCTTCTGTTTTATAGGTATGACTACAAAATAAGGAGAGAGGTTTTTATTGACCACAAATGAAAACTAGTTTTATTACTTTTGAATCACACCTCAAAGACTACATGAACAACTAGATAGTTTCTGAAGAGAGTGCAGATGGAATTGATAAATTCCAAGTCAAATAATAAATTTTGGCTGGTAATATTTTCTTAGGGTAAATTTAGTAGAAGACTGGAAATGTGTTATTGGATTTCTTTGTTGCATTAAAAGATATAGAACCTCAAAAAGTGTTCAGTATTTATAGCTCAGAGGAACTGTGGTTCATAGACAGAATTGGTATTTCTTCTTTCCTTCTAACACAGATAAGTTCAAATATAAAAACCTCACTCTAACTGCTCTGTGTCTGTTTCTCCACATACAAAATATGAATAATAATTTTTAATTCATTAGTGTATTATGAAAATTAAAGAATACATGAAAAACATAACAGTACTACCTACATATAACAAAGGCTTACTACATTTTAGCCATTACTAACAGCAACATCAACTGTATCTCATCTCACCAATAACATCTCATCTCATCTTATCAACTGCATTAGAGTTATTCACATACCTGAGAATAGAACTGGCTTTGCTAACATTTTAATGTTTCTGTCTGTATTATATTGTTTTAAAATAAATATCATGTTCCACTATGTGATTAGACTCACTCTGAGTGCCTGGGATCTGAGCTGTATCTGGCAAGAGAGAGCTGCTTGAAAAGTCTGGTTTTGTCCTGAGCTGACCTTCTGCTCTCCAGATCAGTTGACCTAAATCTTAAGAGAACCTAAGAACTCTGAAGACTCAGGAATGAACCAGACTTTTAGGTTCTGAAGGAATTTACAAACATTAAAAAAAGTAAAACATTTCTGGTTCTATTCATTCATTTTGGAAAAAAAAATATTAAAAGGACTACTCTATTTGCAGTAAGGATTTAGATATGAAATGAAAAAAAAACTCATATATTTTCCTTCTTTTGATGCAATTTGCTAAGGGCACTTGATACAGGAATATAGACTAAATGTTCCTTTCCTGGTTCAAGTGTTTACCGGATATTTTAGTATTTCTGACAAGGATTACATTTTCAATATGGGTATTCTTTGACTTGTTTTCCAAGCCTCCAGCTAGTAGTTGGTCTTGGCAGTTAACTGTTATGGTTGTCTTTCCTTGGTAAGGTCAGTAATTCTGACAGGATTGTATTTTTTACTCTATAGTAAATTTACACAGCACCATATCTAACTGGAAAGAAGTATCATACGTTGTTATAGTTTTGACAGGTAAAACTTTGTGAAGATTCAAGTTCTTCAAATCCAGAGTGGTACACAGTCCACCACAAGACAACCAGTGAAATAGATTTAAAAGCCAATAGAAAATAACCATATAATAAATAGAATAGAATATAGTTTAGTCATTTAAGGAGAAGCAACCACCCACACAAAATAAATTTAAAGATCAGGTAACTCAAAAGTCTATGTTCTGAATAACCTCACAAGAAACTATTTTATGAGATATATAAAAGATTAGTTTGTTTCAAACATTTCTCATCTTCTATGGAGAATAACTAAGGGCCTTAGTTTTTCATGTTTCTGGGAGTCGCCTCCCATTTGTCACTTATGGTCCCCTTTCTCACCCACCTAACTCTCTGCATGGGTTTTTCCTATTGCTTTTCATGACTCTTTTCTTATTCCTTCACAAAACCCACATTTAATTGCTTGCACTACTAAAACTATAATGCCTTCTATGTCCCAGCCAATTACTGAGGAAACAAGTCAACTGGGGATGTGATAGATAGGGACACAGTTGTTTTGTTTTGTTTTGTTTTGTTTTCCTCTACCCCACCCCCTACTTGTGTTTTACTAGTAATAGCCTAGTTGAAAATCCGTGTTCTTCTTTCTTCTCTGTGAACAAGTTGGAATTATATGTATTTGGCTTTCTAAGATTGACTGAGGCTGAAACAACATAAAGCATTTTATAGGGATTTATTTAAAGGGTACTTTTGAAATAAATTCCTAGGCTCAAGATGGAGACACTCCTGCCAATGATGCCCTGTCAGCAAACCAAAACTTAAATAATTTTGGTGTCTATGTAAATGCCCCACTTGGCCAGAAGCTCTGTATATTCAGTCAGCCAATCACCAAATGCCAAGCCAACCCAATTCGGGACATTATCATCCCAAGCAAGGTTGACTATATGGCCCCAGGTGATCAGATATATTCTATTTATCTTTTCCTCATTCTTTATTCTTTATCTTATAAAAGCTTCATGCCTTCCATTCCATTTTGCTATTCTCCACAAGAGGCTATCCATTTTATAAAGTGTTAAGGTTTGTTGTGTCACCTAAATTGTCTTAATTATTTTAAATAGTAGTCATCAAAGAGAGAGCAATTTAAATTTATTATATTGCCTATAGTACAGATATACCACAGAGATATTGCTGGTTTGGTTCCAAATGACTGCAGTAAAATGAATATTGCAATAAAGCAAAAAAACATTACTTTTTTGGTTTCCCAGTGCATATAAAAGTTATGTTTACACTACACTGTAGTCTATGAAGTGTGCAACATCATTACATATAAAAATGTACATAATTTTAAAATATTGCTAAAAATGTTAACCATCATCTGAGCTTTTAATAAGTCATAATCACTGATCACGGCTAAGCATAACAAATATAATAATGACAATGTTTGAAATATTATGAAAATTAACAAAATGTGACACAGAAATCTGAAATAAACAAATCTGTTGGGAAAATGGCACTGACAGACCTGTTTGACGCAGGGTTGCCATAAACCTATAATTTGTAAAAAATGGAATATCCAGTATTCCTAAACTGGACTTGGGAGAAGAATTACTTGGAAGCTTGTTAATAACTTGGAAGCTTGTTAATAACACAGATTCTAGAGCTCTATTCCAGAAGCTGAATCTGTAGAGTGGGGCCCCATGAATTTAATTTTCTTTAAAGTATCTTAAGTGGACTTGATGATGGATAGAGAAACATTTGAGAAATTATGGGTGCCTGCCTTCTATATCCCTTCTCCAAATACTGTGGTGGTAGGAGAGAAGATCCTGGGCTGATTATTAATACCTTTGGATGCTGATACTCCCCTGGGTCAGCACAGATACTTGAGAGTTGATCTATTAACTTTTGAAAATAATCCTAAAAAATAAAGGTCCTCAAGGAAGATAGGAAGATGCCATTCTAAACTAACAAGAGAATTGTTTATACATAGTATAGTTCAATAATGAAAAAAAGAAAAAAAAAACACTGTTTAATGCAATAACATTAAAGGCCAGAGCAACCAGACATCTGATGAAAACAGTTTGCTATTGTTCTTAACCAAATTCAAATTGTTTTTACCCTATAACCACTTAAAATGATTTATAGTTTTCCTGCCATTTCTTTAAGTATTTGATTTGCTTTCTCTTTAAGTCATCAGGCATGCACACAGTGGGAAAATCAAAACTCACACACAGATATAAAATGCTCATGTGTTAATGACTTTATTTAACTTGTTATTAATGAGGGAACTTAGTAAATTTTACAACTGGCCCAAACAACAGACACATTCATAGATCTAGAATACTGAAATGGATATGCAAATGGAAACTGGATTATTTTCTTTACTTTACTTTTTGTGTGTGTGTGTGTGACAGAAGGCCTCCTCTTTGGGATAGAAGTTAATTTCATGTTTGTAGGTAAGAATAATTTGCATTATTTCATCAATTCTTTACAATTTATGGAATTATAAAATACCTTAAAATCAATGAAAGCCTAGAAATCAGATAAACTGGGAGGATGTGCCCTAAACAGTGAATATTTTTTCAGTGAAGCACAAATGTTTTCCTACCCTACTGAAGAATGCGTAATAGTTTCCTATTGCTTTTAAATTCTAATTTATCTGCTTGACTTTCAAATCTCTCCTTAACCTTTTTGCTTTATATATTTCCCTTGATTTCTCAGGTCTTATTTTCTGACTTTCATTTTTTTAAAAAATCCCATTTTTGCTAACTTTAATTTGATATGAAATTATTGCATATTTATTTTTAAAATTCTGTAAAATACAAAAAAATGTAAAGA
Source organism: Mustela putorius furo (assembly GCF_011764305.1). Classification (NCBI taxonomy): domain Eukaryota; kingdom Metazoa; phylum Chordata; class Mammalia; order Carnivora; family Mustelidae; genus Mustela; species Mustela putorius. The sequence goes on from NW_025421991.1 coordinate 938,385, forward strand.
AGCATGAAAATTATCACTAATCCTACCATATCTGGACTAGGAGATACACTAAAGTTATTAATAATCAAGAGAGTTTGGAAGAATTTTTACCTATTTTTCCATAGCTCTCAACAGTTAATTTGCTAATGGCTCTGTTTACTACCAGATAAAGACTTCTGACCTTGCTGTGTCCTAGATTTCAGCAGATCCGCACATGGCATTTTAGTGTACTTTTTTCTTTTCTTATTTATTTAGTTTTTTACTGCAATCAATGTTTCTGCCATGTAGGCTCAGTCCTTGTGCTCATAATAACAAAGTGCATCCCTTGTTCTTCTAAAGCCACCAGTCCATGGCAGTCTCATGTGCTTCTCCATGAAACTACAGCTGACCTTCTACATAAAGTCCATCAAAGGAATTGGGGAATTAAGAATACTGAACCAGCTTTTCATTTTAACTGTACAGTTTATTTTTGTGTTTAGCATATTTACAGAGTTGTGAAACCATCACCACAATCTAATTTTAGGACATTTTTATCACCTCAGATAGAAATTCCACACACATAAGGAGACAATCCCCATTCCCACTACCTTACCCACTCAGCCCTAAGCAACTGCTTTTTGTCTCTATAGATTAGCAAATTGTGGGCATTTGATATGAATGGAATCATATCATGTGTGGCCTTTTACAACTGACTTCTTTCACTTACCATAGTGTTTTTAGGGTTCATCATGTTGTAGCATATATCATTACTTATTCCTTTCGTTTCTAAATAATATTTCATTTTATGATATATTGCATTTTGTTTACCCATTAAAAAGTTGGTCAACATTTGAGTGGTTTTTCCAATCTTTAGCTATTATGATTAATGTCACTACGAACATTTGTGTACAAGTTTTTGCGTGGACTTGTTTTCTTTTCTTTTTTGTGTACCTTTAGATAACTATGAGTGAAATTGTTGAGACTTAAGCTGCTTTTAGACCTGTCTGAGCTGAGATCAATAGTAAGTGCAGGGTGTTCTCCAAAAGTGGTACAAACACTGGATTAACAATGCTGCCTTATGGATATCAAGCTCTTAATCACCTTTCACTCCATCTGCTTATAATCTTCTACTACTCCTCTTCTCTCTCACATGTTTCCCCTGGCCATAAAAATATCTCTAAAAGCTTATACCTGACACCCTAGAGTCTGGTGTATTTCATGGTAGAATCTGGTGTATTTCCACTTGTTCTATATTTTTCCTGCCTTAACTCATATAGTCCTAGATAAACTGAGCTTGCAATAGTATGTAGAGTGGGTGTCTAAAGTCTCTAAACTAAGTTATTTTCCCAAAGGGTGTCTCAGATTTAAGGAGTACTGGGGAGAGTTTGAATAAGGTAGGAAAGCTAGCAACTACTGAAGGTACTTCCTCAGGGGGAAAAACAACTTCTGACCTGGCCTTAGAGGCAAGTGTCTTACTCTTTTTCTAGTAGAAGAATAATGAATTTTATTGACTTTTAAAGAAAATTCACTGTTGAAATAATAAATCTCTATAAAGACAATATAAATAGTTTTATATTATCCTTTTTATTAGCTTAACAATATAACATAAGCATATTTAAATCAGGAGTAATTGTTCAAAAACATAATTTCAATAGCCATGTAGTATTCCCACATACTGTTGTACCTTAATTTATTTAACTTGTTCTCTATTTGGGAGACATTCAGTTTTGTTTTGTTCCTTGTTTTTCATTTTTATAAGGTGCATTAAGATGTATTTTGTTGCATTTTAAATTTATTTGGCTGGATTCTTATTAGTAGAATTGCTGGGTCAAAGGTTGTGAATATTTTTAAGGTTTGCATTACTGATTCAAAGGCCACATTTAGGTATATGTATACCATACCATAGCCACTATAGCAAGCTTAGTGAGTCCCCTCTTTCTTTGAACCAACTTCACTTATAGCTATTACCATATAGGGATTTCATTTAATTTCCTCCTAATTATTTCTCTTCTCTTCTTTTTTTTTTAATTTATTTATTTAGTTATTTGACAGACAGAGATCACAGGTAGGCAGAGAGGCAGGCAGAGAGAGGAAGGGAAGCAGGCTCCCCGCTGAGCAAAGAGCCCAACGTGGGCCTCGATCCCAGGGCCCTGCAATCATGACCTGAGCCGAAGGCAGAGGCTTTAACCCACTGAGCCACCCAGGTGCCCAATTTCTCTTATATTCTTTACTTTCTTTCTTTTTCTTTCTTTCTTTCTTTCTTTCTTTCTTTCTTTCTTTCTTTCTTTTTTGGTGGTTGTAATACAAACTCCACAATAATGAAAACCATGCCTTTTGTTTTATTTAAATCTTTTCCCAAATTTTTCTTTAAATTGTATGTAAAACAGGAACAGTATTCCCAATTTCTCAGAAAAACATGCATTTCAAGCAACAAATGGCATTTTTCTAAATACAAGAATTATTAATTTTTTGACATTGTAGCTCATTTGAGTCTGCTTCCTTAACCTTCCAAGTTTGATAAACCTGTTTCTTCTATTACTAGATTTTCACATTCTAATAACCCTAGAAAGACTTATATTTTATGTTATAATTATTTCTTCTCTGGCCGATCACCTTTTGTACTTGAATTAATAGAACAGACCTAGCTAATCCTTCCTGCAGCTAAAACATACACCCTTCCTAATGTCCTGAGTTCTTTCCATTAACCCTAAGGAAGGGCCAAAAGAGTAGAAAACAGAATAGGCACCATACTGGCTGCAGCCCTTAATTTCCTAAATCCAGGCATGAGATTCTTTTTTCAGTCAAGCATAATAATAATTTAAAAAGTAGTTATACAGAAATTAGGGAACATGAGCTTTAGGCCCAACTAAGCACTGAGCTTGTGAACATTAGAAAGTTACTTAGCCTCCCTGGGCCTCAATTTCTTCACCTGTTATTGTAGGCAGAATAATGGTCCCCAAAGATGTCCACATCCTAATTTTCTGAGCTTGTAAATATATTAGGTTATATGGAAAAGTGGCTTTGCATATGTGATTAAGAATCTCAAAGTGGGAACAGTATCCAGGATTATCCAGGTGGATTAAATATAATCACAAAAGTCTTTAAAAGTGGAAGGCAGAAAAGTCCAGAGAAAGATATGCCTTTGAAGATAGAGGACCAAGCCATGAGCCAAGAAAAAGAAAATAGCCCTGCCAACTTTATGTTTTCAACTAGGTGAGACCCATTTTAGACTTCTGACTTACAAGATAATAAATTTATGTTCTTTCAAGCCACTAAATTTGTGGTAACTTGTTACAGCAGCAATAGAAAATTACTACACTATAAGGGATAGGATGAATGATAAAACTTGTAGTAGGCCTGTCAGATGTGAATTATATAATTTCACACCTCCTAACATAATGCTTAGATATCTGCAAGAAGGAACAAGGCAGTCATCATTAGAAATACTTTCATTATTCATCAAACATGTGAAATAGTGTTTAATATCCATGTATACTGAAGGACAATAATTAAAAAGTTACAAAAATGCTTATATTTAGTGGGTGCTTATTTGGTAATATTATTTCTACTCCTTAGTTTGCATGTGAGGAAATGGAGGCCTAAGGTAGTTTAATGACTGGCCCAAATATAAAAGGGTGAACTTAGGCAGCAAAACCATAAAACTCAAATTCACTATACTCACTTTACTATACTGTCACCTAAGATCATGTAGGTGTGTGGTGATAGGAAAAAACACCCCATGGAAGGTTTACTGGGGCTCCTGGCATTTACTTAGGAATCTTTTAAGGTCTCCACAGTCACAGTCCTACCCATATTCTTCTTACACATTCTGAACCAACTGAGGAGTCAGATAGATATCAAAGTATCACACATAATGTTTATAAATCTGAATGGTTTCTACTTGTAGTCACAATTGAACTTTCCTAAACTAGCTTTCTAAATTGATCCAACTTTCTCACCAAATACCAGTGCCAAGAAGTCAGACACTTCAAATTTCACCAGTCAGTTGAGGCACTCCTTACTCTATGAGAAGGAAGAAAAGAAATTCTAGTCAGAAGTATTTCTGGTACCCATCCAACTTGTTCTAGCAAAGTCTTCTAAGTCTCTACATCCTCTCTTCCACTTCAGCATCTGCATTTTTCTGAGCCTGGCAATTGTTTGGCTCAAATTTTTATTATAGATAAATGTTCTAATCATCTGTGTAGGGGTATAAGCTTTACATATTCAATGTAACATTGTACTTCATTCTTCTTTCCCATTGGGAAATATAGATTAAAATATTTGAGAGGTTACTGATGCAAATAGTTCTTTTTCAAAATTCAGTAGTCTTAATCAACCACTATAATTTTAGACAATAATGTTTGTTATTATCTATATTAAGATAAGGGTAACCATATTTATGTCTCAATCATAAGCTGATTGGCACAATAGTCAGAAATTTATTTTTATAAATTCCATGTTCAAAATGTCTACATTTAAAGCTATAAGTCTTTTTTGGTTTCTATAGAATCTGGAATTTAGAAAGAGAGCCATTACTAATGGTGTTATTGTGAACAAAATACACCTATAGAGAACATGTAGAATTGTTTATAAATACACATCCCTAGACATCGGGATGTCTAGGGTTGGCCAAACCTATTCTCTGAATCTAGATGCTACAGACTCTTGTTCAGAATGTTTAAAGTAATTACTGAACAATTTTTCTGCATACATTTCCAGATGCTATGTTTACCAAATACAGCATATTACACAGATTACAGAAAAAATAAAAAATATTACTTAGCAAATATCCACATTGATAGTACTACATATCATATTTATTTTTCCAACTTAATCCTTCTATGATAAACAAAATGAATTAGTTATATTGATTTTGTTATTATGCTGTTTCCAGGTGGGCTTATTTGATTTCCCTGTTCCTTTTTGATAATTTCCATACCTTGAATCTGTGAATATTTATGGTCTGCTGTCTTATCTTTACAAAAGAATTTACTTTTTAAAAGACAATAACTAAATATTTTCAAAACTAGAAAAATACACTTAAGATTGTGACCAGAGGCAAAGGTAAAATTTTATATAAATAAAATTATATATATATATATAAAACACTTTTGAACATTTTATTTTCTATCATTGTAATTCATTCATCAATTTCTGAATTCAATGTCTTCAAAAGAGAGACAAACCCACAAGCCTCTAGTAAGAAGAGTTAAACACTGATATTTATTTTTCTTTTCTTCTCTTTTATTATTGCAGTGTTCCAGATTCATTGTTTATGCACCACACCCAGTGCTCCATGAAATATGTGTCCTCCTTAATACTCAACACCAGACTCACCTAAACCCCACCACCTCCGCTCCAAAACTCTCAGTTTGTTTCTCAAAGTCCACAAACTCTCATGCTGTAGCTCCCCCTCTGATTACCCCCGATTGACTTGTTCTTTCCTTCTCCTAATGACCTCCATGTTATTCCTTATGTTGCACACGTAAGTGAAAACAAATGATAATTGACTCTCTCTGCTTGATGTATTTCACTCAGCCTAATCTCCTCTAGTCACGTCCATGTTGATACAAAAGTTGGGTATTCACTCTTTCTAATGGACGCATAATATTCCTTAGTATATATGGACTATATCTTCTTTATCCATTCATCTGATGAAGAGCATCTTGGCTCTTTGCACAGTTTGGTGATTGAGGCCATTGCTGCTATGAATATTGGGGTACAGATGACCCTTCTTTTCACTACATCTGTAACTTTGCAATTAAAACCCAGTAGTGCAATTGAAGGGTCATAAGGAAGCTCTATTTTTAATTTCCTAAGGAATTTCCACGCTGTTTTCCAAAGTGGCTGCACCGATGTGCATTCCCACCAAGAGTGTAAGAGGGTTACCCTTTTGCCACATCCTCTCCAACACATGTTGTTTACTGTCTTGTTAATTTGGGCCATTCTAACTGGTGTAAGGTGGTATCTCGTTATGGTTTTGATTTGAATTTCCCTGATGGCCAATGATGATGAACATTTTTTATGTGTCTGTTAGCCATTTGTATGTCTTCTTTGGAGAAGTGTCTATTCATGTCTTCTGCCCATTTTTTGACATGGTTATCTGTTTTGTGGGGGTTGAGTTTGAGGAGTTCTTTATAGATCTTAGATATCAGCCCTTTGTCTGTAGTGTCATTTGCAAATATCTTCTCCCATTCTGTGGGTTGTCTCTTTGATTTGATGACTATTTCCTTTGCTATGCATAAGCTTTTGATCTTGATGAAGTCCCAGAAGTTCATTTTCACTTTTATTTTCTTTGCCTTTGGAGACATGTCTTGAAAGAAGTTGCTCTGGCTGATGTCGAAGACATTAGTGCTTATGTTCTCCTTTAGGATTTTGAGAGACTCCTGCCTCACATTGAGGTCTTTTATCCATTTCAAATTTATCTTTTTGTATGATGTAAGAGAATGGTTGAGTTTCATTCTTCTATACATAGTTGTCCAATTTTCCCAGCACCATTTAATGAAGAGATGTCTTTTTTCCACTGGATATTTTTTCCTCCTTTGTTGAAGATTATTTGACCATGGAATTGAGACTCCATATGTGGGTTCTCTTCTCTGTTCCACTGCTCTATATGTCTGTTTTTGTGCCAGTACCATGCTGTCTTTATGATCACAGCTTTGTAATAAAGCTTGAAATCAGGCAACATGATGGCCCCACTTTTGTTTTCCTATTTCAACATTTCCTTAGCAATTTGAGGTCTCTTCCAGGTCCATACAAATTTTAGGATTGTTTTTTCCAGCTCTTTGAAAAATGCTGGTGGAAAATTGATCAGGATGGCATTCAAAGTATAGGTTGTTCTAGGCAGTATAGACATTTTAACAATGTTTATTATTCTGATCCAAGAGAATGGAATACTCTTCCACCTTTTTGTGTCTTCTTCAATTTCTTTCATGAGTATTCTATAGTTGCTTGAATACAGAGCCTTTGCCTCTTTGGTTAGGTTTATTCCCAGGTATTTTACGGTTCTTGGTGCTATAGTAAATGGAATTAATTCTCTAATTTCCCTTTCTATATTTCCAGTGTTAGTGTAAAAGAAAGCAACTTATTTCTGTGCACTGATTTTGTCTCCTACCACATCACTGAATTGCTGTATGAGTTCTAGTAGTTTGGGGATGGAGTCTTTTGGGTTTTCCATACAAAGTATCAGGTCATCTGGGAAAAGAGAGAGTTTGACTCCTTTGCTAATTTGAATACTTTTCATTTCTTTTTGTTGTCTGATTGCTGTTGCTAGAACTTCTAGTGCTATGCTGAGCAAGAGTGGTGAGATTGTGCATCCTTGACATGTTCCTGATTTCAATGAGAAGGCTTTCAGCTTCTCCCCAATGAGGATGATATGTGCTGTGGTTTTCATACATAGATATTATGAAGGTGAGGAATGTTCCCTTGCTCACTTTACTTTGAAGAGTTTTAATCAGGAACAGATGCTGTATCTTGTCAAATGCTTTTTCTGCATCAATTGAGAAGACCATGTGGTTCTTCTCTCTTCTCTGATTTTTTCTATCACATGATTGATTTGCAAATGTTGAACCACCCTTGCATCCCATGGGTAAATCCCTCCTGGTCATGGTCAATAATCATTTAATGTACTCTTGGATCCTATTAGCTAGGATCTTGTTGAGAATCATAGCATCAATATTCATCAGGGATATTCATCCAAAACTCTCCTTTTCGATGGGGTCTTTCCCAGGTTTGGGAACCAGGGTAATACTTGCTGGCTAGATAGAAAGGCTCTGGAAGTTTTACTTTTGTTTTTTGAAAGCTCTTTTGAAACCTCTTCAGGAGAACACGTATTGTTTCTTCTTTGAATGTTCAGGGGAAATCCCCAGGGAATCCATCAGGTCCTGGGCTCTGGGTTTTTGGGAAGGTTTTTATTTTATTTTATTTTATTTTATTTTATGCTCATTCTTTTTTTTTAATAAACATATAATATATTTTTATCCCCAGGGGTACAGGTATGTGAATCGCCAGGTTTACACACTTCATAGCACTCACCATAGCACATACCATCCCCAATGTCCATAACCCCACCCCCACTCCCAAACCCCCTCCCTCCAGCAAACCTCAGTTTGTTTTGTGAGATTAAAAGTCACTTATGGTTTGTCTCCCTCCCAATCCCATCATGTTTCATTCATTCTTATCCTACCCCCTTAAACCCCCATGTTGCATCTCTACTTCCTCATATCAGGGAGAACATATGATAATGCTCTTTCTCTCATTGACTTATTTTGCTAAGCATGATACCCTCTAGTACCATCCACTTCATTGCAAATGGCAAGATTTCATTTCTTTTGATGGCTGCATAGTATTCCATTGTGTGTATATACTACCTCTTCTTTATCCATTCATCTGTTGATGGACATCTAGGTTCTTTCCATAGTTTGGCTATTGTAGACATTGCTGCTATAAACATTCGGGTGCACGTGCCCCTTTAGATCACTGCGTTTGCATCTTGAGGGTAAATACCCAGTAGTGCAATTGCTGGGATATAGGGTAGTTCTATTTTCAACATTTTGAGGAACCTCCAAGCTGTTTTCCAGAGTGGTTGCACCAGCTTGCATTCCCACCAACAGTGTAGGAGGGTTCCCCTTTCTCCACATCCTCGCCAGCATCTGTCATTTCCTGACTTATTAATTTTAGCCATTCTGACTGGTGTGAGGTGATACCTCATTGTGGTTTTGATTGTATTTCCCTGATGCTGTGTGATGTGGAACACTTTTTCATGTGTCTGTTGGCCATCTGGATGTCTTCTTTGCAGAAATGTCTGTTCATGTCTTCTGCCCCCTTCTTTTTTTTTTTTTAAGTTTTTATTTATTCATTTGACAGACAGAGATCACAAGTAGGCAGAGAGGCAGGCGGAGAGAGAGAGAGGAGGAAGCAGGTTCCCTGCAGAGCAGAGAGTCCGACGTGGTGCTTGATCCCAGGACCCTGGGATCATGAACTGAGCCAAAGGCAGAGGCTTTAACCCACTGCCACCCAGGCGCCCCTTCTGCCCATTTCCTGATTGGATTATTTGTTCTTTGGGTGTTAAGTTTGCTAAGTTCTTTATAGATTTTGGACACTAGCCCTTTGTCTGATATGTCATTTGAAAATATCTTCTCCCATTCTGTCAGTTGTCTTTTGGTTTGGTTAACTGTTTCCTTTGCTGCGCAAAAGCTTTTGATCTTGATGAAATCCCAATAGTTCATTTTGGTCCTTGCTTCCCTTGCCTTTGGCGATGATCCCAGGAAGAGATGCTGTGGCTGAAGTCGAAGAGGTTGCTGCCTGTGTTCTCCTCAAGGATTTTGATGGAGTCCTTTCTCACATAGAGGTCCTTCATCCATTTTGAGCCTGTTTTCGTGTGTGCTGTAAGGAAATGGTCCAATTTCATTTTTCTGAATGTGGCTGTCCAATTTTCCCAACTCCATTTATTGAAGAGGCTGCCTTTTATCCACTGGATATTCTTTCCTGCTTGGTCGAAGATTAGTTGACCATAGAGTTGAGGGTCTATTTATGGGCTCTCTATTCTGCTCCATTGATCTATGTGTCTGTTCTTTGCCAGTACCATGCTGTCTTGATGATGATAGCTTTGTAATAGAGCTTGAAGTCCGGAATTGTGATGCCACCAAATTTGGCTTTCTTTTTCAATATTCCTTTGGCTATTCGAGGTATTTTCTGGTTCCATAGAAATTTTAGAATTATTTGTTCCATTTCCTTGAAGAAAATGGATGGTACTTTGAGAGAAATTGCATTAAATGTGTAGATTGCTTTAGGTAGCATAGACATTTTCACAATATTTATTCTTCCAATCCAGGAGCATGGAACATTTTTCCATTATTTGTGTCTTCCTCAACTTCTTCCATGAGTACTTTATAGTTTTCTAAGTATAGATTCCTAGTCTCTTTGGTTAGGTTTATTCCTAGGTATCTTATGGTTTGGGGTGCAATTGTAAATGGGATTGACTCCTTAATATCTCTTTCTTCTGTCTTGCTGTTGGTGTAGAGAAATGCAACTGATTTCTGTGCATTGTTTTTATATCCTGACACTTTACTGAATTCCTGTATAAGTTCTAGCAGTTTTGAAGTGGAGTCTTTTGGGTTTTCCACATATAATATCATATCATCTGCGAAGAGTGATAGTTTGAATTCTTCTTTGTCAATTTGGATGTTTTAATTTCCTTTTGTTGTCTGATTGCTGAGGCTAGGACTTCTAGTACTTTGTTGAAGGGCAGTGGTGATAATGGACATCCCTGCCGTGTTCCTGACCTTAGCAGAAAAGTTCTCAGTTTTTCTCCATTGAGAATGTCATTTGCCGCGGGTTTTTCATAAATGGCTTTGATAATATTGAGGTATGTGCCCTCTATCCCTATACTTTGAAGAGTTTTTATCAGGAAGGGTTGATGTACTTTGTCAAATGCTTTTTCAGCAACTATTGAGAGGATCATATGATTCTTGTTCTTTCTTTTATTAATGTATTGTATCACATTGATTGATTTGTGGATGTTGAACCAGTATTGCAGTCCTGGAATAAATCACACTTAATCGTGGTGAATTATCCTTTTAATGTACTGTTGAATCCTATTAGGGCTAGTATTTTGGTGAGAATTTTCGCATCTGTGTTCATCAAGGACATTGGTCTGTAGTTCTCTTTTTTAATGGAATCCTTGTCTTGTTTTCAGATTAAGGTGATGCTGGCCTCATAAAATGAGATTGGAAGTTTTTCTTCCATTTCTATTTTTTGGGACAGTTTCAGGAGAATAGGAATTAGTTCTTCTTTAAATGTTTGGTAGAATTCCCCTGGGAAGCCATCTGGCCCTGGGCTTTTCTTTGAATATTTTTGATGACTGTTTCAATCTCCTTACTGGTTATGGGTCTGTCCAGCTTCTCTATTTCTTCCTGGTTCAGTTGTGGTAGTTTATATGTTTCTAGGAATGCATCCATTTCTTCCAGATTGTCAAATTTGTTGGTGTAGAGTTGCTCATAGTATGTTCTTATAATTGTTTGTATTTTTTTGGTGTTAGTTTTGATCTTTCTTCTTTCATTCATGATTTTATTTTTTTGGGTCCTTTCTCTTTTCTTTTTGATAAGTCTGGCCAGGGGTTTATCAATCTTATTAATTCTTTCAAAGAACCCGGTCCTAGTTTCATTGATTTTTTTCTATTGGGTTTTTTGTTTGTTTGTTTGTTTGTTTCTATTCCATTGATTTCTGCTCTGATCTTCATGATTTCTCTTCTACTGCTGGGTTTAGGCTTTCTTTGTTGTTCTTTCTCCAGCTCCTTTAGGTGAAGTGTTAGGTTGTGTACTTGAGACCTTTCTTGTTTCTTGAGAAAGCCTTGTACTGCTATATATTTTCCTCTCAGTACTACCTTTGCTATGTCCCACAGATTTTGAACTGTTGTGTTTTCATTATCATGTTTCCATGAATTTTTTCAATTCTTCTTCAATTTCCTGGTTGACCCATTCATTCCTTAGAAGGATGCTGTTTAGTCTCCATGTATTTGGGTTCTTTCCAAATTTTCTCTTGTGATTGAGTTCTAGCTTCAGAGCATTGTGGTCCGAAAATATGCAGGGAATGATCCCAATCTTTTGATACCAGTTGAGACCTGATTTAGGACCCAGGATGTGATCTATTCTGGAGAATGTTCCATGTGCACCAGAGAAAAATGTGTATTTTTTTGCTTTGGAATGAAATGTCCTGAATATATCTGTGATGTCCCTCTGTTCCAGTGTGTCATTTAAGACCTTTATTAACTTGTTGTTCTTTTGCTTGGATGATCTGTCCATTTCATTAAGGGGAGTGTTAAAGTACTTTAATATTATTGTATTGTTGTCAATGTGTTTCTTTGATTTTGTTATTAGCCGGTTTATATAGTTGGCTGCTCCCACGTTAGGGGCATAGATATTTAAAATTACTAGATATTTCTGTTGGACAGACCCTTTGAATATGATATAGTGTCCTTCCTCATCTCTTATTCTAGTCTTTGGCTTAAAATCTAATTGATCTGATATAAGGATTGCCACCCAAGCTTTCTTCTGATGTCCATTAGCATGATTAATTGTTTTCTACCCCCTCACTTTAAATCTGGAGGTGTCCTCAGGTCTAAATTGAGTTTCTTGTAGGCAGCATATTGATGAATTTTGTGTGTTTTTATCCGTTCTGATACCCTGTGTCTTTTGATTGGAGCATTTAGCCCATTTACATTCAGGGTAACTATTGAGAGATATGAATTTAGTGCCATTGTATTGCCTGTAAGGTGACTGTTACTGTATATTGTCTCTGTTCCTTTCTGATCTACTACTTTTAGGCTCTCTCTTTGCTTAGAGGATCCCTTTCAATATTACCTGTAGAGCTGGTTTGGTGTTTGCAAATTCTTTCAGTTTTTGTTTGTCCTGGAAGCTTTTTATCTCTCCTTATATTTTCAATGATAACCTAGCCGGATATAGTATTCGTGGCTGCATGTTTTTCTCATTTAGTGTTTTGAATATATCATGCCAGTTCTTTCTGGCCTGCCAGGTCTCTGTGGATAAATCTGTTGCCAATCTTATATTTTTACCATTGTACGTTATAGACTTCTTTTCCCAGGCTGCTTTCAGGATTTTCTCTTTGTCACTAAGACTTGTTAATTTTACTATTAGGTGACGGGGTGTGGACCTATTCTTGTTGATTTTGAGGGGGGTTGTCTGTGCCTCCTGGATTTTGATGCTTGTTCCCTTTGTCATATTGGGGAAATTATCTCCAATAATTCTCTCCAATATACCTTCTGCTCCCGTCTCTCTTTCTTCTTCTTCTGGAATCCCAATTATTCTAATGTTGTTTCGTCTTATGGTGTCACTTATCTGTCAAATTCTCCCCTAGAGTTGAGGGTCTATTTCTGGGCTCTCTATTCTGTTCCATTGATCTATGTGTCTGTTTTTGTGCCAGTACCATGCTGTCTTGATGATGACAGCTTTGTAATAGAGCTTGAAGTCTGGAATTGTGATGCCACCAACGTTGGCTTTCTTTTTCAATATCCCTTTGGCTATTCGAGGTCTTTTCTGGTTCCATATAAATTTTAGCATTATTTGTTCCATTTCTTTGAAAAAGATGGATGGTACTTTGATAGGAATTGCATTAAATGTGTAGATTGCTTTAGGTAGCATAGACATTTTCACAATATTTATTCTTCCAATCCAGGAGCATGGAACATTTTTCCATTATTTGTGTCTTCCTCAACTTCTTCCATGAGTACTTTATAGTTTTCTGAGTATAGATTCTTAGTCTCTTTGGTTAGGTTTATTCCTAGGTATCTTATGGTTTGGGGTGCAATTGTAAATGGGATTGACTCCTTAATATCTCTTTCTTCTGTCTTGCTGTTGGTGTAGAGAAATGCAACTGATTTCTGTGCATTGATTTTATATCCTGACACTTTTCTGAATTCCTGTATAAGTTCTAGCAGTTTTGGAGTGGAGTCTTTTGGGTTTTCCACATATAGTATCATATCATCTGCGAAGAGTGATAATTTGACTTCTTCTTTGCCAATTTGGATGCCTTTAATTTCCTTTTGTTGTCTGATTGCTGAGGCTAGGACCTCTAGTACGATGTTGAATAGCAGTGGTGATAATGGACATCCCTGCTGTGTTCCTGTCCTTAGCGGAAAAGCTTTCAGTTTTTCTCCATTGAGAATGATATTTGCGGTGGATTTTTCATAGATGGCTTTGATGATATTGAGGTATGTGCCCTCTATCCCTACACTTTGAAGAGTTTTGATCAGGAAGGGATGTTGTACTTTGTCAAATGCTTTTTCAGCATCTATTGAGAGTATCATATGGTTCTTGTTCTTTCTTTTGTTGATGTGTTGTATCACATTGACTGATTTGCAGATGTTGAACCAACCTTGCAGCCCTGGAATAAATCCCACTTGGTCGTGGTGAATAATCGTTTAATGTACTATTAAATCCTATTGGCTAGTATTTTGTTGAGTATTTTCACATCTGTGTTCATCAAGGATATCTTCGACAAAGCAGGAAAGAATGTCCAATGGAAAAAAGACAGCCTCTTCAATAAATGGTGCTGGGAAAATTGGACAGCCACATGCAGAAAAATGAAATTGGACCATTCCCTTACACCACACACAAAAATAGACTCAAAATGGATGAAGGACCTCAATGTACGAAAGGAATCCATCCAAATCCTTGAGGAGAACACGGGCAGCAACCTCTTCGACCTCTGCCGCAGCAACATCTTCCTAGGAACAACGCAAAAGGCAAGGGAAGCAAGGGAAAAAATGAACTACTGGGATTTCATCAAGATCAAAAGCTTTTGCACAGCAAAGGAAACAGTTAACAAAATCAAAAGACAACTGACAGAATGGGAGAAGATATTTGCAAACGACGTATCAGATAAAGGACTAGTGTCCAGAATCTATAAAGAACTTAGCAAACTCAACCCCCAAAGAACAAATAATCCAATCAAGAAATTGGCAGAGGACATGAACAGACATTTCTGCAAAGAAGACATCCAGATGGCGAACAGACACATGAAAAAGTGCTCCATATCACTCAGCATCAGGGAAATACAAATCAAAACCACAATGAGATATCACCTCACACCAGTCAGAATGGCTAAAATCAACAAGTCAGGAAATGACAGATGCTGGCGAGGATGCGGAGAAAGGGGAACCCTCCTACACTGTTGGTGGGAATGCAAGCTGGTGCAGCCACTCTGGAAAACAGCATGAAGGTTCCTCAAAATGTTGAAAATAGAACTGCCCTATGACCCAGCAATTGCACTATTGGGTATTTACCCTAAAGATACAAATGTAGTGATCCAAAGGGGCACATGCACCCGAATGTTTATAGCAGCAATGTCCACAATTGCCAAACTATGGAAAGAACCTAGATGTCCATCAACAGATGAATGGATCAAGAAGATGTGGTATATATACACAATGGAATACTATACAGCCATCAAAAGAAATGAAATCTTGCCATTTGCAACAACATGGATGGAACTAGAGCGTATCATGCTTAGCGAAATAAGTCAAGCAGAGAAAGACAACTATCATATGATCTCCCTGATATGAGGAAGTGGTGATGCAACATGGAGGCTTAAGTGGGTAGAAGAAGAATAAATGAAACAAGATGGGATTGGGAGGGAGACAAACCATAAGTGACTCTTAATCTCACAAAACAAACTGAGGGTTGCCGGGGGGAAGGGGGTTTGGGAGAAGGGGGTAGGATTATGGACATTGGGGAGGGTATGTGATTTGGTGAGTGCTGTGAAGTGTGTAAACCTGGTGATTCACAGACCTGTACCCCTGGGGATAAAAATATATGTTTATAAAAAAAAAAATTCTCCCCTTGTGGTCCAGTAGCTGTTTGTCCCTGTTTTGCTCATCTTCTTTATTCTCTGTCATTTGGTCTTCTATATCACTAATTCTTTCTTCTGCCTCATTTATACTAGCATGAGAGCCTCCATTTTTGATTGCACCTCATTAATAGCTTTTTTTTTTTTTCAACCTGGTTAGATTTTAGTTCTTTTATTTCTCCAGAAAGGGCTTTTATATCTCCGGAGAGGGTTTCTCTAATATCTTCCATGCCTTTTTTGAGCCCAGCTAGAACCTTGAGAATCATCATTCTGAACTCTATATTTGACATATTACCAATGTCTTTATTGACTATGTCCCTAGCCTTCAGTACTGCCTCTTGTCCTTTTTGTTGTGGTGAATTTTTCCACCTTGTCATTTTGTCCAGATAAGAATATATGAAGGAGCAAGTGAAATACTAAAAGGGTGGCAAAGACCCCAGGAAAATATGCTTTAGTCAAATCAGAATAGACCCCATATCATGTGGGGGAGAAAGGGGATAAAAAGAGGCTCAGAAAAAAAAAAAAAGAAACAGTTAAAATAAAATAAATAAATAAAAATATAGAAAAGAAAAAATATATATATATTAGATAAACTAGTTAAAAAAACTTTAAAAAAGAAAAGGCTAAAAGATTAAAAAAATTTAACAGAAGAAGAAAAAAATTGGAAAAATTTTTTTCCAATTTTTGGACCAATTTCCTGGTAGGTGAACTTGGTCCTGTTTGGATTTCTTGTTTATCTTCTGGGGGAGGGGCTTGCTGTAGTGATTCTCAAGTGTCTATGCCCCAGGCAGAATTGCACTGCCCTTACCAATGGCCAGGCTGAGTGATCTGCTTGGGTTCACTTTCGGGAGCTTTTGCTCCCTGAACACTTACCGTAGAGTTCTGGAGGATGGGAATGAAAATGCAGCCTCCCAGTCTCTGGCCTAGAGGAGCCGAGAGCTCGGGGCCCCACTCCTCAGGGCGCCCTCAAAGAATAGCACCCAATAACTCCCATCTCCCTGGCCTCCGGCCGTGCTCTAAGCTCACCCAGGCTGCGACCAGTTCAAGGTAACCCCGAGCTGAGAGCTCACTCCTCAGCTCTGTCTCTATAGCTGGCTTCCCCTTTCTAATACCTGCAAGTTATGCAACACTCAGACACTCCGATCCTTCCATGACCCTGCGGAACCTGGGGCCACACTGACCCACATGGGCTTCACCCCGGTTTTGCCTCTGGAGTGATGTCCCTCAGTGGAACAGACTTTTAAAAGTCCCGTTTTTGTGCTCCATTGCTCCTCCACTTGCTGGGAGCTGGCACCTTCCCCCACGGTCTATCTTCCCTTAGCTTTGGATTCAGTTCTCTGCCAGTGCTGCCTTTCAGAAAGTAGTTGATTTTCCGTTTCTAGAATTGCTGTTCTTCTTCTCTTCAATCTCCTGTTGGATTTGTAGGTGTTTGCAATGTTTAGACAAGCTACCTAGCTGATCTCCTGCTACCTGATGTAGCCTCAGCCTGCTACTTCTCCACCATCTTGACTCCTCTCTTTTTGGGAAGTTTTTAATTATACTTCAATCTCATTACTAGGAATAGGTCTATTCAGGTTGTAAATATCTTCCTGATTCAGTCTTGGAAGTTTATAGGTTTCTAGGAATAAATTAATTTCTCCTAGATTACCTAATTTATTGGCATATAACTGTTGATAATAATTTCAGACGATTGTTTCTATTTCATTGGTGTTAGTCATGATCTCTCCCTTTTCATTCATCATTTTATTAATTTGGGTCTTCTCTCTTTTCTTTTGGATTAGTTCAGGCAGTGGTTTATCTATCTTATTGATTCTTTCAAAGAACCAGTTTCTAGTTTCGTTGATGTGCTCTATGGTATCTCTAGATTCTATCTCATTGATCTCTGCTCTAATCTTGATTATTTCTCTTGTTGTGTGTGGGCTTGGCTTATTTTGTTATTCATTTTACAGTTCTTTAAGGTGTAAAGAGAGATGGTGTATTTGGGATTCTTCAATTTCTTTGCGTGAGGCTTGGATGGCTATGTATTTCCCCCTTAGGACCACCTATGATGTATCCCATAGATTTTGGATGAATGTGTCTTCACATTCAGTTTGGTTTCAATGAATTATTTAAATTCATCTTTGATTTCCTGGTTGATCTGAACATTCTTAAGCTGGGTGGTCTTTAGCTTTCAAGTGTTTGAATTCCTTCCAAACTTCTTCTTGTGGTTGAGTTCCAGTTTCAAAGCATTGTGGTCTGAGAATATGCAGGGAATAATCTCAGTCTTTTGGTATCGGTTGAGCCCTGATTTGTGACCCAGTATGTGGTCTATTCTGGAGAAAGTTCCATATGTGCTTGAGAAGAATGAGTATGCTGTTGTTTTAAGGTGGACTGTTCCGTATATATCTATGAGGTCCATCTGGTCCAATGTGTCTTTCACAGCTCTTGTTTATTTATTGATTTCCTGCTTGGATGATATGTCTATTACTGAGTGTGCCATGTTAAGATCCCCTATTATTAATGTATTCATATCAATACGACTTTTTTGATTAACAGTTGACTTATGAAGTTGGCTGCTCCCATATTGGAGGCATAAATATTTATAATTTTTATATCTTCTTGGTGGATAAGCCCTTTAAGAATGATGTATTGTCCTTCTTTATCTCTGACTACAGTCTTTTGCTTATAATCTAATTTATCTGATATGAGAATTGCTACCCCAGCCTTCTTTTGAGGCCCATTGGCATAAAAGATTCTTCTCCATCCCTTCACTTTCAGTCTGGATGTATCTTTAGGTTCCAAATGGATTTCTTGTAGACAGCATATGGATGGGTCCTGTTGTTTTATCCAATCTGCAAACCTGTGCTGTTTTATGGGAGCATTTAGGCCATTCACATTGAGAGTGATTATTGAAAGATAACTTCTTATTGACATCATGTTGCCTGTGAAATCTTTGTTTCTATAGATTGTAATTTTGTGTTCTGTGTCACACTTGGGTTCTTTTTTCTTTTATACAACACCCCCCTTAATATTTCTTGTAGTGCCGGTTTGGTGGTCACATACTCTTTTCAGTCTTGCCAGTCTTGGAAGCTCTTTATCTTTCCATCCATTCTGAATGTCAACCTTGCTAGATAAAGTATTCTTAGCTGCATGTTATTCTCATTTAGTGCTCTGAATATGTCTTGCCAGTCATTTGTGGCTTGCCAGGTTTCTGTAGATAAGTCTGACCTTATTCTGATGGACCTTCCTCTGTATGTAAGGAATCTCTTCCCCCTAGCTTCCCTTAGGACCTCTTTCCTAAAATTATGATTCATGAATCTCACAATCAAATGTCTGGAGGTCTTTCTACATTCATTAATTTTGGGGGGTATTCTTTCTGCCTCTAGGACAGGAACAATCATTCCATTCTCCAGATTGGGAAATTTTCATGAAGAATTTGTTCACCTATATCTTCTAGTCTTCTCTTTTTCTCAACCCCCTAATGGATACCAACAATTCTGACGTTGGAATGTTTCATAGCATCATTTATTTCCCTAATTGTGTTTTCATGGCTTCTAAGTTCTTGTTCCTGGCCTCCTCTTTATCCTTCTTCTCTATCAGTTTGTCCTCTGGATCACTAATTCTATCTTCTGCCTTGGTTACCTTAGCTGTTAGGACATTTAGATTAGATTGGATCTCACTGATAGCATTTTTAACTTCTGCCAGGTCGGCTCTCACTTCTGCCCTTAGAGATTCTATGTTGTTACTAATGATTTTCTCCAACCTAGCCATTGCCTGGATAATTGCTATCCTGAATTCCCTTTCTAACATACTGTTTATGTCCATATCCAATAGTTCTGTGGGGGAGAGCATAGTTTCTGAATTTTTCCTCTCTTGGGTGTTTCTCCTCCTAGTCATTTTGGTGAGAGGTGGTTGAGGGGATGTATAGCTGAATATATTAACCACGATCCAGGCACTTTGCATCCTGGAACATTACAGAGCAATCAGAAGCCATCACCATAAAGAAAGTAAAAAGAAATAAGAGGGAGAGAGAGATAGAAGAGGAAACCCAACCAGAGTGAGCCACAAATGTTAGATTTATGAGGTATATAAACAAAAAAGAACAACAAAAGACCAACAAAAGTAAATGACAAGAAAAAAAAAAGAACAACAAGAAGAAGAATCCAGCCAAAATAAACCCCAAGAATAAGATTTATATAATACCAGAATGAAAAAAAAATACTTAGAAACACTGAAAGATGAATAAAATGGGAGGGTGGTTATAAACCCTCAATGTGGGTGAGGAAGTTTATTGAATTTTTTCCTGGGTGTATCTTGATATCTTTGTTACAGAACTCAACTTTCCAGAGATAAAGGGAATTAAAAATGGTTTATACATAGAGGTAGTATTGAAAAGGGAAAAAGGATTACCTTGAAGCTTATACCTATATGTATATTTTAAGAAAAAGAAAAAGAAGAAACACAGGTATATGTATGAGAAAAGTTCAAATTAAGACATTATTACATAATATATTGTATTAAACCTCTAGTTGTAATGATAAGTGGGTTAAAAAAATAAAAGAACAAGAATAGTGAAAATGAATTAAAAATAAAAACATTGTATCTATGATATATACAGTTTTTAGGGCAATACCAGGAGCTTAATATATTGTTTTCCCCTGATGTTGGGATTTTACAGCTTAATGGGAACCCTGTGGTGGTTGCCCTCTTGTTCTTTTGGCTTATATTCTTGGGGAAGGGCCTGCTGCATTGTTCTCCCATCAGTCTTGCTTGGTTTGAGTTGTCTTGTAGGTTATCGAGGGGTTGGGTTCTGTGGAAACTTGTTTTTCTGGATTTTGTTCTCTAGAGTTTTTTGTTCTTTGGTGGGTTTTTGCCACTTTTTAGAGGATCAGAGAAAAGAAAGAATCTGTCAGCACTCAGACCTCTGTTTCAGAGAGAAGCCTTAGACTGTTCCCCTCTAATTAGTACCGAACACACAGACTCCTCCTCTACAAACTCCACTGAATAATGCAGCCTCCCATAGGTGGTGTGCTCCCCTAGCCACCATCCCAGCAGTCACCCAAGGCCCCCGTTTGTCTCTGCAACCCCTGCCATTAAAACCATGAGTGATATTGGCCTAGGGAGCCCACTTTCGGTGGCTGCCTTTGCAGGGACTGCTGTCTGAAGTCCAGACCCACACGTGTGCTCAGACCCAGTAGTCACATAGGTCAAGGAAGGCTGAAGCAGAGGGATCCTGACTAGAGATCATGCTGGGTTTTTTTCAGGCACAGGCTGGAAGTGCTCAGACCCCTCTGCTGGTGGCAGAAGGCTGCAGTCCTAGAGACCACCAGCTGGTGCCCACACCAGGCTCTCTCAAGAATGGGTGGGAGTGCACCCGCTGAACACTGGTACAAGCAGCAGAAAGCTACAGGCTCAAGGACCATGGACTGGAGGCCCCACAAGACTCTCTCTGGCATGGGTCGTCACCAGTGGTGACGGTCCTGGGAACGTGGATGTAGGCCCCTGCCTGTTACTGCCTGATTCCACCAGTTGCCCCTTAAGCTCTTTTGCTCTTTTTGAGTGCTTTAAACAAGACTTCAGCTTAATGTTGGTCCCCAATCACAGAGTACTTTTGTATTGGGGTATTACTTCCAATGGGTCACTTCTGGTGGCTCCCTTCTCCTTCTGTTTATCTTCTGATATCAATCCAAGCATTCTCACTCTGCTTTACCTCTCTTCTGGTGTCCTCTGCCCCCATAGAGATCCAGAAGTGTATAATCTTACATCTAAGGCTGATTTCATGGCTGTTCAGAGTGTTCTGGTATATATTTAGCTCAGTTTAGAAGACTGGTTGAAACAGGGTCTCCTATTTCTCTACCATCTTGCCCCTCCTCTAACACAGATTTCTAATTTAGGTCCTTTCACAGGTGAAATTACATATATGTAGAAATTCCTAGTACTGTAACTGTAACTACCTATAACTACCAATACAGATGTAACTACTGATGAGAGAAGGAAGATATGCTTGCCAACACTGGCATTCATCTGCTTTGAGGATTTTTCCCACACTTCTTTTTTTTTTTTTTTTCTTAGTTCACAATAGATAGCATAGCCATTTTAGATGGATTACATCTGTTTCTGAGCAAATAAAATACATTTAAATCTCTCCCAATGTGCATGTGGAATTTGTGAGGTGCCAAGAAATTCACTGTGTTTCTAGAAAGTATAAATTTGTAAGGCATAGTTGGACAATTTCTATCTTCCTAGTCTTGGCCAAGCTCAAGTTTCCTCTCTTTTGCTTGTTTTGTTTTGTTTGTGATATCTTCATTAGGCAGAACCACCTGGAGGCTGAGAAACAAGTTTCCTGCAGTCCCTGACTCTGTATCCTTGCTCTCAGCCAGTGATCCCATAATGAGCTTTGAATTATCTGTCTCTATCCATTCTACATGTAATAATCATTTTTTCTTATTATTAAATTCAGCAATTCCCCACCCACACATATGCATGCAATAGAATTTCAGTAGTCTGTAATCATCGATTTGTCCCCCTGATTTTTCTTTCTTTAAAATATAGCACATTTATTTTAATTCTAGTTTCCTCTTTAGTCACAGTTTCTACAATATCCTTTCTAAGTGTTTTTGTACACTGTTATATGTTCCTTTCTATAACTAATTTTCCATCTATAAAGACTCATCTTTTATTTCTCTTGATTCTTGATGTGTTAAAAGTTGTTACCTGTCCTGCATCAGGCCATTCTAACCACAACTTTCTGAACTCTTCTTCTCAGTCTCTTTCTTTCTCTCTCAATCTGTTTAAATAAACCAGCTCATAGAGTGTTTTCATATTCACTGCTAAAAGATTGCCATTAAAACACAACATTTTTCAATGTATTTGTAGGTGTTCAGCCATATGTTACTTAATATAATGCTCATTTTAGTGGGCAACTCACATATTGATTCAAAAAGTAACCATGTTTCAAAGCAATAAAAGTCTTCCAGTCCTGTCTGTTCTACTTAATGTTTCCAGTGTATCCCTATATAGTTAAAAATTCTTATTACTAGTTCCACTCTGTCCTCTTTATAAGACTTTTTATGTGCTTAAGTCATTTCACAGTTCACTTGTTCCTTTTTGTTTGGTGGTCTACAACATACAGCATTCCAATAACAAGTTCACTAAAATACATCCCAATAAGTCCAATGTCAATTCTTAACAGCTCTGACTAAGGCTGCTACAATGGCTATAACAACTATAAATTCATAGCTTAAAGTTGCACTGCATTCCCACTGATACCACCCTAGCCATATCATTATCACTTCATGTCTGTATTGTGGAAATAACTATGTAATCAAATAGCGTATCTACAGGCTCTTTCTGGTGTAATCTGTCCAGAAAATTGCTGTCTGAATAATCTTACTATAAAAATATTGTTGATTTTCTATAAATCACCATTTATTCCAAGCCATTGTCCTATGAAAATCTTACTAAATGCTTC
Organism: Mustela putorius furo; assembly: GCF_011764305.1. Classification (NCBI taxonomy): domain Eukaryota; kingdom Metazoa; phylum Chordata; class Mammalia; order Carnivora; family Mustelidae; genus Mustela; species Mustela putorius. Next base: position 961,156 of record NW_025421991.1, read on the forward strand.
AGTAAGTTTGTATTCCCTTACCTTGTTTTTTTGTTTTGTTTTGTTTTAGTTTGCTAAGATCTGGCCTATGATATATATACAAACTTTTTCCCCCCCCCACAAATACGTAGCTTCTGCTCTGGTCATATTGGCCTCCACACTCTATGACCAATTCATTACTCTTCTTTCCATTGTATTAATTGAGTTTTTGTTACCTGTGACTCACCACTGCAGAAAAGGATGTCTCTTCCCTTAGAATATTACCCACACTGCAAAGCTCATTGCAGCTCCCACTTTCTCCATGAACACTATTTTCCAACATGCAGGAAACCTGAAAGTGAATACCCATAGATTACCACCTAGATTCCACAACCAAGTAGATTGTTCTATTTTTTATTACACATCCTTCCATCTATTCATCTGCCCATCCATTTATTCATTAATTTATTATGAATTCATAAATTATGAATTAATTTAGTCATTAATTTATTAATAAATCCATTTTTTAAAGTTTATTTCAAATTAAGTTTCAGACATTAGTCCACTTGACCCCTAAAAGCATCAGTAATTCATATCATTAACTAGGGTTCAATATTTGTTTTTGGTTCTTTTTGTTAGGTAGAAGTTACACACAATAATATGAACAAATGATAATTATATCATTTGATGAATTTAATAAATTCATAAGACTGTGTAACCCAAAGTCCTATCAAGATATAGAACATCACTATCTCTTGAGAAAGTTCCCTCAGTCCATCCTTATCTCCAGCTTCAGCAGAGGCAAACATTGTTCTGATAATTTCTACCATAATTTTATTTTCCTTTTCAGAATGGTATGTAGATATGATAATATAGTTGATATTCTTTGTGTAAATCTTATTTCACTCTACATAATGCATTTGAGATTAATGTTTTTTATGTGCATAAATAGTTTCTTTTTGTTGCTGAATATTATTGTTTTGTTTATACATTTTCCTATTGATGACTACCTCAAGCTCTTTCCAGTCTTCGGCTTGTAGAAATAAAATAACTTTCTTGTACAAATGCTTTTGTTGACATATATCTTGATTTCTCTTAGATAAATACCTAGAGTTAGAAATCTTGAGTAATGGTGGAAGTATATATTTATGGTCTTGTTTTCATTTTTCACTTTTTTGGTGATGCATTGTGATTTCTTTTTCACTTCATTTTTGTGTGTGTGCACATGAAACTTTTTAAAATCATGGAAAAATATACAGAACATAAAATTCACCATGGTTAAACCATTTTTAAGTGTACAAGTGTACAAGCCAGTGACATTAAGTCCACTAACAATGTTGCACAACTATTAACACTGTCCATTTCTAGAACTTTTCTCATCAACCCAAACAGAAATCTCATGCCCAGTAGACAAGAGTTCTCTATCTCTTCCTTCCCACCCTAGCTCCAGGTAACCTTTATTCTATTTCCTGTCTCTATGAATTTGCCTATTCTAGGTATCTCATAAAAGTGGGATTATACAATATTTGTAAGTATCTCTAGTTTGTTTCACTTAGTATAATGTTTTCAAGGTCTATCTATTATGTCCAGCTTTGTAAGAAACTATCAGACTTTCCTCCAAAGTGCTTGTAACCTTCTATGCTCCCACTACCAATGGATGAGATTTCTGGTTGTTTCACATTCTTGCCAACATTTTGTGTTGTTGGTTGTCTTGATTTTTAGCCATAATGTCTACTTAAACTCAGTTTGATTATACGCTTTTCAGAACTCCTCTTGCTTTGATAGTCTTCACCATATATTCTAGAATATAATGGTTATCTAAGCATTGTTTGCATAAGAATTCCTTTCCTCAATGGACTTTAAAATCCTTGAGAACAGGAATGGCCTTATACTTTTTTTTTTTTTTTTACTTTGTGGTACCTAACATTGGATTATGTTCATATTAATTGTTTAATTAATGTTAATGTTTTTTAGCTGACCATTTGAAAACACATTGAATTCAAACTGAGACAAACAGGGATTTAGCCTAATATGCTGGTTACTGTTCCATTGGCAGATTCTCTTATTACAGATTGAAGTGTCAAATTTCACGTTTTCTTTGCTTCATTCTTGACCTGTCTTTAATGACTCAAAAATATATTAATAAATGAAATGTCAGGGGCGCCTGGGTGGCTCAGTGGGTTAAGCCGCTGCCTTCGGCTCAGGTTATGATCTCAGGGTCCTGGGACTGAGTCCCGCATCGGGCTTTCTGCTCAGCAGGGAGCCTGCTTCCCTCTCTCTCTCTCTCTGCCTACCTCTCCATCTACTTGTGATTTCTCTCTGTCAAATAAATACATAAAATCTTTAAAAAAAAAAAAGAAATGAAATGTCAGTAATATCTAAAATGGTAAGGTGGGAAACACCTATTATTGTTAAAGGAATACTAATTCATCCATAGATCTTATTTTGTGTACTGGTTAAATTCTTCCATGAATATACTTTCAGAAAGAATCAATAGTTGGGGAAAGAAATGGAGAGAGAAGAAAAAAAAAAAAAAGAAACAGAAACAGGAAAACCAGTATATTTATTGTCTCTTTCTAGGAAAATAACTCAATTTTTTGACAGATTGACACTTTTAAATTTGAATAAAAATATTATAATAGACCATGGCTTATTGATGCACATTGTTTTCTGTTTATGAATAGCTTGTCATATGTTGAAATTAAATATTTAAATAAATAACCTTATTTTCAGTACCATATATCACCTACTGCTAGGGATTGAATTGTACCACTTAAAAAATCCATGTATCAGGGGCACCTGGGTGGCTCAGTTGGTTGAGCCTCTGCCTTCAGCTCAGGTCATGATTTCAGGGTCCTGGGATTGAGCCCCGCATCGGGCTTTCTGCTCAGTGGGGAGCCTGCTTCCCCCTCTCTCTGCCTGCCTCTCTGCCTGTGATCTCTGTCAAATAAATAAATAAATAAATAAAATCTTAAAAAATAAAAAACATTAAAAAAGATCCGTATATCAAAGCTTTGTGGCTCAATTTGATGGTATTTAGATATGAGGGGTCTTTGGGAGATAATTACATTTAGATGTGGTGATAAGGATGGAAGCCTCATAATGGGATTAGTACTCTTATAAGAGACACTAACTAGAGGGCTTGTTTCCCCACCACCACCACCAACAGCCATTATGTGAGGATACAAGGAAGGCAGCCAGCTACAAGCAGAGAAGAGTCCTGACCAGAAACTGATACACTGATTCCTTGGTCTTGACTTCTAGCCTTCAGAACTAAGAAAATAAATTTGTTGTTTAAGCCAGCCTGAATTGACTGAGATACCACCATTCTTTTTACCAAAGTTATACCCCCCACAAAAAGATACTCTTTCTCAGGAAAAACAAACAAACAAACAAAACCCCCTTGAGGGGGGCTGGAGGACTTAACTCAGAGAACAACATTGACTGAAAACCCACGTGGCAGGTCCCTCCCCCAGAAAACCAACCACGAAAGGAAAAAAAAAAGACAACAAGAGAACAACCACCACTACTTCATTGGAAAATTTTTATTATTTATTTTTATTATTAATTCGTTCCCACTATTCTGGCTCATATTTTTATATAGATAACTTTTTATTATTATATAGATAATTTTTTAACCTATTTACCATCACAGTGAGATATCCAGTACCATAAATTCTATAATAACCTTCTAACCTGAACTTTTTGATACATACACCTGTGTTTTCCTTTTGCATTTCTATTTTTTAAATTTTTTTTTTTAAATTTTAGTTTAGTTTAGTCTAGTTTACTCCTTTTTTAATTTTTATTTTCTAATATTCATATAGAGTTAAACTTCAAGGTGATCCCCTTTCCCCAATCAATGCCACCCCTATAGGTAATCCAATTCCTAATCCCCCTTTATCTTAGGAAAGTTGTCCTTTAACAAAGATATCAAGATACATCCAGGAAGAATCAGAACAACCTTCCTCACCAACACTGAGATTTTATAACCACTCTCCCATCTTTTTCTTCCACCAGTATTTCTGTGTTTTTGTGTTTGTCCTGATAATATATAAATCTTACACTCGGGGTTCTTTTTGACAAGGTTCTTCCTTTATTTGCATATATATGCAAATATATATATGTATATAAATATGTATATATATATATTTGCATATATATGCAAATATATATGTGTATATATATATACATATTTTTTCTCTTGTCATATACTTTTATCAGTCTTTTTGTTTATGTTTTTGTTTGTATACTTCATAAATCTTACCTTGGGGCCCATTTGGGCTGAACCTTCTCTTTTATCTCAACTTTCTTTTCTGTCTCTCTCCCTCTCTCTTTTTTTCTATTCCTTTTCTTTTTCCTCTCATTTGGGTGGCAAACCCTGATAGCTCAGAAGCGTTCCAGGGTGCAACTTGACTGCACCACAGTTGATACATCCAACTACACCCGTTCAGCCATCTCTCACCAAAATGACTAGGAGGAGGAATGCCCAATAGAGGAAAAATACAGAGGATGGACCTTCTGCAACAGAGCTAATGGCTATCAACATAGACAATATGTCAGAAAGAGAATTCAGGCTAACAATTATCCAAGCAATAGCTAAGTTGGAGAAAGCCATGGGTGACCAAATGGAATTGATTAGGGGGGAACTGAAAACGAACAGATATCATGTTTTCAATATTAGGGAAGAGCTGAAAGCTACCAGGGATGAGTTTCACAATGCTCTCAATGAGTTCCAATCTAATCTAAATTCTCTCAAAGCTAGAGTAACTGAGACAGAAGATAGAATTAGTGATCTGGAGGACAAACAGATAGAGAGAAAGGATCAGGAGGAAGCCTGGAACAAACAGCTAGGAAGCCACGAAAACAGAATCAGGGGAATAAATGATGCCATGAAACATTCCAACGTCAGAATTATTGGAATCCCTGAAGGAGAGGAGAAAGAAAGAAGTCTAGAAGATATACTGGAACAAGTTCTTCATGAAAATTTTCTGAGTCTCGTGAATGGAACCAGCATTCATGTACTAGAGGCCGACGGTTTCCCCCCCAAGATTACAGATTCTCGAAAGTCCTCAAGATACCTAATAGTAAGAATGAAGAATTATAATTGTAGGCAGAACCTCTTGAAAGCAGCTAGGACAAAGAAGATCCTTACGTACAAAGGAAAGCCCATCAGAATAAGGTCAGACCTTTCCACAGAGACCTGGCAAGCCAGAAAGGACTGGGAAGATATATTCAGGGCACTGAATGAGAAGAACATGCAGCCAAGAATACTTTATCCAGCAAGACTGACATTCAAAATGGATGGAGAGATAAAGAGTTTCTAAGACCGGCAGGCTTAAAAGACTATGCAACCACCAAGCCGATACTGCAGGAAATATTAAGGGGGAGTTCTATAAAAGAGGAAAAGCCCAAGAATAGCATTGAACAGAAATATAGAGACAATCTACAGAAAGAAAGACTTCAAAGGTAACATGACATCAATAAAAATGTATCTAACAATAATCACCCTCAATGTGAATGGCCTAAATGCACCCATAAAACAGCACAGGGTTGCAGACTGGATAAAACGACAGGACCCATCCATATGTTGTGTACAAGAGACCCATTTTGAACATAAGATACACCCAGACTGAAAGTGAAGGGATGGAGAAGCATCTTTCATGCCAATGGGTCTCAAAAGAAGGCCGGGGTAGCGATTCTCATATCAGAAAAAAATAGATTTTAAACTAAAGACTGTAGTCAGAGATACAGAAGGACACTACATCATTCATAAAGGGACTATCCACCAAGATGATCTAACAATTGTAAATATCTATGCCCCCAATATGGGAGCAGCCAATTACATAGGAAAACTGTTAATCAAGATAAAGAGTCACATTGATATGAAAACACTAATCGCTGGAGATCTTAACATGCCTCTCATAGAAATAGACAGATCATCGAAGCAGAAAATCAATAAAGAAACAAGAACATTGAATGACACATTGGACCAGATGGACCTCATAGATATATACAAAAAATTCCATCCTAAAACAAGAGAATACTCATTCTTCTCAAGTGCACATGGAACCTTCTCCAGAATAGACCACATACTGGGTCACAAATCAGGACTCAACTGATAACAAAATACTGAGATGATTCCCTGCACATTCTCAGATCACAGTGCTTTGAAAATGGAACTCAATCACAAGGAAAAGTTCCGAAGGAGCTCAAACACCTGGAAGCTAAAGACCACCTTGCTTAAGAATGCTTGGATCAACCAGGAGATCAAAGAAGAACTCAAACAATTCATGGAAACCAATAAGAATGAAGACACTTCAGTCCAAAACCTATGGGATACAGCAAAGGTGGTCCTAAAGGGGAAATACATAGCCATCCAAGCATCTCTCAAAAAAAACTGAAAAATCCAGAACACATCAGCTGTCTCTACACCATAAAGAACTGGAGAATCAACAACAAATCAAACCAACTCCACACATAAGAAGGGAAATAATCAAGATTAGAGCAGAGAGCAATGATGTAGAAACCAGAGATACAGTAGAACGTATCAATGAAACTAGAAGCTGGTTTTTTGAAAGAATCAATAAGATCGATAAACCACTGGCCACACTAATCCAAAAGAAAATAGAGAAAGCTCAAATTCATAAAATTATGAATGAAAAGGGAGAGATCACAACAAACACCAAAGAAGTAGAAACAATCATCAGAAGTGATTATCACCAGTTATATGCCAATAAGCTAAGCAACCTAGATGAAGTGGATTCATTCCTGGAAAACTATAAACTCCCAAAATTGAACCAGGAAGAAATTGACAACCTGAATAGACCAATACCTAGTAACGAGATTGAAGCAGTGATCAAAAACCTCCCAAAAAACAAGAACCCAGGACCTGATGGATTCCCTGGGGAATTCAAATTCAAATTCTACCAAACTCTCAAAGAAGAAATAACACCTATCCTCCTGAAGCTGTTTCAAAAAAAATGAAGCAGAAGGAAAACTCCCAGACTGTTTCTATTAAGCCAGCATTACTCTGATCCCCAAAGCACGCAAAAACCCTACCAAAAAGGACAATTTCAGACCAATATCACTGATGAATATGGATGCTAAGATTCTCAACAACATCCTAGCCAACAGGATCCAACAGCACATTAAAAAGATTATCCACCATGACCAGGGGGGATTCATACCTGGGCTACAAAGATGGTTCAACATTTGCAAATCAATCAATGTGATAGAACAAATTAATATGAGAAGAGAGAAGAACCACATGGTCCTCTCAATTGATGCAGAAAAAGCATTTGTCAAAATCCATCAACCCTTCCTGATTAAAACACTTCAAAGTATAGGGGTAGAGGGAACATTCCTGAACTTCATCAAATCTATCTATGAAAAACCCACAGCAAATATTATCCTCAATGGGAAAAAGCTTGCAGCCTTCCCATTGAGATCAGGAACATGACAAGGATACCCACTTTCACCACTCTTGTTCAACATAATATTAGAAGTCCTAGCAACAGCAATCAGACAACAAAGAGAAATAAAAGGTATCCAAATTGGTAATGAAGAAGTCAAACTCTCTCTCTTTGCAGATGACATGATTCTTTATATGGAAAACCCAAAAGACTCCACCCCCAAACTACTAGAACTCATACAACAATTCAGCAACGTGGCAGGATAAAAAGGCAATGTACAGAAATCAGTGGCTTTCTTATACACTAATAATGAAAATATGAAAGGGAAATTAGAGAATCAATTTCATTTACTATAGCACCAAGAAGCATAAGATACCTGGGAATAAACCTAACCAAAGAGGTAAAGGAACTGTACTTGAGGAACTACAGAACACTCATGAAAGAAATTGAAGAAGACACAAAAAGATGGAAGACCATTCCATGCTCTTGGATTGGAAGAATAAACATTGTTAAAATGTCTATACTGTCTACAGCAATCTATACTTTTAATGCTATTCCGATCATATTCCACTGGTATTCTTCAAAGAGCTGGAGCAAATAATCCTAAAATTTGTATGGAATCAGAAGAGACCCCAAATCACTAAGGAAATGTTGAAAAACAAAAACAAAACTGGGGGCATCATGTTACCTGATTTCAAGCATTACTACAAAGCTGTGATCACCAAGACAGCATGGTACTGGCATAAAAACAGACACATAGACCAGTGGAACAGAGTAGAGAACTCAAATATGGACCCTCAATTCTATGGCCAAATAAACTTTGACAAAACAGGAAAAAATAAACAGTGGAAAAAGGACAGTCTCTTCAATAAACAGTGCTGGGAAAACTGGGCAGTTATATGTAGAAGAATGAAACTGAACCATTCTCTTACACCATACACAAAGATAAACTCAAAATGGATAAAAGACCTCAACATGAGACAGGAATCCATCAGAATCCTAGAGGAGAACATAGGCAGTAATCTCTTTGATATCAGCCACAGCAACTTCTTTCAAGCTATGTCTACAAAGGCAAAGGAAACAAAAGTGAAAATGAACTTTCGGGACTTCATCAAAATCAAAAGCCTCTGCACAGCAAAAGAAACAATGAAGAAAACAAAGAGGCAACCCAAGGAATGGGAGAAGATATTTGCAAATGACAGTACAGACAAAAGTTTGATATCCAGGAATCTATAAAGAACTTCTCAAACTCAACATGCACAAAACAGACAATCATATCAAAAAATGGGCAGAAGATATGAACAGACACTTCTCCAATGAAGACATACAAATGGCTATCAGACACATGAAAAAATGTTCATCATCACTAGCCATCAGGGAGATTCAAATTAAAATCACATTGAGATATCACCTTACACCAGTTAGAATGGCCAAAATTAGCAAGACAGGAAACAACATGTGTTGGAGGGGATGTGGAGAAAGGGGAACACTCTTCCACTGTTGGTGGGAATGCAAGTTAGTGCAGCCTCTTTGGAGAACAGTGTGGAGATTCCTCAAGAAATTAAAAATAGACCTTCCCTATGACCCTGCCATTGCACTCCTGGGTATTTACCCCAAAGATACAGATGTAATGAAAAGAAGGGCCATCTGTACCCCAACGTTTATAGCAGCAATGGCCATGGTCTCCAAACTGTGGAAAGAACCAAGATGCCCTTCAACAGACGAATGGATAAGGAAGATGTGGTCCATATACACTATGGAGTATTATGCCTCCATCAGAAAGGGTGAATACCCAACTTTTGTAGCAACATGAATGGGAGTGGAAGAGATTATGCTGAGTGAAATAAGTCAAGCAAAGAGAGTCAATTATCATATGGTTTCACTTATTCGTGGAGCATAACAAATAGCATGGAGGACATGGGGAGATAGAGAGGAGAAGGGAGTTGGGGGAAATTGGAAGGGGAGGTGAACCATGAGAGACTATGGACCCTGAAAAACAATCTGAGGGTTTTGAAGGGGTGGGGGGTGGGAGGTCAGGGTACCAGATGGTGGGTATTATAGGGGGCACAGATTGCATGGAACACTGGGTGTGGTACAAAAACAATGAATACTGTTATGCTGAAAATTAATAAAAAATATTGAAAAAAAGAAAGAGAACACTTAAGAATTATGCCAGAATTATATGTATAAATTAAGACTGTCCTCCAATGTCCATCCTTTTTGAATGACACTAAGTAAACTGAGTAATGGGTTGAGCTATTGAAAATAAAGTTTAGGAAAGATGATTTTAGTTTCACAATACATACAGACTTTAAGTCTGAAAGAACAAGAGAGAAAGACTAGAAGATGGGAGACTTGCTAGAACTGTAATAGTTATATTCTAGGGATGATAGTTTTAAGAGTAGAAAGAAAAGGGTAGATCTGAATGAGTTTTTGAAAAATCAAGCAGAAATAGTTAATGAAGGAATATAAATGTTCAGTTATAAAAGACCCTGCAGTGTTATTTCCAAAATACATAAAATGCAGGCTCTGATAAATTCTGCCATCAGATGAAGTTTCCTCCACAACTTCTAGTTTTGTAATATTGGAATACTTATTCAACCACTCTGACCCTCAGTTACATAATGTAACTAAAGTTAAGTCATATAATTTTAGTATATGTGCTGCTGAAGCAAACATGGTAGGTTATCCAAATAACCTTATTCATGTTTTCAAATCATATTGAAAATTCAAATTTTTTCCTTAAATCTAGATTTTTTTCATTGTTTTTAGCCAGGAAAGTTCTTAAGAAAATAACATTCTCAAACTTACTGGAAGTACCATAAAAAAAAAAAAAAGATAAGTAGAACTATAGAATCAGGATTTAAAAAAAATCCTTCATGAACAGATAGTAAGAAGATTCAATTATGTGCCTGGAGTTTGTTTTTAAGGTACACTTCTACCAATTACATCTTGCATCTTACCTCTATCGGAAAACATTTCTGCTGAAAACCACAACAAAAAAAGGTTAGATTTGGAAGGTGTGGAGTTCCTCTTGGTAATATTTGATTTTCAGGAAGAAAATTTTTGAGCAGGAGAAGTTCAGTTCTACCAGATAACTTTATTGCCCCTTTCCCCCAACTCTGAGAATTCCTCTCCCTTTCCCTCATAGCAAACTGCTATCAACCTTACAATTTTTGGCTAATATTCATCGACGTGAATGCTCCCTTGTCCAGAATGTTCTGACCACTATGGTTTTCTATGCTATTTCTTATATCCAGTGCCCTGGTTTTAACAGCAATTCAGTTGGCAGGTCAAAGCTCTATCCACTTCCCTTTGTACAGAAATAGACATTTTACCAAAACTTCAGACAAAGAGATATTATTTTCCAAACTCCCCTTCTCACTTTTGTGCATGTACATTTGACTTAAGGGAGAATTCGTTATATAATTCTCTTTAGTGAATATTTATCCACAATAATTGAAGCTCAACATCACCACTGCTATAGAGATAAGTGAAGAGAGTAATGCAAATTCTTGATAGCACCTAAATGTCATGAGATTCATATTTCCCACTGTAGAGTTTAAACAACTTCTGAGTTGTTGAAATTATTGCTATGTATATTTACAGTCATTTTTTAAAGATTTTATTTATTTATTTGACAGATGGAGATCACAAGTAGGCAAAGAGACAGGCGGGCGGGGGGGGGGGGGCGGAGCCGGCTCTCTGCTGAGAAGAGAGCCTGATGCGGGGCTCTATCCCAGGACCCTGGGATTATAACCTGAGCTGAAGGCAGAGGCTTATAACCCACTGAGCCACCCAGGTTCCCCTACAGTCATTTTTATAATAAAAAGCTTTATTACCCTTATTATGGGCTGAAGAATTGCTTTAAATCTTGAGTTCTGAAGTAATATCTCCTATCCTAAAAGCATTGAAGCTTTTCAAGAGAGAGAAAAAATTCTGAAAAGATAGTTCATGGTTTTAGAATTTTGTTGCAATTTTGGTTCATATATTTTTACTAAGTGTAACATATATGTAAATTTAGTGATTATATAAGAGAGAACACTATTTTAATAAAGTAAGAAATTATTTTATATAGTAAAAGATATAGGAGTATAAATTAGTAAGGTAGATCTGCATGTGTTTGATGGCTGTGAAATGACCTATTTGATTTTCTATTACAGACCAGCAGACTACACTGTCCTGGCCCACCAGACCCAGACTGTGGAGTGGCTGACTTCTCATTAGGGAGTACTGTGGTACAGAGTGCATTCATAGCCCATAATAAATAAAGTGTATTTAAACTTCATGTATAGAAACAATTTTCCATTGTGAAAACAATACCATGAAAAGATTTTTATTTTTTTAAACAGTATTGTAGTGGGGAAAGAAAGAATTTTCTGGCTAAACCCTGACAATTGAGATTATCATTTGGCCATATGGGATAGTGTATGCACTCATGTCTAGATTGTCAAATTCATTCAAATTGGTCCAGACAGACTAATACATCAGTTCTTTGGAGGGAAAGTCCAAGCTGAGTAAATAAAATGTTAAACTAAAAGCAGTTTAATCACCGCAAGGGAGAAGTGGAGAGAACTTGGCCTCAAGTCTTAACAGAATTATATAATAGCTTTAGTGAGCAGATAATCATGTATGATTAGAGCATTAATTGTATACAAAAGATTCAGCAAAATTAAGGATCCATTTAATCTTCTCACTTAGTTTTATTTATCTGTTTGTTGAGCAGACTGTGTGTGTGTGTGTGTGTGTGTGTACACAATACAGACATATACTTAGGTCAGGCATTGACATTATTACAGGTTCCAAACTAAGGAAGTTTTGGGTTAATAAGGTTTTGCTCTCTGTGTATACATGATGGACACAGGAAATAAAGAGTGAGTGTACCCCTGTACCTCAGATTTTAACTCATTCTGTTTTCCTCACTGCAAGTGTCATAAATTCTACCTTTGATATGAGAGCAAACATACTTCTCTCTGTTTATGACATTGTCCTTTGGAATAAAGAAAACTGTAATCAAAATTTACCTGAGAATCTGTAGATATGTAAAGTAAGATCTGCCTGGTTATAATTTTCAATCTTGGGATAATCTTCTACTGTAATTATTTCTTTATTGAACACCAATAACTCAGAAGATGGGGGTATAAATTATATTCCTGATACTTTTCTAGCAATCTTAACGTCTACAAGTGAAATGATGCAGAAAAGGCCAGTGACAAGGGAGATAAACATAGATGAAGCATGTTTGAGAGGGAAAGAAATAAAGAAACTATTAAGAGGCCAAAATAAAATTTGATGGATTAGAGGGATTCTGGGAAGATGGCAGAGTAGGAAGCATCAGGAACCTATCTCTCTACGTAGGCAATAATTGCATTGGTAGGATCTACCTGAGGTAACCATTTTGGAATTCTGTAGTCTATTGAAGGGTTTCAAGTTTTAGGGGAAGCCTTCAATGGTAAAGTGTGACTAATTCTAGTTTGTAGCTCAGCATCTCCCAACCACCCCCCCCACCACCATGGAGGACAACTGTGTAGGTGTTCCTAGAGCAAATTACACAAAGCTTGTGGGAACCAGGGTGGGCAATAAGGACTTATCCTTCAGATATATGGAGTTTATGTCCTAGTCACTGATTATTGACTCAAATGATGAAGATGCAGATACAGAAGTGGCAGAAATTTTTACACCACCACCACCATTGTTACAAACATCCCTCCTTCCAAATAAAGTGATTTCTAGGGAATTTAAAGGACCAGCACCATTTTCTTTCTTTCTCTATTCTGTTTTCCCCCCTTTGATAGCCAGATATTAAAGAATAAGTTGTTCAAAAGCAACTGCACATACAAAAGAACTAGAAAGTCATTCTGTATGACCAGGGAAAGCTACAGAATCAGAAAATATCTGAGAAGACCTTAAGTTTCCACATTAGGCTGATCTTAAGTACAAAGGCAGATGATAACAATAAAACAAAAGCAAACAAAAAATCCAAAACCCTAGGTAGAAGAATCTAATTTCCAGAGTTGCCATATATTTTTTTCAAATGTATAGTTTTTTTTTAATAACAAAAAATCACAAAACATATGAAGAAAAAGGAAAATAAAGCCTACTCAGAGGCCACATTTAAAAAAATATAAAAAATCAGAACTGTGCTGGGGAAGGACAAGATGGAAGACCTATTACACACAGTTTTTAAAACAGTCTTAAAGATATTCACAAAACTAAAGGAAGATCTTGAGGAAGTCAAGAAAATGATGTATGAATGAAATGAAAAAGTATCAGTAAATAGAGAAAACTTAAGAAACCGAAGAAAAATTCTTAAACTGAAAAATATAACTAAAATGAAGATACTAGAGAAATTCAAAGTCAGATTTCAACAAACCCAAGAAAGCATCAATAAATATTAAGATAATAAAACTGGAATTATAACTTTTTAGGAACAGAAACAAAATTCAAGAAAAGTGAACTGAGCTTAAGGGATCATGGGACACCATCAAGTGCACCAGCATATGACAGTCTGAATCCCAAAAGAAGAAAAGGGTAGAGAAAATATTCTAAGAACGAATGTTTAAAAATTTATTCTAAGAATGAATGTTTAAAAATTTCCCAAATTTGATAAAAACATGAATGTAAACCTCCAAAGAAGTTCAACAAACTTAAAGATGAACTCAGAGGGACTCACCCTGGGGCACATTATAATCAAACTGTTCTAAGACAAAGAATCTTTAATGCAGCAAGAGAAAAGAAACTCAGTATATACAAGGAATATTCACTAAGATTATAAGCAGATTTCTTATCAGAAACATTGGAGGCCAGAGGGTAGTGGGATGATATATCCAAAGTGAAAACAAAACAAAACAAAACAAAAACAAACAAACAAAACTGTCAACCAAGAATCTTTTAACTAGTAAAACTGTCTTTCAAAAGTGAGGAACAAATTAAGATATTCCCAGACAAACAAAAACTGAGGGAGTTCATTACCACTAGACTGCCCTGTAAGAATTGCTAAATGGAGTCCTGCAATTTGAAATAAAAAGACACTAAATAATAACTTGAAATCTTATGAAGAAATAAAGATCTTGTTAAGGATAAATTTTACATGGGCAACTATACAAGTTAGTATTATTATAAAAATGATTTGTAACTTTATCTTTCCTACATAATTTGAAAAACTAACACATTACAAAAAACAATGAGTAGTTTATGTTTTAGGACACAATATAAATAAGTAAAGATGTAAATTGAGTCTCAAAATATAAATAAAAGATGTCTCTAATGTAAATGTAAATTTGTGTCACTAATAAAAATTAAATAATAACTGAAAGATGGGGAAGGAGCTATATAGGAGCAGATATTAGTATGTTATTGAAGTTGAGCTAGTGTAAATTCAAATTAGAATATTTTAACTGTAGGTTACTCAATGTAATTCCTGTGGGAACCACAAAGATAATAGTTACAGAATAAATATAAAAGGAAATGAAAAAGAAATTAAAGTGTTTCACTAAAAAATCAGCTAGGCACAAAAGGAGACAGTAATGTAGGATGAGGGACAGAAAAGCTATGAAGCCTATAGACAACATGAAAAGGACTGAAATAAGTCCCTCTTTATCTGTAACAACTTTGCTTTTTTAATTTTTTTTTTTTTTACATTTTACTTCTGGTATAGTTAATATATACTGTTAAATTAGTTTCAGGTGTACAATATACTGATTCAAGAATTCTATGTATTACTTAGTGCTTATCAAGAGAAGTGGACTCTTAATCCCCTTCACTTATTTGACCTACCACCTCCACCAACCTCCCTTTTGGCAACCGTCTGTTTAAGAGTCTGTTTTCTTGCTTATTAATTTTTTCTTTTGTTGTTTGTTTCATATCAAAAATTCCACATATGAGTTAAATCATACAGTATTTGTCTCTCTCTGACATTTAACTTTATATTCTCTAGATCCATCTATGTTGTAAATTGCAAGATTTCATTCTTTTTAATGACTGAATAATTGCATTGTGAGGTTGTGTTTGTGTGTGTGTGTGTTTGTGTCAATGTGTGTATATACATATACACATCTTCTTTATTAATCCTCTATTGGGGCACACTTGTTCTGTTTCCATAATTAGATTATTATAAATAATGTTGCAATAAAGCTATAATTATGATTTTTCATAATATTCTTATAATTTTTGTATTTCTGTGATATTGGTTGTCCTTGCTTCTCTTTCATTTGTGATTTTGTTTGTTTTGATATTCTTTGTTCTTCTTTTTTTTTTTTCTTGATGAATCTGTCTAAAAATTTATCAGCTTTGTTGATCTTTTTAAAGAACCAACTCCTGGTTTCATTGATCTGTTTTATTGGTTTTCTTTGTTTGTTTTTGTTTTTTAGTTTCTATATCATTTATTTCTCTTCTAATTTTTATATTCCCTTCCTTCTGCAGGTTTGAGGTTTTGTTTTTTCTTCTTTTTCTATCTCCTTTAGGTGTAAGTTTAAGTTGTTTATTTTAGTTTATTTTTTCTTAAAGTAGGTCTGTATTGTTATAAATTTTCTTCTTACAACCTCTTTTGTTAGATCCCAAAGATTTTGGGCTGCTGTGTTTTCATTTTCATTTGTATCAATGTATTTTTTAAAAATTTCTCTTTAATTTCTTGGTTGACCTATTCATTGTTTAGTAGCATGTGATTTAACGTCCATGTATTTGTGCTCTTTCCAGATTTCTTCTTGTGGTTGACTTCTAGTTCCATAGCATTGTGGTCAGAAAAGATATTTGCTATGGCTTCAATGTTTTTTTTTTTAATTTTTGACTCTTATTTTGTGGGCTAATATGTCATCTAGAGACTGTTCCATGTACTCTTTTTTTTTTTTAAATTTTTTATTTTTTATAAACATATATTTTTATCCCCAGGGGTACAGGTCTGTGAATCACCAGGTTTACACACTTCACAGCACTCTTGAAAAGAATGTTCATTCTACTGTTTTAGAATGGAATGTTCTGAATTTATCAATTGAATCCACTGGTCCAGTGTGTCATTCAAAGTTACTGTTTCCTTATTGATTTTTCTGTTAGGATTATCTGTCCATTGATGTTAGGTTTTCTTTTTTCTTTTTATTGTCCCCTACTATTATTGTTTACTATCATTTACTTTTTTAATGTTTGTTATTAACTACTTTATGTATTTTTGTGCTACTATATTGGATCCATAAACATTTGCAATTGTCATATCTTCTTTTGTCATATCTTCTTTTCTCATGATTATATAGTGTCATTCTTTATCCCTTGTTACAGTCTTTGTTTTTACGTCTGTTTTGTCCAATATAAGTGTTGCTACTCCAAGTTAGTTTTCCTTTTTTTTTTTTTAAAGATTTTATTTATTTATCAGAGAGAGAGAGAGAGAGAGAATGAAGAAGCAGGGAGAGGAACAGAAGGAGAAGCAGACTCCCCACCAAACAGGGAGCCTGATGCAGGACTCAATCTCTGGTCCCAGGGACTATGACCAGAGCTTTAGGCAGACAGTTAACCAAATGAGCCACCCAGGCACCCCTCCCAGCTTAGTTTTCACATCAACTTGCATGATATATTTTTCTCCATCCTTTCCCTTCCATTCGGCATGACTTTCAGGCCTGAAATGAGTCTCTTATAGGCAGCATATAGATGGATCTAATTTGTTACTGTTGTTTAATCCATTTCATCACCCTATGTCTTTAGATTAGAGAATTTGGTGCATTTACATTCAAAGAAATTCTTGATAGGTATGCATTTATTGCCATTTTGCTACTTGTTTTATGGTTGTTTTTTTGTGGTTCTTCTCCATCCCTCTTTTCCCTTGCTCTCTTCTGTCATTAATAGGTGGCTTTCTTTGGTGATAATACTTGGATTGCATTCTTTTCATTCTTTGCATATCTACTACTAGTTTTTGATTTGTGGATACCATTAATTTTGTACATCCTTTGCATATAGCAGTCTACATTATGTCGATGGTTGCTTAAGTTTAAACCCACTCTTTACTCCTCTCCTCTTCATTTATTAGGTTTATGGTGTCATAATTTAGATCTTTTTTAAAGATTTATTTATTTATTATAGAGAGAGCACAAGCAGGGGGAACAGCAGGTAGAGAGAAATGGAGAAGCAGGCTCCCAACTGAGTAAGAAGCCCAATGTGGAGCTCAATCCCAGGTCTCTGGGATCATGACCTGATCCTAAGGCAGGTGTTCAACTGACTAAGCCACCCAGGTTCCCGTACATCATTTTATTTTGTAATACAGACTACCACTGAACACACAGCATGACACAGGGCTTGATCTCATGACCCTGAGATCATGACCTGAGCTGAAACCAAGATTTGGATGCTTAATCCACTGAGCCACCCAGTGCCCCTGGGAAACTTTGTATCTCTCCTTCTATTATGAATGATAGCCCCACTGGATAGAATATTCTTGGCTGTAGATTTTTCTCTTTCAGCACTTTGAATATATTATGCCACTCTTCTGTCTTTCAATGTTTCTGATATAAAAAATGTTCATAGACTCTTCTGTTTTATCTTTTTTTTTTTTAATTTTTTATTTATTATAAACATATATTTTTATCCCCAGGGGTATAGGTCTGTGAATCGCCAGGTTTGCACACTTCACAGCACTCACCAAAGCACATACCCTCCCCAATGACTAGACAGTATCTTAATACAGGCCCTAAAAGACCAATCTGAAAATTAAAATAATTGTTGTGTGACAGTTCTAACCCCAGTTTTCTTGTTAAGTAGTCAACACCACAGATTGAGGAGAAGGAGCCCAAAATAGCATTTATAAGTGTTGTATTTTCTAGGTTTTATCTTGTATATAACTTTTTTTCCTTTTCTCTTTCTGATTTAAAAATTCTTTATTTATCACTACTTTTTGCCATTTTAATTACTATATGTCTTGGTGTCGAATTCCTAGGCAATTTGGGAGAAAATCTCTGTGCTTCATGAATCTAGGGTTCCTCTTCCTTTTCCAGATACAGGAATTTTTCAACTATTATTTCTCTAAATAGAATTTCCCCCCTCTTTTCTCTCTTTTCTCCTTCAGGGATCCTTATAATGTGAATGTTATTATGCTTGATGGAATCATTTAGTTCCCTAAATCTATTCTCATTTTGCATGCATATATATATATATATATATATATATATATATATATATTTTTTTTTTTTTTTGGTCACACATACTCAGCTTAATTACGTTTGAATACTATGTCCTCTAGGCAGCTGATTCATTCTTCTGCTTCCTCTAGTCTAATATTTATCCTGTCCAGTGTATTTTTAATTTCATTTATTGTGTTCATCTCTGGTTCTTTATCTGTTTGTTAAGGGTCTCACTGATGTCCTTCACTCCTTTCTCATTTCCAGTGAGTGTCTTTATGATCATTACTTTAAATTCTCTATTAGTCATATTATTTGTCTCCATTTTGCTTAGGTCTTTTCCTGATTTTGTTCTGTTCATTCATTTGGGACATATTCCTCGTTCTCCTCATTTGGTCTGACTCTCTGGATCTCTTTCTCTGTGTTAGGAAATCCACTATATTTACTGCTCTTGAAAACAGTGGCCTTATGAAGAAGAAGTCTTGTAGTGCCTGGCAGTGTAGTGTCCCCTGTTCACCAGAACCTGGCTCTTCAGGTAAGACTTTTATGTGTATTGCATGCACCTTCCTGTTGTGGCTAAGCTGCTTTTTCTTTCAGTCAAGTCATCTTCCATGGCTCTCTTTGCCCATTATGGGTGGTGTTTGGTTCCTACAGTATTAGTTAGTCAGCCTGGGACCAACTTGGTCTTGAATTGAGACCAATCAAACATTTGCCAGAGATGCAATAGCCCCAAACTGCCAGGTGCATTCCCTGTGTTGTCTTCTGAGAATCTTTCATTGGTGGGCAGGGTCTGCAATGAGACTAGTTGTCTACCCTCAGCCCACTATTGGAGCCACAGTCTGGTATGTGTGGTTATCTTTTCCTTTACTTCAAGTAGGAGTCACTTTAGAGTGGTTCTGGTCCTTTCAGCATTGCCTGCCCACTGCCAAACTTTGGTATCATTTTAGATGAGCTCCATCCAAGAACGTGTTGGATGGGACTGATCTACAACATGCATGGAGGAGGAACATGTGGTATTTGTGAGGTTTGCATGTCATTTCTTTGTGTGGGGGCATCTGCTGTCTCCAGGACTGAGGCTGGCTCAGCTTAAGGGGGCAGATCAGCAAAGCATGCAGGGGTGGGAGATAGAATTGTTAGTAATATTTGGGGGCCACTCATCTCCTGTAGGAAGGGACCTACTCTATGGGACTGAAGCAGGCCTGACATGAGGGTGCAGATCCACTGAAAAGCAGGGGGTGAGGGAACAGTGTTAGTAAATTAGGTAACAAGTTGGTGCCACACTGATTCTCATCAGTGAATGAATGTTTATGTTTGTGCAGGGGAGGGAAAAGGCATCTCCCAGATCCTTTGTTCCTCGAGGAGACTTCCAATAATCTCTGTCCCTTTAGGACAGGCTCTAAGATGAGTAAACAGCTCTCCCTCCTATATACTCCAGGCATTTTTCAAACTGCTGCTTCTATGCCATATATTTTTGGGTTGTTCTTGTGCTGTCTTTTCAGTACAGGGACAGTTTTGCCTTCCTCTTCTATCTTTCCCTAAACTGAGCCTGCTGATCTTTAAAATTTCAGGTTTTAAGTCCCACAAGCTGTAAGAATTCATAAAATACAGCCCCTCTGGTTTTAAAATCCAAATGTTAAGAAGATTTGTCTTCCCCAGTGTAATGGTCTATTTATCTCTCCTATCTGTGCCCATAGATTCCTCCTTCCTAGGGACAGCTCAACAAGTCCATTTAGTTCACTAACATGTCCCCACCCTCCCTATCCTCTTTAATGTGGCCTCTTCTCTACATTTAGTAGTAGAGTTTGTTCTTCCAGGATTTTTTTCCTGCATTATTTACACTGATCTGAGTGTGTTACCTAGTTGTGTCCCTCAGATGAGGTGAATTTAGAGTCCTCTTACTCCATCATCTTCCTCAAGTTAGTAATACCTTCAAATGTAAATGAATTAAACTCTCCAGTTAAAAGACAGATTGGCAGTATGGATAAAAAAAAAAAAGGTGATTCAATTATATACTGTCTGCAAGAAAGTCAGTTTATGCTCAAAGATAAAAATTGATTGAAAATGAACAAATGAAAAAATATATCCTATACAAACAGCAACCAAAGAAAGCAGGGTTGGTTATACTAATATCAAAAAATATATACTTTAAAGTAAAAAAGTTTACAAGTGACAAAGAAGGACATTGTATTTTAATAAAAGATACAATGCAGCAAGAATGTAACAATTATAAACATAAATGCACCTAATAACAGTTTTCTCAAAATATATAAAGAAAAGTTGACAGAATTGATAGAGGAAATAGTTCCACAATAGTCGTTGAAGATTTCCATACCCCACTTTCAATAACAGATAGAATAACCAGTAAAAATAAATAAGGAAAGAAAGAACTTCAACAGCATAATAAACCAATTAGATATGACAGAGATATACATAGCGGTCAACCCAAGAACAACAGAATACACAGTCTCAAACGCACATGCATTCTGCAGGATAGATCATATTTGTGCCACAAATTGCATCTCAATATATTTACAAAGATATCATACAAAGTATTTTCAACCACAAACAGGATGAAATTAGAAAACAAAAACAGAAGGAAAATTTTTTAAATACACAAATTGTGGAAATTAAACATCACACTCCTAGACAACCAATGGGTCAAAGAAAAAAAATCACAAGGGAAATTAGGAAATACTTAGAAAGCAATGAAAATGAAAACCAACACAATGGAACTTAGGGGATACTCAAAAACAGTTCTGGGGGAAATTTATATTTATGAGCAAATTAGAAAGCAGGCAAAATCTTAAATCTCAAATCAGAAATCTAACTTTATAACTTAGAGAACTAGAATAAAAAGAAAAAAAAAATAACCAAAAGCTGGCAGAAGGAAAGAAATAACAAAGATTAGAGGGGAGATAAAAGAGATAGAGAATAAGAAAACAATAGAGAATCAACAAAACCAAAAGTTATTTCTTCAAAAAGATCAACACAATTGACAAAACTTTAGCTAAATTAAGAAAACAGAGAGAAGACCCAAACTGCTAAAATCAAAAATAAAAATGGGGATATTATTTCTGATTCTTCAATAATTAAAAGGCTATAGGATTACTATGAACAACTATACTCCAAAAACTAGAATAAACTAGATAAAATAGACAAATTCCAAGAAACACAAAACCTACTAAGACTGAATTATGAATAAATTTTAAAAAAATCTGATAGATGAAGAAAGCCCTGGAACTAATGGCTTCATTGGTGAATACTACCAAACATTTAAAGAGAGAACTAATCCTATTTTTTTCTCAAATACTTCTAGAAAATAGAAAAAGAGGGAACACTTTCTACCTCATCCTATGAGGTCAGCATTACCCTAATAACAAAATCAGATAAAGACATTACAAGAAAACTACAAATCAATATCCCTTATGAAAACTGATGTAAAATTCTTTAATTAAACATTAGGAAACACAATTCAATAGCATATCAGGGGATTATACATTATGACCAAGTCGGAATTTTTCCTAGAATGCAAGGACTGTTCAACATATGAAAATTGAACAACATATTATACCACATTAACAGAATAAATTAAAAAAAGAAACATGACTACCTCAATTGATAAGAAAAATCAATTGATAAAATCCTATGCCATGTCATGATACAAAACCCCAACACGTTAGGAATACAGAAGGAAACTGCCTCAACATAATAAAAGCCATATATGAAAAACCCATAACAAATATTATACTCAATAATGAAAGTCTAAAAATGTTTCCTTTAAAATGAGAAAGAAGGGGGCGCCTCGGTGGCTCAGTGGGTTAAAGCCTCTGCCTTTGGCTCAGGTCATGATCCCAGGGTCCTGGGATGGAACCCCACATCAGGCTTTCTACTCAGCAGGGAGCCTGCTTCCTCCTCTCTCTCTGCCTGCCTCTCTGCCTACTTGCGATTTCTGTCTGTCAAATAAATAAGTAAAATCATTAAAAAAAAAAAAGATGAGAAAGAAGGCAAGGTTGTCTGCTTTCACCATTTCTATTCACCATAGTATTAAAACTCACAACCAGAGAGCAATTAGACAAGGAAAAGGAAAAAAAAAAAAATCCAAATCTAAAAGGAAAAAGTAAAACAATGTTTACAGATGATATGATCTTATATGTAGAAAACTCTAAAGAGTCTACAAAAAAGAAAGAAAGAAAGAAAGAAAGAAAGAAAGAAAGAAAGAAAGAAAAGAAAAGAAAAGAAAAGAAAAGAAAAGGAAAAGGAAAGGAAAGGAAAGGAAAGGAAAGGAAAGGAAGACAAACATTAGAACTGATAAATTCAGGAAAGTTGCAGGATGCAAAGTCAATGAACAAAAATAAGCTTTTCTTCTTTACATGACCAGTAAACAACCTCAAAAGTAAACTAAGAAAACAATTTCATTTAAAATAGTGTTAAAAAATAAAATACTTAGGAATTAAAAAGTTAAAAAACTTGTAAAATGAAAATTACAAAACATTGCTGAATGAAATTAAATAAAATATAAATAAATGGAGAGTCCCATGCTCATGTAATAGAAGACTTACCCCTATTAAAATGCCAATACTACCTGAAGCAATCTATAGATTCAATGAAATCCCTATAAAAATCCCAATGGCATTTTTTGCAGAACTAGAAAAGTTTATCCTAAAATTATATGGAGATTCAAGGGGGCCCAAATAATCAAAACAATCTTGAAAAAGAATGAAGTTGAAGAACTCAAACTTATTAATTTATTTTTTTAAGATTTTATTTATTAATTTGATAGAGACAGAGGGTCACAAGTAGGCAGAGAGGCAGGCAGAGAGAGGAGCAAGCAGGTTCCTTGCTGAACAGAGAGCCTGATGCGGGGCTTGATCCCAGGACCCTGAGATTATGACCTGAGCTGAAGACAGAGGCTTTAACCTGCTGAGACACCCAGGTGTCCCAAACTTACTAATTTCAATAATTACTACAAAGTTATGATAATCAAAACAGTATGGTACTGGCATAAAAATAGACGCATTAACCAATGGAATAAAATAGAAAGCCCAGCAATAAATCCTCATATATATGGTCAGATTATTTTACTAATTTTTTTCATTTTATTTTATTTTATATCTTTTCAGTGTTCTAGAATTCATTGTTTATGCACCATGCCCAGTGCTTCATGCAATACATGCAGTATGTGGAATATGGTCAAATGATTTTAAACAAGGGTGCCAAGAAATTCAATGGGAAAGGATTGTCTTTTAAACAAGTGATCGTGGGAAAACTGTATATCCACATGCAAAAGAATGAAGTTGGAATTTTACCTAACACTATACATAAAAATTAACTGAAGGAGAGGACTCCAAGATGGCAGAGGAGTAGGAGACCTAAATTTCATCTGGTCCCAGGAATTCAGCTAGTTATCAAACCATTCATTCTGAATACCTGCAAACTCACCAGGAGAGTGAGAACGCTATTAATTAGTTGCTATTAAATAATAGCAGCAACTCTATTAACAGAAAAAAGACTACTTTCTGGAGGTAAGACATACAGAGAAGTGAATCTGAGGTTATATACAGGAAGATAGACCTTGGCAGTGGGGGAGTGAGAGTCCATCAGCCAGCTACCAGGAAGTGATAGAGCAACAGAGCACAAAATCAGAACTTTTAGAAGTCTGCTCCAGTGAGGGACATTGCTCCTGTGGTTAAGTGGGAGGGTAGAACCTTCACAGAGACAGTGCGGTCTCTGAACTCTTGGGGTCACAGAAAGACTGAAGGTACCTGAATACAGCAGAGCTCCCAGGTATCAGAGTGTGGAAGCTGGATGCAAAGACTGAGTCAAAGAGTGGGCTCTCAGCTCAGGGTTGCCATAACAATGATCCACAGCATAGTCAGGCCCCTGCTCACAAAAAGTGGCAGATTCAGGGAGTCTCCCCTTCCACCCTCAGAAGGAGTGGCATGGAAGTGTGCCACAGGACTCTTCTGGGTTTGTCTAAACAGGCTCATGTGCCAGAGATAGAAACCCTTGACAAGAGGCCAGGTGAGCACAGAGTCAAGCTGGAGACCAGGGAGAAAGGAATGCTGAGGGTGCATTGAGGAGTGGGGCCCAGAGCTGCTAGCACTAGTGGGGCAGGGAATTGTAAGGCTACCATTTTCATTCTCATCCTCTAATGTTGTATGGAAATCATCCAGAGAAAGAACACTACCAGGAGAAAATCCAAGCAGATTACTTAGGTTGAGACCTTGCAAGGGTGGTGCAATTCCGCCTGAGGCAAAGATGTTTGAGAATCAATGCAATGTGCTCTTCCCCCAGAAGATCAGCAAGAACATCCAGCCAAGACCAAGTTTACCAATGAGAACCACAATACTCCAGTGCTAGGAGATTATAGTACATAGAATTCATGGCTTTTTCCCCATGATTCTTTAGTCTTTCAAATTTAATTATTAAGATTTTTTCTTTTTTTCTTACCTTTTTCTTTTTTTATTTCTTTTTTTATTATTATTATTTTTTTAATTTTCAGCATAACAGTATTCATTGTATTTGCACCACACCCAGTGCTCCATGCAATCCGTGCCCTCTCCAATACCCACCACCTGGTTCCCCCAACCTCCCCCCCCGCCCCTTCAAAATCCTCAGATTGATTTTCAGAGTCCATAGTCTCTCATGGTTCATCTCCCCTTCCAATTTCCCTCAACTCCCTTCTCCTCTCTAACTCCCCTTGTCCTCCATGCTATTTGTTATGCTTCACAAATAAGTGAAACCATATGATAATTGACTCTCTATGCTTGACTTATTTCACTCAGCATAATCTCTTTCAGTCCCATCCATGTTGCTACAAAAGTTGGGTATTCATCCTTTCTGATGAAGGCATAATACTCCATAGTGTATATGGACCACATCTTCCTTATCCATTCGTCTGTTGAATGACATCTTGGTTCTTTCCACAGTTTGGTGACTGTGGCCATTGCTGCTATAAACATTGGGGTACAGATGGCCCTCCTTTTCACTACATCTGTATCTTTGGGGTAAATACCGAGTAGTGCAATTGCAAGATCATAGGGAAGCTCTATTTTTAATTTCTTGAGTAATCTCCACAGTGTTCTCCAAAGAGGCTGCACCAACTTGCATTCCCACCAACAGTGTAAGAGTGTTCCCCTTTCTCCACATCCCCTCCAAAACATGTTGTTTCCTGCCTTGCTAATTTTGGCCATTCTAACTGGTATAAGGTGGTATCTCAATGTGGTTTTAATTTGAATCTCCCTGATGGCTAGTGATGATGAACATTTTTTCATGTGTTTGATATCCATTTTTATGTCTTCATTGGAGAAGTGTCTGTGCATATCTTCTGCCATTTTTTGATATGATTGTTCTGTGTGTGTTGAGTTTGAGGAGTTCTTTATAGATCCTGGATATCAACCTTTTTAAAATTTTTCTTTCTTTTTTCAACCAACTTTATCTTGTCAACTACTTTTTAAATTTTTTTTAAATTTTATTTTTACAGTCATATTCCAAGGATCTAGATTTGCTTGTTTTGTTTTGATTTTAAAGTTTTTTTTCTTTTTTTTTTTTCTTTTTTTTTTTTTTATTTTTTATAAACATATATTTTTATCCCCAGGGGTACAGGTCTGTGAATCACCAGGTTTACACACTTCACAGCACTCACCAAATCACATACCCTCCCCAATGTCCATAATCCCACCCCCTTCTCCCAAACCCCCTCCCCCCGGCAACCCTCAGTTTGTTTTGTGAGATTAAGAGTCACTTATGGTTTGTCTCCCTCCCAATCCCATCTTGTTTCATTGATTCTTCTTCTACCCACTTAAGCCTCCATGTTGCATCACCACTTCCTCATATCAGGGAGATCATATGATAAAGTTTTTTTTAAAGTTTAATTTAAAAAAATAATAGATTCATACATAATTGTAAAATAGTAGAGATCCCATGTGTTTTCTCCAATTTTCCTCAATGGTTAACAGTTTGTGTAACCAGAGTACAATACCAAAAACAGGAAACTGATATTCGTAAAATCCACAGACATTATTTGGACCAGTTTTACATGCACTCATGTGTGTGTTTAATTCTATGCACTTTTTTTATCACATGTGTAGATTCTTGTAACAAGCATCACAGTCAAAATATAGAACTGTTCCAAATCCTCAAAAATCCTTCATGTCACCCCTTTATTGTCACACCTACTCTGCCCTTCACCTACGTATTGCCATAACCCCTGGCAGCTACTACTTCTTGTTCTCTATCTCTATAATTTGGTTATTTTGATTGTTATTACATTGAACAAATACAGTAATGCAGTATGTAATCTTTTGAGATTGGCTTTTTCACTCAGTATAACACTTTGAAGATCCATCAAGTTGCATGCATCAATAGTTTTTTTTTTTCTTTTTTATTGCTGAGTATTATTCTTTGGTACAGATATGTACCAATTTATTTTATTACTTACACATTGATGGACATTTGGGTTTTTACACATTTTGACTATTCTTAATGAAAGTTTCTATGAATATTTCCATACACATTTTTGTGTGGTAATATGTATTGAATTTCCTTGGGTGTATACACAGGAATGGAATTTTAGGTCATATTATTTAACTTTTTGTGTTAACTTTTTGGTAAATTTTTTGAGGAGCTGACAGATTATTTTCCAAAGTAGCTATACTATTTTACCACCCCACCAACAATGTATAAGAGATCTAGTTTTTTCACATCCTTTCCAGCATTTAATATTATCTGTATCTATATCTCTACCTATCCATCTATCTATCATTTTAATTTTAACTGTTCTGATGCATGTGTAGTAATATAGCATCATGGTCTTCTTTTGATTTCCATAAAGAATAGTGATGTTGAACATCTTTTCATTGCTTATTTGTGATCCAAAAATTCTTTTCAATGAGATGTTTATGTTTTTTATCCATTGTCTGATTAGATTCCTTGTTTCCTTTTTCTTTTGAAATTTGAGTTAATTATATAATACAGGTAATAATACTCTATTGGACAAATTGCTTGCAAATAACCTCTTCTAGCCCATACCTCTATATTGATCAACTTAATAGGATTTTTCAGTGAAGGATTTTTAAATTTTGAAGAATACAGTATATATATATATATATATACACATACATATATACGTATATATATGTGTAAATACATATACACACATAGGTATATGTATACCTATGTGTGTATATACATATGTATACCTATGTGTGTATATGTATATACATATACACATATATATGTGTGTGTGTGTGTATATAATGGATCATGGTTTTGGTGTGCGAAAGTTTTCTTTTATTCACGCAGCATTTTTAGTATTTTATGTCTTTCTACAAGTTACTTTATTTTATCTAGATGTTCACATTTTATTTTTTTAAAGATTTTATTTATTTGACAGAGAGAGAGATCACAAGTAAGCCAAGAGGCTGGCAGAGAGAGAGGGGGTATCAGGCTCCTTATTGAGCAGAGAGCACAATGTGGGGCTCAATCCCAAGACCCTGACACCATGACCTGAGCCAAAGGCATAGGCTTAACCTGCTGATCCACTCAGGTGTCCCTGTGTGTTTTTAGCACATATATTTATAATACTTCAAACCAATTTTATCTACTGTTAATTTAAACTTATTTTAAAGTATTTTGTTTATTTATGTTTATTCTTCTTTTTTTCTTGATTATCTTGCTAAAGCTCTGTCTATATAATTCATCTTTTCAAAGACTGCCTTTTAATTATTTGAATGTCTCTACTGTTTGTTGTTTTGATGTTGTGCCCCTGTTTCATTTATTTTATCATCATCATTATATTCTTCCTTCTCATCTGTTTTGTGGTTTTCTTTTGTTCTCTTTCCAACCTCTGGAGTTGAACACTTATTTCACTTATTTTTTCTTTATTTTGAAGTAAAATTTTAGCACATATAAAAGATAAGCATAACATATATGTAAGTAATGAATCTTTCTACTCCATACTTTAACCGATCTTATACTCAGATGGATAATTTAACAATTCTTAAGTCCGAGAGAAGGAGAGTTTTTGGCTTTCCTTGAAAACAGTGCTTAATATCATTGTATTAGTAATATTTCTTGATTAAAATTAGAGTTTGCAAGAAAGAGATAGATTATGAGAAAAATGCAAATAAGCATTGAAGTTATTGATGAGACTACTGCTGGTTGATACATTATATTAAAGTCTGTTTATGATTCTATTATTTCTCTAATATGTCACTCTTGAGAATTATTGTTGGTTTACTTTTTTCATCTTCAAAATGGGTATATTCACTATTATAAATATGACCTGATAGTTTAAACAGTGCTATAAATATTATCAGATGGAATTTGCCAATGAAAAGAGAAAGCTATTATTTCATAAAGTTTGGTTCAAAGTCACTACACTAATTTTATTTTAGAAGGCAAAAATGTTATTTTGAGGATATTGATTTACACAGGCTAAAAAATATTACACCCACAAGATTTTGGCCTATGCTTTCCTAAAGTGGAAGCATCCTTTCTTTGTCTCTCCTTCAATTCCTTCTCTATCCTTTTCCCTTTCCTTTTTCCTTCCCCCTCATCCAGTCCTTCCTTTCTCCTTCACCCTTTCCCATTCCTTCATCCTTCTCTCCTTTCCCCTTTCCTTTCCGCACCCCTCTTTCTTCTGCTCTTCCTTTCTCCCTCCTCTGTCTCCCTCTTCTTTTATTTAAATTTTGTTATATATGCAGAATATATCATAACTTAATCAGATAATGTTTTTTTGACATTCAGCATGCCCACATTACTTTCTACCACACCAAATACAGTATAACTATCTTCATTCTCATCTACCAACAATTGTAATCGCAATAGCATATGCATCATTACTTATAATCTAACTCAATCAACACGTCCTTATTCACTTCCTACTTTGTGTGATTCATTTTTTGTTACAAGGGTGCATATTACATTGAAATGCTCATAAGAACACCCTATGGATTTTTTTATCTCTAAATATGTAATTTCAACAGCTTTTTCTTTGTTTTTCATTCTTATCCCTTGGTTATAAAAATAATGTTAAATATAGCTTAAAGTATAAATTTTTAATAGATTATGATCAAGCCTGCCTATGTTCTCCTCTAGGTTTTTTATAAATTCCTGCCTCATGTTCAGGTCCTTCATATCCATTTTGAGTTTATCTTTGTGTACGGTGTAAGAGAAGGGTCGAGTCTCATTCTTCTCTACATAGCTGTGCTATTTTCTCAGCACCATTTACTGAAGAGACTTTTTTCCACTGGAAATATTTTTTTTTTCCCTGTGACATTGGCCACAGCAATTCTTTCAATACATGTCTCCAAAGACAAAGGAAACAAAAGCAACAGTGAACTTTTGTGACATCATCAAGATAAAAAGTTTCTGGACAGTGAAGGAAACAAGCAGTAAAACAAAGAGGCAACCCACAGAATGGGAAAATATATTCACAAACAACACTACTGACAAAGGGCTGATATCCAAGACCTATAAAGAACTCCTCAAACTCAGCACACACAAAACAGATAATCGTGTCACAAAATGAGCAGAAGACATAAACAGATACTTCTCCAAAGAAGATATGCAAATGGCTAACAAACACATGAAAACATGTTCATCATCATTAGACATTAGGGAGATTCAAATCAAAACCACATTGCGATACCACCTTACAGCAGTTAGAATGACCAAAATTAGCAAGACAGGAAACAACATGTGTTGGAGAGGATGTGGAAAAAGGGGAACCCTCTTACACTGCTTGTGGGAATGCACGTTGGTGCAGCCACTTTGGAAAACAGTGTGGAGATTTATCAAAAAATTAAAGATAGAGCTATCGTATGACCCTGCAATTGCACTACTGGGTATTTACCCCAAAGATACAGATGTAATGAAAAGAAAGGCCATATGTACATCAATGTTCATAGCAGCAATGACCACAATTGCCAAACTGTGGAAAGAGCCAAGATGTCCTTCAACAGACAAATGGATAAAGAATATATGATCCTAAGGGGGTGGTATTATGGACACTGGGGAGGATATGTGCTTTGGTGAGTGCTATGAAGTGTGTAAACCTGGTGATTCACAGACCTGTACCCCTGGGGATAAAAATATATGTTGATAAAAAAATAAAAAATTTAAAAAAAGAATATATGATCCATATAAATACAATGAAATATTATGCAGCCATCAGAAAGAATGAATATCCAACTTTTGAAACAACATGAATGGGACTGGAGGATATTACACAGAGTGAAATACATCAAACAGAGAAAGTCAATTATCATATGGTTTCACTTACATGTGAGGCAGAAGGAAGAACATGGAGGACATTAGGATACGGAAAGGAAAAGTGAATTGGGAGAAGTTGGAGGGGGATATGAACTATGAGAGACTCTGAGAAACAAACTGAGTGCCTTGGAGGGGAGGGCATGGGGGGATGGGTAAGCCTGGTGGTGAGTATTAAGGAGGGCATATATTGCATGGAGCACTGGGTGTGGTGCATAAACAATGAATCTTGGAATGCTGAAAAAATAAAATTTAAATTTAAAAAAAGAATATGATAAAATTTTATTTTTTAATTGTCATCTATATATACAAATGGATTGTATATGACAATATAGATTTTTAACCTGAATATTTTAGAGATATTTATCATTTTACTTAGTAGATGGTCATAGCAATTTCAACAAATTTTACCTAAACACTTTTGAACTTTTCAACACAATATTTTCAACCTATGCCCCAGTGAAATATTTTTTTTCATTTATTATCCACTATTTTACTCTGTTTTGTAAAATCATTGAATTTTAAACTACTGCAATAGTTCCCTTACTTCCTGTTTTTCTGGCCTCCTAAACTTTCTATATTCTTGAAATGCCACTTTGTGCCTTTTATTCCAAAGCTCAAAAACCTTCAGTGACTCCATATTGTCCATGAAATGCAAATGACTATTATTTTCTTTACACTACATTATCTCAAGAGAACTTATACACTTGCTGTCCTACAAAGCAGATTATATACCTTAAGGAAATAAATACCTTCTCCTCTCTTAAATCTATCCCCCAGGATACTTTGAATCATGGCTATGCCTTAAGAGACACTTGATAGATGTTTACTTAATGATTGATTGAGCCCATTTAAACCTTATGTAAGTTTTCAGTTTCTCCAATTTCTGACTCAGGATTCCTTCACTATTTATCTATATTTAGTAAAATAAAATAAAATTTATAGGGAGAGGAGGAACAATGACACATGCTTATTGGCCTCTAATGGTCTGGAATCTCTATATACCCTGACTTATATTCACCCTAAATTCCCAAACTAACCTTTCCAAGACTAACTAAGCCTTCTGCCCCAATTCTTTCAGACATCCATTTTCTTCATTCCTTTAAGAGACTCCTATAACCCTCTCACCCTATGCTTTTTGATGGTCAAGATTTACCTTAAAACTACTGAAATAGGGATGCATGTATGGCTCAGTGGGTTAAGCCTCTGCCTTTGGCTCAGGTCATGGTCTCAGGGTCCTGGGATGGAGCCCTGCATTTGGCTCTCTGCTCAGCAGGGAGTTTGCTTCCCCTTCTCTCTCTGTCTGCCTCTCTGCCCACTTGTGATCTCTCTCTTTGTCAAATAAATAAAATCTTTTAAAAAAGTACCAAAATGAAGCTGCAAAAGCATTAATAATAATTATCGCATTCTACACATTGTTATCAAGTCCATGCCCAACCATTAATATACATTAAATATGTGATAAAGATGTAGTGTATTCTTCATCATTCATTGCTTTATCTTTACAAACTGAAAAAAGAATCATCTATGTATATGTGTGCGTTTATCTGTGTGTGTGTGTGTGTATATATATATATATATATATATATATATATATATATATATTTTTTTTTTTTTTTCCCTTATGGGTAACTCATAGACTCTTAGAGTTTGGAAGAAAATGTAAAATTCATCCAATACTTACAAATCCTAATGGCATTTCTTTGTTTTCCCTCCTGATTTTTTCTCTCTTTATTTGAGATGGTCAGAACTTGTCATTCAATGTTTGAAGTATGAATTGTCATCACTTTCATTCAACAAAGGTTGTAGCATTTTGGTCAGTGCTTTGAGGGAATTTGATAGTGATTCTGTCTTTTTGTTCCTGGAATACAACCACTTAGAGGTGATAGCTCAACTTATGCAATGTTAATAAAAATGTGGCTTATGTGTTTTAACTTTGAATGGTGCCATACCTAGAAGGTATGCTTAAAAAGCAAAAATTCAATTCATAAAATCAAATGATGTTTTTACATGCCCCCTTTCTTTTTTTTTTTTCCTAGTTTCTCAAAACCCACCCTCTTTAGAGACCAAGGATTCTTCCTACCCAACTCTTGCAGAACTTTTAATCTATCTGCTCCAGCTTGAAGAAATTTTAATCCATCTGCTCTCTCATTTCTTTATTTTGTTAATTCCATTAACCTCATTTAGTCTTTTCCTCTTTTTCAGACACCTTTGTCCTTCCACCTTGTCTTTCTCTGTCTACTTTTTCTTTTTGTTTATTCTACATCATGGAAACATAAAAAAAAACTTGTCTGACTCATACAGGTTGAAGAATAAAAATGGTAGATCAGAAAAATTAAGTATGCGAGATAAGATTCTCTTTTGAGAAATAAGTCCATTTAAACTCCCTTGTTAATAATCGTATGTTATTATGCATGGTTACAATAATGTTTTCAAAGATTATTTTCCTAGTCCTTTATTTTGAAGCTTATCTACATTTTTCTACTCTTTTTTTTAATTCTCGCATGATCTCTTTGTAATTGTCTACTTAGGGTTTTGTTTTTTGTTGTTTGTTTTTGTTTTATTTGTTTGTTTATGACCTGACAAAACTTAATGTAGGCAGTAAGCAGAAATATTGGAAGTGCCTTATCTTGTCCAAATGTAATCACATTTCCAATTGTACTTTCATTTTTCATTTACATGTTTCTTTTTTTTTTAATTTTTTATTTTTTATAAACATATATTTTTATCCCCAGGGGTACAGGTCTGTGAATCACCAGGTTTACACACTTCACAGCGCTCACCAAAGCACATACCCTCCCCAATGTCCACAATCCCACTCCCTTTTCCCAACCCTCCTCCCACAAGCAACCCTCAGTTTGTTTTCTGAGATTAAGAGTCACTTATGGTTTGTCTCCCTCCCAATCCCATCTTGTTTCATTGATTCTTCTTCTACCCACTTAAGCCCCCATGTTGCATCACCACTTCCTCATATCAGGGAGATCATATGATAGTTGTCTTTCTCTGCTTGACTTATTTCGCTAAGCATGATATGCTCTAGTTCCATCCACGTAGTCGCAAATGGCAAGATTTCATTTCTTTTCATGGCTGCATAGTATTCCATTGTGTATATATACCACCTCTTCTTTATCCATTCATCTGTTGATGGACATCTAGGTTCTTTCCATAGTTTGGCTATTGTGGATATTGCTGCTATAAACATTCGGGTGCATGTGCCCCTCTGGATCACACTTTTGTATCTTTAGGGTAAATAACCAGTAGTGCAATTGCTGGGTCATAGGGCAGTTCTATTTTCAACATTTTGAGGAAGCTCCATGCTGTTTTCCAGAGTGGCTGCACCAGCTTGCATTCCCACCAACAGTGGAGGAGGGTTCCCCTTTCGCCACATCCTCGCCAGCATCTGTAATTTCCTGAATTGTTGATTTTATCCATTCTGACTGGTGTGAGGTGATATCTCATTGTGGTTTTGATTTGTATTTCCCTGATGCCGAGTGACATGGAGCACTTTTTCATGTGTCTGTTGGCCATGTGGATGTCTTCATGCAGAAATGTCTGTTTATGTCCTCTGCTCATTTCTTGATTGGATTATTTGTTTTTTGGGTGTTGAGTTTGCTAAGTTCTTTATAGATTTTGGACATTAGTCCTTTATCTGATATGTCGCTTGCAAATATCTTCTCCCATTCTGTCAGTTGTCTTTTGATTTTGTTAACTCTTTCCTTGCTGTGCAAAAGCTTCTGAACTTGATGAAATCCCATTAGTTCATTTTTGCCCTTGCTTCCCTTGCCTTTGGCGATGTTCCTAGGAAGATGTTGCTGCGGCTGAGGTCGAAGAGGTTGCTGCCTGTGTTCTCCTCAAGGATTTGGATGGATTCCTTTCACACATTGAGGTCCTTCATCCATTCTGAGTCTATTTTCGTGTGTGGTGTAAGGAAATGGTCCAATTTCATTTTTCTGCATGTGGCTGTCGAATATTCCCAGCACCATTTATTGAAGAGGTTGTCATTTTTCCATTGGATATTCTTTCCTGCTTTGTCGAAGATTACTTGACCATAGATTTGAGGGTCTATTTCTGGGCTCTCTATTCTGTTCCATTGATCTATGTGTCTGTTTTTGTGCCAGTACCATGCTGCCTTGATGATGACAGCTTTGTAATAGAGCCTGAAGTCCTGAATTGTGATGCCACCAACGTTGGCTTTCTTTTTCAATATCCCTTTGGCTATTCGAGGTCTTTTCTGGTTCCATATAAATTTTAGCATTATTTGTTCCATTTCTTTGAAAAAGATGGATGGTACTTTGATAGGAATTGCATTAAATGTGTAGATTGCTTTAGGTAGCATAGACATTTTCACAATATTTATTCTTCCAATCCAGGAGCATGGAACATTTTTCCATTTCTTTGTGTCTTCCTCAATTTCTTTCATGAGTACTTTATAGTTTTCTGAGTATAGATTCTGTGTCTCTTTGGTTAGGTTTATTCCTAGGTATTTTATGGTTTGGGGTGCAATTGTATAAGGGATTGACACCTTAATTTCTCTTTCTTCTGTCTTGTTGTTGGTGTAGAGAACTGCAACTGATTTCTGTGCATTGATTTTATATCCTGACACTTTACTGAATTCCTGTATAAGTTCTAGCAATTTTGGAGTGGAGTCTTTTGGGTTTTCCACATATAGTATCATATCATCTGCGAAGAGTGATAATTTGACTTCTTCTTTGCCAATTTGGATGCCTTTAATTTCCTTTTGTTGTCTGATTGCTGAGGCTAGGACCTCTAGTACTATGTTGAATAGCAGTGGTGATAATGGACATCCCTGCCGTGTTCCTGACCTTAGTGGAAAAGCTTTCAGTTTTTCTCCATTGAGAATGATATTTGTGGTGGGTTTTTCATAGATGGCTTTGATGATATTGAGGTATGTGCCCTCTATCCCTACACTTTGAGAGTTTTGATCAGGAAGGGATGTTGTACTTTGTCAAATGCTTTTTCAGCATCTATTGAGAGTATCATATGGTTCTTGTTCTTTCTTTTATTGATGTGTTGTATCACAAAGACTGATTTGCGGATGTTGAACCAAACTTGCAGCCCTGGAATAAATCCCACTTGGTCGTGGTGAATAATCCTTTTAATGTACTGTTGAATCCTATTGGCTAGTATTTTGGTGAGAATTTTTGCATCTGTGTTCATCAAGAATATTGGTCTATAGCTCTCTTTTTTGATGGGATCCTTGTCTGGTTTTGGGATCAAGGTGATGCTGGCCTCATAAAATGAGTTTGGAAGTTTTCCTTCCATTTCTATTTTTTGGAACAGTATCAGGAGAATAGGAATTAGTTCTTCTTTAAATGTTTGGTAGAATTCCCCTGGGAAGCCGTCTGGCCCTGGGATTTTGTTTGTTTGGAGATTTTTAATGACTGTTTCAATCTCCTTACTGGTTATGTGTCTGTTCAGGCTTTCTATTTCTTCCTGGTTCATTTGTGGTAGTTTATATGTTTCTAGGAATGCATCCATTTCTTCCAGATTGTCAAATTTATTGCCGTAGAGTTGCTCATAGTATGTTCTTATAATAGTTTGTATTTCTTTGGTGTTAGTTGTGATCTCTCCTCTTTCATTCATGATTTTATTTAGAGAAAATCCTGAAAGCAGCCCGGGAAAAGAAGTCTGTAACATACAATGGTAAAAATATTAGATTGGCAGCTGACATATCCACAGAGACCTGGCTGGCCAGAAAGAGCTGGCATGATATTTTCAGAGCACTAAACGAGAAAAACATGCAGCCAAGAATACAATATCCAGCTAGGCTATCATTGAAAATAGAAGGAGAGATTAAAAGCTTCCAGGACAAACAAAAACTGAAGGAATTTGCAAATACCAAACCAGCTCTACAGGAAATATTGAAATGGGTCCTCTAAGCAAAGAGAGAGCCTACAAGTGGTAGATCAGAAAGGAACAGAGACCATATACAGTAACAGTCACCTTACAGGCAATACAATGGCACTAAATTCATATCTCTCAATAGTTACCCTGAATGTGAATGGACTAAATGCCCCTGTCAAAAGTCACAGGGTATCAGAATGGATAAAAAAACAAAACCCATCTATATGTTGCCTCCAAGAAACACATTTTAAGCCCGAAGACACCTCCAGATTTAAAGTGAGGGGGTGGAAAAGAATTTACCATGCTAATGGACATCAGAAGAAAGCAGGAGTGGCAATCCTTATATCAGATCAATTAGATTTTAAGCCAAAGACTATAATAAGAGATGAGGAAGGACACTATATCATACTCAAAGGGTCTGTCCAACAAGAAGATTTAACAATTTTAAATATCTATGCCCCCAATGTGGGAGCAGCCAACCATATAAACCAATTAATAACAAAATCAAAGAAACACATCAACAATAATACAATAATAGTAGGGGACTTTAACACTCCCCTCACTGAAATGGACAGGTCATCCAAGCCAAAGATCAGCAAGGAAATAAAGGCCTTAAGTGACACACTGGACCAGATGGACATCACAGATATATTCAGAATATTTCATCCCAAAGCAACAGAATACACATTCTTCTCTAGTGCACATGGAACATTCTCCAGAATAGATCACATCCTCGGTCCTAAATCAGGACTCAACCGGTATCAAAAGATTGGGATCATTCCCTGCATATTTTCAGACCACAATGCTCTAAAGCTAGAACTCAACCACAAAGGAAGTTTGGAAAGAACCCAAATACATGGAGACTAAACAGTATCCTTCTAAAGAATGAATGGTCAACAGGGAAATTAAAGAAGAATTGAAAAAAATCATGGAAACAAATGATAATGAAAATACAACGGTTCAAAATCTGTCGGACACAACAAAGGCAGTCCTGAGAGGAAAATATATAGTGGTACAAGCCTTTCTCAAGAAACAAGAAAGGTCTCAGGTACACAACCTAACCCTACACCTAAAGGAGCTGGAGAAAGAACAAGAAAGAAACCCTAAGCCCAGCAGGAGAAGAGAAATCATAAAGATCAGAGCAGAAATCAATGAAATAGAAACCAAAAAAACAATAGAACAAATCAACAAAACTAGGAGCTGGTTCTTCGAAAGAATTAATAAAATTGATAAACCCCTGGCCCGACTTATCAAAAAGAAAAGAGAAAGGACCCAAATAAATAAAATCATTTACATGTTTCTTCTACAATTTTTCTTTCTTTCTATGGTAATTGGACCTTATCAGCTAAGGAACATTTCTGTTAAC
This sequence comes from Mustela putorius furo, assembly GCF_011764305.1. Taxonomy (NCBI): domain Eukaryota; kingdom Metazoa; phylum Chordata; class Mammalia; order Carnivora; family Mustelidae; genus Mustela; species Mustela putorius. The sequence goes on from NW_025421991.1 coordinate 999,126, forward strand.
ATAGTAATTGATGTCAAGGCACAAACGCTTTCTAATGGTGGTCAGTGTTAATATTTATTAAATGTAGGAGTTTCGTTTGTATAAATTATCTAATGGTTAAAAAGAGAAATAAGACTAATCCAGACATTCAGCAATCCCTTTTCAGAGCCGACTTTATCTCTTCTTCTATATCACCTCCCAATTCCATCAGCTCTTCCCATTCTCTTCTTAAATCTCTGAAGTTTAAATTCTTGCTTCCACCACTCAAATGGAAAGTATTTACCAAAACTCATCAAGATTCTCAAATATTTACTGAGTATATACTGCATGTTAAATATTATTACAAATTGGGAATTGTGTATAGAGTGGTCGACAAAACACGTAATCTCTGTCTTCATAGATACAGAAACTAAGAGGAAAATAAAAACTAACAAAGGAATTACTCAACAAGGATTAAATATTTGACAAATACTATGAAAGAAAATAATGTGATCCTATGAAGATAACAATGGTCATCTTATTTGGAGAATAAGGAAGGTCTATCTGAGAAACCCATGGCCAAAAAGAATGAGAAGAGGTAAGTAGGTCAAAGAATAGAAAAGGCAGTGGGACAAGCATGTATGAAACCCTGAGGAAAAGAATTGGTGCATTAGTAAAACTGAAAGTCATTTTGTGCAGCCACAGCATAAAGAGCAAAGAGATAAATTGGTGAAAGAAAAAGTTGGAAGGGTAACTCTAGGAATCTTATGTTGGGCTATTTTAGGCCATGTTAATGATTTTATTTCATTTATGAGTGCAATGGTAAGGTGTTTCATGTTAAAAAGGAATGATGAAATATTATTTACAGTTTTGAAAAATGGAGGAAAAGGGATTGGAAGTATACAGTTGGTAAAGTATAATTCATTTCAGATAAGCAGTGATTGCAGATTTGATAAGGGTAAAATTAGAGTTTTTTATGTTAAATTGGTGGGATTTGATGATGGACTAATGGACTGAGAGTGAAAGGTGAAAGAGAAAAAAATAAATTTCAGTTTTCAAGCTTTTTTGGCAGTTGGAGGAATGAAGTACTTTTATTGAGGTAGCACAGTCAGAATGAAAAGCAGACTTTTTCTAGAGGGTTCTCATGTGTCCATTTTTTGATATATTAAGTTTGAGATGCCTAGAGATCCAAGTGGCAACATTAAGTAAGGGTGATCTGGTCTGGAGATAAACATTTGGGAATAATAAGTGCATAGATGGTATTTATAGCAACACAGATAGATGGAGGAGGGCAAATGAAAGAAACAAGAATGACTCACTAGTCATAACTTTCTGGTACAGTTCCAATTAATGATCATACCCTTCTTGAAATTTTGTATTCCTGTAGATTCTGTAACATTGTATGGTCCTTTTCAGTCTTTGCTGTTTCCTCTTCCTACACTTTATATAAAGATGATCCCAAAGACTTTTTTCCAACCTCTCTCCAAATTCTTTCTTTCACCACACACACATTCCTTCCTTCAACAAAATCAACTCTATCATTTAGGGTCTGTGATGATTTATTTTATGTGTCAACTTGACTGCATCAGAGGATGCCTAGATATTTTAACATTATTTCTGGGTGTATCCATAAGGGTGTTTCCTGCTGAAATTAGCATTTGAATTGGTGGACCTAATAAAGTAGTTTGCTCTCTCCAATATGGTTTGGCATCATCCAGTCATCAAGGGACTGAATTAAATAAAAAGGCAGAAGAAGGAAGTTGTCAGCCCTTGCTGTCTTTACTTGAACTGGGATGTCAATTTTCTCCTGCCTTTGGCACTCCTGATTTTCAGGCCTTTGGATTTTGGACTGAATTACACCACTGGGTTTTGTGAGTCTCAAGCTTACAGATGGCAGATCAGGGGACTTCTTAGCTTCCATAAATTTATGAACCAATTTCTTATTATATAATATTATATGTAATAGTATATATTATATATTATATTATTTATTATCTCTTATTTATCATTTATTATTTATTATAATATATTAATATTATCATAATGTTGTATGTTATGATATAATAATATATAATAAAATTAAATAATATTATATAAGGAACCAATGCCTTATTATATATAATTATATAATAATTACATTATTATATATAATATATAATATATTATTATTACATAATAAGGAACTGGTTCATTGGTTCATATATATATATATATCCTGTTGGTTCTGTTTCTCTGGAGAACCTTGACTAATACAAGGTCATACTAGCTACTATAACATAAAGAATCCAGAATGTAAGAGCTCAGACAAGATGCATATTTAGTTTTCTCATGTAATAATCCAAGCTCCAGATTAGTCAGAAGTTTTCCTGCACAGAGTAATTTAGAAGTCCAGTTCCCTTCCATTTTATTATCTTTGAAATTTCCTAGGATATTGTATTCATGGTCAAAGTGTGGACACAGTCACATCTATGTTCTATTTCACTGCATAGTAAAAGAGAATGTGAAGAAAATGGGCTATTTTAAAGACTGCAGCCTAGATACCACGCATGTTGAGCAAAAAGATACAGCTACCAATCCCAGCTAAGAATATCTACCTTGTACAGAGGGTGGCAAAGATCATAACAAAGCCAACCAACAAAATTAGGAGCCTGCAAATATTGATCCACTGGATCTTCTGTGGAGTTTCCAAGAGGGACTCGACACACAAAGTTGGAATAACATTTAGTTGGAATAACATTTTACTCACAAATCAGCTTCTGTAGTGGGTGCTGGTCTCCCATGGCCAGTGGGTAACTCCTGATAATTGAAACAAGGGTCGGATTATATGCATCCTTCTTATTATGCAGTTCAAATCCCTATTTCCTTCATGTAGTGGCAAATCTACTTGGTGGCTGGCCAGGTGCCATATAATGCACAGGCATAAGTAGTACAAGAAAATTCACTGTACCCAGAACAGGGGAAGATTTCCTTAATAAGGAAAAACAAGCTGGGGCCACCTAGCATCTTAATTCACAGCCTGCATATAAGGAAATATACTAGGCCCAAGGTGCTGACTAGGAAATACTGGGAAAAGGTGACAAGTGATGTGAAGAATACTTCCCCAAAAGTACACATCGCTACCTCTATAATTTCATTTGTGAAAATTTAATCACATGATCACACCTATCTATAAGATCAAGAGGGAAATATAGCATAGCTAGTCAGTTTTATTAGTTTCCTATTGCTGCTACAACAAATTACCACAAATTTCATGGTGGAAAACATCATAAATATATTGTCTTATAGTTTGGAGGTCAGAAATCTGAAATGAGCCTCACTGGGTTAAAATCATGGTAGGGATACATTCTTTCTGGAGACATTAGGGAAGAATCTGTTTCCCTGCCTTTTTCAGTTTCTAGAGGGTTCTCACATTTCTTGACTTGGTGCCCCTTCCTCTGTATTCAGAGCTAGCAGCATATCTTTTTCAAATTTCTCTTGGGCTGCCTTCCATTTCTGCCTCCCTCTTCCATTTTAAAGGAAGACCCTATTATTACACTGGTCTTTCCCAGATTATCCAGAACAATCTTCCTATTTGAAAGGTCAGCTAATTAATCATGTTAATTTAATCTACATACCTTAATCAGGTTTTGACGATTAAGATGTGGATATCTTTGAAAACCATGGTTTGATTTACCACATCAGCCATGTATATGCCAGGCTACAGTTTTATTTCTATGGAACAGAAGATAAATGGGGTATAGAAGTCTTCAGGACATGAATTCCCATGGCATTATTTATTCAGGTAAAATCTATTTTTATATTTGGGTCAAAATTTGGAGAATTAAGTGTCCTTCTTCAATCATTTTGTGCTCATGACTCCCCAAGGTACTTGTTAAATATCATCCTACCTGTGGTTCAATCTTATGTATAAATCAGACTTCATCACATAATTTTATCCCAGTGATATCATCACTTCTTGTCTTAGTAAAAGACTTAAAGTTTTCTTTAACTTCCTTCTCCTTTGTCCCCTATATCCAAACTGTTATAAAAGTCATAGAAAACAGTGTGATATTTCTTTATTTGATATGTCTTTCTGATTTGCCTCTCTGTGTTCATTTTCACTTTCATTTCCTTTTTTTAGTTGCTCATCTCTTTACTCATCACCTACTAAAATAGCCTTCTTCACTTTGACTTAGTTCTCTTCTGTGCTATAATGTATCATAATTTTGAAGCTGTTTCATTTATTCTGGGATTTTTTTGTTTGTTTGTTATGTTTTAATAAGATAAATTCTGTCATCTTCTGGACCAAGAACCTCCCTTTTTTCTACCTAATTATACTGCAGCCTCTTTTCTAGGCTTACTAAACTATCAATGATCTCACTCAACTCTTGTACACATGATTATTTCTATCATCGGTTTTATCCTTTCTCTCCCCCATGCAGGTATATCTCTGTGCCTTTTCCTATGTTAAACAACTCTGGTTGGGGTGTCCTCGCTTCCTTACCATGTACATCCTAAACATCTCTCAAGATTCCACTTCTAATTTGTTAATGAAGTCTTTTGCTTCCACTCCAGGTCAGTGAATGTCTCGGTCTCTCATTTCTTAGCTATTGCCTTTCAAGTTAATTATATAAATATAAATATAAATATAAATATAAATATTTTTGCATAGATACTACATTAGTACTAAATTTGATAAATTTCATTGTTTTGGTTTCTGACTTTAATCCCTTTAAAAATTTGCTATATATATGTGTGTGTGTGTGTGTGTGTGTGTGTGTATAAGTGTCATATATACGACATATACATGAATATATATGTATATGTATGAATATATGAATATATATGAATATATATGAATATATATATATATATATATGACATTTAGTTGATCTATAATTGATTTATGAGAGTTTTGATACTCCAAACACATAGGAAACATTTACAAGGCAGGGGGTCATGTGTGACATTGTAACATTGTTTTTGTTTATTTTACAGCATCTAGCATAGTGATAAAAATATATAACCTCAATAAAAAGTTCTTCATTATCTCGGTCATCATTTTTCCTTCTCTCCATCTTCATCATGGTAGTCTTAAATTGTTTTTCAGAGATAAATACTTGACAACAAGACAGAGGGCAGGTGATTAAATATAATGGGGTAAGGTGCAGCTCCCAGACAAGGAACAATGCCAGCCAACCATTGAATTATGGATTTTCACATGTGGTTATTAAACGCTCACTGAAATTAACACTGAAAATCTGTAGAAATGATTTGTCTTTTAGGGCTTTATAAAGTGCTTTATTTCTCAATTTTACATGATGAAATGGCAAAGAATTATTTATTATGTCTCTCCACCACTTGCATATAGAATTCTTAAAAGATTTATTTTAACTTTGAGGTTCTCTTGAGATTAGAGAACTGACAAGAAAAAGAATGAAATCTTTGTCTCCTCAGGCCCACAGAATAATAAACACTACTATGTTTTTTTGTCAAGGAACTTCCTCTTATCCATGCAAAGTAAGTTCTTTCTTTTATTAGAATGTAGTTGTAAAACTCAAACAACCATTGCAATGTCATTAAATCATACTGAACTTCATAGAATTGCTGAAAAGTGTCCATAATATGCAATATTTGTTCTGAAAACTGACAGAATATTTATAATATTTAGTCCATACCATGCTATTTATTCTAAAAAATGGCATATTTGTTTTGTTTTCTTAGTAGAACATAAGGCAAATTATATTAATTAGGCTATTTACATGATTTCCTAACTCAGAGCAGTGAAATTTGCCTTCAGCTAGCAAATAATTGGAATTACAATTGCTAGAGATATCCCAAGTTTGTTTATTATATCAGACTTCATCAAGCTCTGATAGGTCACTAAATGATATTTTTCTCTCCTCTTTCTTTCTTTTTCTCCTCAATGATTATCTCCATCCCATTCATTCCTTATGTAGAATGAAGTTGATATAAAATGTATGATCATCTAAGCTATAATTTACACTTCAGATTTGGGAGTCTATAATCTTCTAAAGATGAATGGATTAGTTTGTTATTGTTACCTTTTGAAGAAAATTAGCCTAAAAGTTGAGACAGACCCAGGTCTTACCCTCTCTGCTTTTATAAATAATGGAAATTTTAAAAAGGGATTAAAGTCAGAAACCAAAACAATGAAATTTATCAAATTTAGTAATAGTGTCGTACCTTTGCAAAACCATTTAGTTTTTACTATTAAGATGTGCTTTGATGTTTTCCTAGGCTTTTTTTTTTTTTTTTTATTTTGGAGATAGAAGAAAGTTGAGCAAAGTTGGGGGCAATAGAAAAACATGATACAAAACAAATCAGCAATTAGTGAAATAAAACACCTTTGGCATTATCTGATCATGTCATTGTGGCTTAAAAGTTTATAATGCATTTCCATTGTTCTCAGAAGAGCACTTTCTAGAATGTGTTTTGTAGACACTAGTTTCCTAGCATCCTATTCCTTATATACAATCATAAAAATAAATGAGATGTGTTCTACAGTCAAATAACTTCCAGAAATTAGGTATACTAAACCTTACTCTGTGAGAACCATACTGTGCATCAATTGATTAAAGACTGATAAATGCCGCAGTGAGGATAACTATTTAACATTGATCAACTACTTCCATCCTCACTGTGATTATATCCAGTCAGTTTTGCATCTCAGTTACAAAAGAGGACCATATAGGTGATGCAGAAAATAAAATTCAAAAAAAAAAATGAAGGTGAAAAGAAAAGGGGAAAAAAAACTATTAGATCATGAATATAGACTTAGGGAATTCAGCAATTCCACAAAACACAATAATATTATCCATATCATAGGAGTCCCAGAAGATTGGGGAAAGGGTGCAGAAGATTTATTTGAACAAATTATAGCACAGAACTTCCCTAATCTGGAGAAAAAACAGTAATTCATGTTCAAGAGGCACAGAGAATTTCCCTCAAAATCAACAAAAAGAGGTCAACACCAAGACATATCATAATGAAACTTGCAAAATGCAAAGATAAAGGGAGAATTCTGAAAGTAGCTAAGGACAAAGTGTCCATAACCTACAAGGATATACACATAAGGTTAGCAGGAGGCCTAGCCACAGAAACTTGGCAGGCCAGAAAAAAGTGGCATGATATATTCAAGATGCCAAATGGGAAAAGTATGTGGCCAATAATACTATATCCAGCAAGGCTGCCACTCAGAATAATAGGAGAGATGAAGAGTTTCCAAGACTGGTAGAAACTAAAGCAGTTGATGAACACTAAACCAACCCTGCAAAAATATCAAAGGGACTCTTTGAGAGGGAAAGAGATACCAAAAACAATCAAAACTAGACCAAAAACAATACAAAATTAGAAAGGAAGAGAAACAATCGAAAAGAACAGCAACTTTACAGGCAATAATGGCACTGAAATCATATATATCAATAAATACTTTGATTACAAATGGACTAAATCCTCCAATCAAAAGATATAAGGTATCAGAATGGATTAAAAAAGAAACAAACAAAAATAAGACCCACTGATATGCTGCCTACAAGAGAATCATTTTAGACCCAAAACACATCCAGATTGAAAGTGAGGGGGTAAAAACCATCTGTCATGCTAATAGACCTCAAAAGAAAGCTAGAGTAGCCATCCTTATGTCAGACAAACTAGATTTTAACTTAAATACTGTAATAAGACATGAAGAAGAGCACTATATCACAATAAGAGACTTTATCCATCAAGATCTAACAAATGTAAATATTATTGCCCCTAATTGGGAGTGCCTAAATATATAAATCAATAATAATAAACTTAAAGAAACTCATTGATAATAATACAGTAAGTGTAGGGGGCTTTAACATCCCACTCATAGCAATGGACAGATCATTTAAGCAGAAGAGCAATAAGGAAACAATGGCTTTGAATAACACACTGGACCAGATGGACTTAACAGATATAACCAGAACATTTCATCCAAAAGCAGCAGAATACACATTCTTTTCAATTGCACTGGAAATATTTTCCAGGATAGATCATGTACTGGGTCACAAATCAGGCCTCAACCAATACAAAAAGACTGAGATCATACTATGCTTATTTTCAGACCAAAATGATATGAAACAGGAAGCCAATCACAAGAAAAATTTTGGAAAGACCATGAATGCATGGACTTAAGGAATATCCTACTAAAAAGTGGATGGGTTAACAAGGAAATTAAAGAAGTTTAAAAAAAAAATACATGCAAACAAAACAAATAGAAGAAAAAAAAATGACAGTCCAAAACCTTTGGAACTCAGCAAAGTTTGCCATAAATCAGGAGTATATGGCCATACAGACCTTACTCAAGAATGAAGAAAAGTCTGAATACCAAACCTCACCTTACACCTAAAGAAGCTAGAACAAGAACAGCAAATAAACTCTAAATACAACAGAATAAGATAAATAATAATGAATAGAACAGAAATCAATGATACAGAAGTTAAAAAAAAAAGCAGTAGAACTCATCAACAAAGCTAAGAGCTGGTTCTTTGAAAGAATTAATGAGACTGTTAAGCCACTAGCTAGACTTATTAGAAAGAAAATAAAAAGGACCCAAATAAACAAAATCATGAATGCAGAGAGAACAAAATCAACACCAGAGAAATACAACAATTATAAAAGAATATTATGAAAAATTATATGCCAACAAATCACAGAATCTGGAGGAAATGGACGAATTCCTTGAATCATATAAACTACTGAAAGTAAAACAGGAAGAAATAGGAAATCTGAACAGACCCATAACCAGCAAAGAATTTGAATCAGTAATCAAAAACCTCCCAACAAACAATAGTCCAGGGCTGGATAGCTTTTCAAGGGAATTCTGTCAAACATTTAAAGAGGAATTAGTACCCATTCTTGTGAAGATTTTACAAAAAGTGGAAATGGCATGAAACTTCAAAACTTGTTCTATGGGGCTGGCATTACCTTGATTCCAAAAAATCAGAAAAAGTTTCTACTAAAAAGGAGAAATACAGACCAATATCCCTGGATATAAAATTTCTGAACAAAATATTAGGAAATCAAATTTGATAGTACATTAAAAGAACCATGATCTAGTGAAGTTTATTCCTGGGATGCAGGGGTGGTTCAACATCCACAAATAAATCAATGTGGTACACTGTCGCTCTCGGCCCGCAAGAACGACCCGCAGACGAGGTGAGTGGCAAGCTTCTTTTATTACTAATACTAATGGCGGCCGCCCCACACCAAGCACTTACAGCAGTATTTATGCACGAAGTTCACCCGTTCTCGCCCCCCTATTTGGCCAATCATAACGCCGTGCACGCAGTGTCCTTGTGGACCCTTATGTAACCATACAGGACTCTATTGTTCTCTAGCAGTGATCATGCGTTTATCTCTTGGCTCCTGGTGCTGTGTGCATCAGCCACGAGCGCACCCACATCCTCCTAAACCAATCATTCTCAGTTCCTCAATCTTCAGGCACTCCCGTCTACGTGACTCCTTGCATCTGCTGGATGGCTCTCCACAGCTCCCCCTTTTTTATTGTTTATATGGCAGGGATCGTGCCTGTCTTAGGTTGCCAATCCTCAGCACACATGCTTACCCGTCATCGGGTACTCCCCCTGGCCGAGGAGCCCCTGTCTTAGGTTGCTATGGTGAGGGATCAGTCTTACCCGTCTTTGGCTACTGACCCAGCATACTAAGCCATATTTGGGGGGGGAGGTGCTAGCCTCCAGAGCCATCATGGCTTAAACCAAAGCCCGTTGCTATAGCCGTTGTTGTCGCGCGATGCATTGTAGAAGGAGCACTTGAGCCAGAATCATCAACATAATCAGGGCTCCTATGCCTGCCCAATTTTTGAGGAATGAGACTGATTGTTATAACATACTAACCAAATCGCTGACGGAGCCAAGAGATACCTGGGTGGCGTTCAAGGTGACATTCTGAGCCCACCGCGGTTGATTAGATGATGGTTACGTATGATGGCTCTTAACTTATAAACTTCTGCGAGTATAATTTTAACCGCACAAGGCAAGAGGCACATGAAAAGAACAATTACTACTAGCACTCCTATAATTGTTCCTACAACATACCATGCGTGCGTCAGGGAAGGGAAGTGAGAAAACAAGGACAATGTCCGCGTGGGTTTTGTATACACCTAACAGTCCATTAATCTGATTTTGTGTTGCAAGGGCTTCAGCTACCCTCCCGGTGACATTGTTGAGTGTTGCTGCAGTCAAAGTCTCGTTTATGTCGAAGCAGCACCGGCAGGTTGTCGGGGTTCACCTGTACTGGCATCGGGATATACGTCGGTATCTTGGCTATTACTGCCGAGTCTCCCACCATGGCATTCCAACATTCTGATAGCAGACAATTCTGGGACTCACAAGAGAAACTAGATGACTTGTTAATAGTAGAAGCATTAAAAACTATGAAGAGAAAGGGAGCTCTAACACAGACGGGCATTGATAAGTAACTTATGTGCTTAAGTAACATTTGTTTCAAATCGAGAGCCTACGTGATAGTTGTACATACAGTTAAGCCATGTAGACCCATTAATAAAGTGATGGCTTTCCAAGCCTGTACATACCTGTGCAGCGTTGCAGAGCAGCCACTCGTGCGGTGCAGCTCGCACAATAGCAGGCCTTGGCGCAGCTGAGCTTATAGGGCGGGGGCCACTCATGGGGTGGCGCCGTGGAGCTGGAATGCGGAAGCGGTGTAACTTCCGTTTTTAATTTCGACTGCGCCACAACTGCGGTTTTCGCCCCTGCTTTCAGCTGCGCCATTACTTCTCCCTGCACTCTTAATTCTCCTAATGCCTTTTGCAATTCCGCCTTCTTTTCCTCAAGTTGCTGCCTCACGGTCTCCAAGTCTGTCTGGAGACCGGGAGATTCCCTTTTCTTGTTACTTGCCTCTATCTTTCCTAGCTCCTGTAACTCACGTTCGGACATCCCTTCTGAGCTTTCGCTTTCGGATTCAGAATCTCGGGAGGAGCCCTTATGGGACTCTTCCTTCATTTGCTCAAGGACTTTGCCCCCCTGTCGTACAGCTCGCTGCAAGGGCCCTCGGGGGGATTGCAAACATACCTTCACCAAGGACCACACAGCTAGAGTCCCCGGGGATGTAGAGGGGCAGCGTTTTAAGTCCTCACCCAGGTTTTCCCATTGTGGCACATTTAGGAGCCCTTCTTCTATAAACCAGGGGGCAATATCTTCTACTTCTTTCAAAAAGGCCCTCGCTGTTTTTGCTTTTAAGGGGGTACTGTTCGTCTTGAGGACATCTTTTAAGGAGTCCTCCAAGCGAGCAAAATCGTTCCCCATACCGAGGAAACTTACCTTATTGTCCCCGTAGAACTTCACAAACACCCTAACGTCTCATCGTCTACGGAGAGCTTTCCTGTTAAACCTTATCGTCCCCATAGAACTTCACAAACACCCTAACGTCTCATCGTCTACGGGGAACTTCTCATCGTCCCTGAAGAACTTCACAAACACCCTTACGCCCGATCGTCTTCAGGGAACTTCCCTGTCAATAGACGGAAATAGGTGCACTCTTTACCTTATCGTTGCTCTTACCTCGATCCTCGTTCTGCGTCTGGAGATAGGGATCCCGGGTTTCGGCACCAGATGTCGCTCTCGGCCCGCAAGAACGACCCGCAGACGAGGTGAGTGGCAAGCTTCTTTTATTACTAATACTAATGGCGGCCGCCCCGCACCAAGCACTTACAGCAGTATTTATGCACGAAGTTCACCCGTTCTCGCCCCCCTATTTGGCCAATCATAACGCCGTGCACGCAGTGTCCTTGTGGACCCTTATGTAACCATACAGGACTCTATTGTTCTCTAGCGGTGATCATGTGTTTATCTCTTGGCTCCTGGTGCTGTGTGCGTCAGCCACGAGTGCACCCACATCCTCCTAAACCAATCATTCTCAGTTCCTCAATCTTCAGGCACTCCCATCTACGTGACTCCTTGCATCTGCTGGATGGCTCTCCAGAGTACACCACATTAATAAAAGAAAGGATAAGAGCCATATGATCCTCTCAATAGATACAGAAAAAGCATTTGACAAAATATAGTATTCTTTCTTAATAAGAACCCTCAGTAAAGTAGGTATAGTAAAGTAGGGATATCTTAACATCATAAAGGCCATATACAGAAGACCTGCAGCTAATATCATCCCCAAGGGGAAAACTGAGAGTTTTTCCCATAAGATCAGGAATACAACAGGGATGTCCCCTCTCATCACTGTTATTCAACATAATACTGGAAGTTCTAGACTTAGCAATCAGAAAACAAAAAGAAATAAAATCATCCAAATCAACAAAGAAGAAGTCAAACTTCCATTCTTCATAGACTACATGATACACTATGTGGACAACCTGAAAGACTAAGCCAAAAAATTTATGGAACTGATACATGAATTCAGCAATGTCACAGAATATGAAATCAACCTACATAAATATGTTGCATTATTTATACCATGGTAATGAAGCAGTAGAAAGAGAAACAAGGAATGATTCCCATTTACAATTGCATCAAAATCATAAGATACCTAGGACTAAATCTAATCAAAGAGGTAAAAGTTCTATATGCTGTAAACTATAAACACTTAGGAAAGTAGTTGAAGGATACACAAAGAAATTGAAAATTATTCCATGCTCATGGATTGTAAGAAAAAATAATGTGAGAATGTCTATTTTACCCAAAACAATTTATGCATTCATTATAATTCCAATCAAAATAACACCAGCATTTTTCATAGAACTAGGAAAAAAATTCTAAAATTTGTATGTAACCACAAAAGACCACCGATAGCTAAAAAATCTTAAAAAAGAAAAGCAAAACAGGAGGCATTACAATCTCAGACTTCAAGTTATATTACAAAGCTATAATTATTAACCGAGAAACAGACACATGGATCAGTCGAACAGAATAGAGAACGCATAAATGGATCTCCAAATGTATGCTCAACTAATCTTTGACAAAGCAGGAAAGAATATCCAAAGGCAAAAAACACAGTCTCTTTAACAAATGGTGTTGAATAAACTGGACAGCAACAAGCAGAAGAGTGAAACTGTAGCAGTTGCTTACACCATACACAGAAATAAATTCAAGATGCATAAAAGACCTAAATTTGAGATAGGAAAATATCACAATTCTAGAGGAGAGCACAGGTAGCAAACTCTTTGACTTTGGTCACAGCAAGTTCTAACTAGACATGTCTTTGGAGGCAAGGGATTAAAAAGCAAAACTGAACTATTGCAACCTCAGCAAGATCAAAAGCTTCTGCACAGAGGAGGAAACAATCAACAAAAAATAAAAGGCAGCTGATGTAATGGGAGAAGGTATTTACAAATGACAACGTGGATAAAGGGCTAATATCCAGAATCCAGAACTCATAAAAATCAACACCCAAAAAAAGAAATAATCCAGCTAGGAAATGGGCAGAAGACATGAACAGACATTTCTCCAACGAAATCATACAAATGGCTAACAGACACATGAAAAAATGCTCAACATCACTCATCATCAGGGAAATCTTAATCAAAACACAATGATATCAACCTTTTGTCTGGACTGTCATTTGCAAATATCTTCTCCCATTCCATGGGTTGCCTCTTTGTTTTCTTGACTATTTCCTTTGCTGTGCAGAAGTTTTTAGTTTTGATGAAGTCCCAAAAGTTCATCTTCGCTTTTATTTCCTTTGCCTTTGGAAACATATCTTGAAAGAAGTTGCTGTGGCTGATCTCAAAGAGATTACTGCCTATGTTCTCCTCCTGGATTCTGATGGATTCCTGTCTCACATTGAGGTCTTTTATCCATTTTGAGTTTATCTTTGTGTATGGTGTAAGAGAATGGTTAAGTTTCATTCTTCTACATATAACTGCCCAGTTTGTCCAGCACCATTTATTGAAGAGACTGTCCTTTTCCACTGTTTATTTTTTCCTGTTTTGTCAAAGTTTATTTGGCCATAGAGTTGAGGGTCCATATTTGAGTTCTCTACTCTGTTCCACTGGTCTATGTGTCTGTTTTTAGGCCAGTACCATGCTGTCTTGGTGATCACAGCATTGTAGTAAAGCTTGAAATCAGGTAACAAAAATAAAAGTTTTATTTTTGTTTTTCAACATTTCCGTAGCGATTTGGGGTCTCCTCTGATTCCATACAAATTTTAGGATTATTTGCTCCATCTCTATGAAGAATACCGGTGGAATTTTGATCGGAATAGCATTAAAAATATCACCTTACACCAGTTAGAATGGCCAAAATTAGAAAGTCAGGAAACAACATGTGTTGGAGGGGATGTGGAGAAAGGGAAACCCTCTTACACTGTTGGTGGGAATGCAAGTTGGTGCAGCCTCTTTGGAGAACATTGTGGAGATTCCTCAAGAAATTAAAAATAGAACTTCCCTATGACCCTGCCATTGCACTCCTGGGTATTTACCCCAAAGATACAGATGTCGTGAAAAGCAGGGCCATCTGTACTCCAATGTTTATAGCAGCAATGGCCACGGTCGCCAAACTGTGAAAAGAACCAAGATGCCCTTCAATGGACGAATGGATAAGGAAGATGTGGTCCATATACACTATGGAGTATTATGCCTCCATCAGAAAGGATGAATACCCAACTTTTGTAGCAACATGGACAGGACTGGAAGAGATTATGCAGAGTGAAATAAGTCAAGCATAGAGAGTCAATTATCATATGGTTTCACTTATTTGTGGAGCATAACAAATAGCATAGAGGACATGGGGAGATAGAGAGGAGAAGGGAGTTGGGGGAAATTGGAAGGGGAGGTGAACCATGAGAGACTATGGACTGTGAAAAACAATCTGAGGGTTTTGAAGGAGTGGGGGGTAGGAGGTTGGGGTACCAGGTGGTGGGTATTGGAGAGGGCACGGATTGCATGGAGCACTGGGTGTGGTGCAAAAATAATTAATACTGTTATGCTGAAAATAAAAAATGAATTAAAAAAACAGATACCATATCTTTTGATGGCTGCATAGTATTCCATTGTGTATATATACCACATCTTCTTGATCCATTCATCTGTGGATGGACATCTAGGTTCTTTCCATAGTTTGGCTATTGTGGACATTGCTGCTATAAACATTCGGGTGCATGTGCCCCTTTGGATCACTACGTTTGTATCTTTAGGGTAAATACCCAATAGTGCAATTGCTGGGTCATGGGGCAGTTCTATTTTCAACATTTTGAGGAAGCTCCATGCTGTTTTCCAGAGTGGCTGCACCAGCTTGCATTCCCACCAACAGTGTAGGAGGGTTCCCCTTTCTCCGCATCCTCGCCAGCATCTGTCATTTCCAGACTTGTTAATTTTAGCTGTTCAGACTGGTGTGAGGTGATATCTCATTGTGGTTTTGATTTGTATTTCCCTGATGCCAAGTGATATGGAGCACTTTTTCATGTGTCTGTTGGCCATCTGGATGTCTTCTTTGCAGAAATGTCTGTTCGTGTCCTCTACCCATTTCTTGATTGGATTATTTGCTCTTTGGGTGTTAAGTTTGCTAAGTTCTTTATAGATTCTGGACACTAGTCCTTTATCTGATATGTCGTTTGCAAATATCTTCTCCCATTCTGTCAGCTGTCTTTTGATTTTGTTTCTTGCCATTTGCCACAACATGGATGGAACTAGAGCGTATCATGCTTAGCGAAATAAGTCAAGCAGAGAAAGACAACTATCATATGATCTCCCTGATTTGAAGAAGTGGTGATGCAACATGGGGGCTTAAGTGGGTAGGAGAAGAATAAATGAAACAAGATGGGATTGGGAGGGAGACAAACCATAAGTGACTCTTAATCTCACAAAATAAACTGAGGGTTGCTGGGGGGAGGGGATTTGGGAGAAGGGGGTTGGATTATGGACATTGGGGAGGGTATGTGCTTTGGTGAGTGCTGTGAAGTGTGTAAACCTGGTGATTCACAGACCTGTACCCCTGGGGATAAAAATATATGTTTATAAAAAATAAAAAATTAAACAAAACAAAACAAAACAAAACAAAAAAACAGATACCATCGAGGAAGAGAGCGAAAATGAAACAATACAAAAGCAAAGAGGGAGACAAATCATAAGAGACTCTTAAACTTAGGAAACAAACCGAGGATTGCTGGATGGTAGGAAGGTGGGGGTTGGGTAGCTAGGTGGTGTACATTGGGCAGGGGGTGTGTTGTAGTGAGTGCTGTGTTGTGTAAGACTGATGAATCACAGACAGGGCCCCTGAAACAAATAATACATTATATGTTAGTAATAATTAAAAAAAAAAAAACACAATGAGACACCACCTCACACCTGTCAGAATGACTAAAATTAACAACTCAGTAAACAACAGATGTTGATGAGGATGTGGAGAAAGGGGAACCCTTTTGCACTGCTGGTGGGAACGCAAGCTGGTACAAACACTCTGGAAAACAGTATGGAGGTTCCTCAAATAGTTAAAAATAGAAGTACCCTAATACCTAGCGATTTCATTACTGGATATTTATCCAAAGGATACAAAAATGCTGACTTGAAGAGATGCATGCCAACATTTACAGTAGTACTATCCACAATATCAAAATTATGGAAATAGCCCAAATGTCCACTGACTGATGAATGGATAAAGAAGAGGTGTATATATACATACATATACATACAATGGACTGACTCCGCCACCAAAAAGAATGAATTCTTGCCATTTACAACAACATAGATGGACGTAGAGTTGGTGAAGGAAAAAAAATATCATATGATTTCACTCATATGTGAAATTTAAGAAACCAAACAGATGAACATAGAGGAATAGAAGAAAAACATAAGATAAAAACAGAGAGGGAAGCAAACTGTAAGTGACTATTAACTATAAAGAACAACCTGAAGGTTACTGGAGGGGAGGTCAGTAGGAGGATGAGCTAAATGGATGATGGGCATTAAGAAGGGCACTTGTGATGAGCACTGGGTGATATATGTCAAGTGATGAATCACTAAATGTTACTCCTAAAATCAGAGCTATAATATATGGTAATTACTTGGAACTAAACAAAATTTGATCAACTAGTATTTCAAATATAGTTTTTGAGCATAGGTTTTTCTTTTTCCCTCTTTTTTTCTTCTTCTTCCTCTTTCCCCATATATACCTATTGGTATTTTATAGACTTACTGGAGGAACTGGTGCCTGGAGCTAATGTCCAAACTACTTAACCCATCCTAGGAGGCTGGTCATGGTCTATCTCTCCCTATATCTTCAGCCTCACCTTTTGCTATTCCTGCTTCTAATATTTTCAGCTACCTAAAAGAAACCATTTTCTCTCACCTCCCAGCATTCCATCACTCAGCAAACTCCTTACACTTCTGGTCTCCAGATAGATGTCATTTCTTTGGGAAGCTTTTCCTGTCCCTCATCTTTAAGACTGGCTAGGGGGTGATGTTAGGGGCATCGTTTTCTATCTACTTTCCCGGTCATGTTCTATTTGCTTGTACACCTCTGTCAGTAATCCCTGTAAAAACAGAGACCATTTCTGTGGTGTTTACTGATAGAACCTCAGGCAATGGTGTGTAAAGAAAACTTATGCCAGAGCCAGCTTGTACTGACTCACAGGAGCCCACTAATAAACTTACAGGAATTTTGTGGGCTGATTGATATCCTTTTGGTAGTTTGAAATCAGCCATGGTGGGAACACTTCCATCACAGAGACACAAACACAACAAAACTGGCTTGTTTTTGGCTGGTTGTTTAATAGTCACAAGCACACTCAATACCTAGCATGATACCTGGCACTTGGTACATAATGGGCATTTACTTAGTGATTTTTTTTAAATTTTTTATTTTTTATAAACACATATTTTTATCCCCAGGGGTACAGGTCTGTGAATCACCAGGTTTACACACTTCACAGCACTCACCAAAGCACATACCCTCCCCAATGTCCATAATCCAACCCCCTTCTCCCAAATCCCCTCCCCCCAGCAACCCTCAGTTTGTTTTGTGAGATTAAGAGTCACTTATAGTTTGTCTCCCTCCCAATCCCATCTTGTTTCATTTATTCTTCTCCTACCCACTTAAGCCCCCATGTTGCATCACCACTTCCTCATATCAGGGAGATCATATGATAGTTGTCTCTCTCTGCTTGACTTATTTCACTAGACCGTATCAGGCTTAGTGATTTTTTTTTGATGAATAAATGAATAAACTAGTTCTATTTTTAAAATGTGCTCTATTAAAAAAAGAAAATAAAATGTACTCTATTGCTTCAATTTTACTTCTTAGGCTCTGGTACTAGCACTCTTCACATTTCAAATTATTTTTCCTATCTTGTGTTTTTAAATGTTTTTGCCTAAAGGAAGGGGCTGTGCCATTTATTTCTACATATCCTATGGTGCTTTACAGAAAGTAGACACATCATAATTTTTAAATGACAGCTATGTCTATGAACTGAGCTCCTGCTGTCTCCCCACCTTTAGTCAGTGAATTATACCTCTTCTAACTCTTACTCTGATGATTGTAGTAACAGTCAATGAGTCCTGTACTTTTTCTGAAATATACTTAGTATAGGATTACCTTTGTGCAGACATGGAAACTGGTTGTTATTATGGAATGCCCAATTCTGCTCATAAGATTTTCCATGCTAGAAGAGATACATACAAATACTGTTCTCTCAAAGCTTGGAGTCTTTCATAATTCCCCTGAATAACTAGATTGCCATCTCAGGTTAGGTTCCTCAGAAGCCAACCTGGAGACAAAGACTTGTATATTTGTCAAACAATGTATTAAGAACCTGCTCCCAGCAGAAATTGGCAAGAGAGTGAGGGAAGCAGGGCAGAGATGAGAAGCTAACAAGGGCATAATCTTGACAAAAGCACTGGGAAGCATATGTTCTAGCTGTGTTCCACAGAGGAATGCTAGGGTATTATATGTCAAAATTATCACAACCTGAGGCAAAAGCACTGGGCCTGAAGACTGTCACAGTCAAAAACAAAAGTACTCATGGGGAGGAAACACAGATATAGGAGAAATCGAAGGAGATCTGGAAGGGGATGTGTTAAATCTAAAATAGGGATTATCAACAAATTCAGAGTTAAATTGGTTATCTTTTGGATATGCTTTCATTACCTTTAGTCCTGGTTCTTTTGTTAATAACCTTTTTGACCTTGGCAGATAAATTCTGGGTCTAAATGTCCTCATTTATAAAATAGAGAGGGTTGTACAAAATAGCTCTGTTTCTTTTAGATCTGACATTCTATGGTTTGTCAAGGACCATGAAGGGTCTGAGATTTTACCTTACTTGCAAGCTAATGAGTTAACCTAGCAGAAAACATGAGACTCCTGGCTCAAAAAGCATTTTATTATTTACAGTGATAGCAGTACCCAAGTTTTAGCAATTGTTTAAGTTCATAAACCCTAATTCTCAAGGTCAGTCTGAAGAGGGACAGGTAACATCTGTATAGGCAGTGGGTTGCATTATAGGGAAGGAACTTCAAGTTAAAACTAAATAGATAATAGTAGGCCATCAGAATGCCTGATCTTTTCCCTGGAGAGAGAGAGTATTTTTAGTATATTTACAGAAGTAAACCTGTCCTTTATTCCAGCTGGAGACATAATTTCTATCTAGCAAGGCTGTTCGTCATACACATATCCTGAAAAAGATAGTTCAGAACAAAGACAGAGCATCTGCTTGCTCAGTGTGTATAAATGCCTCATCACTATGGGAAGTTGTTTCCTTACATTGTTTTGGAGTCTATTACACTAATTGCTTCTTTTAAGATCATAGATAAGACACGTGAAGTAGAAATGAGTAACTATTCCTCCAAAACTTGAGTACATGTAATGATATATATATATATCTATATTATATATATCTATAGAGATATATATAATCTCTTTGAAAACAGTAGGAGCTGATGAACTTGATAGAAAGGTTCTCATGCCCAAGATGTGTATCACATAATATACATGGAAGTGCTTTCCTGTTTTCTCATTTCTTTTCTTTCTTCTTCCTTCCCCTGTTTATTCAAAAATCTTTCTTTCTCCTCCTTTTTGACAATACTAACTACCTAGTAGTTGGTAGAATTTGACACACTATTTCGAATCTTAACTGTGACCACTTATGTACTTTAAATATAGTAAATTTGGGGAATTAACTCTAAACACCATTCAACAACTTTCTAGCCCAAGTTATTTCCTCACCTATAGAAAGTTTCTTACCTTGGCCTACCTTCAGAAAGAATATAGTCAAGCCAAACAGAGAAGTACACCCTCACAGGCCCAGGGAAAATCATAATTATCAAACAAAATTGGAAAAATAATCCATAATATCAGTACTGTGGCTCTCTAGACTGCTCAAATGCATCATTTTCAAGGCATGGAACGGAGTGAACTACAGACATCCTTGAATGACAAAAACATGCATTAAATTTCCCTCAATCTATTTTTTCCTACATAATAAGGTAAGCACTTTGGTCATTTTCTGGAAATGGAAAATATATGCCTATAAATACATGAAATAAAATATTTGCAAATTTGGTTTCTACTTCAAATAATAATAGAACTAAGTTGAGCCAAAATACCAAAAATTGTCAATTGAATTGTTTGAATGAAAATCTATAGCATGAAAATCCATATCAAATGTCATTTTTCTCTGAATTTTAAGTAACATGGCCAATTTCTGTACTTTAGGAGAAGTGGATGTTCATGGAAATTTCAGATCATTTTAGTCTTTCTCAAGCATGAGACTTGCAGTCAAGGTGTTCTTGTGCTTTTCATATGGCTGTAGCATAAGATCTTCAGCTCAAACAGAAATATATTAGCTTACATTTTCAGGTGATATGTAAATAGTTCAAGCCCTGTCTCCATTTTCAAAACAGAAAAATAAAAACGTAAAATTTTTCACCCACAAGCATAAGGAAGTGAGAATGCTTCTTGTGTGTGAATTGTGGAATAAGTCTAATTTCTTATTCCTTATACGTCAGTGATATACACACACAGCTGCAAACACACTGATATGTCCAAATCCACAGCACTTATGAATGATAACTGAAGGAAATCTCAAGCAGTGTGCTGGATCCTTTACTTCCTCTGGCAATGGGCTGGTGACTGAAGTTTGAGAACCATATACTTGAAATTATAGCATTTGGCCCCACCTTTGTGTATGTGTTGTAATTATCATAATAGTATAAAATAATATTGCAATATGATTTAATTTCTATCCTTCTGAGCAAGCCTCCCTAGGAATCAGTTTTATAAATGAGACCAAATTACAAGCATCCTTGGTTGCTTGTCCTTGCTATAATAAGTTTAAACAAATAGCCCAAAATAGTCCCTGGTAATTATGTTTTATACATATGTATTCCATGTCATTTTTCAAATTGCTAGCAGAATGTTATATACCCAGTAGGTGCTCAATAAATATTAATTGATGTTGATATAACACTTTCCTTTTGGAAGTAGCCAATTTCTCAAATTGTGCATCCTTTGTTTTCCTCTCTGTTTCCAATTACAAGGCCCTCATCAAAGACTTTCCCACTTCATCATTTTTAGAAAATAATATACTTTAAAATTTGTTAAATTCCTTTTTCATGACAAAGGAAACTGCAGTCAGAATTATTTCCTTGCCGCGGTTATCATTTCCTTTTATAAAAAAAAATACATCCACAGATCATTGTATAATATCCTGTACAGTATTTATGAAAGAAAAGAATATGCCTTTTGTAATGAAATAAACCATGAAACAAGGAGTCCTTCCTTAAGCAAGACCAGGGCTAAAGATTATTGGACTAGGAGACTGCTTATTTGAATCTCAGATATATTATTCCAAGCAGTCATCCTTGAAATTCCCAACTTCAGGAGAACCTGGAAGTCTATTCAAATGGGATTAAGAGAGTATGGTATCAAAATAGGAAAGCATATTAATTTAAACATGCCCTGGGATTGCTTTTTCTGATAAACCTGTTTCTACTCTCCAGCAGGAAAGAAAAAAAAAAAAAGTTTCAGAGGGCATGGTGCACAGCCTTCATTCCAGAGAGTAGGGAGAAAGTCAGGACATGGGTCATGTGAGGTCAGTGAGTGACTCTAATAGGAACACCAAGGTAATTTGGCAGAAAGAATGTTTATGACAAGGGACGAGAAATGAGAGATGACAAACTCTCTGGATTCCACAATTTCTACTTAGATCAACTGTACTCCTAAATTTAAATAAAAAGACAATTTGTCTGTAGCAGTCATTCTTAGTCCTGTATGTACATTGGAATCACCAAGGAAGCTTTTTAAAAATACAAATGCCTGGGGCCTACCCCCACAGATTCAGATTTAATTGGTTTGGACATTGTTTTTTTTCCAACCACTCCACATGTATTTCTAATGTGTTGCCAGTTTGGCAAACCATTGATATAGAGTAAATGGAGGAATTGAAGCATGCTTCACACATGTGAATGATTCCTAGTCACTGGTTTTCCTGAAAGAAGCAGTTTTCAAACTTCAGTGTATATCAAAACCACTTGAAGCATTTGCAAATTTAATTATCACCTTCAAACAATTATGGTTTCTGTTCTCACACTTCAATGAAGACTCTGAGATGAATGCGAATGATCAAAATCTGATATAGAAATAGAATCCAAGTTTCGGAATCCATACTATGAAATACAACTTGCTATATAAGGCTAGATTCTCACTTAAAATATTGTCTGAAATGCAGAATCTCAGCCATCTACCTTAAACTTAATGAATCAGAATGTATATTTTAGAGATATTCCTAGGTGATTTGAATGCACATGGAAGTTTGAGAGCACTGGACTCTAGGACATTCAAACTTCCCTTACAACTTGACTATTCCCTAAATATTTATGCAAACCACTAGACTAGTGATTCTCAAATTTTGGTAGGTATTGGAATCACCTGGAAAACTAATGCACACAGAGTCCCAGGTTCCTTAAATTATGTAGGGTAGAACTTCAACTGTATTTGCACCAAGGTTCCAGGTGATTCTGACACTCAGCAAAGTTTAGGAATTTCATAAGGTGATTATGGGTAATAATTTTTGTCTGTTTACTTATTATCTATATTCTCTACTATGTAATAAATTCCACAAATCTATTTAGCTCATCATTGTACATCCAGCCTCTAATATAACACTTGTTACATGGTGAGCAATCAATAAATATTTGTACAAAAGAATCAATACATTGACTACTGTTAAATATAAAATATTGGAAAGAATATGTCACAAATAATCCTCCCAACCCCTTTTATTTATTATTTTGCTTGTTCATATATCTTTATTTCTTTTTCAAGCTTTTATTTAAATTCTAGTTAGTTAACATGGAGTGTATTATTTTCAGACATAAAATTTAGTGATTCATCACTTACACAATCACTCAGCACTCCTCACAACATGTGCCTCCTTAACACCCATCACCTATTTAACCCACTGCCCCGACCTATCTCCCCTTCAGTAATCTTAGTTTGTTCTCTATAGTTCAGTGTCTGTTTTCTGGTTTGCTTCTCTTTTTTTCCCCATGTTTAAGTGTTTTCTTTCTTAAATTCCACATGTGAGTAAGATCATACAGTATGTGTTTTCCTCTGATTAACTTATTTTTTAAAATTTTAAAAAGGTTTTATTTGTTTATTTGACAGAGATTACAAGTAGGCAGAGAGGCAGGCAGAGACAGAGGGGAAGCAGGCTTCCTGCTGAGCAGAAAGCCTGATGTGGGAGTCGATCCTAGGACCCTGGGATCATGACCTGAGCTGAAGGCAGAAGCTTTGAGCCACCCACGTGCCCTGATTAACTTATTTTGCTTAGCATAGTACTCTATAGCTCCAACCACATCATTGCAAATTGCAAGATTTCATCCTATTTTATGGTAGTAATATTCCATTGTATATATATACCCATCTTCTTTGTCCATTCATCAGTCAATAGATATTTGGACTCTTTCCATATTTGGGCTATTGTTGATAATGCTGCTATAAACATTGGGGTGCATGTGTTCCTTTGAATCAGAATTATTTATCCTTTAAGTTGTAGGGTAGTTCTATTTTTAACCTGTTGAGTAATCTCCATAATGTTTTCCAGAGTGGCTACACCAGTTTGCATTGGAACCAACAGTGCAAGAAGATTCCCCTTCCCCCTTCTCTGTATCCTCACAGCATCTGTTTTCTTTGTTAATTTTAGCCATTCTCACAGGTGTGAGATGAAATATCATTGTAGTTTTGATTTGTATTTCCTTGATGATGAGTGATATTGAGCATATTTTCATGTGCCTGTTATCCATTTGTATGTGTTCTTTGAAAAAATGTCTGTTCATGTCTTCTGCCCATTTCTTAACTGCATTATATGTTTTTTGGGGGATGTTGAGTTTGATAAGTTCTTCCTAGATTTTTGATAGGAACCCTTTATCCAGCATGTGACTATAAATATCTTCTTCCATTCCATTGGTTATCTTTTAGTTTTGTTGACTGTTTCCTTCACTATGCAGAAGCTTTTTATTTTGATTAGGTCACAATAGTTAATTTTTGCTTTTATTTCCCTTGTCACAGAGACCTATCTTGTAAGATGTTGTTATGGCTCATATCAAAGTCACCTGCCAAGTTTCTGGGGATAGATCTGCTGCTAACCTTATGGGTCTTCCCTTGTGAGTTAGGGACTTCTTTTGTCTTGGTGGTTTTAGGATTTTTTTTTAATCACTATAGTTTGCAAATTCCACTACAATATAGTGCTATTGGCCTGCTTTTACTGATTGTGATGTGAGTTCTCTGTGCGTCCTGGATCTGGGTGTCTGTTTCTTTCCTCAGAGTAAGGATGTTTTTAGCTATTATTTCCTCAAATAATCCTTCTACATGCTTTTCTCTCTCTTCTTTTTCTTCAAGGATCTAATGATAAGAATGTTGTTATCTTATGATGGAGTTACTGAGTTCCCTCAGTTTATTCTCATGATGCCTGATTCTTCTTTCTCTCTTTGGTTCAGCTTCAATATTTTCCATTATTCAATCTTCTGGATCACTTATTCATTCTTCTGCTTCTTCCATCTGTGTGGTCATTCCATCCAGATTGTTCCAAATCTTAGGTATTGTGTTTTTCATTTCTGATTTGTTTTAGCTCTTTATCTGTGTAGTAAGGGTCTCTCTGATATCTACCATGATTTATCAAGCCCAGCAAATATCCTTATGATTATCACTTTAAATTCTCCATTAGACACGTTACTTATATCTGTTTTGATTGAAATTTTGGCCATGACCTTTTCCTGTTCTTTCTTTCTTTTTTTTTTTTTCCTGTTCTTTCTTTTGGGATGAATCTCTCCATCTTGGTATTTTGTCTAGGTCTCTGTCTTCTTTTGTGCATTAGAAAATCCTGTTATGTTTTCTGCTCCTAAGAGTAATGGCTTTATGAAGAAGAGCTGTATAGTTGACAAGGCCTGACACTTCAGGGGGTGTCTCTGGTGTATGCTGTGTACACTCTTCTCCAGTGTTTTGGTTGTTCTATCCCTCAGGCCCATCATCTACAGAGGCTTGCTTTCCCTGCAGTGGACAGTGTTTTATACCTTGGCCAGAGTATGATGAGTTTTAACTAGATGTGTGCTGGTCTGCTTGTTAAATGAGACCTAATGCTACTTTTAGTAGCTCAGAAGCCTTGCAGAATTCTATGGTCTGTAGACATAATGCATGCATATGTTTCTGTTGTATTTCTTAGGAAGGGGCCTGTGGTGTCTATCCTTAGGGACACTTGCCTGAGAAAAGCAGTACCAGCAGAGCACAAGAGGTAGGACATGGTGTAAGCAGGTTAGGCAACCACTGTTGGTGCTGTGCTGTTCACTGAAGTTAGCTTATGATGACAGGTGGGGGACAAAAATAGTGCCAGCCAGCTCCTTTGTTTCCAGAGAGGGGTCTCTGCACTTTCTGTTCTCAGAGAAGCCCTCCTAGAAGAGCAAACAATTTCTACTTCTACATCCCAGACATTTTTCAGATGGCTGTTTTCATGCTGTCTGTCTCCAGGTTTCTTCCCTGCTGTAGCAGCACAGTGTACTTTGGGCTCTATCCCAGCCAGGCCTGCTGACTCTAAACTTAAGGGACACAATGTGTTGAGGACCTGTGCTGAACTTCTGAGGGAGGGTCTTGCCATGCTGGGGACTAATACAGATTTGATTGAGAAGGGCAGCCATGCCAGAATGCAGGGACTTGAGATTTGGAGCAAAACAAGCTAAACAGCCTGTTTCTGGGTTAGCAGCCCTCAACAGGTATCTCTACACCTATGCTGAGGAGAAGTCAAAGGGAAATGGTGACCATCAGCTCATTTGTCCTCAGAGAGGCATCTCTGGAATGCCACCTCTCACAGATGTTCTCCAAAAAGAGGGAATATTCTCTCCCCAACCACCTGATATTGCACTATCTGCCCTGTGGTTGTTTGCTTGACTTCTCTCTAGGAATAGTGACTTACCCTCAGAGCTCTATCCCACCCAAGCCCACAGACCTTCAAAACTCCAGTCTTTAAGCCCCTTGTATGCAAATCCTCATGAAAATCAGGCCCTCTCATTTTTCCAGTCAATGTCTTTGGGAGAGTGTTCTTGTGCATATCCCTGTATGCTCTACTCTCTTACATTTCTCTGCAAGCAGGGTGCCCTCCCCTCCATGACACCCATAATCTGTTTCTTCCCCAAACTACCTGTCTGCACTTCCTACCTTCCTTGGTGTGACCTCTTTTCTCCCTCTAGTTGTGCAGTTTGTTATGTCAGTCCTCAGGTCAATTTATTGGATATTTAGAATGATTTGATAGTTATTTAGCTGTATTCAGTGGAGAAGGAAAGCCTAGGGTCCTTCTACTATGACATTAGCTCTGCCTTGCTCCCTGAAATATTGAACATATAACCTTTATAAACCTCTGGGAGGAAATAGATTTACACTGGCTAACTAGAGGAAAATAATTTGCCTTACTTCTTACTACCTTCCACATAAATTTAATTAGCTCTATAAAAAGTAATTCTCCTTTGATCTCCCATGCATTTCAGAAGGGTCTATGTGTACACTGAGGAAATATCTGTACTTTGCTTCACCTTTTTTCTGCATATCTGTAGGCATGTGTGTGCATGTCTGTACATGTACATTCTAACTCTCATGCATGTGCTTATGTGCATGCATTCACTAGTATGTTTGATACAACACTAGGGATATAAGAGTTGGCTCCTATGTTAATAGCTTTGCTAATCTCACTATCATATATGTAATGTGAATGAGTGATAATGAGCACTTAGATTTATATATCTGGATGACATGTTTGTGATGTTGATTCGGACAACCAGAAAGCTACATCTGTTCAGAATTTGAAGGGTACTTAGTAATTTCTTTTTATTGCTATTGTTAGAAAATGACATTAAAATTTTATTTTGTGTATGTAGTTACATCAAACCTTCCACCTATAAACTGAATATCCTTGAGCAAAAGAAATCCTATTTTTGCATTTTTAATAAGCACCCCAGGTGCTTCTGATAATGGTGTTCTCTTGATCACAATTTGAGAAAACCTCATCCAGAGCAGCAA
Source organism: Mustela putorius furo (assembly GCF_011764305.1). NCBI lineage: Eukaryota > Metazoa > Chordata > Mammalia > Carnivora > Mustelidae > Mustela > Mustela putorius. The sequence continues at coordinate 1,026,587 of NW_025421991.1, forward strand.
CTAGGAAGAAGGAGAAAAAACCCTTACTATGGGCCAGGTTAAGTGCATTTATGCATATCACCTAATACAATCCACACATCTCTCTGATCTTACATGTGATGGGCATGAGTTTCAGAAAAGTAAATAATGTTCTTGAAGTCAACTTCTACATGAAAGAGATCAGAACTGAACCCAGATTTAGTTGAGATCACACTTTCTGAAATAAGACCACCTGAACTGAAAGTCCAATTTAATTTCTTACTGTGTGACATTGGAAAATTACTTAACCACTCTCTATGCCTCACTTTCCACATCTATAAAATGGAGATAATAGTCCCACATGCTTTACAGGATTAATGAAGAATTAATTGAGATAATAGTTGCAAAGTGCTCAGGAGAGTAGCTGACACATTGCAGACACTAAGTAAATGAGAGCTGCTGCTCTTATTATTGTTGTTATCATTTTAATTATCATCATCATTATCTGATTCAAAAGAACTTATTTTCCACATCATGTTACCTTCCCACAGTTGTAGATATTATGTTCTAGAGAGCACAAAATTGCCCCCTGGAGAGAATAAAATAAACATCGTGTATAGTATATTTAATAGCTTGAATCAATCATTCCATTCTCTTCCTTTTTCAAACTCTCTCTCTTTGTTTCTTCCTTTCCCTCTGCCTTCACAACTCACAGTCTCTTTAGGATTCAGTATGGGCATTACTGAAGATTGTTGTCAAGTATGGGGATATGCAAGAATCGGTAATAGGGAAAAACACAGATATCATGGATATAGGAAAGATATCTGAACATTAATACATGGATGCATATTTGTTTCAAAGAACAATTCACCTGGAAGAGGGGCAAGATGACAGAGAAGTATGAGACCCTGTTTCAACCAGTCCCCTAAAGTGAGTTAATTATCTACCAGAACACTCTGAACACCCATGAAATCAGCCCGAGATGTAGGATTATACACTTCTGGATTTCTGTGGGGACAGAAGACACAAGTGGAGAGGTAAAGCAGAGTGGAAATGATTGGACTGATATCAGAAGATAAACAGAAAGGGGAGGGAGCCACCAGAAGCGACCCATTGGAAAGTAATACCCCAATACAAAAGTGCCCTGTGCTTGGAGTCCACCATTAACCTGGAGTCTCATTAAAAGCACTCAAAAAGAGCAAAAGATCTTAAGGGGAAACTGGTGGAATCAGGCGGTGATGGGCACAAGCCTAAGCCCATGGACCCAGGACGGCCACCACCAGCAACCACCGATGCCAGAGAGAGTGCAGCAAAGCCTGAAGACTGTAGTCCCTGAGCCCCTGGCTTTCCACTGCTTGTGACACCACTTGGCTAGGCATACTTCCACTGGCATGCATGAGGGAATCTGGTGTGGAGGCCAACTGGTGCTCTCTAGAACCACAGCCTTTTGCGGTCTGCGTGTGCACTGCATGACTGGGGTCTGAACCTCACTCCCCACCTGTGCCTGATAGTTCTGTGCAGGCACTAGCCTGTGGTCTCTAGGACCAGCCAAGAGTCTGAACACTCCCATCCCAGGCTTGAAAAACTCAGCACTATCTCTGGTTGGGATCTCTCGGCAGTCAGTGACCTGTGAAACACTGAGGTCTGGACCCCAGACAGCAGTCCCGGCAAAGGCACCCACCGGAAGCAGGTGCTCTGGACCAATACCACTCACAGTTTTAGTGGCACAGGGGTGCAGAGACAAGCAAGTGCATTGGGAGACCCCTGAAACAGTGGCTGGGGATGTGCAGTGCCTGTGGGAGGTTGCGCAGCTCAGTAGAACTTGCAGAGGGAGAGTCTGTGTGTTCTGGACCACCCAGAAAGGAGTAGACTGAGGCTTCTTTCTGAGACGGAGATCTGAGTTCATTTTGCTTTCCACTAAACCTCTGAAAAGCCACAAAGAACCACCAAAGAACAAAAACCTCCAGAGAACAAAAGCATGACAAACCGGTTTCCACAGAACCAGCCCCTTGTTAGGGAGCAGGAAGACTCAACTCAAGCAAGACTGAAAAACAATGCAGCAGGCCCCTCTCCCAGAAACCCAGCCAAAAGAACGAGAGGATAACTGTAAAACCCCAGTATCAGGGGAAAACATATTAAACTCCTGGTATTACCCTAAAACCTGTGTATTTCATAGATACAACTTTTATTTTTAATTAGTTTTCACTATTCCTGTTCTGTTTAAGTTTTTTTTTTTAAATCACCATTATGAGAGATTCAATACAATAACCTTTTTTAAAAAATATTTTATTTATTTATTTGACAGAGAGATATCACAAGAAGGCAGAAAGGCAGGCAGAGAGAGAGGGGGGAAGCAGGCTCCCCGCTGAGCAGAGAGCCCCATGCCTGACTCGATCCCAAGAACCTGAGATCATGACCAGACCCAAAGGCAGCGGCTTAACCCACTGAGCCACCCAGGTGCCCCCCACAATAACCTTTTAACTTGAACTGTTTTTATACTTATACCTCTATTTATATTTTGCTTTGCTATTTTTCCTAATATACATATAGATATGGGCTTCAAGTTCATCTTCTCTCCCTAATCAATACTACCCGTATATATAAACCAGTTTTAATCTCCCTTTATCTCTGGAAAGTTGAGTCTTTAACAAAGATATCAAGATACACCCAGGAAGAATCAAAATAACCTTTTTCGCCCACGTTGAGGATTTATAAACACTCTCCAAACTTTTTCTCCTGTCAGTATTTCTGTGTATTTGTTTTCGTTCTGCTATTATATGTCTAATCCTTGTGGTTCATTTTAGCTCTTTTTTTTTTTCTTCTTCTCATTTACTTTTGCCAGTCTTTTTGTTTGTCACTTTTGTTTGTATACCTTATAAATCTTACCTTTGGGGCCCATTCTGGCTGGGTCTTCTCTTTGTTTTCTGTCTCTATCTTTCTCTTTTTTTTTTTTTTTTTGTTCTTTTTTCTTTCTTTTTAGTGGTAACTTCAGTTGCTCAGAAGCATTCCAGGGTGCACCTTGCCTAGATCACAGTTGATATATTCAGCTACACATCTCCTTAACCACCTCTCACCAAAATGACTGGGATAAAGAAGGACCAACAGAGGAAAAATTCAAAGAATGTGTCCTCTAAGACAGAATTATTGGATATGGACATAAACAGTATGTCAGAAAGGGAATTCAGGGTAGCAATTATCCAGGCAAAGGCTAGGTTAGAGAAAACCATTAATGACAACATGGAATCTCTAAGGGGAGAAGTGAAAGCTGCCCTGGAAGAAGTTAACAGTGCTATCAATGAGATCCAATCCAATATAAATGCTCTAACAGCTAGGATAACTGAGACAGGGGATAGAATTAGTGATCTAGAGGACAAATTGATATAGAAAAAAGATCAGGAGGAGGCCTGGAAGAAACAGCTTAGAAAACATGAAAACAAAATTAGGGAAATAAATGACACCATGAAACATTCCAGTGACAGAATTATTGGGATCCCTGAGGAAGACGAGAAAGAAAGAACTAGAAGATATAGTTGGACAATTTCTCCATGAAAATATTCCCAACCTGGTGAATGAACCTGCATTTTGTGTCCTAGAGGCAGAAAGAACACCCCCCAAGAACAACAAATCTAGAACCTCAAAGACACTTGATTGAGAGACTCACAAATTACAATTTAGACCAGAACTTCTGAGGACAGCTAGGCAGAAGAGATTCCTTAAATACAGAGGAATCCCCATCAGAATATCATCAGACCTGTCCACAGAAAGCTGGCAAGCCAGATAGGGCTGGAAAGACATATTCAGAGCATTAAATGAGAAGAACATGCAGCCAAGAATACTTTATCCAACAAGGGTGAGATTCAAAATGGATGGAGAGATAAAGAGCTTCCAAGATTGGCAAGGTTTAAAAGAGTATGTGACCACCAAGCTGGCACTACAAGAAATCTCAAAGGGGTTCTATAACAGAAGAAAGAACCTAAGAGTGACATAGAACAGAAATTTACAGAGAAAATCTGTAGAGACAAGAACTTCACAGGCAACATGATGTCAATAAAAATGTATCTTTTAATATTTACTCTCAATGTGAACAGCCTAAATGCTCCCATAAAATGACACAGGGTTGAAGATTGGATAAAATGACAGGAAATGTCCATATGCTGTCTACAAGAGACCCTTTTGGAACCTAAAGATACATCCAGACTGAAAGGGATGGAGAAGCATCTTTCATCTCAAAGGGTCTCAAAAGAAAGCTGGGGTAGTGATTCTAGTGATTCTCGTGTCAGATAAATTAGATTTTAAACTAAAGGCTGTAGTCAGAGATAAAGAAGGATACTACATCATTCTTAAAGGCTCTATCCATCCACCAAGAAGATCTAACAATTGTAAATATTTATGCCTCCAATATGGGAGCAGCCAACTACATAAGACAACTGTTAAAATGAAGAGTCATATTGATATGAACACATTAATTGTAGGGGATCTTAACATGCCACTCTCAGTAATAGACAGATCATCTAAGCAGAAAATCAATAAAGAAATAAGAGCTTTGAATGTCACATTGGACCAGATGGACATCATAGATACATACAGAACATTCCACCTTAAAACAACAGAATACTCATTCTTCTTGAGTGCACAGGGAACTTTCTCTGGAATAGACCACATACTGGGTCACAAATCAGGGCTCAACTGATACCAAAAGATTGAGATTATATATATATATATATAATATATAATATTTTATATATAGAGAGATAGAGATATTATATATATATATATATATATATATAATTGAGATTATATATATATATATATATATATTTTATATATAGAGAGATAGAGATATTATATATATATATATATATAATTGAGATTATATATATATATAATCTCAATTATATATATATATATATATAATCTCTATCTCTCTATATATAAAATATTATGTTATATTACGTTATATCATATTATGTTATATCATATTCTAAGACCACAATGCTTTGAAACTGGAACTCATCCACAAGAAAAATTATGGAAGGTATTCAAACACTTGGAAGCTAAAGATGATCCTGCTTAAGAGTGTTTGGAACAGAGACACCTGGGTGGCTCAGTGGGTTAAGCCTCTACCTTCAGCTCAGGTCATGATCTCAGGATCCTGGGATCGAGTCCCACATTCGGCTCTCTGCTCGGCAGGGAGACTGCTTCCTCCTCTCTCTCTCTCTCTCTCTGCTTGCCTCTCTGCCTACTTGTGATCTCTCTCTGTCAAATAAATAAAATCTTTAAAAAAAAAAAAAAAGAAGAAGAATGTTTAGAACAACCGGAAATCAAAGAAGAACATAACAATTCATGGAAGCCTAGGAGAATGAAGACGCATCAGTCCAAAACCTATGGGATATGGCAAAAGCGGACCTAAGAGGAAAATACATAGCCATCCAAATCTCCCTCAAAAAAAATTGAAAAATCCAGAATACACCAGCTTTCTTTACCTTTTAAAGAACTGGAGAATCAACAATAAATTAAGCCAACCCTACCCACAACAAGGAAAATAATCAAGACTAGAGCAGAGATCAATGAGATAGAAACTAGAGATACAGTAGAACACATCAACGAAAGTAGAAGCTGGTTTTTTGAAGGAATCAGTAAGATCAATAAACCACTGGCCAAACTGATTCAAAAGAAAAGAGAGAGGACCCAAATTAATAAAATGATGATTGGAAAAGGAGAGATTACGACTAACACCAGGGATATAGAAACAATCATCAGAAATTATCATCAACAGTTATATGCCAATAAGTTAAGCAACATAAAAGAAATGGATATATTCCTGGAAACCTATAAACTTCCTGATTCCTGAATCAGGAAGAAGTTGACAACCTGAATTGACCAATATCTAGTAGCAAGATTGAAGCAGTGATCAAAAACCTCAAAAAATAAATAAATAAAATAAAATAAAACCAAGAGCCTAGGACCTGACGGAGTCTCTGGAGAATTCTACCGAACATTCAAAGAAGAAATGGAAGGAAAACTTCCAGACTCTTTTTATGAAGCCAGCATTATCCTGATTCCCAAACCAGGTAAAGACCCCATCAAAAAGGAGAATTTCAGACCAATATCCCTGATGAATATGGATGCCAGGATTCTCAACAAGATCTAGCTAATAAGATCCAACATTACATTAAAAAGATTATCCACCATGACCAGGTGGGATTTATCCATGGGTTGCAAGGGTGGTTCAGCATTTGCCCATCAAACAATGTGATAGAACAAATCAGTAAGAGAAGAGAGAAGAACCAAACGGTCCTCTCAATTGATGTGGAAAAAGCATTTGACAAGGTACATCATCCGTTCCTAATTAAAACGCTTTGAAGTATAAGGATAGAGGAAACATTCGTCATCTTCATACAATCTGCCTGAAAAATCCAGAGCAAATATCATCCTCAATGGAGAAAAGCTGACAGCCTTCCCTTTGATCATGAAGATGACAAGGATGTTCACTCTCACTACTGTTGTTCAACAGAGTATTAGAAATCCTAGCAACAGCAATCAGACAACAAAAATAAATAAGATATATTCAAATTGGTAAAGAAGTCAAAATCGCTCTCTTCACAGATGACATGATACTATATATGGTAAACCTAAAAGACTCCACCCCCAAATTACTAGAACTCATACAGCTATTCAGTAATGTGGCAGGATACAAAATCCATGTACAGAAATCAGTTGTTTACTTATACACTAAAAAGGAAAATATAAAATGGGAAATTAGAGAATTGATTCCATTTACTATAGCATCAAGAGCATAAGAGACCTGGGAATAAACCTAACCAAAGAGGTAAAGGCTCTGTATTTGAGCAACTACAGAACACTCATGGAAGACATTGAAGAAGACACAAAAAGATGAAAAAGCATTCCACACTCTTGCATCAGAAGAACAAACATAGTTAAAATGTCTATACTGCCTAGAGCAAACTATACTTTCAATGCCATCCCAATCAAAATACAACCAGAATTTTTTGAAAATCTGGAACAAACAATCCTAAAATTTGTATGGAACCAGAAGATACCCTGAATTGCCAAGGAAATATAGAAAATGAAAAACAAAACTGCAGGTATCACATTGCCTGATTTCAAGCTTTACAACAAGGCAGTGATCCCCAAGACAGCATGGTACCGGCACAAAAACAGGCACATGGACCAGTGAAAAAGGATAGACAGCTCATATATGGCCCCTCAACTCTATGGTCAAATAATCTTCGACATACCAGAAAAAAATAACCAGTGGAAAAAATAAACAATGAATTTTGGAAAACACACACACACACACACACATTAAATTAAATTTTTAAAAAAGGAAAAATTCACCTGCCAGTGAAGCTATAGCAACAAAAAGAGCTTTAGTAAACAGTGTCATCAGCTATATCTTATAGTTTAGATGAGTTATTTTAAGTGTATTAGAAAAGTCTTTGGGCCAAAAATACTATTCTGGATTCACAAAACTCACCTTGACTTTAATAACATCTACTTAGGTCCCACACTTCTAACTTTTTTCTAGTCAGGAGGACAAATACAGTATAAAGTTTTTGAATATGGATTTTAGAGTTAGAGAAGTCCTGTCACTGTCATTTATTAGCACTGTGTCTGTGGGAAAATAGTTTCATTTCTCTGAGACTTCCACAGTAGTAAAACAAAGATAAGAAGAATTCTAACCTTAAAAGCTGTTGTGACAGTACAGACAAAAGGTTGATATCCAGGATCTATAATGAACTCCTCAACTCAACACACACAAAACAGACAAGCATATCAAAAGAATGGGCAGAAGATATTAACAGACACTTCTCCAATCAAGACATAAAAATGGCTATCAGACACATGAAAAAATGTTCATCATCACAAGCCCTCAGGGAGATTCAAATTAAAACCACATTGAGATATCAACTTAACACGAGTTAGAATGGCCAAAATTTACAAGACAGGAAACAACATGTGTTGGAGGGGATGTGAAGAAAGGGGAACCCTCTTCCACTGTTGGTGGGAATGCAAGTTGGTGCAGCCTCTTTGGAGAACAGTGTGGAGATTCCTCAAGAAATTAAAAATAGAACTTCCCTATGACCCTGCAATTTCACTCCTGGGTATTTACCCCAAAGATACAGATGTAGTGAAAAGAAGGGCCATCTGTACTCCAATGTTTATAGCAGCAATGGCCACGGTCGCCAAACTGTGGAAAGAACCAAGATGTCCTTCAATGGACAAATGGATAAGGAAGATGTGGTCCATATACACTATGGAGTATTATGCCACCATTAGAAAGGATAAATATCCAACTTTCGTAGCAACATGGATGGGACTGGAAGAGATTATGCTGAGTGAAATAAGTCAAGCAGAGAGAGTCAATTATCATATGGTTTCACTTGTTTGTGGAGCATAACAAATAGCATAGAGGACAAGGGGTGTTAGAGAGGAGAAGGGAGTTGGGGTAAATTGGAAGGGGAGGTGAATCATGAGAGACTATGGACTCTTAAAAACAATCTGAGGGGTTTGAAGTGGTGGGGGGGTGGGAGGTTGGGGTATCAGGTGGTGGGTATTATAGAGGGCATGGATTGCATGGAGCACTGGGTGTGGTGAAAAAACAATAAATACTGTTATGCTGAAAATAAATTAATTAATTTTAAAAAAAGCTGTTGTGAAGGTTAGATAAAATATTCTAAATAAATTTCCGAGCCTCATGTCCAGCACGACATACTAAAAATATTTGCAAATATATTAGCATTTATTCTACTACCCTATGTCTCACTTTTCCTAGTAATCTTTATAGTATTTATAATAGATAATATTATATATTATTATATAAAATATATTAAGCTTCTTATATTTTCTGGGCATAAGATGTGGCACTTTACAACATTGCACAGATTATTTATTAAGTATCCAAGAGATTGAACTGAGTTTTCTTGGATGTCAGGTGAACTCCACTTGGTAAGGTCCATGATATTGAGTATTGAAATAGAAACCCAAAGTATTTCTTTAACAATAAATGTTCCTGAATTTTTTTAAAAATACATTTTCCTCCACATATATAGTTGACCTGTGAACAACAAGGGTTTGAATGGTACAATTCCACTTATATGTGGATATTTTTTATAGTATAGTACTGTCAATGTATTTTGTCTTCTTTATAATTTTCTTAACAACATTTTCTTTTATCTAGCTTATTTTATTAAAAAATACAGTATAATATATAGCATACAAAATATATTTTAATCAATGATGTTTATGTTATTATTAAAGCTTCTAGTCAAAAGCAGGCTATTAGTATTTAACTTTCTGGGGAGTCAAGAGTTAGGCATAGATAAGTTTTTGATTTCATGGGGTGGGGAGGGGTCAGTGACATAACTCCTACATTTTTCTAGCAACAACTGTATAAGAACATAAAATAAGATTACATCATTGTTAAGGTTTAATAAAAATATTTTAATACATTTTGAATTATTGTATTACTTGATATTCTTTCCATTGGGGAATGAAAGACAAAAATGTTACACTTGTTCACCCACCCAGATATTTCATTTTCATTAATTAAATAATGATGTATTCCAAGCATGAGTCTTTCTGGAATAAGACATTTTGAAAGCTCTGACTTTTCTTTATGTTATTGGAAGATAAATCAATGTATTTTTTACCTTAATGCATGCATACTAGGGTGAAATCAGCCACTTGGACATTCCAATGTAATTATTTCATCATAAGAAGTAAAAACGAAATATAGGGTCTTCTTAGTTTAAATAATAAAAGATTTTAAAAATCCACTATTAAAAAACTCCAGTGAGTCAAATTCAAATGCGATTTCTGCAAATTTAATGTTTCTGCTCCTTTATGAGTTTTATTAAAAACAAATTCCTAAGTTAAAACCCTTAATGCCGGACATCCTCTCTTGGAGCCCCTCAGCACAGAAAGAGTTTCCAAACAGTGTTCTACTTTTTGTACTCTTTGGGGAAGACTAAAGGAAAACCTATCTAGGGCAAGAAAGGAAATCATAGGCAAAACTTTGAAAAATGCATTTCACTGAATTTGGAAATCTAAATGAACCCTTACCTAGTAAAAATTTATAGTCTATCTGAAATATGACTTACCAAACTGACTCAGATAGAAATAAAACACTTGAATGGACCTATAAGTGCTAAAATCAAATTGAATCAATATTTTAAAAAGCACACACACACAGACACACATCATGACAAGCTTAGAAAGTTGGATAAGTTTTTTTTTTTTTTCTAAGAACATTCAAGGAATAGATAGTCTTCAGTTTATACAAAATACTTCAAAGAATTAAGATTGTTTAATCTCAGTGGTGTGTATGTAAGTGTTTGTTAAATTATTCTCTTGCTTTTTGGCACAGGTGAAATATGTCCTAATTTTAAGTTAAGAAAAGGGGGGTGGAGTATAAAGAAAGAAATACTAAGAAATTTCTCAGGGAATAGATTAGTTATGCAAAACCAGAAGAATAAGCAAGGAAGAAAGTGGGAAAGTGTTAAGAAGACAGGAGTGAGCATAGGTTGAGTTTAGGGTCAGAGAATGGGGTTAGAGATTAAGGAGGGATTTTTGGATAACTGACATAGAGATAAATTAAAAAAAGTTAGATGTTTTGCTTTGCACTGTGTAGTCCAATTGAAAAAAATCTACATATGCTTAAATGCTCTTTGAGTTAGTTCATTTTCTTTGGATGTGACATCATGTTATTGCCCTAAACACCAGCCCTTAAGGAGCCTAAGATTTGTTTGTTGCATATTATTTACATTTTGGTTTAAATTCTTCATATTACCACCCAGAGAAAAGCACCATAAGCATGGGGGGGGGTGTCAAATTGAAAGCTTATATGAAAATAAAAACTCCAAATGTTTAGCTTTGCCTTTTGGCCACAGTCAAAACTATATAAGCTTACTTGCTCTTATAAATCCACAAAAATAAACTTACCAAGAAGAAGAACAAGGAGGAGAAGAAGGAAAGAGAGAGAGAAAGAAGGAAAAAAGTGAACTATAGTTCATTCTTCTCAAGATCCAAAGAAACAGGATGAACCAAATTTTCTAAATGTTATGATTTAAGTTTCCCTTCTACAAGGTGTTAAAACTTCCACTGTCTGAATACCCTCTAAAGAGATAAGAGAAGGAAGAATGGGCTAAGAGACAATATTTTTGTTACATCTCCGTAAGGATAACAATTCTGTAATGGTGTAATAATTCTCTGTAATAAAACCTTAATGAATGAACTAAAATCATTGAAGATCAACTTCTCAGCATAATAACTACTATTCTGGGGTACATTAGTCAAAATCATGCCTAAAATATGATAAGCTGGGTTCATGAAGATACATGATGTTGATATCACATGAAACCAGGCTCCAGAAGATATACTCTTAGAAGCTTGTGTTCTATTTGTACTAAATAAAGTGATCCCGTTTTAGAAGATTAGGCCATCACCAAGGAGTAGGAGTAAGAGGTGGACCATTCAAGAAAAGTAATAATATCAGAATTAAAGAAAAATAAAAGCAAGGGATATCATAACTTAGCAATATCAAAAACCTAAAAGGATTAGCAAAGCTATTTTCAAATAGTAATAACAAATGGCATGCATGCAAAGCATAGCTAAAGTACTGAAACTACAACAAAATGAAATTTTCTGGACAGCTGTTAGATAACTTACCTAGACATGACTTGAACTGCTGCAGGGGAAATTGCATAAACAAAGAAGAGTGCATGTACATCAGTTACTGTGTTATGGCTTTATTCCATTAATTTATTCTCCATGGCCCTGACCTGGATTTTAGCAGCCAATAATAGTGCTAAAAAACAAAACAAGACAAAACAAAAAAACTAACTTACCTTTTTATGTATTTACCTCTTATTTCAGTTTTCATTCTGATACTTCAATGTGCAGCTGCATTGGTCATGAACTGTTTGCACTTTATTATACCTACAATAATTTTTAAACAGAAAAACACTGCTTGTGGAAACTCTAATCCCCCATTATAAAAATAACTAAGCTCTTTTATTTACAAGAATAAAATTTTGGGGATATGTAGGGAAATTATCAAATGGAAAAAAAAAAAAGACAAGATAGAAATGGACCCTGGATACAAACGTAGTGATCCAAAGGGGCACGTGCACCCGAATGTTTATAGCAGCAATGTCCACAATAGCCAAACTATGGAAAGAACCTAGATGTCCATCAACAGATGAATGGATCAAGAAGATGTGGTATATATACACAATGGAATACTATGCAGCCATCAAAAGAAATGAAATCTTGCCATTTGCGACAACATGGATGGAACTAGAGCATATCATGCTTAGTGAAATAAGTCAAGCAGAGAAATACAACTATCATATTATCTCCCTGATATGAGGAAGTGGTGATGCAACATGGGGGCTTAAGTGGGTAGGAGAAGAATAAATGAAACAAGATGGGATTGGGAGGGAGACAAACCATAAGTGGCTCTTAATCTCACAAAACAAACTGAGGGTTGCTGGGGGGAGGGGGTTTGGGAGAAGGGGGTGAGGAGGGTATGTGCTTTGGTGAGTGCTGTGAAGTGTGTAAACCTGGTGATTCACAGACCTGTACCCCTGGGGATAAAAATATATGTTTATAAAAAATAAAAAATTAAAAAAAAAAGAAAGAAATGGACCCTGGATATTAAAATTTCAGTTAGTGCTGCCTATTCAAAGTGGTAAAGGAATTTTGAAATATCAACATGTACAGGATTTCTCCTCTGTCCTTCGTTGCAATTGTTGAGTAGGATTGGTAATTTAAAAACCCCATGACACAGAGATGGACAGCCACAGAAATTGCACATATTTTCTGCTGTAAATATATATAAGGGAATGTGAATTTCAAACCCACCTTATGGTTCTTTATCCCCGCCACCACTCCTAATTTCCTCCAATACTTAAAAAGCAGAAAAAAAAATAAACAAAAAAGAAAAAAAAGAAAAGCCCACCAGAACTTCTTTCCCGTTATAGTACTATTTCATCATCAAATACAATGACAAGATGGATCATTTGCTGAGATGTCTGACCAGTTAAAATATTTATTAGGAATGAAATCTGCCTACTCCACTGTAGAATATTACAGTGTCAGCAGAGCAATATTAGGATCCTTTAAAAAATTAAGTGTTTTGTAGTTCAAAATGCAGTTTTATTTTTCAAAAAAATACATCTGTATGTATTGAAATTGCAAAATGCCACAAAATTTTGTGACAACTATACATTTATCTTTGTTGCCCAAATGTGCTTGGTACCATATTCATGCATTGAGCATACCTATTGGTACACTACTGGATAAGCCATCATTGCAAATTTTCTTACTGACTATATCACTTTATTTATTTGTTTTTGTTTGTTTCATTTCTTCTCATTGTTTCAGCAATGATTCTTTTGGAATTATATTTTAGAGTGTCCCAAATCTCAACCAACATGGTTGTTATGTTGACTCTAAAATTAAAAATATGGCAATAAAAAGCTCAGAGTAAAAATGCTCATATATGTTTTTGGATTCTTTCTTAAGAAAGATGCTTCTCTGGGGCGCCTGGGTGGCTCAGTGGGTTAAGGCCTCTGCCTTCAGCTCAGGTCATGGTCCCGGGGTCCTGGGATCGAGCCCCATGTCAGGCTTTCTGCTCCGTGGGGAGTCTGCTTCTTCCCCTATCTCTCTCTGCCTGCCTCTCTGCCTACTTATTTCTCTCTCTCTGTCAAATAAATAGGGTCTTTGAAAAAAAAAAAGAAAGAAAGATGCTTCTCTGGAGAAGTGTCTGGTGGTGTCGTCTGCCCATTTTTTGACTAGGTTATTTGTTTTTGAGTGTTGAGTTTGAGAAGTTCCTTATAGACATAACAGATATACAAAAAAAAAAAAAATGCTCAACAGCTCTAGCTGTCAGGAAAATACAACTCCAAACCACAATGAGATACTACCTTACACCACTTAGAATGATAAAAATTAACAAAACAGGAAATAACAAATGTTGGAGAGGCTGTGGAGAAAGGGGAACCCTCTTACACTATTGGTGGGAATGGAAGTTGAAACAGCCACTTTGGAAAACAGTATGGAGGCTTCTCAAGATGATAAAAATAGAACTACCCTATGACCCAGCAATTGCACTACTACTTTGGAAGGAGCCAAGATGCTCTTCAACAAATGAATGGATAAAAAAGATGTAGTACGTATATAAAATGGACTATGTATTATTCATCCATCAGCATTAACACAGTTGGATCTGGAGGGGATTATGCTAAGTGAAGTAAATCAAGCAGAGAATGAAAATTATCATATTGTTTCAGTCATATGTGGAACATAAGCAATAGCTTGAAGGACCATATGGGAAGGGAGGTAAATCTGAAGAAGGAGAAATCAGAGAGAGAGGCAAACCGTGAGAGACTATGGGCTCCAGGAAACAAACTGATGGTTTCACAAGGGAGAGGGTTGGGGGAGGGGTATCAGGGTGATGGGTATTAAGGAGGGCACATGTTGTAATGATCCACTATACAGTGGCTAACTGAACATAATAAAAGGAATTGGAAAAAAAAGAAAGACCTGGAGGAGTCAAGATGGCAGAGAAGTAGCAGGCTGAGACTAATTCAGCTAGCAGGAGATCAGCTAAATAGCTTATCTAAAGATTGAAAACACCTGCAAATCCATCGGCAGATTGAAGAGAAGAAGAACAGCAATTCTGGAAACAGAAAAACAACCACTTTCTGAAAGGTAGAACTGGTGGAGACATGAATCCAAAGCAACGGGAAGATACACCCCAGGGGGAGGGGCTGGCTCCCGGCAAGCGGCAGAGCAACTGAGCACAAAATCAGGACTTTTAAAAGTCTGTTCCACTGAGGGACATCGCTCCAGAGGCTAAACCGGGCCAAGCCCACGCGGGGTCAGCATGGCCTCAGGTCCCGCAGGGTCACAGAAGGATCGGGGGTGTCTGAGTGTCACAGAGCTTGCGGGTATTGGAACAGGAAAACCAGCTACAGAGACAAAGCCAACAGTAAGCTACAGCTCGGTGTTACCTTGAACCGGCCACAGGCTCGGTGAGCTCGGAGCGCGGCCGGAGGTCAGGCAGACAGGAGTAACTGGGCGCTGTTCTCTGAGGGCGCACTGAGGATTGGGGCCCCGAGCTCTCTGCTCCACTGGGCCGGAGACCAGGAGGCCGCCATTTGTATTTCCGTCCTCCAGAACTCTACGGAAAGCGCTCAGGGAACAAAAGCTCCTGAAAGCAAACCCGAGTGGATTACTCAGCCCGGCCCCTGGTAAGGGCAGTGCAATTCTGCGTTGGGCAAAGACACTTGAGAAACACTACACCAGGCCCCTCCCCCAGAAGATCAACAAGAAATCCAGCCCAGACCAAGTTCACCTACCAAGGAGTGCGGTTTCAATACCAAGGAGAGCAGCAGAATTCCAGAGGAAGTGAAAGCAAAGCAGGGAATTCATGGCTTTCTCCCTTTCATTTTTTTTTGTCTTGCAGTTAATTTAATTTTTTTTCTTTTTCATTTTTTTTTCTCACCTTCTGGTAAAATTTTTTTAAACTTTTACCCTTTTTTTAACGTTTTTTAACTAGTTTATCTAATATATATATTATTTCTTTTTTATATTTTTCTTTATTCATTTTCTTTCTTCTTTAATTCTTTTTTATTCTTTCTATTTTTTTCTTTCTTCCTTTTTGAAACTCTTTTTATCCCCTTTCTCCTGCCTCATGATTTGGGATCTATTCTGATTTGGTTAAAGCATATTTTCCTGGGGCTGTTGCCACCCTTTTAGCATTTTACTTGCTCCTTCATAACTCTTATCTGGACAAAATGACAAGACAGAAAAATTCACCACAAAAAAAAAGAACAAGAGGAAGTACCGAAGGCTAGGGACCTAATCAATAGAAACATTGGTAATATGGCAGATCTACAGTTCAGAATGACAATTCTCAAGGTTCTAGCCGGGCTCGAAAAAGGCATGGAAGATATTAGGGAAACCCTCTAGGGAGATATAAAGGCCCTTTCTGGAGAAATAATAGAAGTAAAATCTAACCAAGTAGAAATCAAAAAAGCTATTAATGAGGTGCAATCAAAAATGGAGGCTCTCACTGCTAGGATAAATGAGGCAGAAGAAAGAATTAGAGATATAGAAGACCAAATGACAGAGAATAAAGAAGCTGAGCAAAAGAGGGACAAACAGCTACTGGACCATGAGAGGAGAATTCGAGAGATAAGTGACACCATAAGACGAAACAACATTAGAATAATTGGGATTCCAGAAGAAGAAGAAAGAGAGAGGGGAGCAGAAGGTATACTGGAGAGAATTATTGGGGAGAATTTCCCCAATAGGGCAAAGGGAACGAGCATCAAAATTCAGGAGGTTCAGAGAACGCCCCTCAAAATCAATAAGAATAGGCGCACACCCCATCACCTAATAGTAAAATTTACGAGTCTCAGTGACAGAGAAAATCCTGAAAGCAGCCCGAGAAAAGAAGTCTGTCACATACAATGGTAAAAATATTAGATTGGCAGCTGATTTATCCACAGAGACCTGGCAGGCCAGAAAGAGCTGGCATGATATTTTCAGAGCACTGAACGACAAAAACATGCAGCCAAGAATACTATATCCAGCTAGGCTATCATTGAAAATAGAAGGAGAGATTAAAAGCTTCCAGGACAAAGAAAAACTGACAGAATTTGCAAACACCAAACCAGCTCTACAGGAAATATTGAAAGGGGTCCTCTAAGCAAAGAGAGAGCCTACAAGTGGTAGATCAGAAAGGAACAGAGACCATAAACAGTATCAGTCACCTTAAAGGCAATACAATGGCACTAAATTCATATCTCTCCATAGTTACCCTGAATGTTAATGGGCTAAATGCGCCAATCAAAAGACACAGGGTATCAGAGGGATTAAAAAAAAAACGAAACCCATCTATATGTTGCCTCCAAGAAACTCATTTTAACCACGAAGACACCTCCAGATTTAAAGTAAGGGGGTGGAAAAGTATTTACCATGCTAATGGACATCACAAGAAAGCAGGAGTGGCAATCCTTATATCAGATCAATTAGATTTTAAGCCAAAGACTATAATAAGAGATGAGGAAGGACACTATATCATACTCAAAGGGTCTGTCCAACAAGAAGATCTATCAATTTTAAATATTTATTCCCCCAACGGGGGAGCAGCCAACTATATAACCAATTAATAACAAAATCAAAGAAACACATCAACAATAATACAATAAGAGTAGGGGACTTTAACACTCCCCTCACTGAAATGGACAGATCATCCAAGCAAAAGATCAGCAAGGAAATAAAGGCCTTAAATGACACACTGGACCAGATGGACATCACAGATATATTCAGAACATTTTATCCCAAAGCAACAGAATACACATTCTTCTCTAGTGCACATGGAATATTCTCCAGAATAGATCACATCCTGGGTCCTAAATCAGGACTCAACTGGTATCAAAAGATTGGGATCATTCCCTGCATATTTTCAGACCACAATGCTCTAAAGCTAGAACTCAACCACAAGAGAAAGTTTGGAATGAACCCAAATACATGTAGACTAAACAGCATCCTTCTAAAGAATGAATGGGTCAACCGGGAAATTGAAGAACAATTGAAAAAAATCATGGAGACAAATGATAATGAAAATACAACGGTTCAAAATCTGTGGGACACAACAAAGGCAGTACTGAGAGGAAAATATATAGCGGTACAAGACTTCCTCAAAACAAGAAAGGTCTCAGGTACACAACCTAACCCTACACCTGAAGGAGCTGGAGAAAGAACAAGAAAGAAACCCTAAGCTGAGCAGGAGAAGAGAAATCATAAAGATCAGAGAAGAAATCAATGAAATAGAAACCAAAAAAACAATAGAACAAATCAACGAAACTAGGAGCTGGTTCTTTGAAAGAATTAATAAAATTGATAAACCCCTGGTCTGATATATCAAAAAGAAAAGAGAAAGGACCCAAATAAATAAAATCATGAATGAAAGAGGAGAGATCACAAATAACACCAAAGAAATACAAACTATTACAAGAACATACTATGAGCAACTCTACGCCAACAAATTTGACAATCTGGAAGAAATGGATGCATTCCTAGAAACATATAAACTACCACAACTTAACCAGGAAGAAATAGAAAGCCTGAAAAGGCCCATAACCAGTAAGGAGATAGAAACAGTCATTAAAAATCTCCAAACAAACAAAAGCCCAGGACCAGACGGCTTCCCGGGGGAATTCTACTAAACATTTAAAGAAGAACTAATGCATATTCTCCTGAAACTGTTCCAAAAAATAGAAATGGAAGGAAAAATTCCAAACTCATTTTATGAGGCCAGCATCACATTGATCCCAAAACCAGACAAGAATCCCATCAAAAAAGAGAGCTATAGACCAATATCCTTGATGAACACAGATGCGAAAATACTCAACAAAATACTAGCCAATAGGATTCAACAGGACATTAAAAAGATTATTCACCACGACCAAGTGGGATTTATTCCAGGGCTGCAAGGTTGGTTCAACATCCACAAATCAGTCAATGTGATACAACACATCAATAAAGAAAGAACAAGAACCATATGATCCTCTCAATAGATGCTGAAAAAGCATTTGACAAAGTACAGCATCCCTTCCTGATCAAAACTCTTCAAAGTGTAGGGATAGAGGGCACATACCTCAATATCATCAAAGCCATCTATGAAAAACCCACCGCAAATATCATTCTCAATGGAGAAAAACTGAAAGCTTTTCCGCTAAGGTCAGGAACACGGCAGGGATGTCCAATATCACCACTGCTATTCAACATAGTACTAGAGGTCCTAGCCTCAGCAATCAGACAACAAAAGTTAATTAAAGGCATCCAAATCAGCAAAGAAGAAGTCAAATTATCACTCTTCGCAGATGATATAATGCTATATATGGAAAACCCAAAAGACTCCACTCCAAAACTGCTAGAACTTATACAGGAATTCAGTAAAGTGTCAGGATATAAAATCAATGCACAGAAATCAATTGCATTTCGATACATGAACAACAAGACAGAAGAAAAAGAAATTAAGGAGTCAATCCCATTTACAATTGCACCCAAAACCATAAGATACCTAGGAATACACCTAACCAAATAGGCACAGAATCTATACTCAGAAAACTATAAAGTACTCATGAAAGAAATTGAGGAAGACACAAAGAAATGGAAAAATGTTTTATGCCCCTGGATTGGAAGAATAAATATTGTGAAAATGTCTATGCTACCTAAAGCAATCTACACATTTAATGCAATTCCTATCAAAGTACCATCCATATTTTTCAAAGAAATGGAACAAATAATTCTAAAATTTATATGGACCCAGAAAAGACCTCGAATAGCCAAAGGGATATTGAAAAAGAAAGCCGAAGTTGGTGGCATCACAATTCCGGACTTCAAGCTCTATTAAAAAGCTGTCATCATCAAGACAGCATGGTACTGGCACAAAAACAGACACATAGATCAAAGGAACAGAATAGAGAGCCCAGAAATAGACCCTCAAGTCTATGGTCAACTAATCTTCGACAAAGCAGGAAAGAATGTCCAATGAAAAAAAGGCTGCCTCTTCAGTAAATGGTGTTGGGAAAATTGGACAGCCACATGCAGAAAAATGAAATTGGACCATTTCCTTAAAGCACACACAAAAATAGACTCAAAATGGATGAAGGACCTCAATGTGCGAAAGGAATCCATCACAATCCTTGAGGAGAACACAGGCAGCAACCTCTTCGACTTCAGCCGCAGCAACATCTTAACATCTTCCTAGGAACATCGCCAAAGGCAAGGGAAGCAAGGGCAAAAATGAACTATTGGGATTTCATCAAGATCAAAAGCTTTTGCACAGCAAAGGAAACAGTTAACAAAATCAAAAGACAACTGACAGAATGGGAGAAGATATTTGCAAACAACATATCAGATAAAGTACTAGTGTCCAGAATCTATAAAGAACTTAGCAAACTCAACACCCAAAGAACAAATAATCCAATCAAGAAATGGGCAGAGGACATGAACAGACATTTCTGCAAAGAAGACATCCAGATGGCCAACAGACACATGAAAAAGTGCTCCATATCACTCGGCATCAGGGAAATACAAATCAAAACCACAATGAGATATCACCTCACACCAGTCGGAATGGATAAAATCAACAAGTCAGAAATGACAGATGCTGGCGAGGATGTGGAGAAAGGGGAAACCTCTTACACTGTTGGTGGGAATGCAAGCTGGTGCAGCCACTCTGGAAAACAGCATGGAGGTTCCTCAAAATGTTGAAAATAGAACTGCCCCATGACCTAGCAATTGCACTACTGGGTATTTACCCTAAAGATACAAACGTAGTGATCCGAAGGGGCAGGTGCACCCGAATGTTTATAGCAGCTATATCCACAATAGCCAAACTATGGAAA
This sequence comes from Mustela putorius furo, assembly GCF_011764305.1. Classification (NCBI taxonomy): domain Eukaryota; kingdom Metazoa; phylum Chordata; class Mammalia; order Carnivora; family Mustelidae; genus Mustela; species Mustela putorius. The sequence continues at coordinate 1,046,998 of NW_025421991.1, forward strand.
GAACCTAGATGTCCATCAACAGATGAACGGATCAAGAAGAAGTGGTATATATACACAATGGAATACTATGCAGCCATCAAAAGAAATGAAATCTTTCCATTTGTGACAACATGGATGGAACTAGAGCATATCATGCTTAGCGAAATAAGTCAAGCAGAGAAAAACAGCTGTCATATGATCTCCCTGATATGAGGAAGTGGTGATGCAACATGGGGGCTTATGTGGGTAGAAGAAGAATCAATGAAACAGGATGGAATTGGGAGGGCGACAAACCATAAGTGACTCTTAATCTCACAAAACAAACTGAGGGTTGCTGGGGGGAGGGGGGTTGGGAGAAGGGGGTGGGATTATGGACATTGGGGAGCGTATGTGCTTTGGTGAGTGTTGTGAAGTGTGTAAACCTGCTGATTCACAGACCTTTATCCCTGGAGATAAAAATATATGTTTATAAAAAATTGAAAATTAGAAAAAAGTTCAAATTGATGATTAATTAAAAAAAAGAAAGACCTTTCTCAAAATAATAATAATAATAATAATCAATCAAATGATCCAGAGGAAAAGAGCATCCTGTATTTATTCATCATTCATTCATTCATTCATTGAACACATGGTCTATTTTGTTATATGTATTCTGCTAGGCAATGACAAATAACGATTAATAAGATAGACATCTAAAGGAGTTTTCAATCCACTTAAATGAAAAATGTGTTTACCAAGGGATGGGGATTGGTGGGTTATGACTGATGTAAAGAGTAGAATATGATATATAAGGGTAGAAACTTATAATGAATACTAAATAAGTTAAAGAGATCTAGTACATATTGAATATAGATAATAATATTGTAGTATAGGTATGCAATCTGATAAATATTGTTATAATATTATTATATATAAATGTACAGATTTAACACACTATGTACTTTAAATGTGCACAGCATTGTAGGTCAAACTTATCCAATTAAAAAGGGAAAAAATGATGATCTTGGATGCCCCAGCTCTCATCTAACCACAGAAAAAGAAATTCTATCTGGAAGGAGGAGACACCAGAAGGACTTTTATCAATGCCTTATCAAATGTGACTATTGAGTGTTCTTATCCATTAAACATAATCACATAGTAAACTCTGCATGCCAGGGAATGCTTTTGCTTTCTTTTGAATTTTCTCACAATGTCTAAAAATATAGCACGTGTGCACAGATCATGTATTCAGTGTTTATGTATATAAGTACAATTTGTCACAAAGCAATTGTGTTTGTGTTAGTGAATTTGTTCTTTATATCTACTTGTGAAACATTTAATATCATTTCTTCAAATGAAACTGCTTTCTTTAATTTTTGCTTATAATTTAATTAGTATAGTATTAATTTCTAGGTAAAGTTAATATGAATACAATCATACATTTGAATGGATTTTAAAGTTCACATTTTTAGAAACCAAAGAATCAAATAAGTTGTTCTATACTCAGAATTTATCTTTAAAAAAAAATACAAATAGTATGATTAATTAGCTTAAAACAGAGAATATGTCTTATTCACCTTCTACTCCCTAACTTCTCACATAAAGTTTGGGCAGTAAGTCTTCTACAAGTGTTTGAAAAAGAAGAAAAAGGAGATTTCTAAAAATCATCTAACCAGTAGGAAGTCTTAGGATGTTGTGGTAATCCCCAAGTGAAGGGGTCGAAGAGGCACTTCAGTCATTGGATTCCACTGCAAAGCTTTGCAAGTATGAAAGAGTAAGGTATATTTAAGGATTAGGTGGAAGTGTTGTAGATCTGGATAATCTGATGTGAGGAGGGAATAGCTAGAGATAAGGCAGAACAGATGGACAAAAAAGGCAGAAAGTGTTTGTATTTGCCTGGAACTCAATGGACAGCCACTACTAAATTTTAAGCAAAGAGTGTAGTATAATCAGATTTTTTTTTTTTTTAGAAAGATCATATGGCAGCAATTGGGGAGATCTATTGGAACTAGAGGCCACATAAAGTCAGAGCACTTTGGGAATTATTCAAACCCTCACAATCATTTCCTAAACCTGTTGTCACTCTTCTCCAACTCCAAATCATCCTGTTTCTCTTGCATCACAGTTTCCTTCTTTTCTCTCTTTTCAGTCCTCTTTCCATTCTTCCATTTATATTCAACATTCAACCTTACCTAATACCCTTATTTTATCTGCTTGCATTCCTTAGGTATCTACTGTTTTCTTTCACCTCTCTCTCCAAAATTCCCAGTGTGGTGTCCAAAGTAGAAATAAGGAGGAAATGCCTATACAGAGGAAGTAGAAGAGGAATTCAAGACTAAATCTGTTTTTACTCTATAACTATGCCATATTGCTTCTCTAACTGGACACATATTGGTTAAAAATAAATATTTTTTAAGTCCAGAGTATATGGGAATATTAACATTGTTTAATATATTTCAAAAATTATATATTTTTATTATTTTTCTCTAACACTTATGTGTTTTACTTTATTCTTGACTTTTCTTGTGTTTACAATTTAATGGGAGAGGATAAGAGAAAAATACTATAATCTTCCATTTAATTTAGTGTCTTACATTTTACCCAGAAGCCCTTTGCCTCAGAGAGGATCCCATGAAATCTTAATTACCTACAAGAGCCACAGCCCTTTTATGAAAAAAGTGGCCCCAAGCTGTTCTTTCTACATTAAAATGCCAAAACCCATGTACAGGGATTCTACCTATGCAGTGACTTGATAAGGGAGAACATATTTTCCTCTGAAGTAGTTTTGCATGAAACTGCTCGAGGACTGCTCTATATTGGGTGACTGCTGACAAAGTTGGAAGAAAAACAGAGAAGACTGGTGTTAAGACTATGTCCTAAATGATGATAAACTAATTTGCTAATTTTTCTGTGAGATTTATTGTACATCCCAGAATAGAAATTTGCTGAGACCCAGAATGACTGGAAAGATAGTCAATTTTCTATCTCATTACCCCGTGTATAGCTAGAAAAAGTCCATCACTGAGGGTAATCTGTGCCTCCTATTCCTTGCTATCCTACAACTTTCTATGTTTTCCATATATAGTATCACTCTGCTATGAATATTACATGATATTATCTTAGTCCTATAGATAGGTGAATAGGGGCTGAGAGGCGTTTGTGGCCAGTGGCGACTAGTCTTGCGTTGAGAGTCTGAGGTTTCTAAATATAAGCCATAGGTCTTGACCTCGGAAAGGTCACATAATTTAAATGTTTCTTTATCTCTGAAAAGGGAATGTTAATGGTGTTTTAATCATGGAATTTTTATGAGAAATAAATGGGAAAATACATATCAAGTTCTGGGAACATAGTTTGCCAACACTTAAGTACTTAATAAGTGCAAACTATTTCTGAAAGTTGTATGTACATGAATTGCTCACTCTTGAATAGCTAGTAAGAGATGGAACCACAAATATTCCTAATATTTATTTCTAGTCCAACATCCATTTCCCCACAATACTATAGTGTTAACATGATTTTATTATGGGCATACTGAAAAGCACCCAGTATTTGTGATAATATTAAAATAAAGAATAATAAACTAGCTAAACCTGTACAGCAATAAAATAACTCTGAAACAAACTATAGAATAACATAGAACTGCATTAACAAAGAGTTGATTAAATGAGTGGCTAATAGATATTAAGTCATTAAAGAAAAAGTGGGTGTTTAATACACATAGCTAATTTCTGAGTATGTCTTAGAAAACAATAACTTTTTTCTCTCTCTTTCTCTCTTTATAAAAATAGTACTAGGTTGAAAAGACTCTGGGTCTGTTCCAGGCTGACATTTCTAAAAATGTTTACTAGCATGATATATGCTACATTTTTAAAATTAGTATCCTTATGTTTCTGGTCAAATTTCACCCAGCATATATTTATATTCAAGTATAATAGAAATAAGTTAGCTATATATGTATGTATACATACGAGACTGCCAGTCTGATTGCCTGAAGGAAAAAAAAATCAAGGAAACTTCATTAAAAACAGCAAAAAAGAAAAAAAAAGAAAAGAAAGAAAGAAGAACAATGTCACTCTCCTTTGCTTCTTCAGTAATGGTGCCACAATGCCAAAAAGCGGTCCAGAAAATGTTCTCTTATCATTGCAATATGTACAGTTGAACTATATATCAGCATCAACTAAAGCAACAAAATGGAGCTAACCTGCCTTGCAGTGTTGCAGGTGGTACTGGATGTTGAATATTTTTAGAGTTCTCCACTCTGGTGGGGCCCTAAGGCCTAGCAGAGAGGCAGGTGGTATGTGGAAGCTGGCATAATCAGAAACCAAACAGGGTATAGTCCTAATTAACAAAACTAGCACTGTGGTATCACACTTATTTCAAAGCTTTTCAGTGAGGTCAGAAGAAGCCAGACCTTCTAGCCAGTATCTGTCTTCTCAAACCAAATGATTAATCCAAAACCAAAACTTTCTCAACTTTAGAATTAACATTTGTAATTAACTCAGAGTCTTCCTTATTTCCCTTACAAGCTTGCCTATGTTTATGCCAGAAACAGTGTGGTGTTCAAAATCTCAGACATTTGAGTTTTCCACATTGAATTTGCTGTTGAAACCAACCTCTGTGCTCCAGAGCCAAAATATATAATGCAAAGAGAAAGTTTTGGTATAAAGAAGGTAGTTTATTCTTCGGATCCAAGAGCATGGAATGGTCTTCCATCTTTTTGTGTCTTCTTCAATTTCTTTCATGAGTGTTCTGTAGTTCCTCAAGTACAGATCCTTTACCTCTTTGGTTAGGTTTATTCCCAGGTATCTTATGGTTCTTGGTGCTATAGTAAATGGAATTGATTCTCTAATTTCCCTTTCTGTATTTTCATTGTTATTGTATAAGAACGCCACTGATTTCTGCACATTGACTTTGTATCCTGCCACGTTGCTGAATTGCTGTATGAGTTCTAGTAGTTTGGGGGTGGAGTCTTTTGGGTTTTCCATATAAAGAATCATGTCATCTGCAAATAGAGAGAGTTTGACTTCTTCATTGCCAATTTGGATACCTTTTATTTCTCTTTGTTGTCTGATTGCTGTTGCTAGGACTTCTAATACTATGTTGAACAAGAGTGGTGAAAGTGGGCATCCTTGTCTTGTTCCTGATCTCAATGGGAAGGCTGCAAGCTTTTTCCCATTGAGGATGATATTTGCTGTGGATCTTTCATAGATAGATTTGATGAGGTTCAGGAATGTTCCCTCCATCCCTATACTTTGAAGCGTTTTAATCAGGAACGGATGCTGGATTTTGTCAAATGCTTTTTCTGCATCAATTGAGAGGACCATGTGGTTCTTCTCTCTTCTCATATTAATTTGTTTGTGGGAATGCAAATTGGTGCAGCCTCTTTGGAGAACAGAGTGGAGATTCCTCAAGAAATTAAAAATAGAACTTCCCTATGACCCTGCCATTGCACTCCCGGGTATTTACCCCAAAGATAAAGATGTCGTGAAAAGAAGGGCCATCTGTACTCCAATGTTTATAGCAGTAATGGCAACGGTCACCAAACTATGGAAAGAACCAAGATGTCCTTCAACGGATGAATGGATAAGGAAGATGTGGTTCATATACACTATGGAGTATTATGCCACCATCAGAAAGGATGAATATCCAACTTTTGTAGCAACATGGATGGGACTGGAAGAGATTATGCTGAGTGAAATAAGTCAAGCAGAGAGTCAACTATCATATGGTTTCACTTATTTGTGGAGCATAACAAATATCATGGAGGACAAGGGGTGTTAGAGAGAAGGGAGTTGAGGTAAATTGGAAGGGGAGGTGAATCATGAGAGACTATGGACTCTGAAAAACAATCTGAGGGGTTTGAAGTGGCAGGGGGTGGGAAATTGGGGTACCAGGTGGTGGGTATTATAGAGGGCACGGATTGCATGAAGCACTGGGTGTGGTGAAAAATAATGCATACTGTTTTTCTGAAAATAAATATATTAATTTAATAATAATAAAAAAGAACGTAGTTTATTACTTTTCCAGGAAAAGGAGTCTGCAGCAGGCTAATGTTTCCAAAACTGCAAGCCTGCTGAGGGAAAAAGGCTGAGGGGGGTTATAGAAAAATACAGGATCTGGGCAGTTTGGATAGGAATCTGGTACATGCTGCCACCCCGATTCTTCATTACTTTAAGGTGGCCTCATGACTAGTGCTGCCAACAGCCACCTAAGTCTCATTACTAAGTATACATTATGGTAGGGTATATGTCAATATACCTACTGTGTTCCTGGAAAAAAAGGATTCTACAGGAAAACAAGTAAAGAATGGGAAGGCTTCAGGAATGAGGAAGAGAAAAATTTGTTCAGTTGAAAGTCAAGCCTTGCTAAAGCACTGTTTAAAGTCAAGACTTGCTGAAGTAAGTGTGTTCATCTTACCTTCCATCTTTACATTTCTTACATTTCTTTACATTTCTTACATTTCTATAGCAGTTTCAGTTTGAACATGAAATATCCATGAACTTGATATTGAGGAAGCTGCAAATCCTGAATTCCAAACCTTCAACAAATGCTGATTCAGCTAACAGCAACCTTACATTGAGGGCAAAAGTTACCTGCTTTCAACAGCACATAATTTTCACACACAGCCTTAAAGCTACCAAGTTCAGGATCTGTAAAACCAAAACAAAAGCAAAATCTCTCTTCAGCTATGTCACAGTGGACAGGATATAGATTTTTGAAAAGTTTGTTGTCCAAATGCTAGGTGGTGACAAGTTGTCTAATCCCATAGTTGGGTGGCTTGCAAAATAAGGAAATGTCCTTTGTGCTCCAACACAGGTAGAAATCCCTTTTTCTTTGCCTTTGCAGAGTCCCAAGAGGACAGATGTCTATGTATAATTATATACAATTGGACTCGGTCAGTGGCTTCATTCAAGAGAGACCCAGTTCTGATCTTTGCTGGTTCTCTAATGATTCCTGAACCATGAAGGAGATGGTCATGCCAGGCCAAGGTTTATTCAAACCTTGAATAAACAGAGAGTTTGAAGGGACTAACACTGGAGTTAACAACAAGGAAGTTGATTTGTAAAGGAAGGAATTCATCCATGGAAGCCTACATGTCTGGAATTCAGAGAGCCTACCTGAATGGTTTCTTATACTAGACAAAATGAGAACAACAACAAAAAATAATCCCTTGACTGTGCCAGCAACTTTCCATTCTTTTAATATTCAATGTAAGCCATTCAGGAATTCTATTCTGTTCTTTACAGGGATACACTAAGGAAATAATAGTGAATACTAATAAAATCAGACAGTAAGGTACTTGAGATTTCACAAAACAGCATTACTTTCCTAGGCTTAATGTTTATACAATTTACTTTAGACCTAGGCAATTTAGCCTGCTAATATATTGTACCATCAGGTTATGTTCGGCCATAAAAATACCTTCTATGGCAGCCCTTATCCATGTAAGAAACATTATTATGTGCCAAGATGCCAAGATAACATAACAAGAAACTGTTGGGCACAGCAAAGATGGCCTCTTTCCTAGTTCTGGTGGTTTGCTGTTAATCTTTGCCATTCTTTGCAGATGGCACTGCCCTGTCTTCACATCAGCTTTCTTTTGTATGCATTTCTTTCTTCACAAAGATTATTTTTATAAGGACTTCTGTCATACTGAATTAGGGTCCACCCTACTTCAATATGACTGCATGTTAACTAATTACAGCTCCAATGACCCTGTTTTTAAATAAGGTCATATTTTGAGGTACTGGGAGTTAGGACTTAAACATATGAATTTCGCGGGACACAATTAAACCCATACAGGATCCTTATATGTTTTGTGGGTTTTGACTATAAGTGCATGCTTGGAACTTCATCTGTGGAAAGTCTTAGAGCATTGGTTGAAGAGGGATATTTCCAGAGAGAGTTTAAGTTTGACAAGTGCCTGAAATACATCTAACCTGAAATTATTGTGAAATAAATTCTCACCAAGAGATTTTTTCAAACTGCATAGGTAGTATGAATTCAAACTCCAAACTTAGTCAAAGTCCAGCTTTTGTTTAAAAGTTCTAAAAAAAATGCTTTTTTTTTTTCTATTCAACCTTGTGCAGGGACTAAGATAGGTGAGTTTCCTTTCTGCCTTTTCTGTGTTTGTTTATCTTATACTTACAATGTGAGGGTCTTAAATTTTACAATGACACCAAAGATTTTTGCCAGAGTATCCATATCCTACAGATTGTCCCCCCCTGCATGGGTATTAGGCTTTGTCTTTACGCCTCTGGACCAACTGGTCTTAAACATTAATGTTCAAGGTTACTAGGATTTATAGCTATGTCCAGGTTAAAAGCTAGCTTTTGTATTTACTTAGATTTTCACTTTATCTTAATTTTTGTTTCTAAGGGCTTCTTTTCTTACCAACAAAGGTATGCAAATAGAAACAATTCATTAAATATAGTTTACCAAATATTTTCAGTTGTTTTGCACAAAAGAATTATTCACATTATATAGCCTGTTTTACCACCTAAAAGAAATGTCTAGGTGAGATCTTTATAGAAAGAGTTGCATCCCAAAACCAATAGCTAATATTTATGGAATACGTACTGTACACATGTTATATTATACTAAGTGCTTCACATGAATCACCTCATTTAATCTACACAAAAACCATATGAGGTAAGTACTCAATTTTTAAGTTCAAAAATTTAGTTTTAGAACACAAAATACACTTCCCCAAAAATATAGAGCTGGAATTTGATGGAGATGAACTTCAGGTTCATCTCTTTTGAATGCCAATGTTAGTGTTCATAAATTATCATATACTACTTCACAAGCTAAAATGCCATTGAAACAAATATGCATTGATTATGTACACGGATTTAATTAAAAAACACTGTGATGGAAGAGACAGTTATTATTTTTTCCATTATTGCATCCGTAGTGCCTATCATGGTGTCTAGAACATAATGAGAGTTTAATATATGTATTGTGCAAATTAAAAAATAAAGGTATATATGGACTTTTATTCATATATGTGTAGAAGTTGGATCAGAATACCTGCTTGTAGAGGACTGACATTTGATTATCCTAAGTCTGAGCAGATTTCTGGGACTCAGTATTTCCAATGTTTTTATTCAACTGTCTTGTCTTTAGTAATTAAAATTATCCCCACTCTGGAACATATAGCACACCTGTAGTTCTGAACATATTTTGTTTCCAGTTCATATGTTCATGGCTTGGAACCAGTGATTTTTCACCTATTTGTTCTTCTTTAATACTACTTAGATGAAATCCTAATCTCTCTTAAATTTTGATTTCATACTATTTCCACTAACAATAATAAGTATTGCATGTCTACTTTTATATGTATTTCTTAAAACAATTCTGAAAGTTTTATTGTTGTCTCCATTTAACAAATGAAGAACATCAGAGGATCACATAGTTAATCAGCAGAACAGCAATTCATAAAACCACCTGTCACCACAAAATTATCTATGCTTCACCTACTCCATATTATTCACCATGTCCCAAAAATCCACCATGTAGTTTTAGATATCTATGCCTTTTCTTATCTTGCTCTCTCTTCCTGAAAGTCCCTATTCCCTTATAGGGTTAGTATACTTCCTTCAAGGTTCAACCCAAATATCATCTTCATGATGAAAACATCTATAAAATCCTCTTCATTTTCCTGCCTACTCGTTTCCTAGCATTTGTATGTTACTAGTCATATTTTTCTTTAATGAATCATGTATCTATCTCCCTGTGTGTAGTTGTCATCCAGGAAGATAATAGTATTTTCCTCACTGCATCTTCAGCAGCCAGCATGGCACCTGGCACATATGACATGAATGAATCAGTGACTAGATTTATTGGAACTAGTTAAAATTCATCTGGAAAAATTTTCTGCTAATAATCCTTACATGTCTTCTATCTTTTTTCTATCAAACATGTTCTTCTTTCTTTTATTAAGCTCTCTTCTTATTCACTTTAAGACAGTCTTCAGAAAATGATCATAGGTAAAATGGAAATAATATACTAATGCTTTAAACTTGTGTAGAGATTTACAATTGTCAAAGCACTATCCATTACATTTTGTTTTCTCATCAGTCCTCTGAGGTAGCCTCAGCATGTGATTTGCTCCTGTCTTACAGATGAAGAAACTGAGAGTCAGAGAACATGCTCAGGAAGAGTTCAAGCCAAGCATTGGGCTTTTATTTTCTTCCATCTAGTGCAGAGATTTTGCTCTGTCCTCATGGTTAAAACTACTGTTGGAAGAAGGAAGCTTCAGGAATTTCAATCATTTTCATTTAAATAAGTGATCAGTGGATGATGTGATTCTCCAATTTGAGTATAGCATTATAATACTAGGAAACCTTTTTTTTTAATTGTAAATTTTCAGGCTTCATCCTCAAATATTCTGATTTAGAAAGTCTAGGTTAGAACCTAAAAATGAACATATACCCAAGGTGATTCTGCTACATATATTTATTAGGCAGCAATTTGTGCAACACTAGGTAAAGGTTGCATTAAATGTGTTGTTTTATGGTATTTTCACAGCAAAATGTGGCTCCATGAGTGGGAGCTATATCTGTTAAAAGAAGACCTTAAGGATTGTTTGGGTGGGGTGGGAAAGTGGCAGGATGGTCACAGTGGAAAAGCCAACTGGCTGAGGGACAGAGAAGGAAAAGCCAAGGTGCACATAATGCTTGAATTGCCTGTTAGTCTTTTTTTCATAAGGTATAGAGAGAAAATCAGGGAACATGTCCTGTTAAGTTTGTAATATTTGCTGCAAGTTTCAAAGACATTTTGTATTGGAAAGAGAACTATGTTGATCCAATTTCATATCTACCATTGCCATTTGTTCTTTTTCTTCCACAGAAGGTGTTACTTTCTATTTTTTCCCTTTCTGCTGTCTAAACTAGGTAACCATTTGGTTGTTTTTAATTGTCACATTTGTTCTCATACCAACATATTAAATGTAACTTGAGCAAAACCCAAACCTGAAAATTCATATTTCCTTCTTTCTGAAAATCCACACTGAAGTTAGACTAAAGTTAGAGATTGCTGTGTTTCTTTCTGAGTTTGGATTCCTCATTACATTTCTAAAGTTGTTAACTTACTACTGCCAGGAATAGGAGAGAATATGGATTTGTTTTCAGCTACTCATAATATTCTGAATATTTTGAGATAAACAATGCAGATGGATACTGAAAATGTACCATTTCAGACATCAAAATTTACCTGTGAAGTAATATTTACCCTGCATATCCTGTTTTCTTATTGGCTTCCATGTAAAACTGACATCTCCAAAATAAGATTTTGCTTCTAAGCCCTGATAAAATCATGAGGAAAAGAAAAGAAAAGAAAAGAAACCCTTTAAGATCACATTTAAAGAATAACAAATATTTGCTAAGTTAATAGCAGTCAAAATAAGTCACAAAATGTGAATATAAGGCAGCTGAGTTATTTTTTGCTTTCATAGAATAAACCTAAAAGCTCTAAAGGAAAAATAAATAAGAGTTTAATAGTACAGAACTCACTGAACCAGAATGTCAAGAGTTTATATCAACCCTCCCTTCTCATACTCTGTAACAGAAGAATATTCTTTAGGGTGATCAAACTAGTGGGAACTGAGAAGGCAGGTGGACAATTATTTCAAGCCTACTATGCGACAGGCCCTATGTTCAGAATATTTTTATTTGATTCCAATAAAACCTTTTAAGATTGTGTCCAATTTACAAATAGTGAATGAGTTTCAGATGTTAAGCAACTTGTTTAGAGTTACATAACTAGTAAGTGACAGGTTAAGCTTAGTCATGTCTAATTTCAAAGTTTATGTATTTCAGTGAGATTAACATGTTCTCAAGCTTTTTAGGTGGGATAATTCATTTTTCCCCTAAATGGTCATTGTTTCATTACACCTAAGAAGAAAGAGGGTTTATAATCATAACCTATCATATCTTCCTATTTTTCACTCTAACTCTAAATATTATACCCTGTACAGAAAGGATATACATTTGGTTTAAAACATGGAAAGATTATTTAAAATAGCTGGCACTTACAGCTTTTAGATAATGTAGTTTGAGTTACTTGCACTGGAAAATGAAAATCTAACTTATAAAAACCATATTCATTGTGTATCAGTATAGTGTGGAAAGGCAAAACTAAATTTAAAAATTGAGGAAAAATGTATTTCTGATGAAAGCCTATAGACTATAGATAATGTTTCAACCTTTTGGAAAGAATGTATTTTGGACATCTATGTAGAAATCCAGGTGTAATGAAGTGTCTGGATGTCAGAGCTGTAACATCATGGTTGAAGATTTAAATTTGAGGAGTCATAAACAGGTAGATCATATTTAACACCATGAAATAGGATAAATCACCTCAGATGTGGTGATAGAGAAGTGGACAGAAGACAAAGGCCAAAAGCACAAATACATAACTCATTTTAATGCTCTGAATTTCTCACACTGCTTTCCCAACATACACAGACACACACACAATGATAATAGTTGTACCTTTAGTATCTAGTTGAATTTTAGACATTGTGTATGCTTATAATATGTAACATTATTGGTAAAAGTGAGGCTACTAATAGGCCCGAAGTCTTAAGAATTGCTATTTGGAATGATTAAAGGTCACACAGAACCAAAGCACCACTCAGTTTAAATAATACTGTGGCATGGTAGTCAAAGGCTTTGATCCTGGCACCAAGTAACCCGAGTTTGAATCCCAAATCTATTATACCTATCAATTGTCCTTGGATAAATTACTTAATTTCTTTGTCCCTTTGTTTCCTCGTTTATATAATTATAGTATCTACTTCCTGAAATTTTCATGAGGATTAAAGAGCTAAAATATGTAAAACACATGGGAGCTCAGTAAATTTCCACAAATATTATCAAGAATTCTGTAACTCTGTAAGGATCCTAGAGGTTTTCTTTTCCAAGCATGCCATGCCTGAAATCCTTTCTAGGAGCTCCCTACATTACAAGGCTGCTGTTTCTATATTTGCAAACTCTCAGTGTTCTCACATTCACATTCTACATGGAAGCCAAACCTGCCTCTTTGTCACTTCTACACTTTGGTCCTATTTTTGCACTCTAGAGAGCTGCAGAATAAGTTTCCTCTTCTAAGTGATGAGTCTTCAAACCCTTGAAGCAGCTCCTGTGTGCTCTTGTGTCTTCATGGGGCAAAGCATACACTGCTTCTTCAACTGTTCTGTTTAGAAAATGAATTTTAGACTTCCCACACTCCTGGGCTTCCTCATTTGTAGATATTGCCATTTGCAAAGTTCCTTTAAAATGTGCTCATTAAATGTCTGTATCAAGACACACAAGCATATGTAATGGTGAAAATGTTAAGCTGCATCTGGTTGGAACTGAAAGGGATGAAGCAAAGCAATGAGCTCATTAGGTACTTGTAAAGGTTTTAGGCTTGACAACTTTAAAAGGAATATAAAAGAAAACTAGCTTAATTATTCTGCTAGATGCAAAGCTAAAGTAACTACCCTGAAGTGTTTTCTAATGAGCATAATTCATCTGGCCTTTTGATAATAAACATACCTATTTATAAATGAGTGATAACAACATGTGGGTCATAACATATATGAGATTTTTTTTTTTCAATTTTGGAGTGACTTTTCAATAATGCTACCCTAGCTGGACACCCATGAAGATTCATAATCCATTATAAATCTTGTACCTTTCTATACTCGTTGTTTCCACATTAATCCATGCTATCTGAGATGAGACAATAAACAAACAAGCTTGGAAAGATCACCATAGTAGCAGGTACCTTGACTCCTGATTACTGTACTATAATGGATATAAAGGTTGATGATGTTCTATTGAAACAAATGACAGACCAATACTATATAGGCCTTTGGAATAATAAACTATAAGGAAAGATTGTTAAACTGCATATAAAAATACTTGTGTTCAATAATTAGCTCTTTCTTTTTTTTAATTTCTTTTCAGCATAACATTATTCATCGTTTTTGTACCACACCCAGGGCTCCATGCAATCTGTGCCCTCTCTAATACCCACCACCTGGTTCTCCCAACCTCCCACCCCCACCCCTTCAAACCCCTCAGATTGTTTTTCAGAGTCCATAGTCTCTCATAGTTCACCTCTCCTTCCAATTTCCCTCAACTCCCTTCTCTATGCAACCTTGCCAGATTATTCAAACTGAGATTTGTTCTTGTATTTAACAATCTGAGATAATAACATATGCTGCACATCTAGTAACTTTGTGAAAAACAAATGGGAGGGTTCTGTAAACAGTGTGTTTTATGACTGGGCAAATGTGAGGTAGTACTCTAAAATAAACTTACCTGCATTATTGTGCTTCAATTTAAGAACATTTGCATATAAAAGAAGGCAAAAAAATAGGCCTAAGTTTCCAAAATCTATACATCATGATATGCTTATCACACTTGAACTGTATTCTGAGATAAATCACAAATTCTCCTTGTAGAGTTAACTCAGTTTTATGGAAATTCCTTTTAAGTGCTGACTCCTCTATTATCTGGAGAGTCTTCCTGGGATTTTCAGTAAAAGAATTGTCAACTATTAATTGTTGTAGCAAATAATTTCTGAAGTTCCTTACCATTCTTGCAGTGCTAGTAGGGACAACTGTAATGTATAAACAAACGGACAAATTCATTTGGAAAAGGAAATGTGATGTCAACCTTGTTTCCATTGCTCATGCATAAAGTTTAAGTCCTTTAATTTTTGTTTGTTTTTTCACAGTGTATATAGTTTTTTTTATTTATTTAAATTCAATTAATTGGGGCACCTGGGTGGCTCAGTGGGTTAAAGCCTCTGTCTCCGGTTTAGGTCATAATCCCAGGGTCCTGGGATTAAGCCCCACATCAGGCTCTCTGCTCAATGGGGAGCCTGCTTCCTCCTCTCTCTCTCTCTGCCTGAATCTCTGCCTACTTGTGATCTCTGTCTGTCAAATAAATAAATAAAAATCTAAAAAAAATTTTAAAGTAAATTCAATTAGTTAACATGTAATATATAATTTGTTTCAGGGGCACAGATCTGTGATTCATCAGCCTTAAATAATGCCCAATGCTCAGTACAACACATACCCTCCCCAATGTCCATCATTTACTTGCCTTATCCCTCCACCCACCACCACTCCAGCAACCCTCAGTTTGTTTCCAAACATTAAGAGTCTCTTATAGTTTGTCTCCTGTTCTGGTCTTGTCTTGTTTCATTTTTACCTCTCTTCTCATATGATGCTCTGCTTTCTTTCTTAAATCCCATATATCAGTGAAATCATATGATAATTGTCCTTCTCTGATTGACTTATTTCACTTAGCAATAATACCCTCTAGACCCATCCACATCATTGCAAATGGAAAGATGGTATTTTTGATGTCTGTGTAATATTCCATGTGTATATTTACTGTTTCTCCACTTATCTGTCAATGGATATCTGGGCTCTTTCAATAGTTTAGTTATTGTGGAAATTGCTGTTATAAATATTAGGGTGCAGGTGCCCCATCAGATCAATACATCTGTATCTTTGTGGTAAATACCTAGTAATGCAATTGCTGGCTCACAGTGTAGCTCTATTTTTTAACTTCTTGAGGAACCTCTGTACTGTTTTTCAGAGTGGCGGCACAAGATTCCATTCTCACCAACAGTGTAAGAGGGCTCCCCTTTCTCTTCACCTTTGCCAACATTTGTCATTTCCTGATTTGTTAATTTTACCCATCCTGACTGTGTTGAGGTGGAATCTCATTGTGGTTTTGATTTGTATTTCCCTAATGATGAATGATTTTGAGCATTTTATCCTGTGCCTCTTGGCCATTTGGATGTCTTCACTGGAGAAATGTTTGTTCATGTCTTCACCCCATTTATTGATTGGATTATTTGTTCTTTGGATGTCGAGTTTGATAAGTTCTTTATAGATTTTGGATACTAGCTCTTTATTGATATGTCATTTGTAAATATCTTCTCCCTTTCTGTCAGTTGTCTTTTGGTTTTGTTGATTATTTCCTTTGCTGTGCAAAAGCTTTCAATCTTGATGAAGTCCCAATAGTTCGTTTTTGCTTTTATCTCCCTTGTCCTTTGGAGGCATGTCTACCAAGAAGATGCTGCAGCCAAGGTTGAAGAGGTTGTTGCCTCCGTTCTCTCAAGGATTTGAATGGATTCCCATCTCATGTGGAGGTCTTTCATCCATTTTGGATATTTTCGTGTGTAGTATAAGGAAATGGGCCAGTTTCATTCTTCTGCATATGGCTATATAATTTCCCCAACACCTTTTATTGAAGAGACTGTCCTTTTCAATTGGATATTCTTTGCTTCTTTGTCAAAGATTAGTTGACTATAGAGTTGAGAGTCCGTTTCTGGGTTCTTTATTTTGTTCCATTGATCTATGTGTCATTTATTGTGCCAGTACCACACTGTCTTGGTGATCATGGCTTTATCATAGAGCTTGAAATTCTGAATTGTGATGCCACCAGCTTTGGTTTTCTTTTTCAACATCCCTCTGGTTATTTGGGGTCTTCCTGGTTCCATACAAATTTTAGGATTATTTGTTATAGTTACATGAACAAAGTTTATGGTTTTTTTATAAGAATTTCATTGAATGTGTAGATTACACTGGGTAACATTTACATTTTAACAATATTTATTCTTCCAATCCATGAGCATGGAATGTTTTTCCATTTCTTTCATGAGTATTCTATAGTTTTCTGAGTACAAATCCTTTGCCTCATTGGTTTGATTTATTCCTAGGTGTTTTATGATTTGGGTACAATTGTAAATGGGATCAACTCCTTAATTTCTCTTTCTCCTTTCTCATTGTTGCTGTATAGAAATGCAACTGAATTTGTGTACTGATTTTATACCCTATCACGTTACTGAATTTCTGTAAGAGTTCTAACAACTTTGGGGTAGAGTCTTTTGAGTTTTCCACATAGAGTATCATGTCTTCTGCAAACAATGAAAGCTTGAGATTTGGCCAACTCGGATGCCTTTTATTTATTTATTTTTGTTGTTGTTGTCTGATTGCTAAGGTTAGTAATTTTAGCATTAAGTTGAATAGCAGTGGTGATAGTGGACATCTCTGCCATGTTCCTGACCTTAGGGGAAAAGCTCTAAGTTTTTCCCTATTGAGAATGATATTTACTGTGGGTTTTTCATATTTGGTTTTTATGATATTTGTGATATGTTCCCTCTACCTCTACACTGTGAAGAATTTTAATCTAAGAAAGGATGTTGTATTTTGTCAAATGCTTTTTCAGCAACTATGGAGAGGATCATATGGTTCTTGTCCTTTCTTTTATCAATGTAGTGTATCACATTGATTTGCAAATGTTGAACCAACTTTATAGCCCATGAATAAATTCCACTTGGTTGTGGTGAATAATCCTATTAATGTACTCTTGCATGCTATTAGCTAATATTATGGCGAGAATTTTTGCATCCATGATCAAAAGGGATATTGATCTTTAATTCTCCTTTTGGGTGGGTGGGGTCTTTGTCTGGTTTTGGGATCAAGGCAATGCTAGTCTTATAAAGAGTTTGGAAGTTTTCCTTCCATTTCAAAATTTTGAAACAGATTCAAAAGAAAAGGTACTAATTCTTCTTTAAATATTTGGCAGAGGGGCACCTGGGTGGCTCAGTGGGATAAGCCTCTGCCTTTGGCTCAGCTCATGATCTCAGGATCCTGGGATCAAGCCCTGCATTAGGCTTTCTGCTCAGTAGGGATACTGCTTCACCCCTCTCTCTCTGCCTGCCTCTCTGCCTACTTGTGATCTCTGTCTGTCAAGCAAATAACGTCTTTAAATAAATAAATAAATGAACGAATAAATAAATAAATAAATAAAATATTTTGAAGAATTCTTTTGGGAAGCCACCTGACTCTGGGCTCTTGTCTGTTGGGAGATTTTTGACTACTGCTTCAATTTCTTTTTGGTTAGGGGGCTGTTTAGGCTTTTTATTTCTTCCTGGTTCAGTTTTGTTAGTTTATACATCTCTAGGAATGCATCCATTTCTTCCAGATTGTCTACTTTGTGGCATATAGTTGCTAATTATATGTTCTTATAATTGTTTGTACTGTGTGTGTGTGTGTGTTGGTTGTGATTTCTCCTCTTTCATTCATGATTGTATTAATTTGGGTCCTTTCTCTTCTGTTTTTGACAAGTATGGTCAGGGGTTTGTCAATCTTATTAATTCTCTCAGAGAATAAACTCCAAGTTTTGTTGATCTGTTCTACTGTTCTTTTGGTTTCTATATTTCATTGATTTCTACTGTAATATTTATTTTTTTTCTCTTCTCCTGCTTTGTTTAGGCTTTATTTGCTATTCTTTCTCTAGCTTATTTAGTTGTAAAATTAGGTTGTGTATTTGAGACCATTCTTATTTCTTGAGAAAGGTTTGTAGTGCTATACATTTCCCTCTTAGGACTGCCTTTGCTACATCCCAAAAATTTGAAAAGTTGTGTTTTCATTTTAATTTGTTTCCATGAATCTTTTTAAATTCTTCTTCAATTTCCTGGTTGACCCACTCATTCTTTAGTAGGATGCTCTTTAGCTTCCATGTATTTGAGTTCTTTCCAACTTTCCTCTTGTAATCAAGTTCCAGTCTCAAAGCACTGTGGTCCAAAAATATGCAACAAATTATCCCAATATTTTGGCACTGGTTAAGATCTGATTTATGACCCGGGATGTAATCTATTCTGGAGAATGTTCCTTGTGCATGCAATAAGAGTGCATATTCAGTTGCTTTGGATGGAATGTTCTGAATATATCTGTGAAGTCTATCTGGTCCAGTGTGTTATTCAAAGTACTTCTTTCCTTGTTGATCTTCTGCTTAGATTATGTGACATTTTCAGTGAGGGGTGTTAAATTCCCCTACTATTACTGTATTATTGTTGATGTGTTTCTTTCATTTTGTTATTAGTTGGCTTATTTAATTGGATGCCCCCATGTTAAGGGCATAAATATTAACAATTGTTAGATGTTGTTGGCTAGACACATTAATTATGGTATAGTTTCCTTCCTCATCTCTTATTACACTCTTTGGTTTAAAATCTAATTTGTCTGATATTAGGATGCCTCCTCCCCCAGCTTCCTTTTGATATCCATTAACATGATAAATTCTTATCTACCCCCTCACTTTAAATCTAGACGTGTCTTTGGGTCTAAAATGAGACTCTAGGAGGCAGTATATCAATGAGTGTTTGTTTTATCTATTCTGATATATGTGTCTTTTCATTGGGACATTTAGCCCAATTACATTCAGAGTGACTATTGAAAGATATGAATTTAGTGCCATTGTATTGCCTGCAAAGTCACTGTTTCTGTATATTGTCTCTTTTCCTTTCTGCTCTATGTTACATTTGGGCTCTCTCTACACTTACAGGATCCCCTTTAATATTTCTTGTAGGGCTGTTTTAGTGTTCACAAATTCTTTTAGTTTCTCATTGTTCTGGAAGGTTTTTATCACTTCTATTTTAATTTCTTTCTTTTTCCATTTTTATATCTCTTTTATTTAGGAATAATTTTGGCTTTCTGTCTCTTTTTTCAATTCAAATTATTTATTTATTTATTTATTTATTTGTTTGTTTATGTATTTATTTTTCAGCATGACATTATTCATTGTTTTTGCACCACACCCAGTACTCCGTGCAATCCGTGCCCTCTCCAATACCCACCACCTGGTTCCCCAACCTCCCACCCCCGGCCCCTTCAAAACCCTAAGATTGTTTTTCAGAGTCCATAATCTCTCATGGTTCACCTCCCCTTCCAATTTCCCTCAACTCCCTTTTCCTCTCCATCTCCCCTTGTCCCCCATACTATTTGTTATGTTCCACAAATAAGTGAAACCATATGATAATTGACTCTCTGCTTGACTTATTTCACTGAGCATAATCTCTTCCAGCCCTGTCCATGTTGCTACAAAAGTGGGGTATTCATCCTTTCTGATGGAGGCATAATAATTCATAGTGTATATCGACCATATCTTCCTTATCCATTCATCCATTGAGGGCATCTTTGTTCTTTCCACAGTTTGGCGACCATGGCCATTGCTGCTATAAACATTGGGGTACATATGGCCCTTATTTTCACTACATCTGTATCTTTGGGGTAAACACCCAGTAGTGCAATGGCAGGGACATAGAGAAGCTCTATTTTTAAATTCTTGAGGAATCTCCACACTGTTCTCCAAAATGGCTGCACCAATTTGGTGCACTCACCAACAGTGTAAGAGGGTTCCCCTTTCTCCACATCCTCTCCAGCACATGTTGTTTCCTGTCTTGCTAATTTTGGCCATTCTAACTGGTGTAAGGTAATATCTCAATGTGGTTTTGATTTGGATCTCCCTGATGGCTAGTGATGATGAACATTTTTTCATGTGTCTGATAGCCATTTTATGTCTTCATTGGAGAAGTGTCTGTTCATGTCTTCTGCTAATCTTTTGATGTGATTATCTTTTGTGTGTGTGTTGAGTTTGAGGAGTTCTTTATAGATCTTGGATATCAACCTTTTGTCTGTACTGTCATTTACAAATATCTTCTCCCATTCCGTGGGTTGGCTCTTTGTTTTGTTGACTGTTTCCTTTGCTGTGCATAAGATTTTGATTTTGATTAATTCCCAAAAGTTCATTTTAGCTTTTGTTTTCTTTGCCTTTGGAGACATATCTTGAAAGAAGTTGCTGTTGCTGATATTGAAGAGATTCCTGCCTATGTTCTCCTCTATGATTCTGATGGATTCCTGTCTCATGTTGAGGTCTTTTATCCATTTTGACTTTATCTTTATGTGCGGTGTAAGAGAATGCTCGAGTTTCATTCTTCTGCATATATCTGTCCAGTTTTCTGAGCACCATTTATTGAAGAGACTGTCTTTTTTCCACTGGATATTTTTTTCTGTTTTGTCGAAGATTATTTGACCATAGAGTTGAGGGTCCATATCTGGGCTCTCTACTCTGTTCCACTGGTCTGTGTGTCTGTTTTTATGCCAGTACCATGCTGTCTTGGTGATCACAGCTTTCTGGTAAAGCTTGAAATCAGGTAACATGATGCCCCCAGTTTTATTTTTGTTTTTCAACATTTCCTTAGTGATTCGGGGTCTCTTCTGATTCCATACACATTTTAGGATGATTTGCTCCAGCTCTTAGAAAAATACTGGTGGAATTTTGATTGGAATAGCATTAAAAGTATAGATTGCTCTAGGCAGTACAGACATTTTAACAATGTTTATTCTTCTGATCCAAGAGCATGGAATGGTCTTCCATCTTTTTGTGTCTTCTTCAATTTATTTCATGAGTGTTCTGTAGTTCCTCAAGTACAGTTCCTTTACCTCTTTGGTTAGGTTTATTCCCAGGTATCTTATGGTTCTTGGTACTATAGTAAATGGAGCGGATTCTCTAATTTCTCTTTCCGTATTTTCATTGTTAGTATCACTCCTATTTTAAATGATATCCTAGCTGGATAAAGTATTCTTGGCTGCATATTTTTCTTGTTTAGCACCCTGAATATATCATGCCAGTCCTTTCTGGTCTGCCAGGTCTCCACAGATAGGTCTACTGCCATCTAGTGTTTCTAACCTTGTAGGTTACAGACCTCTTTTCCTGAGCTGCTTTCAGAATTTTCTCCTTGTCTCTGAGATTTGAAAATTTTATCATTGTATGTCAGAGTGTTGACTTATTTTGATTGATTTTGACAGGGTTTCTATGTGCCTCATGGATTTTGGTGTTTGTTTCCTTCCCCAGATTAGGGACATTCTCTACTAAAATTTGCTCAAATATACCTGCTGTCCCTCTCTTTCCTCTTCTTCTGGGATCCCAATTATTCTGTTTTTTTCCTCTTTATGGTATCACTTATCTCTTGAATTCTTTCCTCATGATATCTTTGTTTTTCTAAGCTTCCTTCTTTTCCATCGTTTGGTCTTCTATGTCACTAATTCTCTCTTCTACTTCATTTATCCTAGCTGTTAGAGCCTCCATTTTTTTTTATTGCATCTCATTTATAGCCTTTTTACTTTGACTTGATTAGATTTTCATCCTTTTATTTCTACAGAAACGGATTCTTTTTTTTCCATGTTTTTTTTCAAGCCTGTTAGTATCTTCATAATCATTCTGAACTCTAGTCCTGACATCTTACTTATATCCATACTGATTATGTCCCTCGCAGTCAGTACTACTCCTTGTTCTCTTTTTTTGAGGTGAGTTTTTCCATCTTGTCATTCTCTGCATAGAAGAATAGATGAATAAGAGAACAAAATACTAAAAGGGCAACAAAGACCACAGAGATGTATGCACTAAACAAACCAGAAGATACCTGAAACTAGGAGAAAAAATAAAGAATATAATCAGACAGGTGAGCAGAATAGAGCAATAAGTTAGATGTTGTGTTTATTTTGGTCTTTTTGTTAGAAAATTAAACCCTAAAATCATAAAGAAATAAAAACTTGTACAAAAATAAAATTAAATATAATGAAAGGAGAGAATGTAATTGTAAAAATAGAAATTAAGAAAAAAACAAGAATAAAAGAGAAAGAAAAACAACAACAACAAAAATGGAGGCTTATAAACAGACTGGTGAATAGAACAGAGCAATTTCTGAGTGTATTTTGGTCAGTTAGAGGGAACTGCGTCTCAAAATTGTAAATGAAGAAATGTATATATATATATAGATAGATAGATATAGATAGATATAGATATATATAAATACATTGAGAGGATAGAAAATTTAAAAAGACTAACAAAATAAAACAAAACAAAACAAAAACAAAAAAAGAAGAAGAAGGAAATAAAAAAGAATATTATCAGCCAGGTGAATAGACCAGAACCATACATTAGATTTGGGGTGTATTTTGGTCTGTTAGAAGAAACTGCATCCCAAAATTTTAAGGAAGAAACACACACATACACACACACACACACACACACACACACAGATTAGGTTAAATAAAATGAAGGGATAGAACATGACTGTACAAATGAAAATTTAAAAAGATTTTTAAAAAAGGATTTGATAGCATAAGTTGGTTAAAAAAGGAAAGAAAAAACTTTTTTTAAAGAAAAATAAAGAAATTAAAAAAAAAAAGTTGAAGGACTAAAGAATCATGGGGGAAGAGCCATGAGTTTTAAGCGCTGTTTTTCCCTTGCACTGGAGTTTTTCAGTTTTCATTTGATCAGTAAACTTGGCTTTGCTTGGATATTCTTGCGGATCATTTAGGGGAGAGGCCTATTGCACTGATTCTCAAATGTCTTTGCCCTAGGTGGAATTGTACTGCCTTTTCCAGAGGCCAAGCTAAGTAATCTGCTCTGGTTTCCTCTGTGTGACTTTTGTTCAGTGAAAGCTTTCCACAAAGCTTTAGAGGATGAGAATGAAAATGGCAGCCTTCTAATCTCCAGCCCAAGAGCTGAAAACTAGAGGCCCAACTCCTCAGTGAGCCCTCAGAGAAAAATAGTCAATCACTCCTGTCTCCCTGATCTTTGGCTACACTCCATACTCACCTGGTCTGTGACCAAGCATTTCTATCTCTGGCACATGACCCCATTGGGAGTCTCCAAACCCAGCTGACTCCTGTGGTGCACTCCTACACTACTCTCCCTGGGGTAAGAAGGGGGTTTTCCTCAGTTTTACTGCTTGTTGGGCAGTAGAAGAGCCATGGCCCAACTGTTCTGTGGATCCTGATTTATGGCAACCCCGAGCTGAGAACCCACTCCTAGGCTCACTTTTTGCAGCCAGCATCCCCACTCTGATACCTGGGAACTATGCCACACTCAGGCATCCCTGGTCTTTTTGTGACCCAGAGGATTCTGAGACCACAATGCCCCAGCCAGGTTTCCACTCTCCACTTAGTCACCTGAGCAGCATCCCTCACCAGAGAAGAATTCTAAAAGTTTTGATTTTGCAGTGGACTGCTCTATCACTTATCGGTAGCCAGCAGATGGGAATTCCCTCCCTCCACAGTCTATCTTCCCATATATCCCCTTGGATTCACTTCTTCACACCTCCTACCTAGCAGAAAGTGGTTGCCTTTTATTCATAGAGTTGCAGCTATTCTTTTCCACAATCTCCCATTGAGTTCACAGGTGATAGCTATCTAGCTGAATTCCTGGGACCAGACGAAATTAAGGTCTCCAATTCCTCTGCCATTTTGGATTCCTCTCTAGACTTAAGTCTTTTAAACTAATTGATGCAGTGTTTGGGACTCCCTTCTTGGCAGTACAGTGTAGTTGAAAAAGTACATTATCAAGGGACAAATCCAAGATCTGTTACATACTAACTGTGTAGTCTTGGGTTAGTTATTCAATGACTTTGTGAGAGAAGCTCATCTCTAAAATGAAAATAAGAATATTCCCTTTGAAGAGCATTATGAGGCTTAGCATAAATGTATGCAAAGCAACTGGAACACAACCAATGGTAGTTGTTATGACTAATCATGATCTAATTTCTATGGACATATCTTCTGTTTTTATATATATATATATATATATTTTTAATTTTATTTATTTGACAGACAGAGATCACAAGTAGGCAGAGAGGCAGGCAGAGAGAAAGGCAGTGGTAGGCTCCGCACTGAGCAGAAAGCCTGATGTGGGGCTTGATACCAGGACTCTGAGATCATGACTCAAGCCAAAGGCAGAGGCTTTAGCCCACTGAGGCACCCAGGCACCCCTATCCTCTGTTTTCATATAAAGTTGACTTTTAATTTACAGGGACACAGAAGCTAATCTAGATCTTATTGCAAAAAATTAAATAAAATTCTAGACTAGTAATGTTAAGGAAATTAGTGCTCAAATTATTTATAGCTTTTTGACCATGAATATAGCTCATCAGATTTGGAACATTAGTTCACATTTCTATATATGCATTCATTTGTAGCAGGATTCAGATCACAGAAGGCCTGTGTTACCCAAAGTAGATTTTTGGACCTGTTTTTGATGCATACAATTTAGTAAACTGCTACAAAGTCACTTGCTTACTGTAGGACTGAGTGAGCATTTTTGGCAGACTGAAAAAGAAAGTTATCACCTTCAAAATGATGGTTACAACTATTTATTCATAAAGGTGCCAACTCTAAATCCATGTGCTATATTTGCATTTCTATCATAGAACTCAGAAAATTCTGTCATGCATTGTGCTTAGCTCTAGATATATTTTTATTCACAGGACTATCACAGGCCACTCCCATTTCCCACAATTCTGAGGGAGGAAAAAGGGAGTTCAGAAATTCTGAAATTCCAGATAAGACCTCTCTTTTCTGGCCTCCAGATCACCCTTGGTTGTACTTTAACTTCCAACTTTAATCTCCTAAAATGTTATGGGGCATGATTAAACCTCCTCTTGACAACACTTCTTATTACCGTTGCATATCCCCCTTTTCTGTTTTATTTTTCTCTATGGCACTTACAAACACCTGGATATTTCCCTAATTACTTTATTGTGTGTTTACTTCTACTAGACTATAAGCTTCCTGAAGGCATGTATTTTTCAATGTTTTATTTATTACTGTATTCCCAGTGCCTAGAACTTGTTTGTCACATGGTAGGTGCTCATTACATATTTGTTTTTTGTGCTTTTATGTTTTTTTAAAAATTTTATTTAGATTTTTGTTGGTTAACATACTGTGCAATATTAGTTTCAGGAATAAAATTCAGTGAGTCATTACAGCAACTGCCCTCATTAATACCCATCACCCATCCAAGCCCATCCCTGCCCACCTCCCTCCATTAGCCTTTAGTTGGTTCTCTATCTTTATCTCTCTTATCTCTTATGGTTTCTTTCTCTCTCTCTCTCTCTCTTTTTCACCTCCTTTCCCATATGTTTATCTGTTTTGTTTCTTAAATTTCACATATAAGTGTAGTCATCAGGTATTTGTCTTTCTCTGACTGACTTTTTCACTTAGCATAATATATTTCAAATGGCGAGATTTCATTATTTTTAATGTCTGAGTAATATTCCATTATATACATACACACATATATATATATACACATTTAGAGAGAGAATATGTGTATGTATATATGTATATGTACATATGAGTATATTACATCTTCTTTATCCATTCATCAGTTGATGGACACTTGAGCTTTCTCCATAGTTTGACTATTGTTGATAATGCTGCCATAAACATTGAGATGTATACACCCCTTCAAAACTGCATTTTTGTATCTTTTGTGTAAATACCTAGTGGTGCAATTGTTGGATCATAGGGTAGTTCTATTTTTAACCTTAAAGTTAAAGGAACCTCCATACTGTTCTCCAGAGAGGTTGTATCAGTTTGCATTCCCACCAACAATGCAAGAGGGTTCCCCTTTCTTCACATCCTCACCAACACCTGTTGTTTCTTTTGTTGTTAATTTCAACAATCTGGACAGTCAATACATATTAAGTAAATATGTATATGAGTAAATGTTGAATCAGCAGTAAATTTCTTGAGTTCAGAGGTTGTATCATATTTATAACTATTTCACTGCCATGGATATTAGACTTTCAATAATTTGAATATCTTTACTAAGTCTCTGGATTCTTCTAACTGTGCTGACACTGAACAGAAATCAACTGAAATATTATGGTTCATTTAACCTATGTGTGAACTAAGAATACTAATTTAGACCACAAATAATGTTATAATGCAGAATTGAGAAGAGAAATAAAAGCAGAGTATACAGTGTCTTTTTTACTATTTGTTTATAAGTCTATAACAAAACTGAATTATACCAGGATCACTTTCCAACATTAATGAAAGTATAATACAACATACTTCTGTTCCATGAATGAATGGTAAATGATAAAAAATCAATAGCAACAAGAACTTTTATACTTATACTATATTAGCAACAACTTGACATCTTTCTATTCATAGAGTCCAAACTACCCAGTAATCATGGTCCTAACAAATGTGCCTGTGACTCTGAGTATCTTGAAAAATCAGGGCTTGCCTGACTGGGAGAGAGGAAAAGATGGCTACAGGGAAAAACTATTGCAAATGTTATGGGTTAATATAGCAGGTAAAGGTTTAAAAAAAATTGTCTTCTTTGGACAACTTCCACAGGAATGTTAGAACCCTTTGGATCTGAAAACAGCAATTAGGGAAAGGTTAAATTTAAACACACACACACACACACACACACACACTACTGATTAAGATGAGAAAATTCTAATATATTGATGAAAGTATGAACATTTAAGTTCTGGTAAGGGTTTTTATGAATAAACTGGAATATGACAGAGGTATTTACCAAAATTATTTAAGGCCTATTTTGTTGTCTATAGCTTCCTTTATTTATTAATCAAGTTTTAAGGAAGGATTTTTTGGTTGTAATGTTTGCTCTTTTCAACTTAACTCCATTTTCTCTAATTTTTTAGATAATCTTTTTATGCATAAATGTGTGATAGATATATTGTTGTACATGTTAGTAGTTCCTAGATTTACATGCTTTGGGTGTCTCTGGGCATTTAAAAATAAATTACAAATCTGAATAGTTAGAAATAATTTTAGAATGGTAGTTACCATGATGGATTTGAAACTCTAAGATCTATGGAGAATTGCTCTTAGGTAGCAGTCACACTTTTATGAGCTAAATTAATACAAACCCCAAAACTCATGTAAAGAGGAAATACTGCTCACTGGTCTGAGCCCAGAATTGGATCTCTTCTCCTGAGCTTTAATCCTAGCACTGTGACTACAGAGTAATTCATTTCCATTTTAACCCCTATGGTGCCTCAGTTTCCAAATTTGTTATAAGGAAAAACTGTTGACATACCTTGCTGAGCTTTGGAGATTTAAAGATGAAATATAACTGCTCTTAGAAAATATGAGCCATCATAATGTTAATTATTATTACAAAAATAAATACATGTACCTCATATCGTAATTTATGCAGAATGAGATTGGGGAAAGGAGACTCTCAGAGCTCTTGTGTCAGTTGAATGAGCTCTCTCCTTTTATTTGGCTTCCTAATGGCTGTCAACTGCATGTAAGATTTGCAAACGGTACAGGGATGATGGGGTTAGTGGAATAAAAGATTTTAAAAAAAGAACAGTTATATGACTCATTTTGATTATGAGGCAATAGTCCTGCTCACTGCAGCACCTTGATAGCAAAGATTTGTACAACAAAATCCAGAACTCACAAACTATCATCAGTCACACCAAATGTGTCAGTCTCAAAGCCATTAGTTAAATTGACATGACCTCTATTAGCATTTTACAAAATCTAAGATGCATACAATACCGAAAACCTTGTAATTGTAATTAAAAAATTAATTCCTTCTTGTACAATTCCTTGCTAATTAGACTTGTTATGTCATTCTTTTCATTATACATTTAGATCTGTCTGCATGACAGTGACCCAAGTTAGATAGAAACAGTGTATCAGACTGGCACTGGAGAATTTAATGGATTCTGTTTCACTTATCTTCCCTGTGTCAGCCAAATAAATACTTATATTATCAACACTATTGTGTTTCATGATAAATGTATATGAAGCTTTTAGATGCTAGGATAGATAAAGTATTCTTCGGGGTCATAGAACTGGCTGGTCATGGAAGAGTAGAGAATTTAAGTAAAATATAAGCTTCAAAGAGCATAGTGGGAAGTTGGTTTATCAGCTTGAGTGCATGAGGAAATGACTTATGAAACACAGTAAACTAAGAATTTTCCCCAAATTAATGGGCAACAAGAAAGAAAGAATTGAAGCTGTATTGTATTAAATAGACACAGGGGTCAATTATGGAAAATATTTGTTGGATATACATAATAGACAATAATGTATGAAAAGGACATTTGATTTCTCTGTTTGAAGGGGCCATTTTGAAATTATATTTAAAAATTTTCTGATTGGGGGCACCTGGGTGGCTCAATGGGTTAAGCCTCTACCTTCAGCTTTGGTCATGATTTCAGGGTCCTGGGATCCAGCCCCACATTGGGCTCTCTGCTCAGCAGGGAGCCTGCTTCGCCCCCTCTCTCTGCTTGTCTCTCTGTCTAATTGTGATCTCTCTCACTCTCTCGCAAATAAGTATATAAAACCTTTAAAAAATAAAAATTGTCTAATTGAATTTTTTAAACATTTTATGTATTCATTTGTCAGAGAGAAAGAGAGCACAAACAGGGGAATGGCATGCAGAGCAGACAGAGGAGAAGCAGGCTCCCTACTGAGAAAGGAGACCAATGTGGGACTCCATCCCAGGATCCTGGGATCATGACCTGAGCTGAAGGCAGATGCTTAAGGAACTGAATCACCAAGGCACCCTGGAAGGTTTTAGCTGTTGTTGTTGTTTTGTTTTTGTTTTTAATACTTGCTGAACTCTCTTGAGATTGGTTTTGCTTCCAGCTTTCCTCCTTGATAGCAGTTCCTCACTGCATTGGCAGAATGACCTTTTACCTAAAATGCAAATGTATTATGTTGCTTCCCAGCTTAAAATGGCTCCTATTTTCCAAATGCCTCAAGTCCAGACTCCTGAACTATGATTTCAAGGGACTCTAAGATCAAAACACCACTTCCTCTGTGAAATTTTTTTCTAGCCACCTATCCACTAATAACACTTGCAGCACCACCATCACCATCACGAACTAGGAAGAAGAAGTCACTTCCTTCCTATTGCACCTAAAATAATTTTTATAAGAACATATATCATAGTGTATGAGATATTGAGTAGTAGGTATTTATTTACATGTGTACTTCTTTCTTTGGATCAGTGTTTACCAAAGATTTTTGATAACATACACCTATCAGTAACAAGTTTTAATCATGTACCTCAAATATATGTATATTTATTGATATAAAATTGTATATTGTACTATTGTACCAGTATTTTATGTACATATAAAATACAAAAAATAGATTTAAAAAAATGAAATATGAATAGAAGGTTTTTTTTTTGAAAATTGGCCCAATTTATTTTATTTTATTTTTCTAATTTTTTATAAACATATATTTTTATCCCCAGGGGTACAGGTCTGTGAATCACCAGGTTTACACATTTCACAGCACTCTCCAAAGCACATGCCCTCCCCAATGTCCATAATCCCACCCCCTTCTCCCAAACCCCCTCCCCCCAGCAACCCTCAGTTTGTTTTGTGAGATTAAGAGCCACTTATGGTTTGTCTCCCTCCCAATCCCATCTTGTTTCATTGATTCTTCTCCTACCCACTTAAGCCCTTATGTTGCATCACCACTTCCTCATATCAGGGAGATCATATGATAGTTGTCTTTCTCTGCTTGACTTATTTCGCTAAGCATGATACGCTCTAGTTCCATCCATGTTGTCGCAAACGGCAAGATTTCATTTCTTTTGATGGCTGCATAGTATTCCATTGTGTATATATACCACATCTTCTTGATCCATTCATCTGTTGATGGACATCTAGGTTCTTTCCATAGTATGGCTATTGTGGACTTTGCTGCTATAAACATTCGGGTGCACGTGCCCCTTTGGATCACTACGTTTGTATCTTAGGGTAAATACCCAGTAGTGCAATTGCTAGGTCATGGGGCAGTTCTATTTTCAACATTTTGAGGAACCTCCATGCTGTTTTCCAGAGTGGCTGCACCAGCTTGCATTCCCAGCAACAGTGTAGGAGGGTTCCCCTTTCTCCGCATCCTCGCCAGCATCTGTCATTTCCTGACTTGTTGATTTGAGCCATTCTGACTGGTGTGACGTGATATCTCATTGTGGTTTTGATTTGTATTTCCCTGATGCCGAGTGATATGGAGCACTTTTTCATGTGTCTGTTGGCCATCTGGATGTCTTCTTTGCAGAAATGTCTGTTCATGTCCTCTGCCCATTTCTTGATTGGATTATTTATTCTTTGGGTGTTGAGTTTGCTAAGTTCTTTATAGATTCTGGACACTAGCCCTTTATCTGATATGTCATTTGCAAATATCTTCTCCCAGTCTTTCAGTTGTCTTTTGATTTTGTTAACTGTTTCCTTGCTGTGCAAAAGCTTTTGATCTTGAAGAAATCCCAATAGTTCATTTTTGCCCTTGCTTCCCTTGCCTTTGGCGTTGTTCCTAGGAAGATGTTGCTGCGGCTGAGGTCAAAGAGGCAGCTGCCTGTGTTCTCCACAAGGATTTTGATGGATTCCTTTCACACATTGAGGTCCTTCATCCATTTTGAGTCTATTTTTGTGTGTGGTGTAAGGAAATGGTCCAATTTCAGTTTTCTGCATGTGGCTGTCCAATTTTCCCAGCACCATTTATTGAACAGGCTGTCTTTTTTCCATTGGACATTCTTTCCTGCTTTGTCGAAGATTAGTTGACTGTAGAGTTGAGGGTGTATTTCTGGGCTCTCTATTCTGTTCCATTGATCTGTGTCTGTTTTTGTGCCAGGACCATGCTGTCTTGATGATGACAGCTTTGTAATAGAGCTTGAAGTCCGGAATTGTGATGCCACCAACGTTGGCTTTCTTTTTCAATATCCCTTTGGCTATTGGAGGTCTTTTCTGGTTCCATATAAATTTTAGAATTATTTGTTCCATTTCTTTGAAAAAGATGGGTGGTACTTTGATAGGAATTGCATTAAATGTGTAGATTGCTTTAGGTAGCATAGAGATTTTTACAATATTTATTCTTCCAATGCAGGAGCATGAACATTTTCCATTTCTTTGTGTCTTCCTCAATTTCTTTCATGAGTACTTTATCGTTTTCTGAGTATAGATTCTGTGCCTCTTTGGTTAGGTTTATTCCTAGGTATCTTATGGTTTTGGGTGCAATTGTAAATGGGATTGACTCCTTAATTTCTCTATCTTCTGTCTTGCTGTTGGTGTAGAGAAATGCAACTGATTTCTGTGCATTGATTTTATATCCTGACACTTTTCTGAATTCCTGTATAAGTTCTAGCAGTTTTGGAGTGGAGTCTTTTGGGTTTTCCACATATAGTATCATATCATCTGCGAAGAGTGATAATTTGACTTCTTCTTTGCCACTTTGGATGCCTTTAATTTCCTTATGTTGTCTGATTGCTGAGGCTAGGACCTCTAGTACGATGTTGAATAGCAGTGGTGATAATGGACATCCCTGCCGTGTTCCTGACCTTGGCGGAAAAGCTTTCCGTTTCTCTCCATTGAGAATGATATTTGCAGTGGGTTTTTCATAGATGGCTTTGATGATATTGAGGTATGTGCCCTCTATCCCTACACTTTGAAGAGTTTTGATCAGGAAGGGATGCTGTACTTTGTCAAATGCTTTTTCAGCATCTATTGAGAGTATCATATGGTTCTTGTTCTTTCTTTTATTGATGTGTTGTATCACATTGACTGATTTGCGGATGTTGAAGCAACCTTGCAGCCCTGGAATAAATCCCACTTGGTCATGGTGAATAATCTTTTTAATGTCCTGTTGAATCCTATTGGCTAGTATTTTGTTGAGAATTTTCGCATCTGTGTTCATCAAGGATATTGGTCTATAGCTCTCTTTTTTGGTGGGATCCTTGTCTGGTTTTGGGATCAAGGTGATGCTGGCCTCATAAAATGAGTTTGGAAGTTTTCCTTCCATTTCTATTTATTGGAAAAGTTTCAGGAAAATACGAATTAGTTCTTCTTTAAATGTTTGGTAGAATTCCCCCGGGAAGCCGTATGGCCCTTGGCTTTTGTTTGTTTGGAGATTTTTAATGACTGTTTCTATCTCCTTATTGGTTATGGGTATGTTCAGGCTTTCTATTTCTTCCTGGTTCAGTTGTGCTAGTTTATATGTTTCTAGGAATGCATCCATTTCTTCCAGATTGCCAATTTTACTGGCATAGAGTTGCTCATAGTATGTTCTTGTAATAGTTTGTATTTCTTTGGTGTTAGTTGTGATCTCTCCTCTTTCATTCATGATTTTATTTATTTGGGTCCTTTCTCTTTTCTCTTTGATAAGTCGGGCCAGGGGTTTATCAAGTTTATTAATTCTTTCAAAGAACCAGCTCATACTTTCGTTCATTTGTTCTATTGTTTTTTTGGTTTCTATTTCATTGATTTCTGCTCTGATCTTTATAATTTCTCTTCTCCTGCTGGGCTTAGGGTTTCTTTCTTGTTCTTTCTCCAGCTACCTTAGGTTTATAGTTAGGTTGTGTACCTGAGACCTTTCTTGTTTCTTGAGAAAGGCTTGTACCGCTATATATTTTCCCTCAGGACTGCCTTTGTTGTGTCCCACCGATTTTGAACTGTTGTATTTTCATTATCATTTGTTTCCATGATTTCCTTCAATTCTTCTTTAATTTCCCGGTTGACCCATTCATTCTTTAGAAGGATGCTGTTTAGTCTCCATGTATTTGGGTTCATTCCAAACTTCCTTTGTGGTTGAGTTCTAGCTTTAGAGCATTGTGGTCTGAAAATATGCAGGGAATGATCCCAATCTTTTGATACTGGTTGAGTCCTGATTTAGCACCGAGGATGTGATCTATTCTGGAGAATGTTCCATGTGCACTAGAGAAGAATGTGTATTCTGTTGCTTTGGGATGAAATATTCTGAATATATCTGTGATGTCCATCTGGTCCAGTGTGTCGTTTAAGGCCTTTATTTCCTTGCTGATCTTTTGCTTGGATGATCTGTCCATTTCAGTGAGGGGAGTGTTAAAGTCCCCTACTATTACTGTATTATTGTTTATGTGTTTCTTTGATTTTGTTATTAATTGGTTTATATAGTTGGCTGCTCCCACGTTGGGGGCATAGATATTTAAAATTGTTAAATCTTCTTGTTGGACAGACCCTTTGAGTATGATATAGTGTCCTTCCTCATCTCTTATTAGAGTCTTTGGCTTAAAATCTAATTGATCTGATATAAGGATTGCCACTCCTGCTTTCTTCTGATGTCCATTAGCTTACTAAATTATTTACCACACCCTCACTTTAAATCTGTAGGTGTCTTCGGGCTTAAAATGAGTTTCTTGGAGGCAACATATAGATGGGTTTTGTTTCTTTATCCATTCTGATAGCCTATGTCTTTGACACGGGTATTTATCCCATTAACATACAGGTTAACTATTGAGAGATATGAATTTAGTGCCATTGTATTGCCTGTAAGGTGACTGTTACTGTATGTGGTCTCTGTTCCTTTCTGATCTACCACTTGTAGGCTCTCTCTTTGCTTAGAGGACCCCTTTCAATATTTCCTGTAAAGCTGGTTTGGTGTTTGCAAATTCTTTCAGTTTTTGTTTGTCCTGGAAGCTTTTAATCTCTCCTTCTATTTTCAATGATAGCCTAGCTGGATATAGTATTCTTGGCTGCATGTTTTTCTCATTTAGTGCTCTGAAAATATCATGCCAGCTCTTTCTGGCCTGCCAGGTCTCTGTGGATAAGTCAGCTGCCACTCACATATTTTTACCATTGTATGTTACAGACTTCTTTTCCCGGGCTGCTTTCAGGATTTTCTCTTTGTCACTGAGACTTGTAAATTTTACTATTAGGTGACGGGGTGTGGGCCTATTCTTATTGATTTTGAGGGGCGTTCTCTGAACCTCCTGAATTTTGATGCTCGTTCCCTTTGCCATATTGGGGAAATTCTCCCCAATAATTCTCTCCAGTATACCTTCTGCTCTCCTCTCTCTTTCTTCTTCTTCTGGAATCCCAATTATTCTAATGTTGTTTCGTCTTATGGTGTCGCTTATCTCTCGAATTCTCCCCTCGTGGTCCAGTAGCTGTTTGTCCCTCTTTGGCTCAGCTTCTTTATTCTCTGTCATTTGGTCTTCTATATCACTAATTCTTTCTTCTGCCTCATTTATCCTAGCAGTGAGAGCCTCCATTTTTGATTGCAGCTCATTAATAGCTTTTTTTATTTCAACTTGGTTAGATTTTAGTTCTTTTATTTCTCCAGAAAGGGCTTTTATATCTCTCGAGAGGGTTTCTCTAATATCTTCCATTGCTTTTTCGAGCCCGGCTAGAACCTTGAGAATTGTCATTCTGAACGCTAGATCTGACATATTACCAATGTCTGTATTGATTAGGTCTCTAGCCTTTGGTACTGCCTCTTGTTATTTTTTTTGTGTTGAATTTTTTCGTCTTGTCATTTTGTCCAGATAAGAATATATGAAGGGGCACGTAAATTACTAAAAGGGTGGCAACAACCCCAGGAAAATATGCTTCAACCAAATTAGAAGAGTTCCAAATCGTTAGGGGGGAGAAAGGGGATAAAAAGAGGTTCAAAATGGAAGAAAGAAAAAAAAATAAGCAAAAAGAAAAAAAAAAGAAAAGAATTAAGAAAAAGAAAACACCTAAGATAAATGTAAAAAAGAAAAAATATATATATTAGATAAACTAGTAAAAAATCATTAAAAAAGAAAAAGGTAACAGTTCAAAAAAAATTTTACCCAAAGGCGAGAAAAAAAAAAATGAAAAAGAAATAAATTAAATTAACTGCAAGACTAAAAAAAATCACAAGGAAAAAGACATGAGTTCCGTGCTGGCTTTCTCCTCCTCTGGAATTCTGCTGCTCTCCTTGGTATTGAAACCGCACTCCTTGGTAGGTGAACTTGGTCTCGGCTGGATTTCTTGTTGATTTTCTGGGGGAGGGGCCTGTTGTAGTGATTCTCTAATGTCTTTGCCCCAGGCGGAATTACACTGCCCTTACCAGGGGCCGGGGTGAGTAATCCGCTCGGTTTGCTTTCAGGAGCTTTTGTTCCCTGAGCGCTTTCCGTAGAAGTTCCAGAGGACGGGAATACAAATGGCAGCCTCCTGGTCTCTGGCCCGGAGGACCCGAGAGCCCAGGGCCGCACTCCTCAGTGCGCCCTCAGAGAACAGCGCCCAGTTACTCCCGTCTGCCTGACCTCCAGCCGCGCTCCGAGCTCACTGAGCCTGCGTCCGGTTCAAGGTAACACCGAGCTGCGAGCTTACTGTCGGCTCTGTCTCTGTAGCCGGATTTCCCGTTCCAATATCCGCAAGCTCTGCGACACTCAGACCCCCCGAACCTTCTGTGACCCTGCGGGACCTGAGGCCACGCTGACCCCACATGGGCTTCGCCCCGGTTTAGCCTCTGGAGCGATGTCCCTCAGCGGAACAGACTTTTAAAAGTCCTGGTTTTGTGCGTGGTTGCTCTGCCGCTTGCCGGGAGCCGGCCTCTCCCCCCGGGGTCTATCTTCCCGTTGCTTTGGATTCACTTCTCCGCCGGTCCTACCTTTCAGAAAGTGGTTGTTTTTCTGTTTCCAGAATTGCTGTTCTTCTCTTCGATCTGCTGATGGATTTTCAAGTGTTTGCAATCTTTAGATAAGCTATCTAGCTGATCTCCGGCTAGCTGAAGCAGTCCCAGCCTGCTACTTCTCCGCCATCTTGACTCCTCCCTCCCTGAATAGAAGTTTTAATAGTAATCTTTTCCTGTAGCCTAATGAATTTCTTTCCATTGTCCTTGCTGGAATGCATGCACCACTCTTTGAATTAGCTTATAATAATAATGATAATAAAATGACTGTCTTAACTTTTTTGGGAGGGTAGGGTAATGGGAGAAGGAGGAAGAGTATCTTAAGCCAGCTCCACACTGGGCATGGAGTCTGACACAGGGCTTGATGCAGGGCTCGATCTCACAACCCTCAGATCATGACCTGAGCCAAAATCAAGAGCTGTTCATTTAACCAACTGAGCCACTCAGGTACCCCAATTAAATAACTTTTGATGTATATGTTACATTAATTCAAGAAATGTTAATAAATGCCAAATTTATGTCAATAAATGTTAATAAATGCCAAATTTATGTCATATAGCAATGAGTAAAACAGTTTCTTATTCTTGAACTCACATGCTGGGGAGGGGGAGTAAACCAGAAACAAGATAATTGCATAATTTGACTCTGAATAGCTTGAAGGAATGATTTCTGGTGTAGTAAGAAATAACAGGTTTTATTATTTTTCAAATTTAATTTAATTTTTTCAGTGTTCCAAGATTCATTGTATATGCACCACACCCAGTGCTCCATGCAATATGTGCCCTCCTTAATACCCACCACCAGGCACAGCCAACCCCCCCGCCATGCTCCTCCCCTCCAAAACCCTCAGCTTTTTTCTTAGAGTCCATAGTCTCTCATGGTTAGTCTCCCCTTCTGATTTCCCCCAATTCACTTCTCCTCTCCTTCTCTCAGTGTCCTCCATGTTATTCCTTATGCTCCACATGTAAGTGAAAGCATATGATAATTGACTCTCTCTGCTTGACTTAGTTCACAAAGCATAATATCCTCCAGGCCTGTCCATGTTGATACAAAAGTTGGGAGTTCATCCTTTCTGATGGAGGCATAATATTCCATTGTATGTATGGACAATATCTTCTTTATCCATTTTTCTGTTGAAGGGCATCTTGGTTCTTTCCACAGTTTGACAACTGTGACAATTGTTGCTATGAATAATGGGGTACAGATGGTCCTTCTTTTCACTACATTTGTATCTTTGGGGTAAATACCCAGGAGTGCAAGGTCATAGAGTGGCTCTATTTTTAATTTCTTAAGGAATGTCCACACTGTTTTCCAAAGTGGCTGCACCAACTTGCATTCCCACCAACAGTGTAAGAGGGTTGCCCTTTCTCCACATCCTCTCTAACACTTGCTGTTTCGTGTCTTGTTAATTTTGGCCATTTTAACTGGTGTAAGTTGGTATCTCAATGTAGTTTTGATTTAAATCTTCCTGATGACTACGATGATTAATATTTTTTTCATGTATCTGTTAGCCATTTGTATGTCTTATTAGGAGAAGTGTCTGTTTGTGTCTTCTGCCCAAAATAACAGGTTTTAGAATTAGACATGATTCAAGTTCATGGTTGACAATTTACAAACTCTGTGATGTTAGACAAATAACTCATTCACATTGAACTTAAATTTCCTATAAGATGAGGATAAGTCTCATCTCAATAGCATACTTTAAAACTTTTAAAAGGTAATTGTTAAAGTTTCTTCACAAATGCCTAATTGATAATACTTTTATAAGTATTTTGCTGGCCCTAATAACTTCTCCTTCGTTGCTAACACCTCCCTCTGAACTGTTGTGCATTCCACATGGAAGACCAATTCTCTGTCTAAGCTTTCTCATCTCTAGGTAAGAAAACATATCATTCTGTACCTCTAGTGCCACTGACCTTGACCCATAGTAAACACTTTTTAAATGCTTGTTGAATGAATAAATAATAAATATGTTTACTCAATCACTAATGGAAAAAAGTCAAGGCATTTCCCTACCTCTCCTCCTCAATATTGGTTTTAAGTCATATTGATGACCCTTAAAATTTAGCTGAAGTATATTTTTAGAAAAGAAATTTGAAGAATTTTTATTTGTATCTTTCTAAAACTGATAACATCTCAAGAGTAATTTTGTAGTTACCATTCTATATACCAGATGCATCATAAAACACTGAAGTTTAAGACTTTTACTTCCTCAACATTACTATTGACTTTTCCTTTCTCACTGGCCTCAATTTATACATCTAATTCTCTGTCTTTATAAACACAAGTCTTCTTCATTAATGACATGATTGTTTATAGTTGAGTGAAAAATAGCTGATGGAATGGAAATGATAAAATACTGTCATAGAGGACAGTAAATGTATGAGTGGATATTCTGCATCCCTTGTTATCTTACTATTTATTTTACACTTTTGCCTTTTTCTTTCTTTTTAAAAAATATTTTATTTATTTATTATTCAGAGAGAGAGAGAAAGAGAGTACAAGCAAGGGGAGTGGTAGGCAGAGGGAGAAGCAGGCTTCCTGCTGAGCAAGAAACCCTATGTGGGACTCCTGGAATCATGAACTGAGCCAAAGGTGGATGCTTAACTGACTGAGCCACCCAGGCATCCCTGTCTTTTTCCCTCTTTTGATTATGTTAGGTAGCATGTAACTGGGTGGGTATCTTTAAAACTGAAGTGAAGGGGCGCCTGGGTGGATCAGTGGGTTAAAGCCTCTGCCTTCAGCTCAGGTCATGATCCCAGGGTCCTGGAATCGAGTCCCACATCCGGCTCTCTGCTCCGCCGGGAGCCTGCTTCCTCCTCTCTCTCTGCCTGCCTCTCTGCCTACTTGTGATCTCTGTCTGTCAAATAAATAAATAAAATGTATAAAAAAATAAAACTGAAGTGAAGGTGTAAAACAGTAACAGACTTCCAAATATTTACATAATAAGAAGCCTAATTGCTGGCCAAATGACCAAGAATCCATTAGCCCCTCCTCTGGATAAGAGTTACTATTTTTCTAAACATGTGGGCAAATTGGGCCTTTTTGCCAATCCTGCTCAACAACTTCATTTCTTCAAAATTTATGCAAGTTAGTGTTTCCTAAAGAAGTACAAGTCCATAATTGTAATAGTAAACTTTTTTGAAATTGATTATGTAACTTTAAATAAAATGTAGTTCAATAAAACTTCAAAAAACTTTATTACACTTGGTAGCTTATTTTTGTCCATTGTGAGTTTAGTAACAATTATGAAAAATTGCTTCATGCTAAAAATAATAGCCCTATCATCCTCTGGTCTTCTTTCATCTATATACTTGTGTTGGCCTACTTCTTATCCCTTGGTTATGCTTCATAGTGTCCCACCTTTATGCCATTGTTTATACTGTTCCCACCACCATCTTCAGACCATCTCACATCTCTTTCAAATACTATGTACTTTTAATTTATTTTCCCTGACTTAACAGACCTTACTAATTATAGCCTTATTTTGGCCAATTTAAATTTCTTTGGGACTAGGCAGGATAAAATTTATAAATTACTAAGAATCATTACTTAAATGACCAAAAAAAAATTGCTTTAGTCTGTTCAGGCTGCCATTACAAAGTATTGGGTAACAACAAAAATTTATTTTCTAAAAAAAAAAAAAAAAAAAAAGGCAATTTTCACTTCTGGATTCTAAAAGCCCAAGATTAGGGTGCCAGTGTTCTTAGATTCTCGTGAGATCTCTTTCATCTTGTCTGCCTTCTCATTGTGTGCTCCCATGGACTTTTATTCATGAGTGCATGTGGTGAAAGACAGATCTCTCTTTTCCTTATTTTATAAGGCCACCAGTCCTATGGAATTAGGGCCCTACTATTATGACCTCATTTAACCTTAATTATCTCCTAAGAGTCTTATATCTAAATACAGTCACATTTGGAATTAAGACTTAAACATGTGAGCTTGGTTGGGGAGGACATAATTCAACCCATAGCAGTGTGTCTCAGGCTTGAAAAGTAATTATTTACTGCCTAATAACATCTTTTCTTTCTTAAGTACATTTAAAAATCATAGCTCATTATTTTCCAGTGAAAACTCACGTTCCTATATCTTATTAAAAGTTACGTATAATGAAAGTAAGCCAGAGAAGAAAACAATAACAATAATAATCCTAATACCCAAATAGATAAACTGCTACATTTCTGTATATATTTATAAGTATTCTCAATGTACACATTTATACTTTGAAAAATAGATTCATGCATTATGCATGCTATCCATAAATTTCATAACCTGACTTTATTGTTTAATATTAATATGCAACTTTTAAAGGCTGCATAGTATTCTGTTGCATGAATAAATCATAACTTATTGAACAGCTTAATGACTTTTGACATTTTATGATTATAAATATGAATGTACTTGTACATCCATCTTTGCTCATTTGCTCAATAATATCCTTAAGATAAATTCCCAGGAACTGAATTATTGGGAAAAAGATAATTTTTTTCAAAAAGCAATTTCATTAGGTTACCAAATTGATCTACAGAAAGAAATGACAAATATCTATCTACTAACAGCAGCAGTATAGAAAGTATCTATCCCACCAATTCTAAAATTATTATTAAAATATATGACAATTTAGTAGGCAAAAAGTTTATTTTCTTATTTTAATTTACATGTATTGATTGCTAATATAATTAACACTTTTTTTCATCTCTTATTGGGAATTCAAATATCTTGTTTGGAACTTCCCTGTTCATATACTTTGCTCAGTCTTTTAAAAAAATTGGCATGTTTGCCCTTTCCTTTTTGTTTTGCTATACATCGAGTAATTTTTTGAACTGCTACTCGTATTTTTATTCAGCATTTTTGGGAAACTAAAGATTTCCTTTCCTGAATAAATGGTGAGGTTACTAACAAAATGTTTGCATTTCTTCTGTGACTTAAAAGATCATGTCATTTTATCTTGTTTATTTAGTATCAAGTTCATTTATAGAGATTCTCATTTAAAAAGGTGAAAATTGAGGGGCTCACTGCATCATATCTTCGATTATAAAGCTACTCCTTATGTAACAAGATCAAACTTAAATTAGAAGTCCTGTTTCTTATTGTAAAAATAACTATTTTGCACTGAATTTGCTAGCATTGTTCAGAAACTAATTTATGACAGCATTTCACTGGAAGCTTTTAAGTGTTCCTAGTGGAGAAAAATGCAAATTCTTATAAATGACACATATTAATATTATTCAACTTGTGAAGTAAGAACATGTGAATTAAACAAAATCTACTTTGTATGTAAACTAATAGACATTTTTGTTAAAATAAAATTACAAATTAGATGTAAAATAAAAGATAACATAGTGCCCTTTAGTCATTTAATTTATAAAACAGCTCAACAATATTTCCATATGTTTAAATATTTTAGTTTGATGCTTAAGACTGATAATAGCATTCTGTCGATGCAGGTAATATATGCTTTAATGAGCTGTTCATAGCACACTGAGGATAATCTTTCTAAATCACAAGCATAAGAAATTCCATGATCAAAAAGTACTTAGGAAAAAAAAGTACTTAGGAACTATTATAGTATCTCCATAAATATAATGATACACATCATTTGTGATTGGTAAGAACTCAGTATAAATAGATTTGGATGCTAATTCTAATATACTATAAACTTATTAGCTAGATGATTAGGCATCTTCTCTCTGCAAGCCTCAAGTTTCTCGGGTATAAAATTAGTTGAGTTTAAATGATCAGTGTGGTGATAAGGTATATATATCAACTAATCTAGACTATAGTACTTATATATTAAAAATTAGTCTCAACGTTGCTGTGAAAATATTTTGTAGATGTGGCTACCATCTATAATTAGTTGACTTTAAATAAGAAATTATTCTCAATAATGTGAGTAGGCCTCATCAAATCATTTGAAGGCCTTAAAAAACAAAAGCTAATGTTTTCCAGGGAGGAAGAAATTCTGCTTTAAGACTGAAGCATCAACTCCAGCCTGAATTTTCAGCCTCAGGTCTGACTTACAGATTTTGGTTGTGAAAAAACCCCACAATCAAATGATCTAATTTCATCTAAAAAGTCATTAACATAAAGTGCACTCTCTCTTTATATATAGATATCCTATCATAGCATGATATATGTATATACATGCATCTATATATACATATATAATATATATTATAGACGATATGATACATATATCTTATTTGTTCTGTTTTTTTTTGTATATAGATATCTTACATACACCCTATATAAATACACACATATGTGTGTATATATATGTATATGTATATATACTAAAATGTATGTATGCATATGTATACACATATATGTATATGTATAGGCATATGTATGTGTGTGTATACTATTGCTTTCATTTCTCTGGAGAACCTTGAATAATAGAATTACTAATATCACTTTTTTTTTCATTTTTTTAAATTTATTTTCAGTGTAACAGTATTCATTGTTTTTGCACCACACCCAGTGCTCCATGCAATCCGTGCCCTCTCTAATACCCACCACCTGGTACTAATATCACTTTTAGTTCAAGTATTCCATGTTTTTATCAAAATAAA
The DNA here is from genome assembly GCF_011764305.1 of Mustela putorius furo. Classification (NCBI taxonomy): domain Eukaryota; kingdom Metazoa; phylum Chordata; class Mammalia; order Carnivora; family Mustelidae; genus Mustela; species Mustela putorius. The sequence continues at coordinate 1,089,595 of NW_025421991.1, forward strand.
GCAAAAGCCCATTATGGCTACTTGCTTATGGGAGATACAGAATTAAAAAGTCACTTCTTATTAGTCCACCAAGCTAGAAAATATATAATAAATAGGGTTACTCTTCTAAAGAGGAAATATACATGTGTATGTGTGTGTATGAAAATATAGTGTTCATGTGTGTAGAGAAAGACAGAGACAAAGACAGAGACATAATTTTGTTCCATAACTGCAGCCTCCTGACAGCACATGGGAGAAGAATGAGGCACAAAAAAGTCAGTTGTAAGAGAATATAAGAGAATGGGAGCAGGGGGCAACAGTGGAAAAGACAATCTTCTCGACTGTCACCCCTTGTTCCCATTCTCTTGCAGCTAACTTGTTTGTGCCTCAATCTTCTCCCGTGCTCCATCAGAAGATGAAATATAACATTTGAAATTTTTTCTTTCATTTTTATTTCTGAATCTAAATTTAGTTCTGAGGGGGGAATGTCAAAATGATAGTGCTGGGTGCTCAAGTTCTCTACCAGTGGCTATCTAGAGAGGCAAAGCAAAAACAGTGCCCATTTCTCATTCAAGGCACTGCAGAGTTATAGATCACTAAACACTTAAACAACTTCTGAAAAATTATATCTTAGTCATTGTTGAGTACAGAGTATCTGACTCAATATTCATATATTAATAACATTATTTATTGTGGTCAAATTCATATTCTCATAAAAGGTATATTAATTATGATCATTTGGATCATGTACACAAACTTAGCAATGAAATCACACTACATAATAGTACAATTAATAGGGTAGTCACTATGGGAGTACTTAATACACTCAGATAAGAAGTACATTCTTCTCTGCAGTCTTTACACATAATAAGAAAGAATGACTTGGAGACCCCTCTGTTGGAGAGTTTCTTATTTTTTGTTAACAAAGGTGCTAAATACAGTCAGCCAGCACTTGCCAAGAGAACAACAGCAGTCCAAATCTGGTTTACTAAACTTTCTGCAGCAAGGAAGAATGCACACCAGGACCACACTGGGTGTCATCTAAGGAAGATGACTTAGGGGATTTTCAAGGCCAAAGTTAGTTATAGGATGGTCTTCACAGGAATTGGACCAAATCTGTAAACTGAGAAGTAGTTGGAATAGTTAGAAAACTTATCTTTATTTTTTAATTATGTTATGTTAGTCACCATACAGTACTTCATCGGATATTGATGTAGTGTTCCATGATTATTGGTTATGTATAACAGCTAGTGCTCCATGCAATTCATGCCTTCCTTAATACTCATCAGTGGGCTAACCCATTCCCCATGCCCACCCCTCTCAAACCCTTTGTTTGATTCTCAGAGTCTATAGTCTCTTATGGTTCATCCTCCACCTCTGATTTCCCTGCCTTCATTTTCCCCTTCCTTCTTGTAATGTCCTCCATGATATTACCTTTGTCCCACAAATAAGTGAAAATATATGATAATTGAATTTCTCTGTTTGACTTATTTCATTTAGCATAATCTCTTCCAGTCTCATCCATGTCAATGCAAAAGTTGGTTATCCATCCTCTTGATGACTGAATAATATACCATTATATATATGGGCCACATCTTCTTTATCCATTCTTCTGCTGAAGGGCGTCTCAGCTCCTTCCACAATTTGACTATTGTGGACATTGCTGCTGTGAACATTAGTGAGAATAAGGCTCTTCATTTTACTATATCTGTATCTTTGGGGCAAATACCCAGTGCAATTTCTGGGTCATAGGGTAGCTCTATTTTTAATTTTTTGAGGAACTTCCACACGGTTTTCAAAAGTGGTTGTACCAACTTGCATTGCAACCAACAGTGTAAGAGGGTTCCCTTTTCTCCACAACCTCTCCAACATTTGTTGCTTCTTGCCTTGCCAATTTTGGCCATTCTAACTGCTGTAAGATGGTATCTCAATGTGGTTTTGATTTGAATTTCTCTGATGACTAATGATGACGAGTATTTTTTCAGGTGCCTGTTAGCCATTTGTACATCTTCTTTGGAGAAGTATCTGTTCATGTCTTCTGCTCATTTTTTGACTTATCTGTTTTTTGGATGTTGAGCTTGAGAAATTCTTTATAGATCTTTAATCTCAGCCCTTTTGTCCACAGTGTCATTTGCAAATATCTTCTCCCATTCCATGGGTTGCCTCTTTGTTTTCTTGACTGTTTCCTTTGCTGTGCAGAGGTTTTTATCTTGATGAAGTCCCAAAAGTTCATTTTTGCTTTTGTTTCCCTTGCCTTTGGAGATGTGTCTTGAAAGACATTGCTGTGGCCAATGTCAAACAGGTTACTGCCTATGTTCTCCTCCAGGATTTTGATAGATTCCTGAGGTCTTTCATCCATTTTGAAGTTATTTTTGTGTATGGTGTAAGAGAATGGTCGAGTTTCATTTTTCTGCATGTAGTTGTCCAGTTTTCCCAGCACCGTTTACTGAAAAGATTGTTTTTTCCCTCTATTGGATGTTCTTTCTTTTTTGTGTGGAATATTAGTTGACAATAGAGTTGAGGGTCCATATCTGGGCTCTCTAGTCTGTTCCATTGATCTGTCTGGTTTTGTGCTAGTACCATGCTCCCTTGGTGATCATATCTTTGTAGTATAGCTTGACATCAGACACCATGATGGCACCAGCTTTGTTTTTCTTTTTCAACACTTCCTTGGCTACCTGAGGTCTTCCCTGTCTCCATACAAATTTTAGGATTGTTTGTTCCAGCACTGTGAAAATTCTGTTAGTATTTTGATCAGAATGATGTTGAAAATATAGATTTCTCTGGGAAGCATAGACATTTTATCAAAGTTTATTCTTTCAATCCATGAGAATGGAATGTTTTCCCATCTTTTTTTGTATTCTTCAGTTTCTTTCATGAGTGTTCTATAGTTTCTTGAGTATAGATTCTTAACATCTTGGTTAGGTTTATTCCAAGGTATCTTGTGATTTCTGGTGCTACTGTAAATAGAATCCATTCTCTAAATTATCTTTCTACAGTAACATTGTTAGTGTATGAGAAAGCAACTGATTTCTGTGCATTGATTTTGTATCTTACCACGTTACTGAATTGCTGTATGAGTCCTAATAATTTGGGGGTGGAGTGTTTTGGGTTTGCTACATAAAGTACCATGTCATTTACAAAGAGAGTTTGACTTCTTTGCCAGTTTGAATACATTTTATTTCTTTTTATTCTCTGATCGATGTTGCTAAGACTTCTAGTACTGAGTTGAACAATAGTAGCAAAAGTGGGCATACTTATTGTTTTTCTGACCTTAAGGGAAAGGCTCTCAGTTTTCCCCATTGGGAATGATATTTGCTGTATGTTTTTCATAGATGGATTTTATGAAATTGAGGAATTTCCCTCTGTCCCTATACTCTGAAGAGTTTTAATCAGGGAAGTAAGCTATATTTTGTTAAATGTTTTTTTCTGCATCAGTTGAGAGAACCATGTGGTTCTTGTCTCTTCTCTTACTTATGTGTTCTACTACATTGATTGATTTGTAAATATTGAACCACCCTTGCATCTCAGGGATAAATCCCACCTGGTCGTGGTGGATAAACATTTTAACATAGTATTGAACCCTATTATCTAGGATCTTGTTGAGAATTTTGGCATCCATATTCATCAGGGATATTGGTCTGAAATTCTTTTTGATGGGATCTTTGCTTGGTTTTGGAATCAAGGTAATGCTGGCTTCATAGAATGAGTCTGAATGTTTTCCTTCTGTTTATATTTTTTGAAACACCTTCAGTAGAATAGGTATTATTTTTTCTTTGAATGTTGGGTAGAATTCTCCAGGGAATCCAACAGGTCCTGGACTCTTGTTTACAGAGTGGTTTTTGATCACTGTTTCAATCTCATTACTGGTTATTTGTCTCTTCAGATTGTCAATTTCTTCTTGTTTCAGTCTTGGTAGTTTATCAGTTTCCAAAAAGGCATCCATTTCTTCCAGGTTGCTTAATTTATTGACACATAGTTGTTGATAATAATTTCTGATAATTGTTTCTATTTCCTTGGTGTTAGTCATGACATTTCCCTTTTCATTTATAATTTTATTAATTTGGGTCTTTTTTCCTTTGGATAAGTCTGGCCAGTGGTTTGTCGATCTTATTAATTATTTCAAAGAACCAGCTTCTAGTTTCATTGATCTGTTCTACTCTATTTCTGGTTTCTACTTCATTGCTCTCTAATCTTAATTATTTCTCTTCTTGTGTGAGGGGTAGGCTTGATTTGTTGTTCATGCTCCAGTTCTTGAAGATGTAAAAAGTGAGTTTGTGTACTCAGGATTCTTTTATTTTTTGAGTGAGGTTTGGATGGCTAAGTATGTCCCCCTTAGGCCCATCTTTGCTGTATCCTATAGGTTTTAGACCAATGTGTTTTCATTCTCATTGGTTTCCATGAATTATTTACGATCTTTGATTTCCTGGTTGATCCAAACATTCTTAGGTAGGGTGGTCTTTAGCTTACAAGTGTTTGAATTTCTTCCAAACTTTTTCTTGTGATTGAATTCCAGTTTCAAAGCACTTGGTATAGGAATATACAAGGAATCATCTCAGTCTTTTGGTATCGGTTGAGTCTTGTTATGTGACCTGGTATGTGGTTTATGCTGGAGAAAGTTCCATCTGCACTTGAGAAGAATGACTATTCTGGTGTTTTAGGATGGAATAGTCTGTATATATCTATGAAGTACATCTGGTCCAATGTATAATTCAAAGCTCTTATTTTTTTGTTGATCTTCTGCTTAGAAGATTTATCTATTGCTGAGAGTGGAGTGTTGCTGTCTCTTACTATTCTTTTTTATTAACATATAATGTATTATTTGTTTCATAGGTACAGGTCTCTGAATCATCAGTCTTACACAATTCTCAGCCCTCACTATATCACACACCCTCCCAATGTCCATCACCCAGTCACCCCGTCTGTCCCACTCTCTCCCCTTCATCAATGCTCAGCTTGTTTACTGAGATTAAGAGTCTCTTATGGTTTGTCTTCCTCTCTAGTTTCATCTTGTTTCATTTTTCCTTCCCTTCCCCTATGACCCTCTGTCTTATTTCTCAAATTCCTCATATTAGTAAGATCATATAATTATCTTTCTCTGATTGACTTATTTCACTTAGCATAATACTCTCTAGTTCCATCACTGTCATTGTAAATAGCAAGATTTGGGGGATTTTGACGGCTGCAATATATATTATATCCCACTTTGTCTTTATCTATTCATCCATTGATGGACGTCTAGGCTCTTTCCATAGATTGGCTATTGTGGACATTGCTACTATAAATATTGGGGTGCAGGTGCCCTTTCTGATTACTACATCTGTATCTTTAGGGTAAATACCCAGTAGTGTGATTGCTGGGTTGTAGGGTAGCTTTATTTTCAACTTTTGGGTAACTTCCATACTTTTTTCCAGAATGGCTACACAAGCTTGCATTCCCACCAACAGTGTAGGAGGGTTTCCCTTTCTCCACATCCTCACTAATACCTGTTGCTTCCTGACTGGTTAATTTTAGCCTTTGGGACTAGTATGAGGTCGTATCTCACTATGGTTTTGATTTGTTCTTCTATGATACTGAGGGATGTTGAGCACTTCTGTGGCCGTTTGGATGTCTTCTTTGCAGAAATGTCTGTTCATCTCTTCTGCCCATTTCTTGATTGGATTATTTGTCCTTTGAGTGTTGAGTTTGATAAGTTCTTTATAGATTTTAGATTCTAGGCTTTTATCTGATATGTCATTTGAAAACACCTTCTTCCATTCTGTCAGTTGTCTTTTGGTTTTGTTGACTGTTTCCTTTGCTGTGCAAAAACTTTTGATCTTGATGAAGTCCCAGGAATTCATTTTTGCCCTTGCTTCCCTTGCCTTTGGCGATGTTCCTAGGAAGAAGTTGCTGCGGCTGAGGTCGAAAAGGTTGCTGCCTGTGTTCTACTCAAGGATTTTGATGGATTCCTGTCTCACATTGAAGTCTTTCATCCATTTTGAGTCTATTGTTGTGTGTGGTATAAGGATATGGTGCAGTTACATTCTTCTGCAAATGGTTGTCCAATTTTCCAAATACCATTTGTTGAAGAGACTGTCTTTTTTACATTGGACAATCTTTCCTGCTTTGTCTAAGATTAGTTGATTGTAGAGTTGAGGATCCATTTCTGGGCTCTCTATTCTGTTCTATTGATCTGTGGATCTGTTTTTGTGCCAGTACCATACTGTCTTGAAAATTACAGCTTTGTAGTAGAGCTTGAAGTCTGGAATTGTGATGCTGCCTGTTTTCTTTTTTCACATTCCTCTGGCAATTCGGGTCTTTTCTGGTTCCATATAAATTTTAGTATTATTTGTTCCATTTTTTGAAAAAAGTTGATGATATTTTGATAGGGACTGCTTTAAATGTGTACATTGCTCTAAGTAGCATAGACATTTTCACAATATTTGTTTTTCCAATCCATAAGCATGGAACATTTTCCCACTTCTTTGTGTCTTCCTCAATTTCTTTCATAAGTACTCCATAGTTTTCTGAGTACAGATTCCTTGCCTCTTTGGTTAGATTCATTCCTAGGTATTTTACAGTTTTAGGTGCAGTTGTAAAAATGATCAACTCCTTAATTTCTCTTTCTTCTGTCTTGTTGTTGGTGTATAGAAATGCAACTGATTTCTGTGCATTAATTTTATAGCCTGACACTTTATTGAATTCCCGTATGACTTCTAGCAATTTTGTAGTGAAGTCCTTTGGGTTTTCCACATAAAGTATCATACCATATGCAAAGAGTAAGAGTTTGGCTTCTTCTTTGCCAATACAAATGTCATTTATTTCTTTCTCTTTTCAGATTGCTGAGGCTAGGTCTTCTAGTAGTATGTGGAATAGCAGTGGTGATAGTGGACAGCCCTGCCATGTTCCTGATGTTAGAGGAAAATCTCTAAGTTTTTGCCCATTAAGAATGATATTTTCTGTGTGGTTTTGTTTTTGTTTTTGTTTTCTCATAGATGGATGTTATGGTATTAGGGTATATACCCTCAATCCCTACAGTGTGAAGAGTTTTGATCAAGAAAGGATGCTGTACTTTGTCAAATGCTTTTTCTGCACCTATTGAGAGGATCATATGGTTCTTGTTCTTTCTTTTATTAATGTATTGCATCACATTGATTGATTTGTGAATGTTGAACCAACCTTGCTGCCCAGGAATAAATCCCACTTGGTCGTGGAAAATATTTTTTTAATGTACTGTTGGATCCTATTGGCTAGTATTTTGGTGAGAATTTTTGCATCTGTGTTCATCAAGAATATTGGTTTGTAATTCTCTTTTTTGATGGGATCTGTGTCTGGTTTTGGGATCAAGGTGATGCTGGCCTCATAAAATGAGTTTGGAAGTTTTCCTTCCATTTCTATTTTTTGGAATAGTTTCAGGAGAATAGGTATTAATTCTTCTTTAAATGTTTGGTAGAATTCCCCTGGGAATCCATCTGGCCCAGGGTTCTTGTTTGTTGGAAGATTTTTGATGACTGCTTCTATCTCCTTATTGGTTATGGGTCTGTTCAGGTTTTCTATTTCTTCCTGGTTCAGTTCAGTTGTGGTAGTGCATACATCTCTAGGAATGCATCCATTTCTTCTATATTGTCAAATTTGCTGGCGTATTGTTGTTCATAATATGTTCTTATAATTCTTTTAATTACTTTGGTGTTGGTTGTGATCTTTCCTCTTTCATTCATGATGTTATTAATTTGGGTGCTTTCTCTTTTCTTTTTGATAAGTCTGTCCAGGGGTGTATCAGACTTATTAATTCTTTTAAAGAACCAGCTACCAGATTCATTGATCTATTCTATTGTTCTTTTCATTTCCATTTCATTGATTTCTGTTCTGATATTTTTTTTAAATTTCTGTTCTCCTGCTTGTTGAGACTTTATTTGCTGTTCTTTCTCCATTTCTTTAGGTGTAGGTTCAAGTTGTATATTTGAGACCTTTCTTGTTTCTTGAGAAAGGTTTGTAATGTTATATACTCTCCTCTCAGGACCGCATTTTTTGTGTCCCAAGGATCTTGAACAGTTGTGTTTTCATTTTCATTTGTTTCCATTAATTTTAAAAATCCTTCTTTAACTTCCTGGCTGACCCCCTCATTCTTTAGTACATTGTTCTTTAGCCTCATTGTATTTGACTTCTTTTCAACTTTCCTCTTGTGGTTGAGTTCTAGTTTCAAAGCATTGTGATCTGAAAATATGCAGGGAATGATCTCAATCTTTTGGTACTTGTTGAGACCTGATTTGTGACCCAGGATGTGATCTATTCTGGAGAATGTTCCATGTGCACTCAAGAAGAAAGTGTATTCTGTTGCTTTGGCATGTAATTTTCTTAATATATCTGTGATGCCCATCTAGTCCAGTGTGTCATTTAAAGCTTTTATTTCCCTGTTTATCTTTTCTCAAAGGATCTGTCCATTTCAGTGAGGGGGTGTTAAAGTCCCTCACTATTATTATATTATTGCCAATGCGTTTCTTTGATTTTGTTATTATTTGGTTTATATCATAGGTTGCTCCCTTGTCAGGAGCATAGATATTTAAAATTGGTAGATCTTGTTACACTGACCCTTTAAGTATGATATAGTGTTCTCCATTCTATCTTATTATGGTCTGTGGCTTAAATTCCAATTTGTGTGATATAAAGATTGTCACCCCAGTTTTCTTTTGATGTCCATCAGTATGGTATATTGTTTTCTACCCCCCTCACTTTAAATCTGGAGGTGTCTTTGGGTGTAAAATGAATCTGTTGCAGACAGCATATCGATGGGTTTTTTGTTTGTTTGTTTGTTTGTTTTTTATCCATTCTGATACCCTGTGTCTTTTGATTGGGGCATATAGCCAAATTACATTCAAAGTAACTATTGAAAAATATGAATTGAGTGCCACTGTTTGCCTGTAAGGTTACTGTACTGTATATTGTCTGTTCCTTCCTGGTCTATGTCATTTTTAGGTTCTCTCTTTGCTTAGAGGACCCCTTTCAATATTTCCTGTAGTGTTGGTTTGGTATTTGGAAATTCTTTTAGTTTTTGTTTGTCCTGGAAGCTTTTTATGTCTCCTTGTATTTTCCATGAAAGCCTAGTTGGATATAGTATTCTTGGTGTCATATTTTTCTCATTTAGTACTCTGAATATATCATGCCAGTCCTTTTGGCTTGCCAGGTCTCTGTGGATAGGTCTACTGCCAATCTAATACCATTGTAAATTACAGACCTCTTGTCCTAAGCTGCTTTCAGAATTTTCTCTTTGTTTCTGAGACTTTTAAGCTTTACTAATAAATTACTGGGTGTTAACTTATTTTTATTGATTTTGAGAGGGGTTCTCTGTGCCCCCTGGATATTGATACTTGTTTCCTTCCCAAATTAGGGAAGTTCTCTGCTACAATTTGCTCCAATATACCTTCTGCCCCTCTCTTTCTTCTTCTTCTGGGATCCCAATTATTCTAATATTGTTTCATCTTATGGTGTCAGTTATCTCTCAAATTCTCCAGTCATGATCTAGTAGTTATTTATCTCTTTTTTCCTCAGCTTCTTTATTCTTCATCATTTGGTCTTCTATATCACTAAGTCTTTCTTCTGCCTCACTTATCCTATCAGTAAGAGCCTCCTTTTATTTGATTGAACCTCATTAATAACTTTTTTTTTAATTTCAACTTGGTTAGATTTTAGTACTTTTATTTCTTCAGAAAAGGATTTTACTTCTCCAGAAAGGGATGCTCTAGAATGTTTTTTTCAAGCCCAGCTAGCATCTTCATAATCATCATTCTGAATTCTAGTTCTGACACCTTACTAATGTCCATATTGATTAGGTCACTAGCAGGTGGTACTTGCACTTGTTCTCTCTCTCTCTCTCTCTCTCTCTCTTTTAAGGTGAGTTTTCCCACTTTCTCATTTTCTCCAGATAGGAATAGATGAATAAAAGAATAAAATGTTAAAAGGATAACAACAACTCCAGAAAAATATACCCTAACCAAATCAGAAGAAACCCGAAACTGGGGAGAGAAGAAAAGAAAAAAATGTGTGTGTATATATATATATATATATATATATATATATATATACACACACACACACACACACACACACACATATATGATTAGGTCGGTGAATAGAACAGAGCCACACACTTGATTTTGGGCTTATTTTGGTCTATTAGAAGAAACTGTTTCCCAAAAGTTTAAAGAATGAAAACAATACACACACACACACACACACACATATATATGATTAGGTCGGTGAATAGAACAGAGCCACACACTTGATTTTGGGCTTATTTTGGTCTATTAGAAGAAACTGTTTCCCAAAAGTTTAAAGAATGAAAACAATACACACATACACACACACAAATAAGAGTTAAACATGAAGAAGGGATGGAATATGATTGTAAAGATGAAAATTTTAAAAGATTTTAGAAAAGGAATTGGTAAGACAAGAAGGTAAAAAATGAAAAAAAAAAGGAGAGAATGTGATAAGGCTGGACACTAGAACAAATCCATATGCTAGATTTACAGTATATTTTGGTATGTTATAAAAAAAAAACTGTATCCCAAAGTTTTAAAGAAAGAAAAACATATGCATATAAAAAATAAGGTTAAATACAATGAAGGGATAGAATATAACTATATAAAATGAAAATTTAAAAAGATTTTTAAAAAAGTATTGATATGATCAAATGATTAAAATAGGTTAGAACAGGAAAGAGAGAATTTTAAAAGAAAACTGAAAATATTTAACTTTTAAAGACTAAAATTTCATGGAAAAAGAACCATGAATTCCTTGTGCTGGATTCCCCTAGCACTGGTGTTTTTCATTTTTTAGTCATTACTAAATTTGGTCTTGGCTGGATCTTGCTGATCTTCTTGCTGATCTTCTGGGGGAGGGGCATCTTGCACTGACTCTCAAATGTCTTTGTCCAAGGCAGAGATGTAGTGCCCTTGCCTGGGTTTGCTCTGAGTAGCTTTTGTTCCTTGAAAGCTTTCGTACAGCTTTGGGGGATGAGAATGAAAAGGGCAGCCTCTCAATCTCCAGCCCTGGAGGAGCCGATAGCTTGGAGACCCCCAAATTCAGTGAGTCCACAGAGAAAAGCAGTCAATTACTCCTGTTTCCCTGGTCTCTGCCTGCACTCTGAGCTCATCCTGCCTGTGACCAAGCATTTCTATCTTTGGCACTCAGACCTGTTTGGGGTCTCCAAACCCAATGCACTCCTACACTACTCCTCTTGGTGGAAGAGGAGGGTCTCCCTGAACGTGCCACTTGTAGGGTCCCTGCTCAATGAGCTGTGTCCCAACAATACATGGATCATGGTTTATGCCAAACTTGAGCTGAAAGCCCACTCCTCAGCTCTGTCTTTACAGCTGCCTTCCCTGCTGATATCTGGGAACTCTGCCACAGTCAGATATCCTTGGTCTTCCTGTGACCCCAAGGGTCCTGAGGCCACACTGTGGTCCACCCCCTGCTTAGCCTCTGGAGCAATGTCCCTCAATAAAGGAGACTTCTAAAACTTTCAATTATGTGCTCTGATTCTCTAATATTTGCTAGGAGTCTGCCCTTCTCCTTGCAGTCTATCTTCCCATATATCACCTCAGATTCACTTCTCCATATGTCCTACCTTCCATAATGTGGTCACTTTTCTGTTCATAGAATTGCTGCCAATCTTTTCTTTTATCTCCTGTTGAGTTTGTAGGTGTTCAGAGTTTCTTGATAAGTATCTCGCTGAATTCCTGGGACCAGATGAAATTTAGGTCTCCTACTCATCTACCATCTTACTTCTCCTCTGAGGTTTCCTGCTATTAACATATTGTTATCACTATGCCCCTTTATTTTGGTTAACAGTGGCTTATGTAGTTGGCTGCTTCCATGTTGGGGACATAGATATTTACAATTGTTAGGTCTTGTTGGATAGACCCTTTAAGAATGATATACTGTCCTGCTTTATCTCTTATTACAGTCTTCAGCTTAAAATATAATTTGTCTGATATGAGAATTGCTACCCTAGCTTTCTCTTTCTTTTGAGGCTCGCTGGCATGAAAAATAGTTCTCCAACCTCTCACTTTCAGTCTGTATGTATCTTTAGGTTCAAAATGAGTCTCTTATAGAGAGCATCAGGATGGGTCAGGTCTTTTTCTCCAATCTGCAACTTTGTGCCATTTCATGGGAGCATTTAGGCCATTCATGTTGAAAGTGATTATTGAAATATATATATATATATATATATATATATATATATATATATATTGTCATCATGTTGCCTGTGAATTCCTTGTTTCTGTGCATTGTCTCTGTAAATTTCTGATCAATATCCCTCTTGGGGTCTTTCTTCTTTTATAGAACCCCCCTTAATATTTCCTGCAGGGCTGGCTTAGTGGTCACATATTTTTTTTTTTTTCAGTTTCTGCTCATCCTGGAAGCTCTTTATCTCTCTATTCATTCTGAATGAAAGCCTTGCTAGATGAAGTATTCTTGGCTGCATATTCTTCCATTTAGTAACCTGAATATGACTTGTCAGGCCTTTCTGGCTTTCCAAGTCTCTGTAGACATGTCTGACATACTCTGATGTTCCTGCTTCTCTACATAAGAATTTTCTTCCTCTTAACTGCCCTTAAGATGGTTTCTTTGGTTCTGAGGTCTGTGCCCTTTACTATTACATGCCAGGACTTTAGTCTGTTCTTCTTGATTTGGGGAGGTGTCCTCTCTGCCTCTAGGACAGGAATGCTCTTTCCTTACCCAGATTAGGGAAGTTCTTGGCTACACTTTGCTCAAATGCAACTTGTAGTCCTCTCTCTCTCTCCCCACCTCCTCAGGGATCCCAATAATTCTGACATTAGAATGTTTCATGGCATCATTTATTTCTCTAATTCTGTTTTCATGGATTTTAAGCTGTTTGTTCCTTCTTTTCTGTCAGTTTCTCTTCTAGATTACTACTTTGTTTTACTGCCTCATTTACCCTAGTATTTAGAGTATCTAGATTAGATTGGATCTCATTGATAACATTTTTATGATCTGCCAGATAAACTCTCATTTCTGCCCTTAGAGAATTTATGTTGCCATTAATGGTTTTCTCCATGCTAGGTATTATTTTCATAACTGTCACCCTGAAGTCTATTTCCAACATTTTGCTTATACCCATAACCATTAGTTCTGTGGCAGAGGTCAGAGTCTGCCTCCTACTCTTAGTTCTTCTGTTGAGGGGTGGTTAAGGGAATATACAGAATCCAAATTATTGACCACAACTCAAGCAAGATATACCTGATTTATAGGGACTTTAAGGTTGTTGGTCTCTTATTCTTCCTGCCTGTCCTCTGGGGTGGGGCAGAGGCTGCCACACTGTTACTCAGGCAATGTTGTTTGGGCAGAATTGCCTTGCCCCCTGTGGTGCGTGGATGGGCTCTATGAAAGCCATCTTTGGGGGGTTTTGTTCTCTTTCAGCTTTCCCTGGTGGGTTTCTGTGTACCTTCTAAGAGTCAGAGCAGAAGTGACTGTGTCCAAACTCCTGTCTCAGAGCAGAGAGATTGCAGACTGTTCTCCAGAAACCCCTCCAGGTCACACTGACTCCATTTTTGTCTGTGTTGCTAAAAAACACAGCGACCTGGGTTGTGTGTCCCACAGAAGAGTTGCCCTGCCACCTCTTGGGGGAATGGGCTCAGTGAAAACAGGTTTTTTGGAGCTTTTGTTCTCTGGCAGCTTTCCCTTCTGAGATTCAGAGCAGAAGTGACTTTATCCAACCCTCCATCTCAGAACAGAGAGATGGAATTCTGTTATTCATTAATCTTTGAAGGCCACACTGTCTCCATTTATGTCTGTGCTGCTAAGAACAGCAGTATAAGGCACATAACTAGAGGTGCCTCCACAGGGTGCGGCCCAGAATAAAGATGGCGCTGGCTTGCCGTCTCTTCCGGCCAACAAGGCGCCAATTTCACAGTTTCGGTTCCTGAAACCTATGGCACTTCCTCCTCTCGCCCGATCTTATTGGCTCTTCCCCCTCTGTCCTCACTTCCCTTCTGCTGCTCTATATAAGGTGTGCCCCCGCACAATAAAGTGAGATCCTGCTTCGACAGATCCCCCGAGCCTGGTGTCATCTGTTGGTGCGTCCGGGTTCGCGACACTCGCCATCCCGCTCAGCCCCGGGAAGGGGCCTCTGGCTGGTCCGGTCGCCTCCACCCCTCCGAGGGAACCCCAACAACTGGTGCCCCGTGTGAGGAACCTCGCTCTTCTCGCTGACGGGCCAATCGGTCAACGGGTGAGTGTACCCCCATAAGTTATGGGGCAGTCCTCTTCTAAAAACGACCCCCCTGTTAAACCAAAGAGGTTCTACCCCTCGCTAGACCCCTTTGACGCGGTTCCTTGGCCCCCAGACCTCCAACCCAGATCTCTGGCTGAGGGCCCCCCTGCGCGCCCCCCTTCCACTAACCCCTTTATTCAACCATCAGCGCCCACTCCTCCGCCTCCTTATTGCCCCCCCCCCCCCCTCCAGAGCATACCTCCCCTGAGCCCTCCAGTTGTTCTCTCTTCCCTGTTAATGTTAACCCAGGAGGCAACCGTCCAGCTCCATGGTACCCATGGGAGCCTGGGGACCTTAAGGAGCTCAAAAAGGCAGTGCTGGAGGATGGGCCCAACGCCCCCTGGACAGAAACCATCCTCCGAGGTCTGGCCCATTCCCCATGTACAGCGGCTGACAGGCAGTCACTAGCTAGGGCCCTTCTTCCGGGGGCCCTATATATAAAGTGGACAGCCTTATATAAAGAGGAATGTCAGCAGATTGCAGAAAGAAATGCCCGAGCCAATCCAGCCATCCCTATAACTATGGGAATGCTTGCTGGGACTGATGGCCAGTATGCCTCCGGAACCCAACAGGCAGCCATCCCCCCCCCTTACCAGGACCAGATCCGAGCTGCTGGGCTCGCGGCTTGGAGCAAACTTGAGGAGGGGCCTTCTGAGTCACCAATAGCAGGGTTACACCAAAAAACTAACGAAGATTTTCCCTCTTTCATTGATCAGGTGGAGAAATCCGTTAAGAAAAAGATGCCCCCTGGGGATCTCAGAGACCATTTCGTCAGAATGGCAGTATGGGAAGGAATGACCCGAGATTATAAGATGGCCTGTGCTGGCCTAAAAGAAAGATCTATGGACCGCTGGGTTATTGCTACAAAAGACATTGGGTCCACATCGCATCAGGCATGAGCTATGGCGGCAGCCTTAAGAGAGCATCAACAGGACAGCCTTGAGACGCTAGTGTGTGTAATGCAGCAGGCATCATTGCAGCCCCACCAGGCCAACCTTCCCCGCCTGTGCTTTGGCTGTGGGCAAGAGGGGCATTTTAAGAGAAACTGCCCCCTAGGGCGCAAACCAAGCTCCCCCCAACCTGTTGATACACCCCAAACACCATGTCCTAAATGTAGGAAGGGGTTCCATTGGGCCAAGGATTGTAGATCTAAGTTTGATATCCAAGGCAAACCTTTAAACTCCAATCGGGGCAAACCCCAGCCCCGTTAAACAAGGGGAAAACACCTGTCAAGGCTCATTGGACAGTTCCTTTGGTCCCAGGCCTCCGCCCCAAAATGCGTCTTACCATCGGAGACAAGTCCTTTAAATGCCTCATTGATACAGGTGCTGAACGCACTGTCCTCAGGCAAGAGGAAGTCCCCCCTTCTTGGAAACTTGTCCCCGGCCCTCCCCTACTGGGGGTAGGAGGCCAGTCCAGTTCTTATGAGACTGCTAACCCGTTATGTTGGGTAGATCCAGATGGCAACAGAGGACAGATTCGCCCCCTAGTGGCCCCTGGCCTCACCGCTAACCTACTTGGTCAAGATATTCTAGGGGCAACGGAGGCCTTCATTACTACTGACCATAAGGCCTTTTTTGATGATGTACTAGATGAGGAAGAATACCAACAGCAGTTCCAGGAAGGAAGGGACTCCCATCCTAATTACCGAGAGGACCCCTATCTTGAGAGCATTAGGCAAAGGTATCAGTCCCCCCAATCCTAAAGGCCACTGCCCTGCCCCAGGTCCCTAAGATTACCTGGAAAGAGGGACCTCCCATTTGGGTGGAGCAGTGGCCTCTCCCTTCCCACAAACTACAACAACTCCATATCTTAGTGCAGCAACAGCTCGACCTAGGACATATACGCCAGTCCCTTAGCCCTTGGAACTCACCCATTTTCATTATCAAAAAACCCAATGGTACATGGAGATTACTACAGGACCTGCGACAGGTCAACAATAAAATGGTCCCCTTTGGAACCCCCCCAAAGGGGACTTCCATGGATTCCAGCCATTCCATCCAACCATTTTATTACCACCATTGATATAAAGGATTGTTTCTTCTCCATTCCCCTCCACCCTGATGATATGGAAAAGTTCGCCTTTTCCCTGCCCGCTCTTAATTTCTCCGGGCCAGATCAGAGGTTTGAATGGACGGTCCTCCCCCAGGGGATGGCTAATAGCCCATCAATCTGCCAGAACATATTAGCCCAGATTTTTACATCATTTTTCAGAAACCCAGACATTCTATTTTACATCTATATGGATGATATTATCCTAGGAGCGCCTGACCGCTCTCAGCTTGACCTCCTCACTACCGAGTGCCTCTCTATTTTAACCCACCACAATTTCAAGGTGGCTCCTGAAAAAGTCCAAAGGATCCCCCCTTTTAAAATCCTTGGATCCTTACTCTCCTTGGATACAGTGTCCCAGATCAGACCCCAATTAAAGATTCAACCCTCGTACACCCTACCTCAGTTACAAAAACTACTTGGTGAAATAAATTGGATGAGGCCATGGATCTCTATTTCTACTGAGAAACTCACCCCTCTATTTGACCTACTCAAGGGCTCAAATCTTTCGTCTGATATCATTCTAAACACAGAACATATCCAAACACTCAATGAGGTCCAACAGGCCATTGATAAATCTACCTTAAAGCGACTCACTCCCTCCGTGCCCTTAATTCTATATGTTTTCCCTGGGGAATCCCTAATGACAGCGCTATTAGCCCAACAAGGAGAACCCATTCAATGGATCCACCTTTCAGTGGGGGGCACCCCACGAGTATACGCGGCGACTGACCAACTCGCTGACTGCATCACGAAAGGGAGAAACAACTCGCTCCGTTTATTTGGACAGGATCCAAGTAGCATTGTTATTCCCTACCGAACTCAGGACTTCACATGGCTCCAACGCAATAATGCTAGGGTGGCCATAGCCTTAGAAGGATTCTCCGGAAATATAGATTGCCATTATGGGCCTTATAAATGGATGAATTCCTTCGGTAAGCTGCAGTGGAAGATCCCCATGCTATTCATCACCCAAGCAGATCCATCCTTTCATACAGCCTTTACAGATGGAGGAAAAGTAGGAGCTTCAGTAGTGATCTTCCCCTCTCACTCTGATACTGATAGAACCCCTACCCCTCAGAAATCTCTCATCCACCTGGTCCAGGGGTCCGCACAATTTAAAGAGCTTTATGCTGTGGTCCTAGCCCTTTCCACCATTAAGGGTCCCCTCAATTTATTTTCTGACAGCCTCTATGTGGTAAACCTCCTACCCAACCTAATCGACGCTCACATCAAACTAGATTCTAACCCCATCACCCCACTTATGATCCAAACCCGAACACTCCTAAAGCAAAGAACCAGCCAAATATACATTCAACATCTCAGGGGACACCAAGGACTTCCAGGTTTCCTATCCCAAGGTAACTCCTTGGCCGACCAACTTGCATCTACTCCCCAATGTTACTCTGTAGAAGAGGCTGCTCACTTCCATAAACTTACACACACGAATTGGAGGGGACTCCATCAACGCTTCCCCCAGGTACCCATTAAAAATCTCAAAAAAATCATTCGAACCTGCAAATCCTGCCAACCTTTCCTACAAGTTCCCCCACTCCAGGGGCCGGGGTGCAATCCTAGGGGGCTACACCCCAATCACCTCTGGCAAACAGATGTAACCCATTACCCCTCCTTTGGTAAACTTAAATTTGTTTTCGTGTCCGTTGACACATGTTCACATGCTTTCTGGGCAACTGCCCATGCCGGCGAAAAGACTAAACATGCTGTCAGCCATTTCTTACAATGTTTTGCCACTCTAGGACTCCCCAAACAAATTAAAACTGATAATGGTCCTTGCTTTACTAGCACAACCTTTAAAACCTTCTTCTCAGAATGGAACATCTCCCACTCCACCAGCATTCCTTATAACCCTCGAGGACAAGCCATTGTGGAAAGACAAAACCGTACCCTCAAAGACCAATTACAAAAACAAAAGGGGGAATCCCTTCCCCCACATGATCAACTCAAAAGGGCACTGTTCACCCTTAATATTTTAAATTTTTCAAAATAC
This sequence comes from Mustela putorius furo, assembly GCF_011764305.1. NCBI lineage: Eukaryota > Metazoa > Chordata > Mammalia > Carnivora > Mustelidae > Mustela > Mustela putorius. The sequence goes on from NW_025421991.1 coordinate 1,107,909, forward strand.
GATCATTTGACAGCGTTCCAAAGACACTGGTCCGCCATAACCCCTTATACCTCAATATCGGTCAGATGGAAAGACCCCCTGACTGGGTATTGGAGGGGACCTGACCCCCTCCTCACTACAGGTAGAGGGTTTGGATGCATATTACCCCCGTAAGAAAAGAAGCCTATTTGGGTGCCCACACGAGACATCAAATACCTCCCAGAACCGTCCCTACATCACAAGGAAAACCTGGGCCTTGCCCATGCTCCACATTCCATCCCTCACTCCACACTGCTTGCTACACAGACACCGCCCAACAATGCTCTTTTGATAACAAAACATACTGGTACACAAAGCCGGGGACAAACTCACCCAGCGATACGGGGGCCGGCAGCAACTCGATGCCATCCCCTTGTTATGGCACCCCAGGGCAGGATGTCTGCTTCAACTCCGTGGCGCCCATAGGAGTATCTGCTGGGGGTGGGCCCCAAGATCAAACCCTCAATGCAATTGTATCGCGCAGGATTGAAATTGTGATCAAGAGCCAAGAACCTCCTGTCTATCACCCCCTAATCTTACCTGAGAACCTGGGAGTGCTACAGCTTGACCCCGAAACCGAAAGTATTCTAAACACTGTCTTCGCTCTCATAAACTCCTCCAACCCCTCTCTCTCCCAGAACTGCTGGCTATGCCTTAAGAATGGGCCTCTTCTGGCCCAGGCCATTTTAGTCAACAATATCTCATTATCCCTACTCCCCTCATCATGTCAGCTTCTACCGCCCCGACCCAACATATATATTTCCCCCCTCTCCCCTAATACCTCCTGTCTTTGGGCGCCACCCCTTGCTGATAATTTCTCTAACCTAGATCTCGGACGCATTGACGATGTTTTCTGCAGTAATAACTGCCGAAAAGGGAGGCATCTGCTTGTTTTTGCAGGAGGAATGCTGCTTCTATGCCAACAAATCGGGCATAGTTCAAGATAAAATTAGAAAACTACAAGAAGACCTGGAGAAGAGGCATCGCGAGATGTGGAACAGTCCGTTCAGGACCGGCTTCGGTGGCCTTCTCCCATACTTCCTCCCTCTTCTGGGCCCCCTCTTTATTCTGCTCCTTGTCGTTTCCTTTGGCCCCTGCCTTATCAATAAGCTAACTCAATTTATACAAAAAAGGATGGAAGCCATTCAGTTAATGAATGTTCAAGTACATTACCAGAGACTGGCCACCCATGATGAAGAAATCTATCATTAATCTTTATTGGCCAATGGCGGGTAAGACCCCATATCGGTTGGGGCAACCTAAGACAGGCCTTAAAGGAGATGCCCCCCCATAGCAGCATGATATTCAGTGACGGGTAAGACCAATGAGAGACACAGAGCAACTTAAGACAGAGGACATACCTATGCTGTATGACCCTCAATGACGGGTAAGCCTGTTGTCTTGTCACTGGCAACCTAAGACAGAAGTCATGCCTACAAAAACAAAAGGGGGAAATATAAGGCACATAACTAGAGGTGCCTCCACAGGGTGCGGCCCAGAATAAAGATGGCGCTGGCTTGCCGTCTCTTCCGGCCAACAAGGCGCCAATTTCACAGTTTCGGTTCCTGAAACCTATGGCACTTCCTCCTCTCGCCCGATCTTATTGGCTCTTCCCCCTCTGTCCTCACTTCCCTTCTGCTGCTCTATATAAGGTGTGCCCCCGCACAATAAAGTGAAATCCTGCTTCGACAGATCCCCCGAGCCTGGTGTCGTCCGTTGGTGCATCCGGGTTCGCGACACTCGCCATCCCGCTCAGCCCCGGGAAGGGGCCTCCGGCTGGTCCGGTCGCCTCCACCCCTCCGAGGGAACCCCAACACAGCAGAGTCCTGGGGTGTGTGCCATACAAGCACTCCCAGCCCTTATTTCCAGGTTCAGGCATGTCTCTGCCCTTTTACACTTCTGAAACCACCAGCTGCACCCAGTTCACATGGATATCCCTGTAGCTCCAGGTTTCCTTCTGGTGGGCTGCCCTAAAATCCTTTCCCCACCACTCTCAGTCTGTAAATCTGTGCCTGGTCCCCAGTGCAGGAGGCTTTTTTTTTTTTTTTCTCCAGTGGCACAGGATCCTGGAGTTTCCCTCCACCTTCTATTTATCTTCCAATATTTGCCCACAGGATCACAGCCCCCCACTTCATACCTGAGACCAACTGCCAGAGATATTCTGTTTGTAGAGATCCAGATATATCTTCTTACATCTCTAGTTGATTTTGTGGGTGTTCAGAATGCTCTAATAGATATCCAGCTCAATTTAGGGGACTGGCTGAAATAGGGCCACCTACTCCTTTACCATCTTTGCATCTTCCAGAAAACTTTTCTTTAGAACACACACATATCTTCATAGATACAGTTCTTTATGTTGTATCAGTTTATCTGTGGGTCTGAAGGAACTGGTATTAAAGCTCCACTAGTTAGTGTTTATGCTTTGTTTTGGCACACTTTGTTTTTTGAGTCAATGTATGGTTTTTATGGTTTCTCTTTCATTATTCAGTTCTCCATCATAGCCTAGCTGTCAGAAGGATTATTTTTAATTTAAACCCACCCATCCCCCAACCGTTTGCATGTAGTGGTCATTCTTCAACCTAGGGTGAAAGTTAGACCACTATCTTCTGGGGACTTTATCAATCCAGATCTGTACCACTATTTGATGAGTCATGAGGTTGCATGTGTTTTTGACGGTAGTTGCTACAAACTCTACAGGCACCAGGTCTTATTCTTTGTGTTGGATGATCAATTGTTAAATCATCAGACATTACAGCAACAGCAAAACAGCTTTTACAACTCTAGAGTTTACATATCATGTTGCTGCAACACAAATATTAAGACAGGAATTATTAAATTTTCAAAGGTACTTCAAAGCCATTATTGTAGACCTCCAAATATAGGCCCTGAAAATATATCCAGAATCTATTTGAATATTACTTAGATAACCATGTGGCTTTTTCCCCCTTTGAATTGGATATGTATCATTCAAATTTCCTATTCAAAGTTCCAGAATGACTATGTCTGAATAAAATCTGTTAAGCTGAAATGAGTGATGGGGATTGAGAGATAAAGGTTTCCAGTTATGGAATGAATTAGTCATGGAAATAAAAGGCACAGCATAGAGAACATAGTTAATGGTATTATAATGGTGTTGAGACAGAGGATAGATACACTTGTGGTAAGCATAGCATAGGTATAGATTCATTGAATTACTATGTTGTACACATGTACAATGTAGCATTGTGTGTTAACTATACTTCAACAACAACAACAACAAAATCTGTAGGTTTGTAAGAGGAGGGGATAGCAATGGAGTAGGAGGACCTTAGGCTCATCTATTTACAGGAACACAACTAGATAACTATAAAATCATTCTAAATGCCCCAGAAATCAACCCTAATCCTGACATAACAAACTGTACAACTAAAGGGAGAGAAAAGGCCATATGGAACAAGGTAGGTTGTGTGGGGTTGGAGTTTAGGAGAGAAACAGATTGCAGGGGCTGTGAAATGGAGGAAGGCATGGTCCCAGGGAAGAACAAAATAGAGTAAGACACACAGGGAAAACATTTACCGAAAGCCACTGCCTTGGAAAATGAGATAGGCTGATTTTCATGAGTTCTTGCAACCAGCAGGGCTTAAAGCCTGGAGATTTAAAGGACACCAAAAGCACTGCCTTGCTTCTGAAAAGAAGGCAGGCAAACAACCCCAAGGAAAACAACATGGAAATAGCACTTTGAAGAATGTATGGGGGGCACACAGGTGGAAGATTATTCACTCTTCTCAGAGTACTTCCTTGAGATGTAGCATTCATGGAGACACCTCCTCAAAGACTAATGATTTTTATGGTACCATTTATCTCCTTTGATGCTCAGCATAAACACAAAAATATCTCTGGAAAGCAACACAACACCTACATTTTCTACCTAACTTGAAATACTAAGCTCTATACCCCTGACTCTGGTGGGAATGTTCTTCTCACTCAAGCTTGCCTCAGTCCCAATGTAGTGGGCACCTCCTCCAGAAGAACAAGAGGAGTCTTTGCCCATACTATGTCTGATGATGAGAGAGTTCTGCATGGCTTCAGTTCAAGTGGAAGTAGTATCAGGTCTGATTTACAGCCAAACCAGAGTATGTCAAGTTAAAACTAGGCACATTCTGGCTAAGGACCAAAGGCTACCCATAGGAAACAAGTGAAGCCTCTGCAGCTGACTGGCCTTAAGGATAAAGCATCCAAAGCACAACAACAAAGCACCCGCATCACACACCAGAAACACTCCCTGAAATGCCAGGCACTGGACATTACATGACCTCATCTTCATAAAACCATTACTTTCAGGAGCAGGAAACATTAAAGGATTTTTCTAACACAGAGAAGAAGACAGAGACTTAGAAAGAACATCAAGATGGAGGAGTCATCCCCCCCCCCAAAAAAAAAAAAACAAAACAAACAGCCAAAAAGCAAAACAAAACAAAACAAAACAGAAAACAAAAAACAAAAACAAAAACACAAACCAGATGAGGCTACCACCAGAGATCTGAGTGAAACAGGTGTAAGTAACATGCCTGATGGAGAATTTAAAGCAACAATCATAAAGATATTAACTGGGCTTGGAAAAAAAGCGAAGACATCAGGGAGATCTTACACCAGATGTAAAAGACTTAAGAGAGAATCAATCAGAAATAAAGAATGCTATAAATGTAGGAGTCCCAGAAGGAGAAGAGGGAGCAAATGGGGCAGAAAATTTATTTGAAGAAATAACATCTGAATGCTCCCCTAATCTGGGGAGGGAAGAAGACATCCAGATCCTAGATGCATAGAGAACTCCCATCAAAATCAACAAAAGCAGACCAACACCAAGACATAGTGTAATTAAATTTATAAAATATACTGATAAAAAACAAATATTAAAAGAAGCAAAACTAAAGAAGTCCTTAACTTATGAGGGAAGATCCATAAGGGACTGCAGTTCTCTCCACAGAAACATGGCAAGCCAAAAGAGAGTGGCATGATGTATTCAAAATGCTGAATGGAAAAAATATCTGCAGCCAATAAGACTCTCCAGTAAAAGGACCATTGAGAATAAAAGAGATAAAGAGTTTCCTAGAAAAACAAAAACTAAAGGAGTTTCTGAGCACTAAACCAGTCCTACAAAAAATATTAAAGAGGATTTTTTAAATGCAAAAGAGAGTGCAAAAGTGGCAAAGACAAGAAAGGATCAGAGAAAATCTCCTCCATAAATAATAACAAAAGAAGTAATAAAATGGCACCAAATTTATATCTATCAATAATTACTATAAATGTAAATGGATTAAATGCTCTAATCAAAAGATAAAGAGTGACAGAATGGATAAAAAAAAATAAGACCGATCTCTGTGCAACCTACTAGAAATTCACTTTACCAAAACATGTCTACAGACTGAAAGTCAGGGGGATGTAGAAACATTATCACACAAATGGATGCCAAAAGAAAGCCAGAGTAGCAATTCTTATATCAGACAAACTAGACTTGTGCGAATGCTCTTCCCACTCAAGCTTGCCTCAGTCCCAATGTAGGGGATAAAGAGGTAAAGAAGGGCACTATAATATAATAAAGGGGTGTATCCAACAAGAAGATCTAACAATTATAAATATTAATGCCTCAAGTTGGGAGCATCCAAATATATAAAACAATTAATAAGAACCATAAAGGAAATCATTGATAATAATACAATAATAGTAGGGGTTTTTAACATCTCACTTACAGCAATGGACAAGCACCTAAGCAGAAAATCAACAAGGAAACAAAGGCTTTGAATGACACACTAAACTAGATGGACTTAACAGATATATTCAGAGCATTTCATCCTAAAGCAGCAGAATACACACTTTTCAAGGCACATGGGACATTCTCCACAAAAGATCACATATTAGGTCACAAATAAGACCTTGTCAAATACAAAATGATTAAAATTATACCATTAACCTTTTTTGACCAAAGCACTGTGAAATTAGGAGTCAACCACAAGAAAAATTTTAGAAAGATCACAAATATATGGATGTCAAATATCATGCTACTAAACAATGAATATGTCATCCAGGAAACCAAAGAAGAAATGAAAAAAATACAGGGAAACAAAAGAAAATGAAAACATCATGGTCCAAAACCTTTGGGATGAAGCAAAAGCAGCCCTAATAGAGAAGTATATAGCCATGCAGGCCTACATTAAGAGGGAAGAAAAGTCTCAAATGAACAACTTAACCTTATACCTGAAGGAGCTAGAAAAATAACAACAAACAAAGCCTAAAGCCAAGCAGGAGGAGGGAACTAATAAAAAAAAAAATAAAGCAGAAATAAATGATATAAAAATAAACAAACAAAAACAATAGAACAGATCAAAGAAACCAGGAGCTGGTTCTTTTAAAAATTAATAAAATTGATAAACCCCAACTTGACTTATCCAAAAAAAAAAAAAAAGAGAGAGAGAGAGAGAGAAAGAGAGAAAAGACTCAGATAAATAAAATCACAAATGAGAAAAGAGAAATAAGAAGCAATACCAGAGAAAAACAAATAATCAAATAATTATAAGAGAATATTATGAAAAATTATACGCCAATAAATTGGACAACCTGGAAGAAATGGATAAATTCCTAAAATAAATAAACTACCAAAACTGAGACAGAAAGAAATAGAAAACTTGAACAGACTAATAGCCAGCAAATAAACTGAATCAGTAATCAACCCCCCCCAAAAAAAACAGAAGTCCATCTTAATACCTATTCTCAAACTATTCCAAAAAATAGAATAAGAAGACAAATATCCAAATTCATTCTATGATGCTAGTATCACTCTGATACCAAAACCAAATAAAGACTCCACTTAAAAAAGAGAACTATAAGCCAATACTCCTAAAAAATATGGATGCAAAGTTCTCAATAAAATAGTAACAAATTGAACCCAACAACACAGTAAAAGAAACATTAGCCACAATCGAGTGGAATTTATTCCTTGGTTGCAAGGGTGGTTCAATATTCACAAATAAATTAATGTGACACACCACATTGATAAAAGAAAAGAACAATACAATCCTCTCAATAGATGAAAGAAAACATTTGACAAAGTACAACATCCATTGATTATAGAAACCCTCAACAAAGTAGGCTTAGAGGGAACATACCTCCAATATAATCCTCAGTGGGGAGAAATTGAGGAATTTTCCTCTTTGTTCAGGAAGAAAGCAGGGATGTCCAGTCTCACCACTGTTATTTAACATAGTCCTGAAAGTCCTAGCCTCAGCAATAAGACAATGGAAAGAAATAAATGCATTCAAATCAGCCAAGGAGAAGTTAAACTCTGAATCTTTGCAGGTGACATTATACTATAGGTAACAAACCCCAAAGAGTCTACCAATAAAGTGATAAAACTGATAATTAAATTCAGTGAAGTCACAGAATACAAAATCAACACACAGGACTCTGTTGCATTTCTATACACCAATAATGAAGCAGCAGAAAGAGAAATTAAGAAATCAATTCTGTTTCAAATTGTAATAAAAACCATATAGTACTTAGGAATAAACCTAACCAATGAAATGAAAGATCTGCAGTATAGAAACTATAAAATATATTACTATAAAATATATAAAACTATAAAAACTATAAAATAGAAAATAAAATAAAACACAAAAATATAAAATACTGATGAAATAAATTGAAGATGAAACAAAGAAATGGAATTACAGTCTATGCTCATGGATTAAAAGAAAAAAATATTGTTAAAATACCAATACTACCTAAAGCAATATACAGTTCTAATTCAATCCCAATAAAAATATCAATAGTATTTTTCATAGAACTAGAACAAAGATTCCTAAAATCTGTATGGACCTACAAAAGACCCTGAATAGCCAAAGCATCACTGAAAAGGAAAACAAAGTTGGAGTCATCATGATTCTGGACATCAAGCTATATTACAAAGCTGTAGTCATCAAGACGGTATGGTACTGGCACAAAAACAGACATGTAGATCAATGAAACAGGACAGAAAACCCAGAAATGAACTCACAACAAGAACCTGGACTTCCTGCTCCTCAACCCTGGTTTGGACTGGGACTAAAACCATCAGTCCTCTCTTTTTGGGCCTTCAAACTCAGATTGAGTTACACACCATTTGCTCTCCTGGTTTTCAGGCCTTTAGGATTGGATTGGAACCACACCATTGACTTTCCTGGGCCTCCAGCATGCAGGTGACAGATCATGGGACTTCTCAGTCTCCATAATCATGTAAGCCAATCTCTCATAATAAATTTTTCTGTATATCTGTATATATCCTATTGATTCTGTTTCTCTGGAGAACCCTGATTAGTATATTACCATCTAATAGATATATCATGAATGACAATGATGAAATGTATTATATGAAAACATTTTTAAATTTTTATTTAAGTTTTATCATTTGCTCAGTGAACACATTTTGCTTTTCCTGAAGTATTCCCTAAAACCTCATAATATTTCTGTCATTGATTCTGACACACCCAAATTGAGAAACAAAATGCTATTAAATGTCTACATTCAAAACAAATAAACAAAAAAGTTTGTCATTTACTTATCTGATCTCTTCCACACTCCTTTCTCCTCTCCTTTCAAGGGTATTCTATACATACGTTTGCATTTAGATTTCTGTGCATATATCTCTTACATAATAGTAATACTATACATGCTATTCTGTATTCCTTTTATTCCTTTGATACTATATCAACAATTCTGCCCTTCAGTTGTGACAAATATGCTTTGTTTCTTTACTGATGGTTTAATAGTATCCTATTATATGGATACACAATAATTTATTAAACAATTTCCTACTAATAACATTTGTTTTCTTTGCTATTTCAAGTAATGATACAAGGACTGTCTTAGAGCATATATGTATATACAAGTATGCATGAGGAGTAAATTCTTCAAAGTAGAATTACTGGATGAAAGGATATCTGCATTTGAAATTAGGATATAAATTATCAAATTGACTTCAAAAAAATTTGTACCAATGTATCCTCCTACCAAATATGTGAGTGTCACACACTGCTACTATGCCAATCTAAAAATGAAAATTTCTATCTCTTTGAAGTTTGAATTTGCATTTATTTGTAATGAATGAAGTTGAGCATACTTTCACAACTTTAAAAGTCATTTTATCCTCCTCTGTGGAGTGTGTATTCATGATTTTTGTTTATTTTCTAACAGATTGTTGTTCTTTTCCTACTGATTTGTTCTGTATATATTACTAACAATTCTTTTTTTAATATGTCACACATATTTCATTGCCAGTATATTATTTACTTAGTTTGTTTTGATTATATACTTATAGTTTATTCTGATGTTTTATCTTGTAGAAAAGTTTTATTGCATCTATTCAAATTTTTATGTTTCATTTCCTGTGGTTTCTGTATTCTGTCATCTTTTCCAAGTCCTTACCTGTACCAAGATTACTTCTTAAACTGTATCATACTTTCTCCTAGTGCTTTTATTGATGGAGCAGAAGGCTGTCTGAAGACAAAGCAAAAGCTGGCACCTTGCACACCCCTCTCCACCTGCTCCCCTCTGTAATATGTGTAGCATTCCTCAGGCACCCCTGACTGCCATAAAACGATAAATAGTTAACTTGAAGAGATCACAATCCTGCAGAACAGGAATCTCCCTTGCTCTACAGATGTCCTAGAGATCTACAAACAGGGAGGCTACCTTATCAATAGCACAATTTTCCAGAGGCAAATAACTCTCAGTTCCTGAAGCCCTCATATCTCCCTCCCCACCATAAACTGGAGGAGGCTGAGGTAGAAGGGAATGTAAATGATAGCAGGATCATAACACCCCACCAAGAATCTACCTTCCCTTCACACCCCCCACAACAGCAAGATATATAACCTGCCATCCCTCACAACCCAGGGCAGCAGCTCTTCCTGCCCACGGGTCCTATTCCTGTGCTTTAATAAACCACCATTTTGCACTAAAGATGTCTCAAGAATTCTTTCTTGGTCATCAGCTCCAGACCTCAGCCCACCGAACCTCATTTAGGTTCTAGAACTTCATCATTATGGCTTCATTTTAATGTTTATTATTTTTTTAAATCTATCAATTTGCAATGTCACCTATATTGTGTATTTAATTTCTATATGTACTTGGGTCTATTTCTGGCATCTCTTTTTTGTTCCATTAATCTGTCTCTTGAGATTTATGTGTATCTCATTCTATAATTACCATCTATACAATACAAGGTAGTATCTAATCGTGTTAAGTTCCCTTCAATCATCCTTTTTCTAGAATTTTCTTAGGTCTTCTTACATATTTATTTCAACATATATAATTTTGACTCAGCACATTTCATTAAAAAGATTCTCTTGATATTTTATTGGGAATTGATAGATTCATCTTTTGAATGTTGACATTTTAAAATGTTGAGTTTAATTAGCCAAGAAGTGGCACCCTTCCATTTCATTCTCTATTTACTCTGTCTGTGGCAAAATGACTAACAACAAGGCTTTATTGTGATGCAGATGTGGAGTCATTGAGTAGGTTCCTTCACTAGGTAAATGACTCATTCCAACTGAAACCTGCCCAGAACTATGTGTATTTCCTATTTGGACTATAGCAAAATTTTACTTATTAAATTTGTGAATTTTGTGTTTTATAAAATCAGTTATACATTTTCCTTTTTATCCAGAAAAGCTACTGAATCATAAATATAAAATAGTAAATCATAATCATGCAATATATACATGAAGCAATATGTTTATATATATTGTTATATTGGATATTGTTATATCCAATGAATCAATTCACATTGCTTATGATGTATAACATTATTTCAAATTTCAGTGTAAAATACCACCAATATAGGCCCCTCACATTAGTTTTATAGGTGTCTCTAATAGTTATTTAGTAATTGTTAATGTATTATATTATAGTTAATGAATTATATACATAGTAGGTTAATGAATGATGTGTTGGCTGGCCTTCTCTTTGGCCTTAATGCTCAAATTGACATTGTAGTGAATGCAACACATGGCTTCCATTTATGTCTATTGTCTTACAGGTAACAGCATATGAATCAGTTGCCATAATCTATTTTACCTTCCTTGCTCATGTGTTGGAGCACACACCATCACAATACACCATGGGAGTAAGTCTGCCCCAAATATATTCTTGTTACATTAAGAATGCTTTTCCTATATTTTTCAAATCACAGGATGTCCTTCTGAAGGAGCAGGAGGCTGGCTGAGGACAAAGCAAAGGCTGGCGCCTTGCACCCCCCCTTCACCCGCTCCCCTCCATATGTGTGGCATTCCTCAGGCACCCCTGACTGCCATAAAATGATAAATGGTTAACTTGCTGAGATCACAATCCTGCAAGACAGGAGTCTCCCTTGGTTTGCAAATGTCCTTGAGATTTACAAACAAAGAAGTTACCTTATCAATAGCCCAATTTCCAGGGACACAGAACTCAGTTCCTCAAGCCCTAATGTCACCCTCCCCCCCATTAAAAAACTGAAGGAGGTGGAGGTAGAAGGAAAAGTAAATAAAGTTAAATTTCTTCTAAACCTAAATCTCATTAACAAGGATGCTTGATAGCAGGAATGTAACATCCCACCAGGAGACTCCAATTGTCTTTACTTGATAGTAACCAGGCCTTCAATATCCCGATAGTGCTTTTTTCGCATGCGTGGGCTAACTGGCCAGTTCTGCTTCTGTAAGATTGCTTTGTCTGCTTTCGCACACTGGTCCCCTGACCCAATCCACTGACGCCAAGTATGCCTGTTCAAACTATCAATCAATCAGCTCAGCCCCACCCGAAACTTGTTTGTATCTGTCTATAAAAATCCTGCACCGACCCAGCTCCGGACCTCTCGGCGTTATCGGCAACGAGCGGCACAGAGGTCCTGGTTCGAACCAGCAATAAACGACCCTTGCTGATTGGCTTTGACTCACGTCTCTGGTGGTCTTTTAAGGTGGGGGTAATACTCTATTGGCATTTCACTTCAACTTGTTTCTGAGAAAATGCACATGGTAAAATGTTCTTCATACTACTGTCACATTTTGCATTTAAAAATGCAAACATAACCAAGACTTTCTCTCTTTAAAACTCTTTGTTTCTTTGCCTTCCTCTTCTTGGAGAAATTCCAAATTCCTTATTATGGATTAAGAGGCCCTTCAAGATCTGGCCCCTACTTTCAACCATTCCAGCTATGCACACTACTTTTAGTTTCTTAATTTACTGTAAGCTTACTCACTTCCATTGGAGTGCTACGGGGTGGGGGGGGATGAAGGAGAGGAAGGCCCTGATTTGTTGCATTTATTGATTTCTGCAGACTAACTACTCAAACAGCCTATTTCAAAATACTAATGGCTTAATATTTGGTTTTCAGTATTCTTCCAGTGCACTTTTTCTCTGATTAGAATATTCCTCCCAGCCCCAAGCCACATGGGTAGCTCAGTCAGTTAAACATCTGACTCTTGATTTCCACTCATGTCATGATCTCAGGGTTATGAGGTCCAGCCCCATGTGAGGCTCCACTAAGTGTGGAGCCTGCTTAAAATTCTCTCTCTCCAGCTGAGCCACCATCCCTCCCTCCCTCGAATATATATATATATATTCGAGGGAGGGGGCCATCATCCCTCCCTCCCTCGAATATATATATATATATATTCGAGGGAGGTGGCTCAGCTGGAGAGAGAGAATTTTAAGCAGGCTCCACACTTAGTGGAGCCTCACATGGGGCTGGACCTCACAACCCTGAGATCATGATATATATATATATATATATATATATATATATATATATATATATATATATATTCCTCTGAGATCCAATAACTTATAGTCATTTAGAGCTCAGTGTTGATATCATTTATATCTCTGCAGGAAGTCATCTCCACCCATATCAGAAAGGCCTATCCTATAGTTTCTTATAACACCTTTGCTCCTCTTCATGGCCTTTATAATCTTATGTAGCAACTCTTTATTGACTCTGCTGTATCCCCCAGTTGCTGGAAAGCATAGTGAGGTCAGGAATTACTAAGTTGTTAGCACCTTATTCACAGACTTCCTGTTATATATTTGGTAAGTAAACACTTACTCAATTAACTAGGGAGAATTTGTTCATAATTCTTTATTGTCTTAAATTTATATCATTTCGTTATACTATAATATAAATCAATAACAGTAATGGAATGAAATTTAATATTCTATTTGGTAAAAAGTTAATATAACAAACATTATCAAAGAATAAGTATTTTTTGTTGCCAATAAAAAACTTGCTCAAAGGTTCATTAAAACTTATTTTAGAAACTCCCTAGAATCAGTTTATCTCAGGTACTGAAGGTTCTAGTTAATATTAACTTAGCAGGTTATCTTGAGGTTTATGGTCAATATAAATATCAAGTATATAGTTGGTGCTTGAGAAATCTGTGGTAAATTGAATTACTAAAACTGGAGACCATACCCCTATTGCTTCTTTGTTTTTCTTGCCACCATGCTCACTTTCATTATTGTGCACTATCCATTTTATTGCTTTGCATGAATCTATCGGCTAGATAAAAAATCTATAGCAGCAACAGAAGCTTAAGGGATCAGATGGATAATACAGAAACTCAGGTTTCTGACACCCCAGAAGTCCCTCTCTAGGATCTGCGTGGCTTCCAAGGTATGGGAGACCCTGGAGGAGAAGATAACTCTGGACCCTCTCTCCATCTGTTCAAGAAGCATCTGAGAGTATTAGAGCACTTGTAGATAAAGAAGTGGAGGTCTCAAGAATTTTTATTATTTTCTATGTATTTTTTAAGTCCCTTGGTCAACTGTGGACAGCAGAGAGCCAAAGAGACTTTCCATAAATTTGCTCCCAAGTCCTTGTGGTAGCCGCAAGATAGCATTGGGTATGAATTATTATGCAGTGCCTATGGTGCCTGGGTGGCTCAGTTGGTTAAGCAACTGCCTTCAGCTCAGGTCATGGTCCCAGAGTCCTGGGACAGAGTCCCACATCAGGCCCCCAGCTCTATGGGGAGTCTGCTTTTTTTTTCCCCTCTTACCCCCCTTCTTGTGCTTTCTCTCACTGTGTCTGTCTGTCTCTCTCTCTCAAAATAACTAAATAAAAATATTTATTATGCAGTGCCTAAAAGAGGCTTACCATTACCTGATGTGTGGTGCAAATGGAATTCTAATGACACTGATTCTAAGACAAAGCATATCACAGCAATTCAAGCCTCATTTTCTGTCCTCTTTTTCTATTTCAAGATATCTAATAGCAGAGAATAAAGAAAGAAAGGAAAAGAAAGGAAAAGAAAAGAAAAGAAAAGAAATTTAATAGCAGGATGCCAGGAAAAAGAACACAAGTTTCTTAGCCTGCCCCTTTGCTTACCATAAATCTATTGTGTGGTGCATTAATAATTGGTCTTTCTTACACTGTATTCCCTTCTATTCTGTCAAAGTGCCATCTAAAGTCTGTATGTAGTGACACATATTAATAGCCATTTGTTTCTTTACGATTCAGTGAAACGTGCTTTCATAAACTTGCTGCTTAATTAACCAAACAGTAGGATGAAAGGGAGAGGATGAATAGAATACATGAAGTAGCAAAATCAAGAAATGATATGGGAGTTAAATGGAAGGGAAATAAAAGAAAAAACAAGCCCTGGAGAGTTAAACAGTAGGATCATGAAAATAATAGTCATTTAAATAATTAATTTTTATTTTTTAAGAAAAGTAAACCTTTCATTTTACATAGGTAATTTTAGTAACTTCAGTGAAGGGGGAAAATGATTAAAGGTTAGGATTCTAATCACAAGTACCTGGTACTAAAACCGTTTTTGTTAGTTATTTTGTTGTCTGTTTGTTTTTGTTTTTGTTTTGAGAATGAAGCAGAGGAAAAAATTAAAAAACAAAAAACAAGGTCAAGATGTAGAAAAAAAATAAAAGATGATTATTAGTTGAAGTTTAAAAGGCCAAATTCCATGTCCAACTTCTGTGAAGTCTTAGCTTGAGAGTCATTTATATATGATGCATAACAGACATATTGGGCTCTGATCATGTTCTCAATCATCAGAATCACAGAAAACTTAACTGAATTAGAAATTAATTAAGTCAGAAAAAGCTAGTATGTTTTAAAGTGACTTTATGTCTATTTTTAAGTCAATGATTCCAAAACACAAGAATATTGTTGTGCCAAAATAAGCAGCCCATGAAACAGAAGAATTTTTTTAAATTATTTTGAATAAAAGTCAAATTAATTGGTAATAAAGTGCTACTTTTTCCAAGTAACTTTTCTTTAAGCTTATTATTTTTATTTTTATTTTTAATCTAGTAGATAGAAGCATTGAAAGGTAAGCTTTAAAGTACTACCACCTTCAAACCTGAAAATCTGTTTTTTGGAACTGACATAGCTTCACATCTTGATTTTACACAATTCTTCCCTCTCTAATGTCAAACAGAATTTGCTTGCATTTTTTTTCTTTTGAAATAGTTTATACCACTAACATTGAGCTACCATGTTATTAGAAAGAAGTTAGATTTCCCAAATTACCTTGGAAAATTCTATGGCTAAAATTTAAAAAAATGTAATATTTTATACAGGGTTTGAGTTAATGTTTGACTTTAACATTTAAATACATTGTTACATTCCATTGTTCATTTATGTTGGAGTAATCATCTGGAAGTTTGAAGAAACTATTAATAATTTTTAAGTTAGAGGGAATAAAATAAGGGTCTTCTAGTGAAGGGGGCTCTTTCTTTTCTTTGGGAAATAAGGAAGGGGTGAACCACCAGGTGAAAGAATGAAACAGAAGGGACAATTTACAATCATCAAAACGTAAAAATTTGAAAATGTAGACTCCTTGTCCCCAAAAGATGCAAGGTAGGATGGGGTGAGGAATGAGATGTCTTAGTAATTCAGGAGCCCTGTGAGATACTGCATTTAGTGTAAGCGATGTAATGCTTACAAAAAAGACTGGACAGGTAACTGATATTCAGTTCCTTGACTGGCATTTTAAGAGCAACCCAGGCAGATACATGCTTAGACACTGGCAGTGACCAAAAACAAAAACAAAACAACAACAACAAAAAAAAACATTTTTCTCTAATCTGGTCAAATCAGTTTGGCCTATTTCCACAGTAGCTAACCAAACAACAATTTCAGCCTCATTTATTTTCTAGGAAAGTAGGCACTTAGTTTGGTTACAAAATGAAATTATTAATCCATTTTAAAAGGGAAATAGATCATTTTGGTGAATTGGTAATGGGATTTTGCCATTGGTTGATTCCAGTAAACATGGTTTGTATGCATCATTGGAGAGCATGAATGAATCCCTGTCTCAAGTCCAGAACCCAATGGACAGGTTTCAGCATAACAGAAATAATAGAATAGCATAATACCAAGTGAGTTCTGTTTTAATTTAAAAACTACAAGATGGTATTGTTACAAATACTAAATGATACTATCAGTGATAGATATAATTCTCATATTAAACCCAAGAATAATATCTGGGTAAAATGTAATAGGGAATAATAAGAACATATGCATTAAGGAAGAGAAGTTTTAATTTTGAAATGAGATTAGGAGAATAATGAAAGATCTGAGTGTCTTTTCAGAATCACTAGACTAAAATTACTTTGTGAGATAGAGAAAAGTTTGTGGAAGAGTAGGGGACACTATTTCACTCGGTCCCCTGAATTAAGCTGGATATCTACCAAACCGTGCTGAATAACACCTATGAAATCAGTCTGAGATGTAGGAATATATATCTGGTTGTCTACAAACAGAATATCTCCAAAGGTCTTCAGGTATGAAGTAAAGAGATGTGATTCTGTGTGCAGGTATTTGAAGATAAACAGGAGAAAGAAGCCACCATAAGCTAGTTCCAGGAAGGTAATATAACACCAGAGTACAAAAACATCTTTTGTTGGGGACATGGCACAGACTCATGGGCTGGGAGCAGGGGAGATAGACTTTAGTGCAGTCCCCAGATAGAATCCAAGAGATGCGGGTGTTCTTGCACACAAACCGGGGGCAGCTTGCAGTTTAAGAAGCATAAAGGATAGACAAGTCCTCAGCCCTGGGTTCCACAGCTAAGAGTGTTGCTGTGGGGCACACAACCAGGGAAGATCTAGTTTTTAGCAGGCAGACAAAAATGGAGTCAATGTGGCCTGGAGAGCTCAGTGAAGAACAGACTGTGATTTCTCTGTTCTAAAACAGGTTTGGATGTTGTCACTTTTGCTCTGACTCTCAGAAGTGACAAAGAAAGCTGCTACAGAAAGCTTCCAAAGAACAAAGCCCCCCCCCTCCAAAAAAAAACAAACAACAACAACACAAAAAAAACGATTTTTACTGAGCCCAGCCCCCTGACAGAGAGCAGAGCAACTCTGCCCAAGTAGGGTTGCCTGAGAGTGTGGCAGTCTTCTCCCCGAGAAGACAGGCTGGAAGAACAGATGGATGACAACCCTAAGATCCCTATAAAACAGATGCATCTTCCTTGAGTCGTGGTTAACAAGTTGGATTCTGAACATTCCCTCAACAACCCTTCAGCCGAATGACTAGGAGGAGGAACTCCCCAACAAAAGAAAGAACCAGAGACTGTGGCTTCTGCCACAGACTTAATGGATATGGATATAAGCAAGATATCAGAAATAGACTTCAGAGTAATAATTATGAAGTCAATATCTTGGCTTGAGAAAAATATTAACAACAATATAGAATCTCTAAGGGTAGAAATGAGATCTAATCAGGCTGAACTTAAAAATACTATGAATGAAAAGTAGTCTAAACTGGATACTTAAAGTGCTAGGACAAACGAATCAGAAGAATGAATTAGTGAGCTAGAAGACAAGATGATAGAAAAGAAGCTAACAGAAGCTTCCTGGGAAAAACAGTTTAAAGCCCAAGAGATCAGAATGAGAGAGATTAACGATGTTATGAAATGTTTCAATGTCAGAATTATTGGAATCCCTGAGGGGATGGAAAGAGAGAGGTCTAGAAGATATATTTGAACAAATCATAGCTAAGAACTTCCTTAATCTGGGAAATAAACAAGCATTCCTGTCCAAGAAGCAGAGGGTAACCCTCCTAACCTAAGAATAATGAGAACACACAAATGTTGCAAAATAGTAAAATTCATGGAAGTTCTGGGGGGGCTTGTTCAGTTAAGTGTCTGCCTTCACCTCAGGTCATCATCCTAGGGTCCTGGGACTGAATCCCAAATTGGGCTCCTTGATCAGTGGGGATCCTGCTTCTGACTCTACCTGCTCTGCCTGCTCTGTCTGTTCTGCCTGCAGCTCTCCATGCTTCTGCTCTTTCTCTGACAAATAAATAAATAAAATATTATTAAAAAATAATAATAAAATTCACAGATCTTAGATCCAAAGAAACAATATTAAAAGCAGCTATGGGGAGACTTTTACATATAGAGAGATGAACATTAGAATAGCATCAGACCTGTTCATAGAGACCTAGAAAGCCAGAAAGGGCTGGCAAAACATATTCAGGGTACTGAATGGGAAGAACATGCAGCCAAGGAAACTTTATCCAGCAAGGCTATCATTCAGAATGGATGGGGAGACAAGGAGCTTCCAAGACTGGCAGAAACTGAAAGAATATGTGATCACCAATCTGGGCCTGCAAGAAATAGTAAGGATGGTTCTATAAAGGAAGAAAGATCCCAAGAGTAATAGAGACCAAAAATTTACAGAGAAAATGTACAGAAACAAGGACTTCACAGGAAACATGATGGCAACAAAATCATATCTTCCAATAATCACTCTCAATGTGACTGGTGTAAGTAATCCCATGAAAAGGCACAGATTAGCGATTGGATAAAAAGCCCAGACCCATGCTGTCTACAAGAGATTTATTTTTTTTAAAGATATATTTATTTATTTGACAGATAGAGATCACAAGTAGACAGAGGGGCAGGCAGAGAGAGGGGGGAAGAGGGCTCCCTGCTGAGCAGAGAGCCCAATGTGAGGCTCTACTCCAGGACCCTGGGATCATGACCTGAGCCAAAGGTAGAGACTTTAACCCACTGAGCCACCCAGGTGCCCCGAGACTCGTTTTGAACCTAAAGTTACATATAGACTGAAAGTGAGAGGATGTAGAAAAATTTTCATGAGAACAGACCTCAAAAGAAAGCTGGGGTAGCAATTCTCATATCGGAAAAAATTACTTTTTAAGCTAAAGTCTGTAGTCAGAGATACAGAAGGAAACTATAACTATATTTTTCTTAAAGGGTCTATCCAACAAGAATATCTAACAAATGTAAATATCTATGCTCCCAGCACGGGAGCAGCCAACAGCATAAGCCAACTGTTAACCAAAATAAAGAAAAATATTGTTAATACTTTAAAAGTAGGAGACTTCAACACTTCATTCTTAGCAACAGACAGCCCATCTAAGCAGAAGATCAAAAAAGAAACAAGAGCGCTAAATGACACACTGGACCAGATGAAGTTCAAAGATATATACAGAATATTCCATCTTAAAACAATAGAGTAGTCATTCGTCTGAAGTGCACATGGAACTTTCTCCAGAATAGACCACATAATGTGTCACAAATCAGGTCTCCACAGACACCAAAACACTGAGATTATTTCCTGCATATTTTCAGACCACAATGTTTTGAAACTGGAACTCAATCAGAAGAAAAAGTTTGGAAAAATTGAAACACTTGGAAGCTAAAGACCATCCTGCTGAAGAATGTTGGGTCAATCAGGAAATTAGAGAAGAACATAAACAATTAATGGAAACCAATGAAAATGAAAACATGTCCTTCCAAAACCAATGGGATACTGCAAAAGCGGGCCTAAGAGGGGAATACATAGCCATTCAAGCTTCATTAAAAAAAAAAAGAAGAAGAAGAAGAAGAAGAAGAAGAAGAAAGGAAAGAAAGAAAAGAAAAAGGAAAATTCCAAATACACAAGTTAACATTTACACCTCATACTGGAGAAAGAACAACAAATAAAACTAAGCCAAGCAGAAGGGAAATAATTAAGATTAGATCAGAGATCAATGAACTAGAAACAAGAAATATAGTAGAACACATCAATGAACCTAGAATCTGGTTCTTTGAAAGAATTAGTAAGATTGATAAGCCACTGGCCAAATATATCCAAAAAAAGAGATAAAGGAACCAAATTAATAAAATTATGAATGAGGGTGCCCGGGTGGCTCAGTGGGTTAAGCCTCTGCCTTCGGCTCAGGTCATGATCTCAGGGTCCTGGGATCAAGTCCCACATCAGGCTCTCTGCTCTTCAGGGAGCCTGCTTCCTCCTCTCTCTCTGCCTGCTGCTCTGCCTGCCGCTCTGCCTGTCGCTCTGCCTGTCACTCTGCCTACTTGTGATCTGTCAAATAAATAAGTTAAAATCTGTTTTAAAAAATTATGAATGAAAGGAGAGAGATCATGACCAACACCAAGGGAATAGAAAAAAGTAACAGAAATTATTATCAACAACTATATGCCAAAATTTAAGCAACCTAGAACAAATGGAAGGCTTCCTGGAAACCTATAAATTACCAAGACTGAAACAGGAAGAAATTGACAATCTGAACACACCAATAACCAGTAACAAAATTGAAAAACTGATCGAAACCTCCCAAAAAACAAGAGTCCTGGGCCTGATGGATTTCCAGGGGAATTCTATCAATCATTCAAAGAGGAAATAATACCTATTCTACTGAAGCTGTTTCAAAAAATAGAAACAGAAAGAAAATTTCCAAAATCGTTCTATGAGGCCAACATTACCTTAATACCCAAATGAGGCAAAGAACCCACCAAAAAAAAGAATTTCAGCCCAATATCCCTAATGAATATGGATTCCAGGATTCTCAACAAGATCATAGCTGATAGGATCCAAGAGTACATTAAAAAGATTATCTAAAACAACCAGGTGGAATTTATTCTTGGGATGCCAGCGTAGTTCAACATTCACAAATCAATCAATGTGATAGAACACAATAAGAGACAAGAACCATATGATCCTCTCAATTGATTTAGAAAAAGTATTTGACAAAATAGAGCACCCTTTCCCTATTAAAACTCTTCAGAGTATAAGGATAGAAGGAACATTCCTCAATTTCATAAAATCCATCAATGAAAATCTCACAGGGAATATAATTCTCAATCAGGAAAAGCTGAGAGCTTTTCCCTTAAGATCAGGAACGCAACAAGGATGCCCATTCTTGCCACTATTGTTCAAATAGAACTAGAAGTCCTAACATCAGCAATCAGAAAACAAAAAGAAATAAAAGTTATTCAAATTGGCAATGAAGTCAAACTCTCACTCATCACAGATTACATGATACTCTATGTGGAAAATCGAGACTCCACCCCAAAATTACTGGAACTTACACAGCAATTCAATAACATGACAGGATAGAAGATCAATGCACAGAAATCAGTTGTTTTTCTATACAATAACAATTAACTTTAGAAAGACAAATTAGGGAATCAGTTCCATTCACAATAGAACCAAAAACCATAAGACACCTTGGAATATACCTAACCAGAGAGGATAAGGATATATACTCTAGAAACTACAGAAATCTTATGAAAGAAATTGAAGAAGACACAAAAAGATGGGAAAAATTCCCTGTTCATGGATTGGAAGAATAAGAATTGTTAAAATGTCTATGCTGTCCAGAGCAATCTATACATTCAACACCATTCTGATAAAAATAACATTTTTCAAAGTGCTGGAACAAACAATCCTAAAACTTTGTATGAAACCAGAAAAGACACTCAATAGCCAAGGAAATGCTGAAAAAGAAAAACAAAGCTGGAGGCATCACGTTGTCTGATTTCAAGCTATACTACAAAGCTGTAATCACCAAGACAGCATGGTACTGGCACAGAAACAGACACATAGATCAATGGAACAGAATAGATAGCCCAGATATGGAGTCTCAACTGTATGGTCAACTAATCTTTGACAAAGCAGGAAAAAGTATCCAGTGGAAAAAAGACAGTCTCTTCAATAAATGGTGCTGTGAAAATTCTACATCTATGTATAAAAAAATGAAACTCAACCATTCTCTTACACCATACAGAAAGATAAACTCAGAATGGATGAAATTCTGAGGCAGGAATCTATGAAAATCCTAGAGGAGAACATAGGCAGTAACTTCTTTGACCTCAGCCACAGTAACTTCTTTCTAAGCATGTCTCCAAAGACAAAGGAAACAAAACAAAAATGAACTTTGGGGACTTCATCAAGATCAAAGGCTTCTGCACAGCAAAGGAAACAGTCAACAAAACAAAGAGGCAACCAACAGAATGGGAGAAGATATTTCCAAATGACACTACAGATAAACAGCTGGTATGCAAGATCTATAAAGAATTTCTCAAACTCAACCCCCAAAAAATAAATAATGAAGTCATTAAATGGGCAGAAAACATGAAGAAACACTTCTTCAAAGAAGCCATACAAATGGCTAACAGACACGTGAAAAAAATATTCATCATTAACCATCAGAGAAATTCAAATGAATGCCATATTGAGATACAACATTACACCAGTTAGAATGGCAAAAATTGACAAGGAAAGAAACAACAAATGTTGATGAGGCTGTAGAGAAAGGAGAACCCTCTTACATTGTTGGTGGTAATGCAAGTTGGTGCAGCCACTTTGGAAAACAGTGTGGAGGTTCCTCAGAAAGTTAAAAATAGGAGGAGGGGCAAGATGGCAGAGAAGTAGGAGACCCTGTTTCAACCGGTCCCCTAAAGTGAGCTAATTATCTAACAGAGCACTCTGAACACCCATGAAATCAGCCTGAGATGTAGGATTATAAACTTCTGGATCTCTATGGGGGCAGAAGACTCCAGTGAAGAGATAAAGCGTACTGGGAACAATCAGACTGATATTGGAGGATAAACAGAATGGGGAGGGAGCCACCAGAAGCGACCCATTGGAAAGAAATACCCCAATACAAAAGTGCCCTGTGCTTGGGGACCAGCATTAACTTGGAGTTTCGTTAAAAGCACCCAAAATGAGCAAAAGATCTTAATGGGCAACTTGTGGAATCAGGCAGTAATGGGCGTGGGCCTAAGATCACGGATCCAGGAAAACCACTGACAGGGATCACCCATGCCAGATAGGGTGTGGCAAAGCCTCCAGGCTGTGGTCCCTGAACCCCCAGTTTCTGCTGCTTGTACCAGCGCTGGGCTAGGCATACTCCTGCCAGTGCACATGAGGGAATCTAGTGTGGACAGCAGCCCCTGCTCTCTAGAACCACAGCTTTTTCTACTCTGCATGCACACTGTGCAAATAGGTTCTGAAATGCACTCCCCACCAGTGCATGAGAGAGCTCCGTGCAGGAGCTAGAAGGTGGTCTCTAGGACCAGCCAAGAGTCTGAACACTCCCAGCCCAGGCATGAAAATCTCAGTGTGCAATCTCCGGTTGGGATCTCTTAGGAAGTCTGGACCACAGACAGCAGTCCTAGCAAAGGCATCCATGGGAAGTGGGCTCCCTGGACCAATATCACTCATGGTTTTAGTTGCAGAGGTGCAGAGACAAGTGGGTGCTTAGGGCGAAATCTGAGATGGTGGCTGTGGATGTGCACTGCCTGTAAAAAGTTGCACTGCTCAGTAGAGTTTGCAGGCAGGGAGTCTGAGTTCTGGACCACTCAGAGGAGAGCAGACTGAGGCTTCTCTCTGAGATGGAGGTCAGAATGCAGTTTGCTTTCCATGAAACCTCTGAAAAGCCACAAAAAGCTGCCAAAGAGAAAAAACTCCAGATAACAAAAGCCTGAAAAACCGGTTTCCACAGAGCCCAGCCCCTTGATGGGGAGGAGGAGGACTCAACCCAAGCAAGAGGGACTGAAAAACAAAGCAGCAGTCCCCTTCCCCCAGAAAGCCAGCTGAAAGAACAAGTGGAAGACCACTACAGGGTCCCCATAAAGCTATAAACCCCAATAGCAAGGGGAAACAATATATTAATCTCCTGGTATGACCCTAAAACCTATATACTTCATAGATACAACTTTTATTTTTAATTCATTCTCACTATTCTTGTTCTGTTTAAGTTTTTTAAACTATTTGCCATTACAACGAGAGGTTCAATAAAACATATTCCATAATAACCTTTTAACTTGAACTTTTTTCATACATATACCTGTATGTATATGTATACCTGTTTTGCTTTTCTATTTTTTAACTTTATATGTATATGTATATGTATATCTATATATCCATATATTTTTTAACTTTATATGTATATGTATATGTATATCTATATATGTATATCTATATATCCATATCTATATCTATCTATCATATATATATATATATATATATATATCCATATCTATATCTATCTATCATATATATATATATATATATATATATATATATATATTTCAAGGTAATTCTTTTTCCCTAGTCAATATTACCACTATATATGAACCAGTTTTATTCTCCTTTTATCTCTGGAAATTTGAATCCTTCAACAATGATATCAAGATACACCCAGGAAGAATCAAAATAACCTTCCTCGCCCATATTGAGGATTTATAACCAGCCTCCCATATTTTTCTTCTGACAGTGTTTCTGTGTATTTGCTTTTGTTCTGGTATTATATAAATCTTATACTTGGGGTTCATTTTGGCTGGGTTCTCTTTTTTTCTTGTCACTAACTTTTGTCAGTCTTTTTTTTTTTTTTTTTTTTTTTGGTCTGCTTTTGTTTGTATACTTTATAAATCTTACCTTTGGGACCCATTTTGGCTGGGTCTTATCTCCTTTTTTTTCTGTCTCTCTCTCTCTCTCTTTTTTTCTTTTTTCTTTCTTTTTGGTGGTGACATCCAATTGCTCAGAAACATTCCAGGATGCACCTTGCCTGGATTGTGATTGATATAATCAACTACACATCCCCTCAACCACTTCTCACCAAAATTACTAGGAGGAGGAATGCCCAACAGAGGAAAAATTCAGAGACTGTGCCCTCTCCATCAGAGCTACTGGATATGGACATAAACAGTATATCGGAAAGGGAATTCAGGGTAACAATTATCCAGGCAATGGCTAGGTTGAAAAAACCATTAGTAACAACTTGGAATCTCTAAGGGCAGAAATGAAAGCTGTCCAGGAAGAAGTTAAAAGTGCTATCAATGTGATCCAATCTAATCATCTAAATTCTCTAAAAGCTAGGGTAACCGAGGCAGAAGATAGAATTAGTGATCTAGAGGACAAACTGATAGAGGAAAGGATAAGGAGGAGGCCTGGAACAAACAGCTTAGAAGCCATAAAAACAGAATTAGGGAAATAAATGACACCATGAAACATTCCAACATCAGAATTATTGGGATCCCTGAGGGGGAGGAGAAAGAAAGAAGACTAGAAGATATATTTGAACAGATTCTAGATGAAAACTTAAACTGTGGACTGAAACCAGCTTTTGTGTCCTAGAGGCAGAAAAAAAAATAGGCCCCAATATCAATGAATCTAGAAGGACCTTGAGATATTTGATTGTGAAACTGATGACCATAATTTTAGATAAGAACTCTTGAGAGCATCTAGGGATAAGAGTTTCCTTATGTACAGAGGAAAGTCTATCAGAATAACATCAGACTTGTGCACAGAAAACTGGAAAGCCAGAAAGGGCTAGCAAGACATATTCAGGGCACTAAATGAGAGGAACATGCAGCCAAGAATACTTTATCCAACAAAGGTGACATTCAAAATGGATGTAGAGATAAAGAACTACCAAGACTGGCAAGGTTTTAAAGAGTATGTGGCCACCAAGCTGGCACTATAAGAAATGTTAAGGGGGGGTTTTATAAAAGAAGAAAGAAACAAAGAGTATCATGGAACAGAAATGTACAGAGACAATCTACAGAAACAAGGACTTTGCAGGCAACATGATGTCAATAAAAGCATATATTTAAATGATAACTATCAACGTGAATGGCCTAAACACTCCCATAAAAGGCTGCAGGGTTGCAGATTGGACAAAACGACAGACTAAACCCCCAGACTATTAGAACTCATACAGCAATTCAGTAATGTGGCAGTATACAAAAATAAATGCACAGAAATCGGTTTATTTCTTATATATTAACAATGAAAATATACAAAGGGGAATTAGAGAATCCATTCCATTTACTATAGCACTACGAACCATAAGAGACCTGGGAATAAACATAACCAAAATGGTAAAGATCTGTACTCAAGGAACTACAGAACACTCATGAAAGAAATTGAAGAGGACACAAAAAGATGGAAAAGCATTCCATGCTCATGGATTGGAAGAATAAACATTGTTAAAATGTTTATAATGCCTAGAGCAATCTATACTTTCAATGCCATCCTGATCTAATTTCCACTGGCATTTTTCAGAGAGCTGGAACAAATAGTACTAAAATTTGTATAGAACCCAAAGAGACCCAAGTTGCTAAGGAAATGTTGAAAAATAAAAACAAAGCTGGGGGCATCATGTTGTGTGATTTCAAGCTTTACTACAAAGTTGTGATCACCAACACAGCATGGTTCTTGCACAAATACTACAGTGGAACAGAGTAGAGAACTCAGATATGGAGTCTCAACTGTGTGGTCAACTAATTTTTGACAAAGCAGGAAGAAATATCCAGTGGAAAAAAGACATCTCTTCAATAAATGGTGCTGTGAAAATTCTACATCTATGTATAGAAGAATGAAACTCAACCATTCTCTTACACCATGCAAAAAGATAAACTCAGAATGGATAAAAGACTTCAATCAGAGGCAGGAATCTATGAAAATTCTAGAGGAGAACATAGGCAGTCACTTCTTTGACCTCAGCCACAGTAACTTCTTTCTAAGCATGTCTCCAAAGGCAAAGGAAACAAAACAAAAATGAACTTTGGGGACTTCATCAAGATCAAAAGCTTCTGCAAGGCAAAGGAAACAGTCAACAAAACAAAGAGGCAACCAACAGAATAGGAGAAGATATTTCCAAATGACACTAGAGACAAAGGGCTGGTATCCAAGATCTATAAAGAACTCCTCAAACTCAACACACAATAACCAGATAATCACATAGAGAATGGGCAGAAAATATGAACAACACTTCTCCAAAGGAGACATGCAAATATTAACAGATACATGAAAAAATGTTAATCATCATCAGCCATCAGGAAGATTTAAATCAAAACCACATTCAGATAAAAACTTACACCTATTAGAATGGCCAAAATGAACAGGACCATGAACAACAAATGTTGGAGAATATGTGGAGAAAGGGGAACCCTCTTACACTGTTGTTGCAAATGCAGTTTGGTACAGCCACCTTGGAAAACAGTGTGGAGATTCCTTAAGAAATTAAAAATAGAGCTACCCTATGACCGTGCAATTGCACTACTGCATATTTACCCAAAGGATACATATGTAGTGAACAGAAGAGCCATCTGTACCCCAATGTTCACAGAAGCAGTTGCCACAGTCGCCAAACTGGAAAGAACCAAGATGGTCTTCAATAGACAAATGGATAAAGAAGATATGGTCCATATATACAGTAGAGTATTGTGCTTCCATCAGAAAGGATGAACACCCACCTTTTGTCACAACATGGATGGGACTGCAAGTGATTATGCTGAGTGAAGTAAGTCAAGCAGAGAAAGTGAATGATCATATGGTTTCCCTTACTTGTGGAGTATAAGGAATAACATGGAGGACATTGGGAGAAGGAGAGAAGTGAGTTTGGGGAAATCAGAGGGGGAGAAAAACCATGAGAGACTGTAGACAAACTGAGGGTTTTGTAGGGGAAAGGGGTGAAGGGGTGTGTGGTTATGTGAGCCTATTTGTGGGTATTATGGAGGGCACATATTGCATGGAGCACTGGGTATGTTGCATAAAAAATGAACTCTGCAACACTAAAATTAAATTAAATGAAAAAGTTAAAAATAGAGCTACACTATACTCCAGCAATTGCACTACTGGTATTTACCCCAAAGATACAGATATAATGAAAAGAAGGGACACGTGCACTCCAATGTTCATGGGAGCAGTGTCCACAATAGCCAAAGTGTAAAAGAGGCCAAGATGTTCTTCAACAGATGAATGGATAAAGAAGATGTGGTTCACATATAGAATGGAATATTATTCTGCCATCAGAAAGGATGAATACCCACCATTTGCACTGACATGGGTGGAACTGAAGGGGATTATGCTAAGTGAAATAAGTCAAGCATAAAAGGACAATTATCATATGGGTTCAATTATATGTGGATCATAAGGGACATTAGGAGAAGGAAGGGAAAAATTGAGTTGGGAATATCAGAGGGAGACACAGACCATGAGAGACTATGGACCCTGGGGAACAAACTGAGGGTTTCAGAGGGGAAGAGGTGGGGGGATGGATTAGCCCAGTGATGAGTACTGAGGAGGGCAGGTTTTGTAAGGAGCACTGGGTGTTATATACAAACAATGAATCACAGAACACTACATTAAAAAAAAAAAAAGATCATTGTGAGTTGGGGCAAGATAATTATCATAATATTTTTAAAACTTACATTTGGTCATGTATGTTGGGGTCAATTCCATGTTAAAACATGTTAACCCCCTAGGGCCTGCCTGGGCCTACTTAGCCAAAGTGACTCCATGTTGCCTAGGTAGATAATTTGTTGTTTAATAAATGCCTCAACAGTTATTGATATCAGTTCCAGGTAACTATTACTAAAACACATACCTAAAACAAGGCCATTTTGTTGTTTAATAAATGCCTCAACAGTTACTAGTATCAGTTCCAGGTAACCGTTACTAAAACACACAGGTAGGAGACATCCAATCAGCCAAAGCCACATATGTAGATGTCTGCGATTGTGCCCTATAAAAACTAGCCTGTAAGACCAAGGGGCATTGTTCTCTTCAGAGGCGGCCCTGACCGGTCAGTCTGACTTCTAATGCTTGGCATAGAATAAAGCTTTACATAACTTTTACTTTGTCTCAGCCTCATTTCCCTGGCCGGTCAGTCTAACTTCTAATGCTTGGCATAGAATAAGGCTTTGTGTAACTTTGTCTCAGTCTTGTTCCTTTGATAACGGACCCAACATATAGGGGCTCATCCGGGATCAAACGATGAGAACTGAGCCAGCATGAGAATTTCTGGGAAAAGCCTCCGGAGGTAAGATCTCCATATTCTGTGAGGTCTGGTCTGTCTGGATGTGGAGTTCCAGGGTATGGCCCACCGGTGAAAAGCTGGATGCAGCCATGCTCCCCAGGGCTGGAATGGATGTGGGGATGCCCCACCCCTCTTCTGGTAGATCGTCTGGGGGTCCGAGCCCCCCCCCAGGCGGTCATCTGGGTCTGTAGGGGGCCGAGAAAACCCCCACCAGTGGGATGAGGGTCATCTGGGTCTGTGTGTCTTTGTCTTTTCTTTTTGTTGTCTGTTTTGTTACTCATTTCTAGGGGACCCACAAAATCCCCACTGGCGAATGTTTGTAGGGGACTGAGAAAATCCCCACCAGCGGCAGGTTCTGGGTAAGGGTCACTGGGTCTGTGGTTGTCGGTGTGTTGTCTTTTTGTTGTCTGTTGTGTTGTTTGTTGTGTTTGAAGAAATGGGACAAGCAGAGAGTAAGGGGACTCTGACATTCATCTCTCCGTTCCTCCTAATAGATGTGGGACTTCTCCTTTGCTCATTTATTATGTTAATGGCTATAACTGGAGCCAACTGTGGTTGGTCTAACTCGAGACAGAGACTTTAAGGAATATTCCCAAGCAGCTGCCAAAACTCCCTTTGATTAGGGGAAGTTCCTTGTCTTCTCTAGCCCGACCTGGACTGCCTAGCCCCTCTTCCTTGCTGGCGGGGCCTTCTGGCAGCACTTTGTTTGTTCTGTCTCCTCCTTCTGTTTCTGCACCAGCTTGGGTACAGCCTGCATAACTGGCTTCTAGACCATCCTCAGTGCTTCCTGCACCACGGCTCCTTCTCTCTTCACTGTCAAGGAACAAAAAGAGCACCCCCTGGACCTAACACCCCCACTCCAGATCTTCCCACCCATGTCTCAGGTAAACATTAAAAATGGAGTGGGTCCAGGTGAAATGTAAATCAGAATTTAAACTAAATTAAGTTTGTTGGTTTAATTAGAATAGATATGTCTTTAAAGTTACAGCAATAAATGTGAAACTTCAAAGTTTACCAAAGGTCAAATAAGCTCATGTTATTTGTTAAAATCTGTTAGCAAAAAAAATAACTGAACTGATGATTAATTGTCTGTCTCAAAGTTTTAATGGGTAATTGTTAAAATAGCTTTTGAACTAACCTGAAACACTGAAAGTTTACTTGAATGATAAATGGAATTAAATTTGTTGGACATCTAGGTCTTAACCAAATGGGATAAAATACTAAAGCATTAATTACTAGAACCAGGTTTATGCTTTTAACTTCTTACTGCAAAGAAACTAAAACTATTTAAATCTGTTGGTAAACAAGTTTTGTGCTTAACTGATTCATAAATTTGCCATCTACAGAATTCTGTTGTAACTGTTCACAATTGGTTAATACTTAGTCATCACTAGAGACTAAAGTGTTTCTAAGAATAAAAAATTCTACGAACTGTAACTAAGACTGAAGAAAGTAAGAAAAACACCCTATATATAAAAAGTAGGAGATACAAAAAAAAGAGAATAAAAATACATTTCGTTAAAGATAAAAGGTAATTTTGTCCTAAATGAGATAATTAATTGAAAAAAAAATGGCTTGGGACAAAACCTAGATGCAAAAAAGTTGTAAAAGTTTTGTGAGGAAAAATCTTTAAAAAAAATTGTAGGTATGGTCAGGTCAGACTAAAATTAAAATGAATTTTAAAATGTATCACATCAGAATAATAGATGACATAAAATGATTCCATGTATTCTAGACTACCAAAAAAAATTAAATAAGTAAATAAAACCTGCCATTAAGGTTTTTATTAAAAGTTTTAATGTTGTCTTAAAAAACAGAGGAAAGGCAGTGACTGATAACTGATAGTAAGTTTAGAAAAATTGTACACACAAAAAAAAGAGGGCCTAAGACAGTAAGTAGTTTTGTCTTAAAATAAAAATATCTGGTTGCATCAGAACATGAAAAGAAATGAAAACTAAACTTGAGGATATTTAGTAAGTCATAAAAAGCTCGGGGAAAGTGACCTTTATTTGCCTTGGTTTGTATGTTTAAAAGAGAACAATAAAATATGTTGGAAATTTAACCATATTAGATCAGCTTTGATGGATGTATTCACAATAAAAAAAAAACAGACGAAAGCCCTATGTCATGGCAAATCTATATTGGTGATCCACTCAAGTAAATGTTGATAATTATATAAACTAAAAAAACACTGGTATAAAAAATCTGCTTTCTCTCTATTAAAAAAACAAAACAAAACAAAGTTTTCTTAGATTAATTGATCCACTATTAAGGAGAGAACATAAATGGTTTTCTCTTTGCCTGCTCAGAGAAACCAGTTTCTGTATTTTGTTTTATCCATAATCCTATTTAAGCATGTGCTTTAAAACTTAAATTTCAGCAATTGTAAATTGTAAATGAGATCTCTTTGACTCATAAGGCTTTCCCTTGGTATGCTAATTACTCAAAAAGTACTGCTAAACCAATGATAAACCTTGGGTTATATATAGGTAAGTGCTATAACTATTATAGAAATTCTATGCATTTCCTAAAGTTTTAACCTTTTGACAAGGTCAACTTAATATTGTAATTATTGAAATGTTATGTGTCACAGAAGTAACCTGATTTTCTTACCAGTTAAACTGTAAAACCGTATCTATTCTGAATTTTTGTCATTTATAATTATTTTAATTCTCTTATAAAATAAATTCTTCCTTAAAGAAAATTGATATGGGAGACTTCCAGGACAAATACAGGTCTTTGATATGTTGAAATCCTGAAACTGAAATGGATAAAAATTTCCAGAACTAATAAAACTACATTCAAACTAAACCAGAATTAGTAACATGGGACCTCAATCTCCGGCAAATGAAGAACTACTGCCCAAAGGAACCCCCTGACTGGAACCCAAATTCTGATAAAGGTAAGGAGATTCCATGTTTCTACCACCAGGCTCTGCTGGGAGGCCTCCATGCGACTGCAAGGAGACCCATAAATTTATCTAAAATTAGTCTGTTGACTCAAGATGAGTCTCCAGGGGCTTTTCTAGAAAGGCTTATAGAAGCCTATAAAATATATAGCCTGATTGACCCTGAGGCACCCAAAAATCAGAAGGCAATAAATCCTGCCTTTGCCAGTCAGTCAGCCCCAGATATAAGGAGAAAACTTCAAAAAATTGAAGAATTTAAAGGGAAAAATTTGACTGAGTTAGTGGGAATAGCAGAAAAGGTGCTTAACAACAGAGATACACAAGAAGATAAAAAACAGACTAGAAAAATAGTTAAAGTTTTGGCATTATATGAAATGGGGAGAAAACAAAGGAAAAGAGGTCAATGGAAAGGAAAAAGGCAGGTAAAAAATGGTCAGTGGAAAAAAAAAGCCTAATTATAGAAAAAAACTGATGAGAAGTCTTAGCTTCAGATCAGTGTATGGAAAGAGGAAAGAGGAAGGAAAGAGGACACTGGGCCAAGGAGTGCCCCAAAAAGAAGACGACAATGCTGGCCACCAGAGGCTAAAGGGACCATGGTTAAGAGCCCCTCCCCAAACCTCGGGTAAAAACTCAGGTGGAGGGGAAATCAATTGATTTTTTGATGGACATGGGAGCCCAATTTTCATCATTACTAGAGCCTAAGAAAATGATCTGAGGAGGAAGTCTGGGTACAAGGGGAAAATGGCACAAAAGGACATAAATAACAACAGAAAGGACCTTAAATTTGGCCTACGGCTGTCCGCATCAGTACTCCCTCCCCTGGGAAGCAAAGGAAGGGATCTCCATAGAACACACCTTTGCCTCTTGTCCAAAGGCTGAAACTGAGGAGTACAGACCCGTTCAGGACTTGTGGGAAGTTAACAAGTGGATCAAAGATATCCACCCAATATCTTTAGGGTTAGGGTATAGTGCCTAACCCCTATACCCTACTCCCCCTCCTGAGCCCCAAGAGAACCATATATACTGTCTTAGATCTCAAGAATACAAGAGAGTCTCAGCCCCTCTTTGCTTTTGAGTGGTCCAACCCACAGAAAGTGTTCCAAGGCCAGCTCACCTGGACAAGAACAAATGCCTGAGTGATGGGGTATCAGGCTCTCCTCCTCAACGAACTGAATGTGACTTTCCAGTCCCCAGCGGTGCTTAATCAAGCCATGCTGCTGCCAGAGGAGCTGACTGACCACAGTACTTGCTAATACCTGCTGAGAACTATAGTTCATACTTGTGGAGGACAAGCCACTTATTTAGGCTTTGATCTCCAAGAAGGAGTGCGTTCACTGTCTGAATCCAGGAAATAGGTAACCAATGGATACCCCCGCCCCACCCACACTACTGCGGGGAGGTCCAAACCCAGGTCACAGGAATAAGGCGAGATGTCAGAGACACTCCCCTCCCGGATGTGGAGATGACTTTGTTCACAGACTGGGTAGCTACATGGCAGATGAAAAGAGGTATGCGGGGGCTGCGATGGTTTCTTCTGAGCAGGAACTCTAAAAAGCAGCCCTGCCACACATCTCTAGGAACAACAGGTATGTCTTTGCTACTCTCCATATACATGGGGCTATTTATAAAAAAAAAAAAAAGGGGGCTTATTAACAGCAGAAAAAAAATTATAAACAAAGAAAAAAATACTAGCTCTCTTCCAGACTATTTGGGACTCGAAAGGTGGCTGTTATGCATTGCCTGGGACACCAAAAGGGGACTGATCTGATTTCAAAAGGAAACTAATTAGCAGATCAAACAGCAAAGCAAGCAGCCAGGAAAATGACTCAAAAACTGGTTACACTCCCAGCTCCAGCCCTACCAGAAAAACCAGATTATTCAGAGGAAGATTTAAAATATTTACAAAAATGGACTAACTTGGACTATAAAGGAGATTGGGCTAAAACTGGGACAGAAAAGCTAATTCTTCCTCAAAGACTAGGAAAGAAATTAGTAAACCAGATTCATCAGGGCACTCATTTAGGGACATGCAAGCTTAAGGAACTCATGAGTAAACAGTTCCAGGTTTCTAATTTAGGACGTATGACTCAGGATGTAGTTGATAGATGTGCTCAGGTGGTAAATGTGCAAAAAACTAGGGTGGGAAGGAGAAAAAGAGAAAGAGGTAGGGAACCAGGAATTTATTGGGAAGTAGATTTTACAGAGATGAAACAGGAAAAGTATGGACACAAGTATATGTTAGTTTTTATAGATACATTTTCAGGCTGGGTAGAGGCTTTTTCCACCAAACAAGAAACGGTAGCCAAAAAACTACTAGAAGAAATAATTCCTAGGTTTGGGCTGCCTCTCGCGAACGAGTCAGACAATGGTCCTGCTTTTGTGAGCTCAGTCTCACAGGCATTAGCCAAGGCCATAGGCACTAATTGGAAACTACATTGTGCCTATCAGCCCCAGAGTTCTGGACAAGTAGAAAGAATGAGCTGGACTCTTAAAGAAACCTTGACAGAGTTAATTCTGAAAACTGGTGGTGGATGGATGGATCTCCTTCCCTTCACCCTCCTTAGGGCACGATGTACACCCTACTTAAACAAGGTTACCCCATTTAAAATAATGTTTTGGAGACCCCCTCCACTCTGCTCATGGCTACAAAAGGTTACCCTAACAAAAAAGACTGATCAGTCTGTATTCCAGTCACTACAAGCACTACAGTATGTCTTAAAAAGAGCCCATGAAGGGATCCAAGATACCTACACTGAGATGGAGACAAAGGTGGAACCACATCCTTACCAACCCAGAGACTTGATTTGGATACACCACCACTGAGTGAAAAACTTGAAGTCTCATTGGAAGGGACCGTTTACTGTCATCCTATAGAGGACCCAAGGGATTCTGACATCTTGCTGCAGAAATAAAACGGACAAAACCTGCGGTTCCCATCCTAATTTCAGCACTAACTGATTCTTTTACAAGTCAAAGAATTGACTAATCTCAAAAGAAAAGGGGGGGGGGGATGTGGGGGTCGATTCCACGTTAAAACATGTTAACCCCCTAGGGCCTGCCTGGGGCTACTTAGCCATAGTGACTCCATGTTGCCTAGGTAGACAATTTGTTGTTTAATAAATGCCTCAACAGTTATTGATATCAGTTCCAGGTAACTGTTACTAAAATACACACCTAAAACAAGGCCATTTTGTTTATATCGGTTCTAGGAAACTATTACTAAAACACATACCTAAAACAAGGCCATTTTGTTGTTTAATAAACGCCTCAACAGTTACTAGTATCAGTTCCAGGTAACTGTTACTAAAACACACAGGTAGGAGACATCCAATCAGCCAAAGCCACATATGTAGATGTCTGCGATTGTGCCCTATAAAAACTAGCCTGTAAGACCAAGGGGTGTCGCTCTCTTTGGAGGCGGCCCTGGCCAGTCAGTCTGACTTCTAATGCTTGGCATAGAATAAAGCTTTACATAACTTTTACTTTGTCTCAGCCTCATTTCCTTGGCCGGTCAGTCTAACTTCTAATGTTTGGCATAGAATAAGGCTTTGCATAACTTTGTCTCAGTCTCATTCCTTTGATAATAGACCCAATAACGTATATATTATTTAAGGAAAATTAATACTTGGTAATTATAAAACATAAACATTATCATTTGAAAAGAAATTATACTAATCCTCAATGAGCAGAAAATGACATATACATTAAATTTATATGCTAGAGTTTACCACTTAATAAATTGCTGAACTATTTTGTTGTTGATTGTCACAACAGTATTGTTTTCAAAAGTGCTGTATTTCAGTGCAGTGGTGATATCTATTGTATTGATGACATTGAGTAATTTATCATTTTTAGTAATAGTTAATCATTTTCATCATGAATCTATTTGCTATACATTTTAAATTCCTATTTACTTTTCAGCTGTTAAACATATAAAGACTCATGATTTGTGTATTGCTGTACAAAATATAAATCATTTTCATTCATATAAAGTTTTAAGCTATGCCCCAATTCAGGATATTCTGAAGGCCACATAAAATATAATGTTTAGTACCTTGAAATGATCTGTTTAACTCAAAGAAAAATAATTTTTCAGTAACAGTGAGATTTAGACTACATCATGAACTACAATGCCAGTAGAATGTGAGGCCTGTTTCCCTTCAGTAATTGTGTTCCCAACACAGAGATAGAACATCCTATGACAACTTTGTATGGTGGAGACTGCCCCGTCAAGATACAGTTCTCTCCTTTCCAAAAGACCATAAGTGATTTACAGGCAAGACCTTTTGTTCCTATTTTCAGGTTATTTCAATTTGCTCATATGTGTGAGCACATAGAATAGCAGATATTATTTAG
This sequence comes from Mustela putorius furo, assembly GCF_011764305.1. Classification (NCBI taxonomy): domain Eukaryota; kingdom Metazoa; phylum Chordata; class Mammalia; order Carnivora; family Mustelidae; genus Mustela; species Mustela putorius. Next base: position 1,144,271 of record NW_025421991.1, read on the forward strand.
TTACCAGCCTCTGAAGAATTGTTACTCAAATGTAATTCTCTGTATGTTGAACTACTACAAAGTTCTAGAAGCACACATCCATGTTTGGGTCAACAAACTTGGATCCTGCTCTCTCAATAGGAAAATTCATCTAATCCACCTAGAGTGAGAGTTAGGGACTAATTCACAGATTTTAAAGGTCTTTTCATTTACTACACTGCATGAAATGGCAACCAAAGTTTGTTTTGTTCTGCCTAAATTTAATTTTATATCATCTTCACATATGGCATGTCAACATTATCACCACTGGGTTTTTCCCATAAGAGCTGTGTATTCATGTTCTACAGCTCCTGATAGTGACAAGGTAGCAGAGAATGCCACTGGATAACTGAGCCTGTCAAGAAAGGATGTATAGAGATTAAAATGAATACATCATTTCTTTGTTATTCAGCTGCACCATAAGCTACTTTCAAAATGTGACTAGTTATTTGGTAAAGAAGAGATTTTTAGGATAAGTCTCTATGAATGAGACAGTTCTATCTCTATCTTACATAAATATGAGTATGTGCTTCATTCTTAGTAAAATGCCTTAGCTCATCTAGATTCCCAGCAGAGTCTCAGACTACCAACAATCATGTGATGGTACAAAAAGCTCAAGGCTGAGCCAAGAGAAATGAAGTAAATGTAACTAATAATAATCATTCTAATTATAGCATGGATATTCATTATTATTGTTACTATCTATTGACAGCTTTCCATATTCCAAGCATTGGTCTAAGTCCTGTTTCAAATATAATCTCATTTAATATTTGTAATAGCTCTGTGAGTTATATATTCTATTATCAGCCTCACTTTACTGATGAAGAAAATGAAGGTTAGCAAGGTTAAGTAAATTTTCTAAGGTACCTGTTTAAATGACAGAGCCAGAATTAGAACCAGACTCCAGACACCAACTATATAACACTGCTACCTGTGAACATGCATTTTATTTCTCAGATATCTTTTGGTTATATTCCAAAGAAATATTTTTAAGATTATCTGTGTGCCCTTTATTGTTTTTTTTTTCCCATAAGCATAACTATTTCAGAAGTTGACTTTGTATTGAAGACAGTATGTCAAATTTTATATTCAGGGAAAAGGTCACTCATGTAGTGAGCATGTGCCTATGGGATGAATTTGTCTACTGTGAATTATATATCATCCCAACACTGGTTAGAATGACTATACTTATTATGTGGACTGGGATGAAAATGAGCAGGGGTAATTGTGCTCTAGCACTAAAATTCCCACTGCAGAATTTACCTGAGAATTCATGATGAAGTTTCTAGAAGATTATATAGCATTAAGTTACATTCATATTTTTAAACATTTGGGGGTTCTTTATTCAATTACATATCTTATTTTATTGTATTTTTGTCAAATTATCTTTTATTAAAATATTTTCCCTTATAATTCTTAACTAGCTGAGCATTCTACTGCACCACTATTGATGTCACCTATGATGTCATGAGGGTGGCATCCATCAACATTGCAGCCCACAACTTGAGCAAACCCCAGGATCCCCTTAATAGTTCCAGAGAGTTCTATGGCTAAAGATTGGTGCAACATTTGTTGGGCAATGCTGACAGTCCCATCAAACATGACATTTCCACTGTACTTAATGTTTTTCTGCATTTTTCTGTCTCTTGGTGGTTCCTTGAGGGCTTTGATAATCATGTAAAAGGCAGAAGTTACCATTCCAATATGGGCATATCTTTTCTGAATGGTCAGTTTCACTGTAATCTTCAAACACTTCCAATTTCTGGTTGCTTTGACAATGTCATCACCAACCTTTTTTGGAGCCAGACCGAGCAGGACAATCTTTGGAGCCAGGGCAGATGTGGCACAAACTTCCCCATGGGTACAGCTCAGGTGTATGAATTTGATCTTGTTGGGATTGAACTTAGGTGGCAGGATGGAGGTGGCTGGTGTTGGATGAACTGGTTTGGGGACAGTTAAAGACAGTTGCACCTTTGCCTTTTCTAAACCAAAAGCCAGAAGGAAGTATCTTATTTTAAATTCTTATAAAATGCATTATGCTTTATGTATCTTTTGACATATGGTCAACTGTGTATAATACTCTCAAATCTGCCAGCTGTGTTGAAGGAATAAAAACATTTTGTTTTCAGACAGCTTGATAGAAATTCTGAAGTTTGTGAGAGAACAGAACTTAAAAATATAATTTTGTGAACCACAAGAAACTCTGAGGTGATATTCAAAAGGAAAGAGTCCTTGATTTTACCATAATATCTTTGCTGTTTTTCAATAATAGATTGCCAAATTGAATTGAGTTTATTTTCCACTATGACTTTTAGTTAGTCCCTTCACTTTTCGATTCAGGATCTGACAGAATAAAGAATGCTTCTCCAGTCTGGGCCATACTGTGCTTTGCTGTGTGAATCCAAAAAGAAAATTTTAGGTGCACCTGGGTGGCTCAGTCATTAAGCACTTGCCTTCAGCTCAGATCATGAGCCCAAGGTCCTGGGATTGAGCCCTGCATCAGGCTCTCTTCTCAGCAGGAAGCCTGCTTCTCTCTCTCCCACTCCTCCTGCTGTGTTCCCTTTCTTGCTGTGTATCTCTCTGTCCAATAAATAAAATCTTTTTAAAAAAGAAAATAAATAAAATTTTAGTCCCCGCAGAGACTGGTTAAAGAGATTTAGACCCTAAGAAATATAATGTCTAAAACATAACTAAATGTTATGTTCAATGTTTTATTCCCTCTGCCTTAAGGACAGAATCTTCACTTGCCCAAATTGCTCAGAGCTGGCGACTGAGGCAGATGGTAGGCAGGTAAGGGGTGGAAGGGTGGACGTTAGGCTATTGCCCTTACACTAGGCCTTCGAATACAGTCTCTTTGGGCTCCACCTATAGATGGAGAGGGTTCTGACCTCTTTTATTACCTCTACCAAGGGAGAGGCTTGGAACTTAAGATGGCATGTACTTCCAATCTCTGCCAAGGTTATAATCCTGTTAGACTAGTGTTTTGTGAACTGTGGATTGTAACATATTGATGGGTTGTGAAAATAATCTAATGGGATTAACTAGTATTTTAAAAACAGTTTGGAAAAGAGTATATTGCACATTTTAAAACTTCTGTTTCAGTTGTGTGTATGTGTCTCTGTGTGTGCTGGGTCACAATATAAAATGTATTTCTTACTATATTTCTTACTGTTGGTGATGAAATAGCAAATGTGAAAGCTATTACATTAGACTTCTATGTTTGACATACAGTTATAACATTCCTTTGCTTTATTTCAGAAATAAAGGAGCCTTTTTTTTTTCTTGCCCTCTGAATAAATTAGGAAGTTCAACAATTAAGTACGATTTCTAAACACAGGACTCCAAGTAGCCAGTCTGCATATATTACTAATTATTAAGCAGTGCAAATATGCAGCTATAGCATCATGCAATTATCTTTTTATCTCAATAAAAAGGCATGCCTTGCATAAGAAAAGCAGACATAATTGATTAATATCTTCTGTTTACATAGGAAAAAAGTAATTATGTACTAGAAGTCAAGAGATTCAGATCTATGTGAAAATTTTTCACCAGTACTTACAACCAAACACCTATAATGTGCAAAGCACATTATTGACAGAAGGGGGTCAGGAATAAAAAAGGAATGAAACCCAGGCTCTATTGTGAAAGATAGTTATAAGCTGGTGAGAGAGACTTGTAAAGTAATAAGGGAACAACTATTGTGGGATTACACAAGTCTTTGGTCTATTGACTCTCAAATCCATTCCCTGAACTTCCCCTGGTCTACTCTGTCTCATGAGGAGCTGACCCCTACAGGTGGCATTTCCAAGTTTCTTCTGTTAACAAGCTGCTGTATGGGTTTGAACAATGGAAGCCACTGGTAATATATTGGTGAACAGCAAGGCAAAGCCATAGTATTTCTTTCTGTGTGTGTGTGTGTGTGTGTGTGAGTGTGTGTGTGTGTTTCCATGACTCCAGTTTCCTTTGTAGAAGCCTGCCATGCTTATAGATTCTGCTGAATGGCCCTGACCCTTAGATTCTGGTTCTAGTTACAACTGCTACTCCCTTTGACCTTATAGTCCAGTACTGTATCAAAATCCTGCTTTTGCTAATTTCACAAATTGCTTCATCATTCCTTGTTGGCCTCTCAGTAAACTTCCATAACCTGTGTAAAATTTTTCTACATTAAATTCCCTTTGTTTTAGGTACTTAAAGTTGCTTCTGTTTCCTGGTTAGACTTTGATTCATACATGTTTAGAATGAAATATATATGCATTATCATAACAATAACTGATATTAATTTAAAGCTTACATGTTAGGTATTATACTAAGTGCCTTTCATGTAAAAGCACCTTTATTTCACTGATGAGGAGACTGAGGCACAGAGAAAGGCACTTAACTTGCCCAAGATCATGGGACATTAGAGCATTGCCTTGCCCTGATTTTCAATTTGGATTTCTTTTTTAAACTATCCCATGCTTTATCTGTAGAATTCCGTTAGGTGTAACCATTCCTCAAACTTAGCATGTATTTTATAAATCCTAGTATCTTTTGATACTGATGGAGTGTTTGATCAATAAAAGTGAACATTTATTAAGCACCAACTATATACTAAACACTATAATAGGTGCTATAGTTGAAAAAGGCAATTATAGCTCTCTAAAGCCACCCCTCTTGCAACCCGCTTTTGTAAGGGTGATGTCACTGCTAAAATAAAGGATTAAAATTAAATAGAATAGACTTCTAAATTCCAGTCAAGTGAAATCTACATGACAGCTCAGAAATATCAGTTTACTTTTGAAATAAAGTTATGTTTGGAAATATTCCTCTCTGGGCCCCAAAGAAATTATTTGCAGCCTTATCCTGAAAACCAGTACTCCTTAATTTGTCCATTTGAAGTAAACATACATTTTAGCACTAGGGTAAATCAGGTTTGAGAAGTAATATTTCCTTTGTAGCTAAGTATTCATTGATGCACAACATTATAGTTGTTTCTCATTACTGTAGTTTGGAGAGGTACTTCTCTCAAACTTTCTCAATCAATATAGTATAAATCTATCAACTACCATCCAAACAACCCTCTGGGTATGGTTATTCAGCATGCATACAAGGCTACTCATATTATGTACTAAAATGTAAAATCAAGCAGAATGATGTGCACACAGCTGTTTTATACTTAGCTGGTTTTCTAATGTGAGCTAATTTGTTGTAGGGACTGAAGGCATTACTAAGATTTATTTCAAGTTTAAGATGAGGTAAACATTTTGTTTGAAGGTGAAATTTCAGTCTCCACACAACAGGCATTACTTTTGTATTCATGTTAAATGGAGAAAAGTGTTTGATATATTAGCACATATAAGATAATAAGGCTTCACAACACCTCCTACTTCCCTGAAACCAACATCTTAAAGCCCCTACTTTCCTTTTATAATGACAAATGTGAATAAAAGCAAAAGTGATGTGAATATCACTTAGACTTGAAAACATTTTATGTGAAAATTATATGGTAATTGCTTAGCAAAATACAGTATTCACCTTGTTCTTCAATTTATATCTTACCTAAATGCTCTGACAGAAGGTAGGGCTGTTCAATAGATACCAAATGCAGGGAAGGTGTTTCCATTTATGCATGTTTTCTTCTTGGACAAAGATGAAGCACAGAAAGTGGGGTGGGGGTTTGGGAAGGGAAGACCTTGAGGAGAGTAAAATGTCATCTTCTGGTTTTAGAATAAACTAGTGCTATCTTCTGAAACTACACCTCAGCAGAAAACCTTTTAAGAAGGGAATTAATATAAAACCATCATGCAGAACACTACAACTATTAAAAGGATTGAAGTTAGTGACCCTGAATGGAACAGCATTGCATTGGTTGTAAAACCTAAATCTACTTTGTCAGGAATGTAACAGGGTACAGAATGTTAATTGTAACAAGCATGGAAAAATAGATGGACCAGAAACATTTAATTTATTAATGAACATTGTTATTTTATTGAGAAATCTAACTTTAGAGGAATGCCAGTTTCACTTTAGAAAAATTCAAGTTGTTCTTGTTGGCTCTTTATGAAGACCTGTATGTTCTGTTTAATTTAAAATATTAGCAGGTAAAACACATACCTATTTCCTGCTTTAAACTATCAGAAAGGAAGGTACCTTATCTGTGTTATGGAATAAGATTATATTTAAGTACCTTGCTATGTCAGTGATTAATTAAATGATAATATAAATATTATAATTGAACAATGTTAAAAGCAATTGTTGTTTAATGATAGGAAACCATCTATATAAGTTTAAATATTAGTACAGGGCCTGAAAAAATTAAAAATGCAAACCAGCTAAAGTATAACCCCAAATTAATATTTAAATTCCATCATTAATATTTGTTTTTTTTTTAAGTTTTTGTTTTTATATATCTGACACAGAGAGAGATCACAAGTAGGCAGAGAGGCAGACAGAGGGAAGTAGGCTCCCTGCTGAGCAGAGAGCCCAACGTGAGCCTCAATCCCAGGTCCCTGGGATCATGACCTGAGCTGAAAGCAGAGGCTTTACCCACTGAGCCACCCAAACACCCAGTATTTGACTTATTCACCCACTTACATTCACTGCCACCCTCACAAGGATCTTAATAGCTCATATCTCCTAAATACTACTTTTTTTTCAATCTGTATATCTCCTTCCATTCTCAGTTTCTTTACAGTGGATCAAGTCATCTCTTACATGGACCATTACAGAAGATTCCAAACATTACTACTGCTTTCACACTTGTTCTTCTTGAGTTTATTCTAATTCATTCTCCATTATTTAATCAATGTGATATTTCTAACACATACATTGAATCATATCAATTTCTCCACTCAAAACCTTCCAGTGCTTCCTCTTTTTTTATATATTTATAAATATATATATATATATATATATATATATATATATATATTTCATCTTTGGCAGCAGATTATCTTTAATATTGATTATATTTCTTTTTTTAATTTTTTTTATTTTTTTATAAACATGTATTTTTATCCCCAGGGGTACAGGTCTGTGAATCACCAGGTTTACACACTTCACAACACTCACCAAAGCACATACCCTCCCCAATGTCCATAATCCCACCCCCTTCTCCCAACCCCCCTCCCCCCAGCAACCCTCAGTTTGTTTTGTGAGATTAAGAGTCACTTATGGTTTGTCTCCCTCCCAATTCCATCTTGTTTTATTGATTCTTCTTCTACCCACTTAAGCTCTTCCTTTTAAAATGCGGAGTCTATTTCCCCATCTTGTGAATGTAAATTGGTCTTATGACTTTCTCTGATCACTAAAGCATCACAGAAGTCAAAGTGTGTGAGTTCTGAGCTTAGTCCTCAGGAGAACTTGCATCTTACACTATTGTTCTCTGGGAACACTGGTACTACTATGTAAAGAAGCCTAGGCAAGCCATATTGAAGATGAATAGCCATATGAGGACAAATAACAAAATACAATATTCACCTTGTTCTCAATTTATATCTTACCTAAATGCTCTGACAAAAGGTAGGGTTGTTCGATAGATACCTAATGCATGGAAACATTTAAGGAAACACCTTTAACACATTAGGTATATGTATTTTTGACCCACAGAAGTACAAAAGCTGAAACTATCCTTTCATTTTGCTTTTCTTTTCCACTTATGAAAAACATATGATTTTTTATTCCATCGTAATTTTTTATCCCAACAGACAGAACCATGACTTATGTTCCACAAATTGAGTATCTCTATAATAGTCCATGTATTTCTGAGAGTCCTATAATATTTATTACAGCTCACCAACACCCTTTGCTCAAAGAAGTTGTGGAGATCATCATGACATAGGAGTTTGTTAGAGGTGGAGAGGAATGCCCCTACAGCATAAACCTGCATTGCATGAAAATCCTTGATTGGGATGGCCAATTAAATAGGGATAGAACACTGACTCCCACAGCTATAACATAATTATGAGTGGGCACAATCTCACGAAGTCACATCTAACAATAAATCCAATAGTAACAGAGGGTACAGACATGAATTGATACCTATTTCCATGGAAAAGTATTCTAACTAACTTGTCAAGTCTTAAAGAACTTCACATTCCATTAGAGTTGCACTGAGGACTCCCTTCCCTGAGTAAAGGTTAATCTGGGTAAGCTACCCTTGGTATGAAATCTATTTGGAACTTCAGGGAAATAATTTGGGCCAGTGTCTCAACTTTAAGGTATTCCAAAGGATTTAGCCAAGCAGAATAGTGTGAAATAAAGCTACTGAGGGATTTCTGAGGCATTGCCTTCCCTCTGGACCCTTTGCATTTCTAAGCAGTGGTTATTGAACCTAAATAACTTTGAGTTATAGTCACTACCCTGAAAATCTATCTTTCAAGATCTCTTCCCTCTACCTTGATAGCTGTTTCATCTTCAGGGGTTATTACTTCTGATTAGAATGGAATCTTAGGTACCAGGTCATATCATATTGTCTGGGTTTTCCTTACAGATAAACTTAATCTTAAGTAATTTTCTTCTAGCACTGTCTGTCATGAAACAATCTTCTTAGAGTCTTATTAACAGATGTGAAAGTTCTCCTCTGGCACAGTTAGCAGTGTGACCTCAGAAAAGTCTTCAACCTCTTTGGATCACTCTGTAAAACAAATATACTACACATTTTGGAGGTTTATTGTGACTCAATGACTTCATGTTTCCTCAGAACCCTCTTCATATCACATAGATTTGCTGTCTCCATCAGAATCATCTATTTCTCCTCAGTCACTCATTCAACAGTTGAGTGTCTGTTCTTTGCTAGATGTGTTTGAGGTAAAGCAGACTATGATTGCTGTCCTTGAGGCAGTTATGTTCGAGTAGGGGGAGAAAAACAATAACAAAAATAAATGAGTAAAATATATAGCATATAGAAAATGATAAGCATTGCCAAGGGGGGGGAAGCAGAACCAAAGCAAGGTGGTGTTTGCAGTAATCAAGGAAAGTTTCATTGAGAAAAAATTTTGAGTAAAGATTTGAAGGAACTGAGTGAATTAGACAAATAGATATTAGGGGAAGAAAACTCCAAGCAGAAGGAACAAGTCCCTAAGGGGATAACATGCTTGGCATGTTTGAGGAATAGCAGAGGTCAGTGTGACTGGAGCTGAGACAGTAAGTGGGAAAATAATATAAGAGGTCAGAGAAACCACGGAGACTAAATGATATAAGACCTCATTTGCTATTGTGAACACTTTGGTTATAACTTTAAAACAGAATTGCTTTGAAGGGTTTTGAGCAGCAGACTGATATGATCTGATTTTCACTTTTAAAAGATCATTTTGGTTTCTTGGTTGAAAATAGACTATAGGGAAATAAGGAGGGAAGCAGCAATACTAGTTGGGAGTCTATTGCAGATGGTGGTAGCTAGGAGTAGGATAATAGTTGTGTATGTGGTAAAAAGTGATCAGATTCCAGATATATTTTGAAATTAGACCAACAACATTTCCCGATTAATAAGCCATGGAATGTGAGGGAAATGAAGGAGTCAGAAATGACTCTAACATCTCCAGACATTTATATAACAAATTCTTCTTATATATTCCTATTAAAGCTTACTGGTTTTGTGTTCTAGTCAATCCAGGTCTCAACATTACTGACTAACTGGTTAATGAATAAATGTTATTTTAGTGTAGTTTTGGTTTTAAGTTATTACTTTAGAGTGACCTTAGGTTAAGCAGCCAGAGGGTGTAGAGATGATTTATTGAACTGAGTTTCAATCAAGGATTAGAGCATATTAAGTCATTTTCCAGGAAATCTTTCTTTATGTTGCAAGCCCACGTTCTTATGACAGGCTTAACTTTATGTTCCATTATGACAGCTTGCTTTTGTTTGAACCCAGGATTACTTTGGCTCTGAACTCCCTTGGGTATATAATTAGGGATTAAATCTAGATTCTTAAAAAGAGCTCAAAAGGCAAGTTATGACTGTTACAAGTGGTAGGAACAGTTTATTCTCATTCAGCTTATTGACCCAGGTTATTGGCCTTCCAAATGAAATACTTTAAAGCTGATTTTTAAAACAAAAGCTTCCTAATTCATTTTCCACCTCTCAGCCTAAGAAGTTGACGTTTGAAGCTCCAAAGGTTCCTAGATATTCCAATGAAGAAAACAAAATATATATATATATATATATATATATTTTATTTTTTAAAAACATATATTTTTATCCCCAGGGGTACAGGTCTGTGAATCACCAGGATTACACACTTCACAGCACTCACCAAAGCACATACCCTCCCCAATGTCCATAACCCCACACCCTTCTCCCAAACCCCCTCCCCCCAGCAACCCTCAGTTTGTTTTGTGAGATTAAGAGTCACTTATGGTTTGTCTCCCTCCCAATTCCATCTTGTTTTATTTATTCTTCTCGTACCCACTTAAGCCCCCATGTTGCATCACCACTTCCTCATATCAGGGAGATCATATGATAGTTGTCTTTCTCTGCTTGACTTATTTCACTAAGCATGATATGCTCTAGTTCCATCCATGTTGTCGCAAATGGCAAGATTTCATTTCTTTTGATGGCTGCATAGTATTCCATTGTGTATATATACCACATCTTCTTGATCCATTCATCGGTTGATGGACATCTAGGTTCTTTCCATAGTTTGGCTATCGTGGACATTGCTGCTATAAACATTCAGGTGCACGTGCCCCTTTGGATAACTATGTTTGTATCTTTAGGGTAAATACCCAATAGTGCAATTGCTGGGTCATATGGTAGTTCTATTTTCAACATTTTGAGGAACCTCCATGCTGTTTTCCAGAGTGGCTGCACCAGCTTGCATTCCCACCAACAGTATAGGAGGGTTCTCCTTTCTCCGCATCCTCGCCAGCATCTGTCATTTCCTGACTTGTTGATTTTAGCCATTCTGACTGGTGTGAGGTGATATCTCATTGTGGTTTTGATTTGTATTTCCCTGATGCCGAGTGATATGGAGCACTTTTTCATGTGTCTGTTGGCCATCTGGATGTCTTCTTTGCAGAAATGTCTGTTCATGTCGTGTCCTCTGCCCATTTCTTGATTGGATTATTTGTTCTTTGGGTGTTGAGTTTGCTAAGTTCTTTATAGATTCTGGACACTAGTCCTTTATCTGATATGTTGTTTGCAAATATCTTCTCCCAGTCTGTCAGTTGTCTTTTGATTTTGTTAACTGTTTCCTTTATATTTTTTAAAGATTTTTTTTATTTATTTGTCAGAGAGAGAGAGAGAGGGAAAGAGAGTGAACACAGGCAGACAGAATGGCAGGCAGAGGCAGAGGGAGAAGCAGGCTCCCTGCCGAGCAAGGAGCCCGATATGGGACTCGATCCCAGGATGCTGGGATCATGACCTGAGCCGAAGGCAGCTGCTTAACCAACTGAGCCACCCAGGCGTCCCAACAAAATATATATTTTTAAATTTTTTAAAGATTATAAATAATTATTTATTTGACACAGAGAGAGAGAGCACAAGTAGAAGGAGCAGCAAGCAGGGGGAGAGGGAGCAGCAGGCTCCCCACTAAGCAAGGAGCCCAATTGAGACTCTATCCCAGGATCCTGGGAATGACCTGAGCTGAAAGCATATGCTTAAACAACTGAGCCACCCAGGTGCTCCAAAACCAAAATGCTTTATACCTCAAATGTAAAAGCCAATTATTCTTTACTAGGTCAGTCCCAGAAGCGTGACCATAGAGTTCCCAAAGTCATCGTTTGAGGAAATGCATGGAACAGTGGAGTCAGGAAATACCATAATGTTTTCAGTGTTTGAAATTACACAGAAAATTTGTTTTTCAAACTTCATGTCCTGACTTCAGAAAAAAAAAAGAAAATCTAGTATTTGATTAGCATCTTGTTTAGGAACATGGTAGGACTAAGAAGGATTTGGGCATTGAGCATTTCTTCTCATTTTTTATAGATATTAAGAGAAAACAAACCATATTGACAAGAGTTTGTGATTCCCTGATTTAAAATTTTCTATTTCAGACTCAGTCTGAAAAGTTTACAGCAGTATTTGAGAACTGTTTCCAGAATCACTTAAGAGAAGGTGTTGATCAACAGAGACACACCATTTTACTTTTTCATGAATCAAGATAAGACATTTTATCTATTTCACTATCCGACTACTCTTTACCTTCAGAACTTGTTTATTCTTTGTTCATAAAACTACCTGAGCAGCATAAGACCTTTGAAGGACCTTCATCCTTTCTATAAGAATAATCTAGCACAAGGAAATCTAACAAATATTTATTGTGTTCTCTCATGTACTAAAGGACAATTAAATTAGTATAAATACAAAGCATTTTTTCTGAAACTGACACGACCAAGGTTAGTCAGCTAAAAGCTTCAATATCACCCTCAGCTAATTTGACAAAAAATAGAAAATAAAAGTTTGTTTTGGCTTAGGCTGTGTAAAATCGGAAAGTTTTATGTTTTTCATTATATATTAGCATTTTATCCTCTTACATTTATTATCTACTTACTTCAGACACTGAAATATCACTAGCATACAACTTTATGAGGCTTTTTTTGGTGTATGCAATTCAGTACCAAATTATCTGGGTATCAAAAATACACCCATCTAATTTCTTGAAATCCTAATATACAACCATGAGTTTCTGGTATATTAGCCATCTGCTAGATTAATTATTGTAGATATAACTCCATGAGAATAAAAGTTTAATAGACTTGTCTTGTTTGAGAAGAAATAAATGGATCATTATTTGAAGAAATACTAACTCTTTCAGAACTTTGGAGCCCTTATTAAAGAACTATTAACCTAAAAAACAAACAACAGAAGACACTTACTCCAAGAAACACTCTCTGACACCTATGGTGCATATGTCTTTTTTTTTTCTCCCAAATCATTTCAGCACTTGTGAATATAGTTTATTCTGCTATTTTGTCATTGTACATTGCCTTTTGTTATCTTTCTATTCCTCTTTGTAGGAGTCCTGGGATCGAGCCCCACATCGGGCTCTCTGCTAAGCAGGGAGCCTGCTTCCTCCTCTCTCTCTGCCTGCCTCTCTGCCTGCTTGTGATCTCTCTTAAATAAATAAATAAAATCTTAAAAAAAATAAAAAGTGATACACAATTTAAATTGTATTTTATGATTTTTACATATTGTTTATTTCTCTTGTAACCTTAGTCCATCTTGTGTGTAACTAGGTTAGAAGCTGAAGACTATTCCCCCTAAATTTATATGTTGAAATCCTAACCTCAATGCCTCAGAATGTGACTAGATTAGGATATATATCCTTTAAACAGGTAATTAAGTTAAAATGAAGGCCTTAAGGGTTCTCTAATCCAATATGATTGGTGTTGTTATAAGAATAAGGAGTAGGACAGAAACATGTACAGACAGATAACCATGTGAAGACACAGGAAAAAGGCAACAAGGCAAGGAAAGAGGCTTAGGAAGAAACCAACGCTACTGACACCTTGATCTTGGACTTATAAATTCCAGAACTTTGAGAAAATAAATTTCTATTGTTTAAGCCACCTAGTTTGTGGTAAATTGTTACAGAAGTATTAGCATACTAATACATACAACCAATCACCTTTTTAGTGGGTTGTGTATAAAGCAGAAGTATCTTATAAATGTGGGTTTGTAAATCTAGTTCTTTGTGAAGTATTTGTAATCACAATTTTCTTTCAGTCTTATTCAAAGTATTTTCTTTTACATTGATCTTTTCAGAGTTGAGTCATAAAGCATCATTATTCATTTAATTTGGTTGTCAACTCTAGATATATGCCTAATTCAACACGTATTGGTTATGAGCTTCTGATAAACCAGGTTCTCCTCTAGATATTGAGGATACAGTGGTGAATATATTAAGGTCTTCTCCTGGTGGAGGTTGCTTTCGAGTAGTGGTAATAGCTAATAGACACCAAGCAGTTCATTTCTTGTCTTTACAAAAGTAGATTTTCTACCTTAATGACTTTAAGATAACAGGGAAGTATTGGTTTTAATTGTTATTTTAATGTATTTTTAAAGTTGAAAGATTTGTAAAAACCCAAATACTTTGAGCTACTACATTTTAATGATGTTTAACCATGCATAGAATATTGTATACAACATTTCAGCAAATGCTTGAAATTCATTATAATTTCTCCTTAAACTTGCTATGGCAGGAAATATTTGGTAGCACTACACAATCAATTTTCTACAGTGTTAGATATAATAATCACCACTGGTTTTTTGTGCTACATTGAGCTATTATTTTATTTGGCTATGATTATGATCTATGTTAATTTTTTCTTACTTTTAATATTTATTTTATAAGACATTTGAATTCATAGTCGACTTCAGAAATATTTATTTATTTATTTATGACTTTATTTATTTGACAGAGAGAGACACAGTGAAAGAGGGAATACAAGCAATGGGAGTGGGAAGAGAAAAGCAGGCTTCCTGTCAAGCAGGGACCCTAATGAAGGGCTTGATACCAGGACCCTGAGATCATGACCTGAACCTAACGCAGACACTTAAAGACTGAGCCACCCACAATCCTTATATCAGATCAATTATATTTTAAGTCAAAGGATATAATAAGAGATGAGGAAGGACACTATATTATACTCAAAGGGTCTGTTGAAGGTCTAACAATTTTAAATGTCTATGCCCCTAATAATGGAGCAGCCAACTATATCAAAGAAACACATCAGTAGTAATACAATAATAGTAGAGGAGCTTAACACCACACTCACTGAAATGGACAAATCCTCTAAGCAAAAGGTTAGCATCTGGACCAGATAGACATCACAGATATATTCAGAACATTCCATCCCAGAGCAACAGAACACACATTTTTTTTTAAGATTATTTATTTATTTGACAGAGAGAGATCACAAGCAGGCAGAGAGAGAGAGAAGGAAGCAGGCTCCCGGCTGAGCAGAGAGCCCAATGCGGGGCTTGATCCCAGGACCCTGGGATCATGACCTGAGCCAAAGGCAGCAGCTTAACCCACTGAGCCACCCAGGCGCCCCAGAACACACATTCTTCTCTAGTGAACGTGGAACATTCTCCAGAATAGATCACATCCTGGGTCATGAATAAGGTCAGAACTGGTATCAAAAGATTGGGATCATTCCCTGCATATTTTCAGACCATAATGCTCTGTGGCTAGAGCTCAATCACAAGAGGAAATTTGGAAAGAACCCAAATACATGGAAACTAAACAGCATCCTTCAAAAGAATGAATAGGTCAACCAGGAAATTAAAGAAGAATTGGAAAAATTCATGGAAACAAATGATAATGAAAATACAATGGTTCAAAATCTGTGGGACACAGCAAAGGCAGTTCTGAAAGCAAAATTGTTAGGGTCCGTGATCAAAGGAACGAGAGTGACACAAAGCGAAAATCAAACAAAGCTTTATTTTGTGCCAAGCATCGAAAATCAAACAGACTGGTAGGGACCATCTCTTACAAAGAGACAATGATGATGATAATGACCTCGACAAGGTCACTCTCAAGAAGGCTGCTCTGGATGAGGCCACTCTGTACGAGGCCGCTCTACAGATGAGGCTACTCCAGATGAGGCCACTCCCAGGACAAGACCACTCCCGGTCGAGCCACTCCCAAGAAGAGGTCACTCTGGACAAGGCCGCTCCCAGGATGAGGCCGCTGCTGACAAGGTCACTCCCCGGACAGGGCCGCTCCCAAGAAGAGGCCACTCTGGATGAGGCTGCTCACAGGATGAGGCTGCTGCTGATGAGGTTGATCGCCAGAAAGGGCCACTCCCTGGATAGGGGCTGCTCCAGTGAGGATGCTCCCCAGACAGGGCCAATATCAAGAAGAGGCCACTCTGGACAAGGCCGCTCCCCAAACGAGGCCACTCCTGATGACGAAGAGGCAACAATGACAGCAATGATGACAAGGAGGACAACCCCGATGACATAGACTCTGCTCCCCATGACGCCACTCTGACAAGGCTGCTCCCCAGAGGAGGCCACCACTCCTGATGAGGCCGCTCACCAACAAGGCTGCTCCACAACGAGGCCGCATGCTGATGGGGCCATTCCCCAGCAAAAGCCACTCTGGATGAGGCCGTTCCCTGATGGGGCTGCTCCAGACAAGGCCTCTCCTCAGACGATGCTGCTCCTAACTAGGCCGCTCACCAAGGAGGCCTCACATTGAGGAAGCCACTCCCCAGAATGACACAGCTCCTGCGAGGCCCCTCGCAGCGGGGCTGCAGCTCGGGGTGACAAGACCTTTAACAGCTCAGGGTGGCGAGGCCACTCACAGCTCAGGGTGGCAAGGCCATTTGCGGTGGGGCCATGTCTCAGTGGTGGCGAGGCTGCTGGCGGTGAGGCTGCTAGCAGCTAGGCCATTCCCCGCAGCAAATATATGCATGCCCCACTGACTGGATGTCTCCATCTGGCCTGGACCACCCCTACATCCAGGGTTTACAAGTTCTTCTGGGAGGGGCAGGCCCTTACAAAAATATATAGCGATACAAGCTTTTCTCAAGATGCAAGAAAGGTCTCAATATACAACTTAATTCTACACATAAAACAGCTAGAGAAAGAACAGCAAAGGAAGCCTAAACCCAGCAGGAGAAGAGAAATCATAAAGATCAGAACAGAAATTAATGAAATAGAAATAAACAAACAAACAAACAAAACAGAACAGATTAACAAAACTAGGAGCTGGCTCGTTGAAAGAATTAATAAGATTGATAAACCCCTGGCCAGACTTATCAAAAGGAAAATAGAAAGGACACAAATTAATAAAATAATGAATGAAAGAGGGGAGATTACAACCAATACCAAAGAAATACAAATAATTATAAGAACATACTATGAGGAACTCTATGCCAACAAATTTGACAATCTGGAAGAAATGGATGAATTCCTAGAGACATATAAACTACCACAACTGAACCAGGAAGAAATAGAAAGCCTGACCAGACCCATAACCAGGAGGGAGATTGAAACAGTCATCAAAAACCTCCAAACAAACAAAAGCCCAGAGCCAGACGGCTTTATCACATTTAAAGAAGAACTAATTCCTATTCTCCTGAAACCATTCCAAAAAATAGAAATGGAAGGAAAACTTCCAAACTCATTTTATGAGGCCAGTATCACCTTGATCCCAAAACCAGAAAGAATCCCATTAAAAAAAAAAAAAAAAAGGACTACAGACCAATCCTTGATGAACACAGATGGAAAAATTCTCACCAAAATACTAGCCAATAGGATCCAACAGTACATTAAAAGGATTATTCACCACGACCAAGTGGGAATTAATCGAGGTCTGCAAGTTGGTTCAACATCCGCAAATCAATCAATGTGATACAACACATCAATAAAAGAAAGAACAAGAACCATATGATCCTCTCAATAGATGCCAAAAAGGCGTTTGACAAAGTATAGCATCCCTTCCTGATAAAAATTCTTCAAAGTGTAAGGATAGAGGGCACATACCTCAATATTATCAAAGCCATCTATGAAAAACCCACCGCAAATATCATTCTCAAGGAGAAAAACTGAGAGCTTTTCTGCTAAGGTTAGGAACACGGCAGGGATGTCCATTATCACCACTGCTTCAACACAGCACTAGAAGTCCTAGCCTCAGCAATCAGAAAACAAAAAGCAATTAAAGGTATCGAAATCCACAAAGAAGAAGTCAAACTATCACTCTTTGCAGATAATATGATACTATATGTGGAACACCCAAAGACTCCACTCCAAAACTGCTAGAGCTTCTACAGGAATTCAGTAAAGTGTCAAGATATAAAATCAATGCACAGAAATCAGTTGCATTTCTTTACACCAAAAGCAAGACAGAAGAAAGAGAAATTAAGGAGTCAATTCCATTTACAATTGCACTGAAAACCATAAGATACCTAGGAATAAATGTAACAAAAGAGGCAAAGAAACCATGCTCAGAAAACTATATAGGTACTCATGAAAGAAATTTAGGAAGACACAAAGAAATGGAAAAAATGTTTCAAGCTCATGGATTGGAATAACAAATATTGTGAAAATGTCTCTGCTACCCAAAGCAATCTACACATTTAATGAAACCCCTATCAAAATACCACCAACTTCTTTTCAAAGAAATGGAACAAATAATCTTAAAATTTATATGGAACCAAAAAAGACCCCAAATAGCCAGAGGAATGTTGAAAAAGAGAGCCCAAGTTGGTGGCATCACAATTCCAGACTTCAAGTTCTATTACAAAGCTGTCATCATCAAAACAGTATGGTACTGGTGCAAAAACAGACACATAGATCAATGGAACAGAAAAGAGAACCCAGAAGTAGACCCCCAACTCTCTTGTCAACTAAACTTTGACAAACCAGGAAAGAATGCCCAATGGAATAGAGACAGTCTCTTCAATAAATGGTGTTGGGAAAATTGGACAACCACATGCAGAAAAATGAAATTGGACCATTTCCTTACACCACACACGAAAATAGACACAAAATGGATGCAGGACCTCAATGTGAGGAAAATAATCCATCAAAATCCTTGAGGAGAACACAGGCAGCAACCTCTTTGACCTCAGCCACAGCAACTTCTTCCTAGGAACATCGCCAAAGGCAAGGGAAGCAAGGGCCAAAATGAACTATTGGGATTTCATCAAGATCAAAAGCTTTTGCACAGCAAAGGAAACAGCTAACAAAACCAAAAGACAACTGACAGACTGGGAGAAGATATTTGCAAATGATATATCAGGTAAAGGGCTTGTATCCAAAATCTATAAAGAGCTTATCAAACTCAACACCCAAAGAACAAATAATCCAATCAAGAAATGGGCAGAAGACATGAACAGACATTTCTGCAAAGAAGACATCCAGGTGGCCAACAGACACATGAAAAAGTGCTCCACATCACTCGGCATCAGGGAAATATAAATCAAAACCACAATGAGATATCACCTCACAGCAGTCAGAATGGCTAAAACTAACAAGTCAGGAAATGACAGATGCTGGCAAGGATGCAGAGAAAGGGGAACCCTACTACACTGTTAGTGGGAATGCAAGCTGGTTCAACCACTCTGGAAAACAGCATGGAGATTCTTCAAAAAGTTGAAAATAAAGCTACCCCATGACCCAGCAATTGCACTACTGAGTATTTATCTTAAAGATACAAATGGAGTGATCTGATGGGGCACATGCACCCGAATGTTTATAGCAGCAATGTCCACAATAGCCAAACTATGGCAAGAACCTAGATGCCCATCAACAGATGAATGGGTAAAGAAGAGCTGGTATATGTATACAATGGAATACTATGCAGCCATCAAAAGAAATGCAATCTTGCCATTTGTGACGATGTGTATGGAACTAGAAGGTATTATGCTGAGAGAAGCAAGTCAATCGGAGAAAGACAACTATCATATGATCTCCTTGTTATGAGGATGTGGAGATGCAACGTGGGGGTTTGTGCAGTAGGAAAAGAATAAATGAAACAAGATGGGACCAGGAAGGGAGACTAACCATAAGAGACTCTTAATGTCACAAAACAAACTGAGGGTGGCTGGAGGGTGGGTAGGAAGAGGGTGGTGGAGTTATGGACATTGGGGAGGGTATGTGCTATGGTGAGTGCTATGAAGTGTGTAAACCTGGAAATTCACCGACCTGTACACCTGGAGCTAATAATACATTACATGTTTATTAAAAAAAAAAAAAAAAAAAAAAAAAAAACTGAGCCACCCAGGCACCCATGATTTTGGAAATAAGAAAAAAAAAAGTTTCAGATTCTCTTGTTAGCCTCTTTCCATACAGCATGGACACTACTGTCTAAGTATAGTCTGATAATATATTGTTGAAATGGTAATCTCTTGATGACATGTCAAATGTTCAGGATACTGTCTTCTGATTTGGTGCCAAAACGTGATAAATCTCCTAGATTAATAAAGTGTCTGAGCTGTTTTTATGGGGGAAAAATAATGACCACCTTAGTAACTGACATTATTTTTATGTGTTAGTTTCAACTTTTTTTTTTTTTTTACCACTGTCTGTAGATTCCTTGTCATTTTCCTTTGTTTTTAATTATTTTCTTTTGGATTTATTTTTGTTGCTGTTGTAGAGCAAAGTATGCAAAGAATTCCATGTTTGCTAAATTGGTTTCCATCGAATAAACAGATACAGCAAAAAGTTCCATTCTTTTGTTTCATGCAATAATTTTTACCATCCTCATTCTGACATAGATCTGAATATGATGTAGTTTTTATATTTCTAAAGAGATATAATGTAGACTGCATGTTCATTTCTTTACACCTGTTTTTTAATACTTGGGATTTTTGAAAATCATATAGACATACCCTGAAAATTCAATGGATGACCTTAAAGGGCACTAACATTTCAACTGACATTTTCCTACATGATTTATACTTTGCCCAGTGGTCAGACAGTGTATCAGTAAAGCTGACTTATCCTGAGTCATGAAAAGGTGAAAAGGTGTGTTCTCTGAGACTCAGTACTTTCCCTGGGGCGATTTTGAAAACAGTTTTCAAAGAGTTACTCCAACATTTTAAAACTGATTCTAAAGTTCAAAGCCATGAAAACAAAGAAACCAAAACAACAAAATGATAGATATTTGATTATTATATTTGTAAAACATGATTCCTTCAAGACTGGATGGTATTTTTAAAGTTAATTACCTATTTCTCTCTAACAAATATGTGTATTTTTTATTTATTGCAAGAACTGTCCCAATGACATTTTTCCTTCATAGTTTGGATATAGGCTGGGGAATTATGCATTTTTGTACAACCAGAAGACATTTAGAATTCCACAAAGATTGCTAAAAATACACGTCTAGAATAATTTGATGTTAGAAAATAAAACAATTTATCCATAGGAGGAAGTAGAGAGCACTAAGAGGATGAAAACTAAAAACAGATTTAACTGTAAAGAACACTCCTTTATTTATTTATTATTATTTTTTTTATTTTACAAAAAGAATAGTGTCTGGACAGCAGCTATAAAGGTGCTTTTAGGTGGTTTTTCTCACCTTAGTAAATAACAAGGTCATTTACTTAGGTGGGAAAAGCCAATCTGTTTTCTCCAAATAAGCACATACATGCAGTTGCTCTTGCCAAGTGTCAGTGCTTTGGACAGTGTATGCAGAGAGAAGACACAAGCTGCCCTTGCTGATAAGAACCTCCAGAGTCAGGAGTTCCACAAGTTTCTGAATTAATGAAAAAATGTATTTGCTATTCTGAAATAGTAAATAGGTTCACTCAAAAGAGTTCATTAGTCAAGACCATGTAAAGTCACTGGAAAGAAGACTGTGTGTACAAATGCCAAAGATCAATGGAAGAGCAGGGAAAGAACTGAGTGTTCCATTAAATTCTCCTTCTTATGTCAAAGCAAAGTCTGTAGTGAAAGGAAAAGGTAAAATTGAAAAGTAAGGAAAAAACTCTAATTCTATAAACAAGGCACCTAGCAGAATGACTAAAAGCATGAAAGAAAAAAAATTAGTTTTTCACCACATCATCTATATGGGCTCAGTATTAGAAAGCAAAGCAATTTACAGCATTTGTGTATTAAAATGTGCTATGGAGGGAGGAGTCAAGATGGCGGAGAAATAGCAGGCTGAGACTATTTCAGCTAGCTGGAGATCAGCTAGATAGCTTATCTAAAGATTGCAAACACCTGAAAATCCATCGGCAGATCGAAGAGAAGAAGAACAGCAATTCTGGAAACAGAAAAACAACCACTTTCTGAAAGGTAGGACTGGCGGAGAAGTGAATCCAAAGCGACGGGAAGATAGACCCTGGGGGGGAGGGGCCAGCTCCCGGCAAGCTGTGGAGCAACCGCGCACAAAAGCAGGACTTTTAAAAGTCTGTTCCGCTGAGGGACATCGCTCCAGAGGCTACCTGGGGCAAAGCCCACACGGGGTCAGCGTGGACTCAGGTCCCGCAGGGTCACAGAAGGATCAGGGGTGTCTGAGTGTCACAGAGCTTGCGGGTATTGGAACGGGAAAGCCGGCTACAGAGACAGAGCCGACAGTAAGCTCGCAGCTCGGGGTGACCTTGAACCGGTCACAGGCTCAGTGAGCTCGGAGCGCGGCCGGAGGTCAGGCAGACGGGAGTTACTGGGCGCTGTTCTCTGAGGGCGCACTGAGGAGTGTGGCCCTGGGCTCTCGGCTCCTCCAGGCCGGAGACCAGTAGGCCGGCATTTGTATTCCTGTCCTCCGGAACTCTACGGAAAGCGCTCACGGAACAAAAGCTCCTGAAAGCAAACCCAAGCGGATTACTCACCCCGGCCACGGGTTAGGGCGGTGTAATTCTGCCTGGGGCAGACAATTGAGAATCACTACACCAGGCCCCTCCCCCAGAAGATCAACAAGAAATCCAGCCAAGACCAAGTTCACCTACCAAGGAGTGCGGTTTCAATACCAAGGAGAGCAGCAGAATTCCAGAGGATGAGAAAGCCAAGCACGGATCTCATGGCTTTTTCCCTGTGATTTTTTTTTAGTCTTGCAGTTAATTTAATTTTTTTCTTTTTCATTTTTTGTTTTTTTTTCTCGCCTTTGGGTAAATTTTTTGGTTAACTGTTACCTTTTTCTTTTTTAACGATTTTTTACTAGTTTATCTAATATATATATTTTTCTTTTTTATATTTTTCTTAGGTGTTTTCTTTTTTTTAAATTCTTTTCTTTTTTTTTCTTTTTGCTTCTTTTTTTTCTTTCTTCCATTTTGAACCTCTTTTTATCCCCTTTCTCCCCACTAATGATTTGGATCTCTTCTAATTTGGTTAAAGCATATTTTCCTGGGGTTGTTGCCACCCTTTTAGTATTTTACTTGCCCCTTCATATACTCTTATCTGGACAAAATGACAAGACGGAAAAATTCAACACAAAAAAAAGAACAAGAGGCAGTACCGAAGGCTAGGGACCTAATCAATACAGACATTGGTAATATGTCAGATCTAGAGTCAGAATGACAATTCTCAAGGTTCTAGCCGGGCTCGAAAAAGGCATGGAACATATTAGAGAAACCCTCTAGAGATATAAAAGCCCTTTCTGGAGAAATAAAAGAACTAAAATCTAACCAAGTTGAAATCAAAAAAGCTATTAATGAGGTGCAATAAAAAATGGAGGCTCTCACTGCTAGGATAAATGAGGCAGAAGAAAGAATTAGTGATATGGAAGACCAAATGACAGAGAATAAAGAAGCTGAGCAAAAGAGGGACAAACAGCTACTGGACCATGAGGGGAGAATTCGAGAGATAAGTGACACCATAAGATGAAACAACATTAGAATAATTGGGATTCCAGAAGAAGAAGAAAGAGAGAGGGGAGCAGAAGGTATACTAGAGAGAATTATTGGGGAGAATTTCCCCAATATGGCAAAAGGAATGAGCATCAAAATTCAGGAGGTTCAGAGAATGCCCCTCAAAATCAATAAGAATAGGCCCACACCCTGTCACCTAATAGTAAAATTTACAAGTCTCAGTGACAAAGAGAAAATCCTGAAAGCAGCAAGGGAAAAGAGGTCTGTAACATACAATGGTAAAAATATTAGATTGGCAGCTGACTTATCCACAGAGACCTGGCAGGCCAGAAAGAGCTGGCATGATATTTTCAGAGCACTAAATGAGAAAAACATGCAGCCCAGAATACTATATCCAGCTAGGCTATCATTGAAAATAGAAGGAGACATTAAAAGCTTCCAGGACAAACAACAACGGAAAGAATTTGCAAACACCAAACCAGCTCTACAAGAAATCTTGAAAGGGGTCCTCTAAGCAAAGAGAGAGCCTACAAGTGGTAGATCAGAAAGGAACAGAGACCATATACAGTAAAAGTCACCTTACAGGCAATACAATGGCACTAAATTCATATCTCTCAATAGTTACCCTGAATGTTAATGGGCTAAATGCCCCTGTCAAAAGACACAGGGTATCAGAATGGATAAAAAAACAAAACCCATCTATATGTTGCCTCCAAGAAACTCATTTTAAGCCCGAAGACACCTCCAGATTTAAAGTGAGGGGGTGGAAAAGAATTTACCATGCTAATGGAAATCAGAAGAAAGCAGGAGTGGCAATCCTTATATCAGATCAATTAGATTTTAAGCCAAAGACTATAATAAGAGATGAGGAAGGACACTATATCATACTCAAAGGGTCTGTCCAAAAAGAAGATGTAATTTTAAATATCTATGCCCCCAACGTGGGAGCAGCCAACTACATAAACCAATTAATAACAAAATCAAAGAAACACATCAACAATAATACAATAATAGTAGGGGACTTTAACACTCCCCTCACTGAAATGGACAGATCATCCAAGCAAAAGATCAGCAAGGAAATAAAGGCCTTAAACTACACAATGGACCAGATGGACATCACAGATATATTCAGAACATTTCATCCCAAAGCAACAGAATACACATTCTTCTCTAGCGCACATGGAACATTCTCCAGAATAGATCACATCCTCGGTCCTAAATCAGGACTCAACCGGTATCAAAAGATTGGGATCATTCCCTGCATATTTTCAGACCACAATGCTCTAAAGCTAGAACTCAAACACAAAAGGAAGTTTGAAAAGAACCCAAATACATGGAGACTAAACAGCATCCTTCTAAAGAATGAATGGGTCAACCGGGAAATTAAAGAAGAATTGAAAAAAAAAGCATGGAAACAAATGATAATGAAAATACAATGGTTCAAAATCTGTGGGACACAACAAAAGCAGTCCTGAGAGGAAAATATATAGCGGTACAAGCCTTTCTCAAGAAACAAGAAAGGTCTCAGGTACACAACCTAACCCTACACCTAAAGGAGCTGGAGAAAGAACAAGAAAGAAACCCTAAGCCCAGCAGGAGAAGAGAAATCATAAAGATCAGAGCAGAAATCAATGAAATAGAAACCAAAAAAACAATAGAACAAATGAACGAAAGTATGAGCTGGTTCTTTGAAAGAATTAATAAAATGATAAACACCTGGCCTGACTTATCAAAAAGAAAAGAGAAAGGACCCAAATAAATAAAATCATGAATGAAAGAGGAGAGATCATAACTAACACCAAAGAAATACAAACTATTATAAGAACATACTATGAGCAACTCTACGCCAACAAATTTGACAATCTGGAAGAAATAGATGCATTCCTAGAAACATATAAACTACCACAACTGAACCAGGAAGAAATAGAAAGCCTGAACAGACCCATAACCAGTAAGGAGATTGAAACAGTCATTAAAAATCTCCAAACAAACAAAAGCCCAGGGCCAGACGGCTTCCCGGGTGAATTCTACTAAACATTTAAAGAAGAACTAATTCGTATTCTCCTGAAACTGTTCCAAAAAATAGAAATGGAAGGAAAACTTCCAAACTCATTTTATGAGGCCAGCATCACATTGATCCCAAAACCAGACAAGGATCCCATCAAAAAAGAGAGCTATAGACCCATATCCTTGATGAACACAGATGCGAAAATACTCAACAAAATACTAGCCAATAGGATTCAACAGTACATTAAAAAGATTATTTACCATGACCAAGTGGGATTTATTCCAGGGCTGCAAGGTTGGTGCAACATCCGCAAATCAGTCAATGTGATACAACACATCAATAAAAGAAAGAACAAGAACCATAGGATACTCTCAATAGATGCTGAAAAAGCATTTGGCAAAGTACAGCATCCCTTCCTGATCAAAACTCTTCAAAGTGTAGGGATAGAGGGCACATACCTCAATATCATCAAAGCCATCTATGAAAAACCCACCGCAAATATCATTCTCAATGGAGAAAATCTGAAAGCTTTTCTGCTAAGGTCAGGAACACGGCAGGGATGTCCATTATCACCACTGCTATTCAACATAGTACTAGAGTTCCTAGCCTCAGCAATCAGACAACAAAAGGAAATTAAAGGCATCCAAATCGGCAAAGAAGAAGTCAAATTATCACTCTTCGCAGATGATATGATACTATATGTGGAAAACCCAAAAGACTCCACTCCAAAACTGCTAGAACTTATACAGGAATTCAGTAAAGTGTCAGGATATAAAATCAATGCACAGAAATCAGTTGCATTTCTCTACACCAACAGCAAGACAGAAGAACGAGAAATTAAGGAGTCAATCCCATTTACAATTGCACCCAATACCATAAGATACCTAGGAATAAACCTAACCAAAGAGACACAGAATCTATACTCAGAAAACTATAAAGTACTCATGAATGAAATTGAGGAAGACACAAAGAAATGGAAAAATGTTCCATGCTCCTGGATTGGAAAAATAAATATTGTGAAAATGTCTATGCTACCTAAAGCAATCTACACATTTAATGCAATTCCTATCAAAGTACCATCCATCTTTTTCAAAGAAATGGAACAAATAATTCTAAAATTTATATGGAACCAGTAAAGACCTCGAATAGACAAAGGGATATTGAAAAAGAAAGCCAACATTGGTGGCATCACATTTCCGGACGTCAAGCTCCATTACAAAGCTGTCATCATCAAGACAGCATGGTACTGGCACAAAAACAGACACATAGATCAATGGAACAGAATAGAGAGCCCAGAAATAGACCCTCAACTCTACAGTTAACTAATCTTCGACAAAGCTGGAAAGAATATCCAATGGGAAAACTGCCTCTTCAATAAATGGTGCTGGGATAATTGGACAGCCACATGCAGAAAAATGAAATTGGACCATTTCCTTACCCCACACACAAAATAGACTCAAAATGGATGAAGGACCTCAATGTGTGAAAGGATTCCATCACAATCCTTGAGGAGAACACAGGCAGCAACCTCTTCGACCTCAGCCGCAGCAACATCTTCCTAGGAACAACGCCAAAGGCAAGGGAAGCAAGGACAAAAATGAAATATTGGGATTTCATCAAAATCAAAAGCTTTTGCACAGCAAAGGAAACAGTTAACAAAATCAAAGGACAACTGAAAGAATGGGAGAAGATATTTGCAAACGACATATCAGATAAAGGACTAGTGTCCAGAATCTATAAAGAACTTAGCAAACTCAACACCCAAAGAACAAATAATCCAATCAAGAAATGGGCAGAGGACATGAACAGACATTTCTGCAAAGAAGATATCCAGATGGCCAACAGACACATGAAAAAGTGCTCCATATCACTGGGCATCAGGGAAATACAAATCAAAACCACAATGAGATATCACCTCACAGCAGTCAGAATTGCTAAAATAAACAAGACAGGAAATGACAGATGCTGGCGAGGATGCAGAGAAAGGGGAACCCTCCTACACTCTTGGTGGTTATGCAAGCTGGTGCAACCACTCTGGAAAACAGCATGGACGTTCCTCAAAATGTTGAAAATAGAACTGCCCTATGACCCAGCAATTGCACTATTGGGTATTTACCCTAAAGATACAAACGTAGTGATCCAAAGGAGCACGTGCACCCAAATGTTTATAGCAGCAATGTCCACAATAGCCAAACTATGGAAAGAACCTAGATGTCCATCAACAGATGAATGGATCAAGAAGATGTGGTATATATACACAATGGAATACTATGCAGCCATCAAAAGAAATGAAATCTTGCCGTTTGCGACAACATGGATGGAACTAGAGCGTATCATGCTTAGCGAAATAAGTCAAGTGGAGAAAGACAACTATCATATGATCTCCCTGATATGAGGAAGTGGTGAAGCAACATGGGGGCTTAAGTGGATAGGAGAAGAATAAATGAAACAAGATGGGATTGGGAGGGAGACAAACCATAAGTGACTCTTAATCTCACAAAACAAACTGAGGGTTGCTGGGGGGAGGGGGTTTCGGAGAAGGGGGTGGAATTATGGATACTGGGGAGGCTATGTGCTTTGGTGAGTGCTGTGAAGTGTGTAAACCTGGTGATTCACAGACATGTACCCCTGTGGATAAAAATATATGTTTATGAAAAATAAAAAATAAAAAAAAAGAAATAGATTCTCAATTATTGAGAACAAACTGATGGTTACCAGAAAGGTCGTGGGTGAGGGGATGGGTTAAATAGGTGGTGAGTATCAAGGAGTGCACTTGTGATAAGCAGCATATGTTACATGGAAGATTTGAAACACTACACTATGTTGCACACCTGAAACTAATATTACACTGTTAACTAACTACAATTTGAATAAAACTTAAAAAAAAAAAACTGTGAGGAGGGTGGAAGATATATTAAATGTAGAGTGTAGGGGAACATAATTAAAACCTGACGTTGGAGATCAGGACATTTCCATAATATACACAATGATAAGGCTCTAGGTTAAACAATGTTTATTAGAATAGGAAGAAAAATACAGACTAAAGAAATATTTAGGAGACATAATTCACAGGATTTGAAAATTATTTGGATGTGGGGCAATGTGAGAAAAGATTAAAGATGATATAATGGAAGATTAGTCATCAAAAGTAATGAATTTTTGCCATTTGCAATGACATGGTATTATACTAAGCAAAATAAGTCAATCAGAGAAAGACAAATCCCATATGATTTCATTCCTATGTGGAATTTAAGGAACAAAACAGCCGAACATAGGAGAAGGAAGGGAAAAAATAAAATAAGTTGAAAACAAAGAGGGAGGCAAACCATAAGAGACTCTTATGAGTTGCTGGAAGGGACATGGGTAAGGGAATGGGGTTATTAGATGATGGGCATTAAAGAAGTTCCTTGTTATAGTGAGCATTGTGTGTTATATGCAATAGATGAACCACTAAATTCTACCTCTGACACTAACAATACGGTCTGTGTTAACTAAATTGAATTGAAATAAAAACAATTTAAAAAAATTCTATCTCAGATAAATGAAATAGAAAATATAGGCAGAAGAGTAAATTCTGGAGAGGAATTCTCTGTTCAATCTAAGTCATGTGAGTTTAAGTTGCCTGTTAAATATTCATGTACTAGAAAGATCTGTATATGAGTCTGAACTTCAAAAAAGAAATCTGAGTCAGAGATAAGACTTGAAAACCAGAAGCATATGGTGGTAATTGAAGATAGGAGAATGTATGGGTTTAACCACAAAGAAAGAGAATAATTACTTGGCAAGCAACAACACCTAACTGGATACATTTAAAAAAGAGGATATCTAAGAGGAGAAAGAGGAGGGGATGCAGAAAGGTAAAAGGAAATCCCCCTGGCTTCTCTTAACTTTGTTAAGAGAGTCAACGAAGTAAAAAATTATATGAAGGGTAATTGTGATAAATGATTCTATGATGTTAAATAAGATTATTTAACTTCATGTGCATTTACTAAGTATAGACAATATGCCAAATCCTGTTGTAGGGATATAGAAGACAGAATAAATCCACTGGGATCATAGATGACCTTCACTAAAGCAGATTCAGGACTTAAGGGCAGCATGTAAATGTCAGTGAGCCAAGGAGAGAATGGTACTGGGACAGTGGATATAAAAGAGAATAATTCTGGAACCTTGATGGACTAAGCTGTCATTGAAGCCTTCATACTACAAACACCTAAGAAGACTGGATAAAAGGTAATCAAAATTTTAAATACATGTTTAAATATCTGTGCTCCCAAGAAGCAAAAGGAAATCTCTATGTACCAGTGGAAACTGAAAGGTAGATTGGTAAGTACACAAAGCAATAATTTTCCATCCATGTAGCATGGACTAGAATGAGCATAGGATGCATAAGTAGGGCGTAGGTTTTTTGTTTTTGTTTTTTAATTAATCCTGGGATTCTAAACAAGGTCTTGGCCCTCCTCACGATGAAACAACAGAAATGAGATGTATATGATTCTAGTAGACATAGAAAATCAGAATAGACCAGTAAAAAAAAAACTAAACAGACCATTTAAATACCTACTCTTCTACATATAAACACAATAATAATCATTAACAAAATAATGACATGGTTTAAGGTTTTTATTCAAATATCAAAGATTACTATAATATACAAACTTGTCAGGAGCTTCAAAATGAGTTCAAATCTCCAAGTCAGTTTTTAGAACTATTTTAACCAAAGATTGTATAAGAAATGAAAATTATAGGCAATCTCACTTGCAAACATAGGTACAAATCTACAAAATAAAGTTGTAGCAAACAAAATTAAGCAACAAATAGTAAAAATGAGTAAATTGATAAATAAAATCCTGATCAATTAAATTTTAACACTAGTGTGTCTAACATGTTACTGTTTTTTATTAACACTCTTGCCTCTCCTTACAACATTGTTTTTCTCATCATATCTACTGCTAAACATTTTTATTTCAAATAGCCTATTTAGTGATAGTAATTCTTTTCTGCCAGGGTTCAAACTGTTACGAGTTAGAAACCTACCTAGACATGTCCTACTTAACTGACTAGCTTAATGGGAAAGACCTTCCTAAAAAGCCTTTGCTCCTTCAATAAATTAACAAATAGCTTATGAATACTTATTTTTGAAGGGGAGAAGAAACTGCATTCTATTTTTTATTTATTTTTTCAAGAAACTGCATTTTAAAATAATTGATGTGTTTTTCTCCCTAACAAAAAACCTTTCTTCATTTAGGCCACTAACATTTTACAATTGCAAGTACCCAAATTAAAAAAAAAAAAAGTCAGAAAAGGTTAAGGAATGTATGAATGCATATGAATAAAAATTCTTATTGTGTGAAAATACATGTAGTTACAATACAGAAAGGCTACAACATTCTCCCAATTTTATACTCAAGTGTAAACCACAGCAACTGTGCATGTGGAGATAGAATCCTGCTTAATGCTACAATTTAAACCTCACATTCCATCAACTGTATTGGGTTGCCAGTTTGAAGAAAAAATACTGTTTTTTTCCCTTTGTGGAAGAAGTTAATTATGCTTCCTTAGCCACTTCTAAAATATTTGGAATAATGACTCAGACTTTCAAAATTTGTGCCCACATGTTATAAATCTAAAGGCTATGGATTTGGCTCACACATTGTAGGTCTTCAAATTATATATTAATATTCTACTTAACTTGACAGAAAGTGATCATCATTCAGTCTTTATTTGTCTTTCTAAAATAAAAATTGTAGGACTTTTATTTAAGAGAAGATGGATGCTTATTAAGATTGTATCTGTTAGTCAACATGTACAGAGAAAGCACCTATCATATATGATGCTAAGTTTAGGGGATAGAGCACATAAGTCAGACCTCACCATTTCTTTCTGAAGTTCATAGATTGGAAACAACTCTTGTTTTCAAACTCTCCAGAACTGCTCAGCAATTTAAAACAGGAAATTCTATATTTTCCTCTTTTTAATTCCTCCCAGACACATGCTTCTTTTTGCTTATTTGGATAAACCATATAGAACCTCCTTTGACCACATGAGGTCAGAGCCCTATCATCTTGTAATGGTCACCAACCTCTCACAGAAAACACTACACCTGAGATAAAGACTACTTGCAGTTTATCTGAAAACCACATTAGTTATCCATTCCCAAATTCTTTCCACAGCTGAACTAATTTAAAAGGAAAAAGAAGAAGTTTTGAGTTGCATAAAGGAAACATATTTCTTTAAGACTGTCAGGAAAGGAATCCAATAGTGCATCAGTAAGGAGTGGGTGATTAAAACATACAAGACATACACTTGAGGCCTCATGATTAAAGTATAGCACAGGTGTTAAATGGATGACCATATAAAAATTGTGTTATTAATAAGTAAAATTTTAAAAAATGGTGGCTGGGTGGCTCAGTGTTTAAGTGGCTGCCTTTGGCTCAGGTCATGATCCTAGGTTCCTGCTGGCTGTGTCTCTATGTCAAATAAATAAATAAAATCTTTTTTTTAAATTGTGTTACTATTCTTAATGGATAAATTTGAAAGTATGAGGATTGGGTTTGGGGAATAATTTAGATAAAATTCATTAAAATGCATTGAAGTATTAGAGATTAAGCTAGATTTAGAATGGCAGAGTACCAAAGGTCATGCCTATTTCATTTGTTTTATTTGAGGGACACATTACAAACACAAAAGCATACAGAATGAAGAATTCATTGCATTTAAAGAAAAATATTGAAGCTGTATTCTAGATAACTGTACTTTACCTTCATTTTTAATAATAAAGATAACTAATCTGCTCAAATTTTGTTGATAATTATAAATTTTGCTCATTCTTAAAAATTGTCTTCTAGTTTTTTCTATTCATAGACTATACCACTTGATCTATAAAGGAAGACCACAAAATGAAATAAACCTCTTTTTAAAGATTTATTTATTTATTTGAGGTAAATAGAGAGAAAGGGGTTAGAGGAAGGGTTAGAGGGAGGGGGAGAGAGAACACCAAGCAGACTCCCTGCTTAAGTTGGAGCCAGATGCAGGGCTCCATCTCACAACCCTGAGATCATGACCTGAGCAGAAATCAAGAGTCAACTGCTTAACTGACTGAGCCATCCAGGTGCCCCAAGAAATCTGTTTTAATATTTTTGCATCATCATTTGTTAACTATAGGCATATGTTTATCTGTAAAATTTATTTTTACTATGCTATGTCACTGATCTGTTCAGAATTTAACCTCAGAAGCTATAAATTCTGTAACAAAGGAGAGAATTCATCTTAGTGTAAATTATGAATTTTCCTCTGGTTGGAAATAGTCTCAAATAATGCTCACATATGAAAATGGAATATATAAATTGCATAGTCTTATGAAAAAATTTGTAATAAAAACACAGAAATAAATTAGACTATTCCTAAAACTTTGTTTAATGAAGAGGATATTGTGGTGTATCTGGGGTAGCATAATGTCTGTTAAAAAGAACTTGTTTAAAAAAAAAAAGAACTTGTTGTTTTAATAATAGCTCTTTGTAGTAATATTTTAGGGAAGAGTCTGGGATTGCAGTGCTCCACACTTCAGAACATATGTAAAGTAATTCTTTTCCTGATATCTTGCCATCCAGTGCATTTACTTTGGTTTCTTGAATCAAATTTTGTACTTTGTGACTAAGTTGGTGACAGTGGTAGACTAAATTAGTTGTATCCTTCTCATAAGGGCTAAAATCATCCAGTTTTTCCTAGTTCTGTTCAAATGAAAGTAGATCAGTGTTTTTGTTTAAACTTCTTTTCCTGAAGTGGATACTTTCCAAAATGAATTGCATTCTATAAGATTATAAGAAACATAATTTAATCTCTTCCTAATTACTTGGAGTTGTAATTATCAAATATATGACTACAGATGTATATATTCAATTGTTAAATAACATCATAAAAGTACTGGACCCAGGAACTCACTCTCTTGAAAATTTACTTTTATTGAACTGAGTTTTAGTCATTTTCCTCTTTCTCATAAAGTGGAAGAAAAGATTGTACAGCAGTCTAATATCATGTGGGTGTAGCATGACCACCTTTACACAAAATTGATTGTTGAATCAAAATCCGAGGAGACTTCTCTTAAGTCACTGTTTTACTTTCCAGAAAGTTTTACTGTTGCTATAATCCTCTTTTTGACTTGTCATCAGCATTCTGAACATTATCTGCTATTTTTTAGACATCACAGTGTACCATAGGTTGCTTTCATTAGAACTATAACTCTTCAAATAGAGAAAAGAACTCATATGGCTGATATGCTTACACAGTGATATACCTAAGGACCATTGAGATATAGATGGCTGTTCACCCCTCCACCCCTCCACCACACACACACACACACACACACAGTTTTATGCCTTTCAGAGGGCCTTCTGCCTTAGTGTTTATGAGCCTTTTGAGAATGCTGACAATGAAATTATTATTAAACTGAGAACACTACAAAGCATGCAACAATATGATGTCAATTATCTTTTTGTGACTGGATTTCTTTAGTGTGAAAGTCTCCACCATTTGTTTTCATTTCTCTGTACATGTTTTCTCCATTTTTCCTTATGATTTCTATTTTTCAGATTTTTCCCTGAAAGATAATCTTTTTTCCAACTGATGCAATTTATTCTCTGTTAGTGAACCAACTAATCACAGTATTAGGGGTGATATGCTCTTGGACTTTATTGCATTCTTTCAGTTTATTGCATGACAGTTATTTATTTTCTGTGAGAGACAGAAATTTTCTCTCAGGACTCTTTTAGATATTTGCAGTTTCTGGATGTCTATAAAGGAGTCCTCTACTTTCAAACTTATTCCTCTTGATATTGTTAATTCATTTAAAAATACATATTGTTTGCCATGTGTCATGCATTATGCTAAGTATTGGAGATAAAATTGAGAACAAGTTAGCTATGATGACTTCTTTCATAAAGCTTCCAATACTGTGCAAAAGATAGAAAAATAAATGTTGACACTAAATTATAACACTGCATGTAGCTCTCTTCCTCTTTTATCCTAACAATAAAATATGGTGCTTAAGAAATAACAAGGAGATGAGAGAGGAGTTAAGATGGCAGAGAAGTAGCAGGCTGAGACTACTTCAGCTAGCAGGAGATCAGCTAGATAGCTTATCTAAAGATTGCAAACACCTACAAATCAATCGGCAGAACGAAGAGAAGAAGAACAGCAATTCTAGAAACAGAAAAACAACCACTTTCTGAAAGGTAGGACTGGCGGAGAAGTGAATCCAAAGCAACGGGAAGATAGACCCCGGGGGGAGGGGACAGCTCCAGGCAAGCAGTGGAGCAACGGAGCACATAATCAGGACTTTTAAAAGTCTGTTCCACTGAGGGACATTGCTCCAGAGGCTAAACCGGGGTGAAGCCCTGCGGGGTCAACGTGGCCTCAAGTCCCGCAGGGTCACAGAAGGATCGGGGGTGTCTGAGGGTCACAGAGCTTACACGTATAAGAACGGGGAAGCTGGCTACAGAGACAGAGCTGACAGTGGGCTCACAGCTCGGGGGTACCTTGAACGGGTGGCAGGCTTGGTGAGATTGGAGCGCGACCAGAGGACAGGCAGATGGGAGATAAAGGCGCTGTTCTCTGAAGGCGTACTGAGGAGTGGGGCCCCGGGCTCTCAGCTCCTCCAGGCCAGAGACCAAGAGGCCGCCATTTGTATTCCCATCCTCCAAAACTCTACGGAAAGTGCTCAGGGAACAAAAGCTCCTGAAAGCAAACCCGAGCGGATTACTCTGCCCAGCCCCTGGTAAGGGTGTTGCAATTCCACCTGGGGCAAAGACACTTGAGAATCACTGCAACAGGCCTCTCCCCCAGAAGATCAACAAGAAATCCAGCCAAGACCAACTTCACCTACCAAGGAGTGCGGTTTCAATACGAAGGAGAGCAGCAGAATTCCAGAGGAGGAGAAAGCAAAGCATGGAACTCATGGCTTTCTCCCTAGGATGCTTTAGGCTTGAAGATAATTTATTTTTCTTTTCTTTTTCATTTTTTTCTCTTCTTCTGCTAAATTTTTTTAACTTTTACCCTTTTCTTTTTTATCATTTTTAACTAGTTTATCTAATATATATATATATTTTTCTTTTTTATACTTTTCTTTATTCGTTTTCTTTTTTAATTCCTTTATTTCTACCCTTTTTTTTTTCTTTATTTCTGAACCTCTTTTTATCCCCTTTCTCCCCCCTCACTATTTGGGATCTCTTCTGATTTGGTTAAAGCATATTGTCCTGGGGATGTTGCCACCCTTTTAGTATTTCACTTGCTCATTCATATACTCTTATCTGGACAAAATGACAAGGCGGGAAAACTCAACACACACAAAAAAAAAAAAAAAAAAAAAAAGAACAAGAGGTGGTACCAAAGGCTAGGGACCTAGTCAGTACAGACATTGGTAACATGTCAGATATAGAGTTCAGAATGACGATTCTCAAGGTGCTAGCCGGGCTCAAAAAAGGCATGGAAGATACTAGAGAAACCCTCTCGGGAGATATAAAAGCCCTTTCTGGAGAAATAAAAGAAATAAAATTTAACCAAGTTGAAATAAAAAAAGCTATTAATGAGGTGCAATAAAAAATGGAGGCTCTCATGCTAGGATAAATGAGGCAGAAGAAAGAATTAGCTATATAGAAGACCAAATGACAGAAAATAAAGAAGTTGAGCAAAAGAGGGACATACAGCTACTGGACCATGAGGGGAGAATTCGAGAGATGAGTGACACCATAAGATGAAAAAACATTAGAATAATTGGGATTCCAGAAGAAGAAGAAAGAGAGAGGGTAGCAGACAGTATACTGGAGAGAATTATTGGGGAGAATTTCCCCAATATGGCAAAGGGAACAAGAATCAAAATTCAGGATGTACAGAGAATGCCCCTCAAAATCAATAAGAATAGGCCCACACCCCATCACCTAATAGTAAAATTTACAAGCCATAATGACAAAGAGAAAATCCTGAAAGCAGCAAGGGAAAAGAAGTCTGTAACATACAATGGTAAAAATATTAGTTTGGCAGCAGACTTATCCACAGAGACCTGGCAGGCCAGAAAGAGCTGGCATGATATTTTCAGAGCACTAAACGAGAAAAACATGCAGCCAAGAATACTATATCCAGCTAGGATATCATTGATAGTAGAAGGAGAGATTAAAAGCTTCCAGGACAAACAAAAACTGAAAGAATTTGCAAACACCAAACGAGCTCTACAGGAAATCTTGAAAGGGGTCCTCTAAGCAAAGAGAGATCCTACAAGTGGTAGATCAGAAAGGAACAGATATAATATACAGTAACAGTCACCTTACAGGCAATACAATGGCACTAAATTCATATCTCTCAATAGTTACCCTGAATGTTAATGGGCTAAATGCCCCTGTCAAAAGACACAGGGTATCAGAATGGATAAAAAAAACAAAACCTATCTATATATTTTCTACAAGAAACATATTTTAAGCCCGAAGTCACCTCCAGATTTAAATGAGGGGGTGGAAAAGAATTTACCATGCTAATGGACATCAGAAGAAAGCAGGAGTGGCAATTCTTATATCAGATCAATTAGATTTTAAGCCAAAGACTATAATAAGAGATGAGGAAGGACACTATATCATACTCAAAGGGTCTGTCCAACAAGAAGATTTAACAATTTTAAATGTCTATGCCCCCAACGTGGGAGCAGCCAACTACATAAACCAATTAATAACAAAGTCAAAGAAACACATCAACAATAATACAATAATACTAGGGGACTTTAACACTCCCCTCACTGAAATGGATAGATCATCTACGCAAAAGATAAACAAGAAAATAAAGGCCTTAAATGACATACTGGACCAGATGGACATCACAGATATATTCAGAACATTTCATCCCAAAGTAGCAGAATACACATTCTACTCTAGTGCACATGGAACATTCTCCAGAATAGATCACATCCTCGGTCCTAAATCAGGACTCAACTGGTATCAAAAGATTGGGATCATTCCCTGCATATTTTCAGACCAAAATGCTCTGAAGCTAGAACTCAACCACAAGGGGAAGTTTGGAAAGAACCCAAATATATGGAGACTAAACAGCATTCTTCTAAAGAATGAATGGGTCAACAGGGAAATTAAAGAAGAATTGAAAAAAATCATGGAAACAAATGGTAATGAAATCAACAATGATTCAAAATCTTTGGGACACAACAAAGGCAATCCTGAGAGAAAATTATATAGTGGTACAAGCCTTTCACAAGAAACAAGAAAGGTCTCAGGTACACAACCTAACCCTACACCTAAAGGAGCTGGAGAAAGAACAAGAAAGATACCCTAAATCCAGCAGGAGAAGATAAATCATAAAGATCAGAGCAGAAATCAGTGAAATAGAAACGAAAAAAACAATAGAACAAATCAATGAAACTAGCAGCTGTTTCTTTGAAAGAATTAATAATATTGATAAACCCCTGGCCAGACTTATCAAAAAGAAAAGAGAAAGGACCCAAATAAATAAGATCATGAATGAAAGAGAAGAGATCACAACTAACACCAAAGAAATACAAAAAATTATAAGAACATACTATGAGCAACTCTACGCAAACAAATTTGACAATCTGGAAGAATAGGATGCATTCCTAGAAACCTATAAACTACCACAACTGAATCAGCAAAAAATAGAAAGCCTGAACAGACCCATAACCAGTAAGGAGATTGAAACAGTCACCAAAAATCTCCAAACAAACAAAAATCCAGGGCCAGACGGCTTCCTGGGGGAATTCTACCAAACATTAAAAGATGAATTAATTCCTATTCTCCTGAAACTGTTCCAAAAAATAGAAATGGAAGGAAAACTTCCAAACTCATTTTATGAGGCCAGCATCACGTTGATCCCAAAACCAGACAAGGATCACATCAAAAAAGAGAGCTATAGACCAATATCCTTGATGAACACATATGCGAAAATTCTCACCAAAATACTAGCCAATAGAATTCAACAGTACATTAAAAGGATTATTCACCACGACCAAGTGGGATTTATTCCAGGGATGCAAGGTTGGTTTAACATCTGCAAATCAATCAATGTGATACAACACATAAATAAAAGAAAGTACAAGAAGCATATGATACTCTGAATAGATGCAGAAAAAAACATTTGACAAAGTACAGCATCCTTTCCTGATCAAAACTCTTCAAAGTGTAGGGATAGAGGGCACATACCTCAATATTATCAAAGCCATTTATGATAAACCCACTACAAATATCATTCTCAATGGAGAAAAACTGAGAACTCTTCCGCTAAGGTCAGGAACACGGCAGGGATGTCCATTATCACCACTGCTATTCAACATAGAACTAGAAATATTAGCCTCAGCAATCAGACAACAAAAGGAAATTAAAGGCATCCAAATCAGCAAGGAAGAAGTCAAACTATAACTCTTTGCAGATGATATGATACATATGTGGAAAACCCAAAAGACTCCACTCCAAAACTGCTAGAACTTGTACAGGAATTCAGTAAACTGTCAGGATATATAATCAATGCACAGAAATCTATTGCATTTCTCTACACCAACAACAAGACAGAAGAAAGAGAAATTAAGGAGTCAATCCCATTTACAATTTCACCCAAAACCATAAGATACCTAGGAATAGAACTAACCAAGGAGGCACAGAATCTATACTCAGAAAATTATAAAGTACTCATGAAAGAAATTGAGGAAGACACAAAGAAATGGAAAAATGTTCCAAGCTCGTGGAAGATGAATAAGTATTGTGAAAATGTCTATGCTACCTATAGCAATCTGCACATTTAATGCAATTCCTATCAAAGTACCATCCATTTTTTTCAAAGAAATGGAACAAATAATCCTAAAATTTATATGGAACCAGAAAAGACCTCGAATAGCCAAAGGGATATTGAAAAAGAAAGCCGAAGTTGGTGGCATCACAATTCCGGACTTCAAGCTCCATTACAAAGCTGTCATCATCAAGACAGTATGGTATTGGCACAAAAACAGACACATAGATCAATGGAACAGAAAAGAAGGGCCAGAAGTAGACCTTCAACTCTATGGTCAACTAATGTTCGACAAAGCAGGAAAGAATGTCCAATGGAAAAAAGACAGCCTCTTCAATAAATGGTGCTGGGACAATTGGACAGCCACATGCAGAAAAATGAAATTGGACCATTTCCTTACACCACACACGAAAATAGACACAAAATGGATGCAGGACCTCAATGTGAGAAAGGACTCCATCAAAATCCTTGAGGAGAACACAGGCAGCAACCTCTTCGACCTCAGCCACAGCAACATCTTCCTAGGAACATCGCCAAAGGCAAGGGAAGCAAGGGCAAAAATGAACTATTGGGATTTCATCAAGATCAAAAGCTTTTGCACAGCAAAGGAAACAGTTAACAAAATCAAAAGACAACTGACAGAATAGGAGAAGATATTTGCAAACAACATATCAGATAAAGAGCTAGTGTCCAAAATCTATAAAGAACTTAGTAAGCTCAATACCCAAAGAACAAATAATCCAATCAAGAAATGGGCAGAGGACATGAACAGACATTTCTGCAAAGAAGACATCCAGGTGGCCAACAGACACATGAAAAAGTGCTCCATATCATTCGGCATCAGGGAAATACAAATCAAAACCACAATGAGATATCACCTCACACCAGTCAGAATGGCTAAAACTAACAAGTAGGAAATCACAGATGCAGGCGAGGATGCAAAGAAAGGGGAACCCTCCTATACTATTGGTGGGAATGCATGCTGGTGCAACCTCTCTGGAAAACAACATGGAGGTTCCTCAAAATGTTGAAAATAGAACTACCTTAGGACCCAGCAATTGCACTACTGGGTATAAACCCTAAAGATACAAATGTAATGATCCAAAGGGGCACGTGCACCCGAATGTTTATAGCAGCAATGTCCACAATAGCCAAACTATGGAAAGAACCTAGATGTCCATCAACAGATGAATGGATCAAGAAGAAGTGGTATATATACACAATGGAATACTATGCAGCCATCAAAAGAAATGAAATCTTGCCATTTGCAACAACATGGATGGAACTTGAACATATCATGCTTAGCAAAATAAGTCAAGCAGAGAAAGACAATTATCATATGATCTCCCTGTTATGAAGAAGTGGTGATTCAACATGGGGGCTTAAGGGGGTAAGAGAAGAATAAATGAAACAAGATTCGATTGGGAGGGAGATGAACCATAAATTACTCTTAATCTCACAAAACAAACTGAGGGTTGCTGGTGTGAGGGGGGTTGGGAGAAGGGGGGTGGGATTATGGACATTGGAGAGGGTATGTGCTTTGGTGAGTGCTGTGAAGTGTTTAAACTGGGCAATTCACAGACCTGTACCCCTCGGGATAAAAACATATTATATGTTTATAAAAATTTTAAAAAAATTTAAATAAAAAAATATATTTAAAAAAATGACAAAGATTTGCTACAACTTTGATACAACATTTCAGAATTAATTCTCACATCAATTTCTAGGAGATTTTTGCATTTTTTTTTGTTTTGTTTTTAGCAGAAGTGCTAGAAATGGACAAGATTTTTTGACATTTGTCCTCTGTCTATAACATCTTAGAAGGCACAATTGATATGGGATTCCCTACAGTTTCCAAACTTCTTTTTGGCTTCTATTTCATTTAATAACCATGAATATGAGAACAACCATTTGGCATTTCCATTTTGATATTGCTTACTTCAAAATAAGAGTTTGCTACAGATTAAATGACTTGAATTTGGTTAATCATACATTTCACGAAAATAATTGCATTTATAAGTGCTCTTACTTAAAAAAAAAAGAAAAAACCTAAATTTGTTTGATCTGCTTTTTTGTATTAGAAAAATGTGAATATGCCCACACATAAACTCTTCCTTCAAACCTTTCTTCCTAATCCAATTTCTGCAGACACTTGTCATAGTGATATATATTTCCAGACATAATTTTTAATGTTTGCATTTTATGAACAAAAAGTAACTAAGAGGTTTTGAGATAATATCTGGAGTTACTTATAACTATATCCTTCAATATAAGGATAGCTTGTTGAATTTATTTTTCATTTACTTATTTTTTTTTCATTTTATTTTATTTCTTTTCAGTGTTCCAAAAATGCATAGTTTATGCAACACACCCAATGCTCCATGCAATATATGCCCTCCATAATACCACCATCAGACTCACCCAAAACCCTACCTTCCACCCCTCCGAAAAACTCAGTTTCTTTTTCAGAGTCTACAGTCTCTCATGATTTGTCTCCCCCTCCAATTTCCCCCAACCCATTTCTCCTCTCCATCTCTGAATGTCCTCTGTGTTATTCGTTATGATCCACAAGTAAGTGAAACCATGTGATACTTGACACTCTCTGATTGACTTATCTCACTCAGCATAATCTCTTCCAGCACCATCTACGTTGTTACAAAAGATGGGTATTGATCCTCTCTGATGGAGGCATAATACTCCATTGTGGAGTGGACCATATCTTCTTTATCCATTCAACTGTTGAAGGGTATCTTGGCTCTTTCCACAGTTTGGGGACTGTGGCCATTGCTGCTATGAACATTGGCATACTGATGGCCCTTCTTTTTACTACATCTGTATCTTTGGGGTAAATACCCAGTAGTGCATTTGCAGGGTCATAGGGTAGCTCTATATTTAATTTCTTAAGTAATCTCCACACTGTTTTCCAAAGTGGCTGTATCAGCTTGCTTTCCCACCAACAGTGTAAGACGGTTGCTCTTTCTTCACATCTTCTCCCACACATGTCATTTACTGCTTTCTTGATTTTGGCCATTCTGTCTGATGTAAGGTGATATCTCAATTTGGTTTGAATTTGAATCTCCCTGATGGCTAATGATGATGAACAGTTTTTCATGTGTCTGTCATCCGTTTGCATGTTTTCCTTGGAGAAGTGTCTGTACATGTCTTCTGCCCATTTTTTGACGTAATTATCTGTTTTCAATGTGTTGAGTTTGAGGAGTTCTTTATAGATCTTGGTTATCAGCCTATTTTCTGTAGTGTCAGTTGCGAATATCTTCTCCCATCCCATGGATTGCCTCTTTGTTTTGTTGACTGTTTCCTTTGCTGTTCAGAAACCTTCAATCTTGATGAAGTCCCAAAAGTTCAGTTTCACTTGTATTTCCCATGCCTTTGGAGACATGTCCTGAAAGTAGTTGTTGTGGCCGATGTCAAAGAGAATACTGCCTATGTTCTCCTCTTGGATTTTGATAGATTCCTGCATCACGTTAAGGTCTTTGATCCATTTTTAGTTTATCTTTCTGTATGGTCTAAGAGAATTTTCAAGTTTAATTATTCTATATGAAGCTGTCCAATTTTGCCACATCATTTACTGAAGAGACTGTCTTTTTTCCACTGTGTATTTTTTCCTGCTTTGTCAAAGATTATTTGACCATAGAGTTAAGGATCTATATCTAGGCTCTTTACTCTGTTCCACTGGTCTATGTGTCTTTTTTTTGTGCCAGTACACTGCTGTCTTCTTGATCACAGTTTTGTAGTAAAGTTTGAAATGAGGCAACACGATGCCCCACTTTTGTTT
The DNA here is from genome assembly GCF_011764305.1 of Mustela putorius furo. Taxonomy (NCBI): domain Eukaryota; kingdom Metazoa; phylum Chordata; class Mammalia; order Carnivora; family Mustelidae; genus Mustela; species Mustela putorius. The sequence goes on from NW_025421991.1 coordinate 1,187,058, forward strand.
TTCTTTTTCAACATTTCCTTAGCAAATTGGGGTCTTTTAAGGTTCCACAGAAATTTGAGGATTGTTTGTTCCAGTTCTTTGAAAAATGCCGGTGGAACTTTGATTGGGATGGCATTGAAACTATAGATTGCTCTAGGCAGTACAGACATTTTAACAATATTTATTCTTCTGATCCATGAGCATGGAATGCTCTTCCATCTTTGTGTCTTCTTCAATTTCTTCCATGAGTGTTCTGTAGTTCCTCAAGTACAGATCCTTTACCTCTTTGGTTAGGTTTATTCCCAGGTCTCTTAGGGTTCTTGGTGCTATAGTAAATGGAATCAATTCTCTAATTTCCATTTCTATATTTTTATTTTCAGTGTATAAGAAAGCAACTGATTTCTGTACATTGACTTTGTATCCTGCAACATTTCTGAATTTCTGTATGAGTTCTAGTAGTTTTGGGGTGGAGTCTTTTGGGTTTTCCATACAAAGTATCATGGCATCTGTGAAGAGAGAGAGTTTGACTTCTTCTTTACCAAATTGAACAAATATTATTTGTTTTTGTTGTCTTATTGCTGCTGCTAGGACTTCTAGTACTATGTTAAACAAGAGTGGTGAGAGTAGGCGTCATTGTTGTGTTCCTGAACTCAAAGAGAAGGTTGTCAGCTTTTCCCATTGAGGATGATATTCACTCTGGGTTTTTCCTAGACAGATTTTGCAAAAGTGAGGAGTGATCCCTCTATCCCTATACTTTGAAGGATTTTAATCAGGAACAGATGCTGTATCTTGTCAAATGCTTTTTCTGCATCAATTGAGTGGACCACGTGGTTCTTCTCTCTTCTCTTACTGATTTGTTCTATCACAATGATTTGTGAATGTTGAATCACACTTGCATCCCCTGGATAAATCCCACCTGGTTATGGTGGATAATCTTTTTTAATGTTGTTGGTCCCCTTAGTTAGGATCTTGTTGAAAATCTTGGCATCCATATTCATCAGGGATATTGGTCTGAAATTCTCCTTTTTGGTTGGGTCTTTCCTGGTTTGGGGATCAGGGTAATGCTGGCATCATAAAAAGAGTCTGAAAAATTTCCTTCTGTTTATATTTTTTGAAACAGCTTCAGGAGAATGGTACTATTTATCCTTTGAATATTTGTTAGAATTATCCAGGGAATCTGTCAGGTCCTGGGCTCTTGTGTTTTGGGAGGTTGTTGGTCACTGTTTCAATCTCGTTAGAAGATATTGGTCAATTCAGGCTGTCAATTTCTTCCTGATTCAGTCTTGGAAGTTTATAGGTTTCCAGGAATATATCCATTTCTTCTATGTTGCTTAACTTATTGGCATATAACTGTTGATAATTTCTGATGATTGTTTCTATTTCCTTGATGTTAGTCGTGATCTCTCCTTTATCATTCATAATTTTATTAATTTAGGTCCTCTCTCTTTTCTTTTGGATTGGTTTGACCAATGGTTTATCAATATTATTAATCCTTTCAAAAAACCAGCTTCTAATTTCATTGATGTGTTCTACTGTATCTCTAGTTTCTATCTCCTTGATCTCTGCTTTAATCATGATTATTCCTCTTCTTGTGTGTGGGGTTGGCTTAATTTGCTGTTGATACTCCAGTTCTTTAATGAGTAAAGGGAGCTTGTGTATTCTGTATTTTCCATTTTTTTGAGGAAGGCTTGGATAGCTATGTCTTTCCCCCTTAGGACCATCTTTGCTGTATCCAATAGGTTGTGGACTGAAGTGTCTTCTTTCTCATTGGTCTCCATAAATTGTTTAAGTTCTTCTTTGATTTCATGGTTGATCCAACCATTCTTAAGCAGGGTGTCTTTAGCTTCCAAGTGTTTGAATTCCTTCCAATATTTTTCTTGTGGTTGAGTTCCTGTTTCAAAGCATTGTTGTGTGAGAATATGCAAGGAATAATCTCAGCCTTTTGGTATCAGTTGAGCCCTGATTTGTGACCCAGTATGTGTTCTATTCTGGAGAAAGCTGCATGTGTCCTTGAGAAGAATGAGTATTCTGTTGTTTTAGCGTACAATGTTCTGTTTGTATCTATGAGGTCCATATGGTCCACTGTGTCATTCAACACTCTTGTTTCTTTATTGATTTTATTTTTTTACTTGGACTGAGAGTGGCTTGTTAAGATTCCTTACTATCAATATCAATATGAGGCTTTATCTTAACAGTTGTCTTATATAGTTGGTTGTTCCCATATTGGGGGCATAAATGTTTACAATTGTTAGGTCTTCTTGGTGGATAGACCCTTTAAGAATGATGTAGTGTCCTTTATCTCTGACTACAGTCTTTAGTTTAAAATCTAGTCTATCTGAAATTAGAATCACTATGCCAGTTTTTTTTTTCTGAGGCACATTGGCATGGAAGATACTTCTCCATCCCTTCACTTTCAATCTGGATGTGTCTTTAGGTTCCAAATGGTCTCTTGTAGACCATGGACAGATCCTGTCATTTTATCCAATCTGTAACCCTGCCCCATTTTATGGAAGCATTTAGGCCATTCACATTAAGAGTTACTATTTAAAGATATGTTTTTATTAACATCACGTTTCCTGTGAGGTCCTTGTTCATATAGATTGTCTCTGTAAATTTATGTTCTATGACACTCTTCATTTCTTTCTTCTTTTATAGAACCCCCCTTAATATTTCTTATAGTGCCATCTTGGTGGTCACATACTCTTTAAAATTTTGCAGGTCTTGGTAGTTCTCTATCTCTCCATTTATTTTGAATGTCAGCCTTGCTGGATAAAGTATTCTTGGCTGCATGTTCTTCTCATTTAGTGCCCTGAATATGTCTTGCAGCCCTTTCTGACTTTCCAGTTTTCTGTGGACAGGTCTGACATTATTTTTATGGGCCTTCTTCTGTATGTAAGGAATCTCTTCCCCCAGGTTCTCTCAAGGTTCCTGTTAAAATTATGATTCATCTGTTTCATAATCAAATGTCTTGAGGTCTTTCTAGATTCATTGATCTTGGGGGGTGTTCTTTATGCCTCAGGACAGGAACCCTGATTCCATTCCCCAAATTGGGAATATTTTCATGGAGAATTTTTTCAGCTATACCTTTTCATCTTCTTTCTTTCTCCTCCCTCTCAGGGATTCTATTAATTCTGACCCTGAAATATATTTCATGGCTTCATTTATTTCCCTAATTCTGTTTTCATGGCTTCTAAGCTGTTTGTTCCAGGCCTTTTTCTGATATTTTTTCTCTATCAGTATGTCCTCTAGATCACTAATTCTATCTTCTGCCTGGACTACCCTAGCTGTTAGAGAATTAAAATTTGATTGGATCTCATTGATAGCCCTTTTAACTTCTTCCCAGGTGGCTTTCATTTCCGCCCTTACAGATTCTATGTTGTCATAAATGGTTTTCTCCAACTTAGTTTTTCCTGGATAATTGTAACCCTGAGTTCCCTTTCCAACATACTGTTTATGTCTATATCCAACAATTCTGTGGGAGAGGGCACATTCTCTGAATTTTTCTTCTGTTCGTGTTCCTTCTTCTAGTCATTTCGGTGAGAAATGATTGAGGGGATGTGTACCTGGAGATATCAATCACAATCCAGGCAAGGTGCACCTTGTAACTCTTCTGAGCAATTGAGGTTACCATCAGAAAGATAAATAAAAGAAAAAGAGAGAGAGCAAGAGAGACGGGGGGGGGGAGAAGACCTTGCCAGAATGGGCTCCCAAAGTAAGATTTATAATGTAAACAACAACAACAAAAAAGCAGACAAACAAAAAGACCAGCAAAAGTAAATGACAAGATAAAAAAAGGACCCAGCCAAAATGAACCCCAAGAATAAGATTTATATAATACCAGAACAAGAACAATTACACAGAAGCACTGACAGAAGAAAAAGATGGGTAAGTGGTTATAAATCTTCAATGTGAGAGAGGAAGGTTATTTTTATTCTACCTAGGTGTATCTTGATATTGTTGTTAAAGGATTCAACTTTCCAGAGATGAAGGGAGATTAAAACTGGTTTATATGTAGGGATAGTATTGAGTAAGGAAAGAGGATTACCTTGAAACTTATATCTATATGTATATTTAAAAAATAGAAAAGCAAAAGAAAAACACAGGTATATGATGAAAAAAGTTCAAGTTAAAAGGTTATTATGGAATATGTTGTATGAAACCTCTAGTTGTAATGGTAAGTAAGTTAATAATATTAAACAGAACAAGAATAGTGAGAAAAATTTAAAAAAAAAAGTTGTATCTATGAAGTATATAGGTTCTAGGGCAATACCAAGAACTTAGTATGTTTTTCCCCTCATACTGGGTATTTAATACAGTTTTATGGGGACTCATGTCCTCTCATTCTTTTGGCTGATTTTCTGGGCGTGGAGGGGCTGCCACATTGTTTTTCAGTCAGTCTTGCTTGGGTTGAGTCCTTCTGCTCCTTATCATGGGGATGGGCTCTGTGGAAACTGGTTATTTGTGCTTTTGTTCTCTGGAGGTTTTAGTTCTTTGGCAGCTTTTTGTGGGTTTTCAGAGGTTTAGTGGAAAGCAAATTGTGCCCAGACCTCTGTCTCAGAGTGAAACCTCAGTCTGACTCCCTCTGGATGGTCCAGAACACAGACTCCCTTTCTGCAAACTCCGTTTTGCCACACAACCTCCCACAGGCAGAGCACGTCCCCAGACACCACCTCAGGAGTCACCTGAGGCCTGCACCCTTGTGCCAAAGCCACGAGTGATATTGGTCCAGGGAGCCCGCTTCCAGTGGCTGCTTTTGTCGGTACTGTTAGGGTCCAGACCTCAAGTTGCCACCAGGGGATATCGCACTGGGTTTCTTTCCACCCTCGCTGGGAGAGTCCAGACCCTCAGCCAGTCCTAGAGACTGCCAGCTAGCTCCAGGATGGAACTTTTTCAGACACTGGCAGGGCGTGAGTCAGAACCTGTATGCACAGTGTGCAAAAATCCTAAGGAGCACAGGTCAGCGCCTTCACCAGCATCTCTCATGTGGGGGTGGGAGTGTGTCCAGACAAGCTGTGATGCAAGGTGTGCAACCCTGGGGGTTCATCCACACTCTCTCTGGCATGGGTGGTCACTGGCAGTTTCATCCTGGGTCCATGGGCTTAGGCCCATGACCATCCAATTCCACCAGTTGCCCCTTAAGATATTTTGTTCTTTTTGAGTGCTTTTAACCAAACTCCAAGTTAATGCTGGTCCCCAGTCATTGGCACTCTTGTATCGGGGTATTATTTTCCAAAGTGTCGCTTCTGGTGGCTCCCTCCCCCTTCTGTTTATCCTCCAATATCTGTGTAATCATTCCCACTCTGCTTTACCTTTCCACTGGAGTCTTCTGTCCCTGTAGAGATCCAGAAGTGTATAATCCTACATCCCAGGCTGATTTCATGGGTGTTCAGAGTGTTCTGGTAGATAATTAGCTCACTTTAAGGGACCAATTGAAACAGGGTCTCCTATTTCTCTGCCATCTTGCCCCTCCTCCAGCTTGCTGAATTTAAAAGAAGAAAAGTGTTTATAGTTCATCTATGTGAAAAAAGAGTGAATAAAATTGATGTATTTTACAGGTGGTTTTAATATCACATATTCCTTAATTGTAGAGGGTTTCTGTTAAATCAAAAGGTAAATGGAAATACAGTTTCTTAGTAGATTGATTATTAATTATAAACCTTTTGTGTAGTAATGAACCAAATAAGTATTTATTGAACATCCATTGTATACCTGTTCCAGAATATTGCTAGGAGCTATGAGTGATTAAGGATAAAATGTCTGGTAGATGATGCATTTAGAAAACTAAAATTCATGAAGCATTGATGTATTATCTAAATTCTGCTCTAAATCTGCAGCTTAGATTTAAAGATAACCACACTCAATTTGACCTAACTAATTGTGATTCCCATAATTTTAGGAGCAGTATAGTTGACAGAAAAGCATTAAACTTGGATCTAGAGACTAGAATTTCAGTTGCAACTTTCCATACTTTAATCTTGGGCAAGTCACTCCAGCTCTCTGAGCTTTAGTTTCTTTGTCTCTAGAAAAGAGAAAATATGACCTGTCCTGCAAACCTCACAAGATGGCTATAAGAATCATATAGAAGAATGTGCTTTGTTATCTAAGGTTATGCCTATGAATGTAACCTCTTCTTGTTTATGTATTTATTGATGGACAAATATTTTGTTGTTGCTTTGTATTATTTACTTGAGATGAAAGAAATGTGGAACTTCTGTACTATTGCATAGCCTTTCCATCCATTTTGCAAATTTGATCAAGTTTGTCATATTCTAGAATCTATAATATTCTCTACACTGCTGTGTAATTTTTACTTTAATGAAAATACATATAAGAATGGCTTCACATCTGACTTATAGTTTCAAGTTTTCATTTTCTTCTAATGAACAGAAGGATGGGTGTTTCAGTGTGCCAAACACGTGCATGATTTCTAAGCATAAAGTAAATGTGTCATATTTTAAAAATAACAAAATGCTATATTTTAAGAGGTTAGGCCTAGTGGTATTCTCCATCCACAAGAATATGCATTGTGATTTAATTGTTAACAAATTGTCAGTCTCTGTTTCTTTTCATTCTTTATCCTGAAAAAACAATGTGCATAATTTACTTTTTGTGTTTAGTGGAAGTTATAATACTAAGCACTAAGTGTTTTGATGCAAGAGTGTAATTTACCCCTCTTTCAGCCAAAGAAATAAATATCTTTTGATATTTTTGTCTTCTTTTCCTTTTCCTAGTTCTCTTCTTCTTTTTCTTATTGAATTTATCTTTTCTGTAACCATTTAATTTTCCCCCTTTCCCAACCATCCCATGATTTTTTTCAGATTCATGTTTTATTGTGTTTACTAAATTTTCTCCCTCTTCAGTGCTTTATACAATAGGCTCTCCTTTTCAAAATAAGAGATTAATTAAAATGAAATTGTCTTCTGGGGTTTGCTTTGTTCTACTTGGTTTTGTTTTGCTCCCTTTACAATATGGTGAGTCAAGAACATTTAAGTTGGGAAAATGAAACTGAATAATTTCCCCATCAGTATTATCTACAATGTAATGTTTTCTCACTGAAACGACTCCAGTTTCTTTTATTTCAGTTTTTTTTTTGGGGGGGTGGGGATGATGGGGAGGAAGAGAAGAGAAAAAAGAAAAAGGAAGTAGTATCAAGAAGGTGTGATGCCAAGGAGTGCAACCCACTCCAATGGAATGCTCACTATTTCACCACCATTCTAGCAAAGGGTCAAAATTCCCACAGAATCACTGATCTAGGATTTTTCAACTTTGTTTCCAATATAATTTTCATAGTTCCAATAAGAATAAGGTGAAATATGATCTCTGCCATAATTGCTTTCTTTCCCCATATCCCCAAATCTATATTGCCAGTAGGTACATTATTATATACAGTCAGGTTATTCCCATAGGAATGTCCTTCCTGATTCAGTGTTGCAGTGCAGAACTCAACCTATCCACACAGTAAGTTTACAGAGCTCTTCATTTGAAGCCTGCCATGAATATGCCTATAGCAAATTATGGTATAGTGTCTAATTGAGAGTTGTTTTCTGGATACATTTTTGCAATTTATTTCACTAAGCGAATGTGATCCTTCAAAGTAAGAAAATATTTTAAATACCATTTTGGAAAAATGATTCAAAGTTCATTTGCACAGTTTATATTCTCAAGAGCATCTTTTTGGAATATACATAAATACAAACATGTATGTAGACATTTGAAATGGTTTGGGGTTAAACTGTCTGTTGAGGGCATTCAGAGACATGAGGGAAGCAGAAATACTTAAAAACCATGAAAGGAGTAAGCATATTTAAATGAGTCAAAAATAGAATAGCTTATTTTTTCTAAAGAAAAAAAAAAGAAAAGAGAGGACATTTAATTAATCTTTCTCCTAACTAAATAAAGGTTTTGGCATTTGTGCCCTCAAAGCACAGACATATTCTTTTGCTAAAATGGATTCTGGTTCAATCTGCTCACTAGCTTTTTTCCCTTTTTCTTTCTTTGGGAAACACACACACACATACACACACACACACATTCCTTTTAAAGATATACTTTCTTCCTCCCATGTGCCAGAGTAAATCTCCAGTTTGGAGGAATATTTAAGTAGTGAATTTAAGTCTCACCATCCGCATCAGTCCTGTTCTTCTGACCTGTGCTAGATAACACAACAATAACATGATCTCACAGTTCTCCTCACTGTGACTTACTATCACTGATATTTTGATGCTGATATACTGTAGATGAAATCCATAAATGTAATCCTAAATTTCAGGCATTTGGATTTGTCAGTTTAATTCAAACATCACCTTAGTTAAAACTCAACTACTGTATTTATGCAAAAAGAAAGGGGGGGAGCGGCAAAAGACATTTTCATTCTGCAGTGAATATTATCAGAGCTTTATGGTATATAATCAGTGCATGAAGACTAGTGTGACCCCTAACAGTAAGCTGGAGCTGCAGTCTGGCAAAATAAGCCCTTCAAAGCTCATGAGCTTACTTCTGCTATTCACCTCGTGGATTCTTTCCATCACAAAGCTGAGTCCATTAAGCTTATGTAACACAAACTTCAGGATGATATGGAAAGCTCTTAAAAAATAAAGTTTCCAAATAAGGAGTGTGTGTTAGGGATTGAAAACTTAAATATGACAGTAATGCCACATATATTTGTACAATAAGGATAATAACAGTCACATTTTAAAGCAAAACATTTTAAAGTACATTTCCTTCATAGTTCAAAAAAAAAAAAAAAGGAACATCAAAATCCATATTCCAGCTTCAGTCTAAAAGAACTGAAGTGAGAGTAGCAGTCAGTGTGTGCTCTATGCTTTGCAAGGGCTGTCATCAATTATAAAGCCTTAATCCAGCCGGTGATAGGCAGGTAAAGAAGAAATTGACTTTAGCAGATCTTTTGATATAATGAAATACAGAATATAAGGAATGTGAGCGTGTACACATATTTTCATAGATACAGGATTTTTTTTAATTTTAGTAACCAATTTAGTGCAAGGAAAATACTTACAGGGCATCCAACAAAAGTGGTAAAGGGGTGTGAAAAATGAATGTGTAGACCTATGATATCATCAGACACATTGAATGTTGCTGCAGTTTATTACATGCCTGAGCACTTTAGAAAGCAATCCAGCTATAGGCCTAATTTAGAAGAGCAAGATAAGATAAAGTGTTGTTTTTTTTCCTTTCAGGGATTGTGTGTTTTGTGACTTACACTGACTTAACCTGATTAGGTCAAACTGTGAAATGTCCAGTGCTATGACTACAACAAGAATGTCAGATTGCAGCTAATTTTAAATAAGTAAAGTTTATTCCAAATGTCCTTTAACCTTTACCCAATTTTGATCAAAAAAACCCAAAAGGAAGATAATATTGTTTTCCAGATTGATACTGCTTTCATAAGAATCTTCATTGGCATTAATAAAAATTAAGCTTCTCAACAGACCATAGATTGCTATGCTTTTCCTTTTTGAAAGAGGTATCTTCTGAGTCTTCATCTGTTAAAGATTATTTCCTCTTTAGAACTTTACCACTAGTCCTGCAGTTGTGAGCATTTAGAGAAAATAATAATTTTCTGCAGAGGAAAAATTGTTTCTTATACTGTTATAAAATGAGCTTGAGTTTTGTTCCCCATGACCCAGATTCCCATGACAACAACAACAGTGACCTTGCCGTAAGGTCCAGGAGCAGATGAAGTGATCATACAGAATGAACTTATATTTCTGATGAGTTTTTTCAGATGTGTTTTAATAGTTTTTTTTTCTTTTTTTAAATTTTTTTTATTTTTTATAAACATATAGTTTTTATCCCCAGGGGGACAGGTCTGTGAATCACCAGGTTTACACACTTCACAGCACTCACCAAAGCATATACCCTCTCCAATGTCCATAACCCTACCCCCCTTCTCCCAACACCCCTCCCCCCAGCAACCCTCAGTTTGTTTTGTGAGATTAAGAGTCACTTATGGTTTGACTCCCTCCCAATCCCATCTTGTCTCATTGATTCTTCTCCTACCCACTTAAGCCAACATGTTGCATCACCACTTCCTCATATCAGGGAGATCATATGATAGTTGTCTTTCTCTGCTTAACTTATTTTGCTAAGCATGATACACTCTAGTTCCATCCATGTTGTCTCAATGGCAAGATTTCATTTATTTTGATGGCTGCATAGTATTCCATTGTGTATATATACCACATCTTCTTGATCCATTCATCTGTTGATGGACATCTAGGTTCTTTCCATAGTTTGGCTATTGTGGACATTGCTGCTATAAACATTTGGGTGCACGTGCCCGTTTGGATCACTACGTTTGTATCTTTAGGGTAAATACCCAGTAGTGCAATTGCTGGGTCATAGGGCACTTCTATTTTCAACATTTTGAGGAACATTCATGGTGTTTTAATGTTTTAACCTCATATTTCTCTCTTATGAAACATGATTATAATCTTTTATTACTTTTTTAACTTTTTTTTTACTTTATTTTTGTTTTTTTTTAATTTTTTAATTTTTTATAAACATATATTTTTATCCCCAGGGGTACAGGTCTGTGAATCACCAGGTTTACACACTTCACAGCACTCACCAAAGCACATACCCTCCCCAATGTCCATAATACCACCCCCTTCTCCCAAACCCCCTCCCCCCAGCAACCCTCAGTTTGTTTTGTGAGATTAAGAGTCACTTATGGTTTGTCTCCCTCCCAATCCCATCTTGTTTCATTTATTCTTCTCCTACCCACTTAAGCCCCCATGTTGCATCACCACTTCCTCATATCAGGGAGATCATATGATAGTTGTCTTTCTCCACTTGACTTATTTCGCTAAGCATGATACGCTCTAGTTCCATCCATATTGGCGCAAATGGCAAGATTTCATTTCTTTTGATGGCTGCATATTCCATTGTGTATATATACCACATCTTCTTGATCCATTCATCTGTTGATGGACATCTAGGTTCTTTCCATAGTTTGGCTATTGTGGACATTGCTGCTATAAAGATTCGGGTGCATGTGTCCCTTTGGATCACTACATTTGTATCTTTAGGGTAAATACCCAATAGTGCAATTGCTGGGTCATAGGGCAGTTCTATTTTCAACATTTTGAGGAACCTCCATGCTGTTTTCCAGAGTGGCTGCACCAGCTTGCATTCTCACCAACAGTGTAGGAGGGTTCCCCTTTCTCCGCTTCCTCGCCAGCATCTGTCATTTCCTGACTTGTTGATTTGAGCCATTCTGACTGGTGTGAGGTGATATCTCATTGTGGTTTTGATTTGTATTTCCCTGAGCCCTAGTGATATGGAGCACTTTTTCATGTGTCTATTGGCCATCTGGATGTCTTCTTTGCAGAAATGTCTGTTCATGTCCTCTGCCCATTTCTTGATTGGATTATTTGTTCTTTGGGTGTTGAGTTTGATAAGCTCTTTATAGATTCTGGACACTAGTCCTTTATCTGATATGTCGTTTGCAAATATCTTTTCCCAGTCTGTCAGTTGTCTTTTGATTTTGTTAACTGTTTCCTTTGCTGTGCAAAAGCTTTTGATCTTGATGAAATCCCAATAGTTCATTTTTTCCCTTGCTTCCCTTGCCTTTGGCATTGTGCCTAGGAAGATGTTGCTGTGGCTGAGGTCGAAGAGGTTGCTGCCTGTGTTCTCCTCAAGGATTGTGATGTATTCCTTTTGCACATTGAGGTCTTTCATCCATTTTGAGTCTATTTTTGTGTGTGGTGTAAGGAAATGGTCCAATTTCATTTTTCTGCATGTGGCTGTCCAATTGTCCCAGCACCATTTATTGAAGAGGCTGTCTTTTTTCCATTGGACATTCTTTCCTGCTTTGTCGAAGATTAGTTGACTGTAGAGTTGAGGGTCTATTTCTGGGCTCTCTATTCTGTTCCATTGATCTATGTATCTGTTTTTGTGCCAGTACCTTGCTGTCTTGATGATGACAGCTTTGTAATAGAGCTTGAAGTCTGGAATTGTGATGCCACCAACTAGCCAATAGGATTCAACAGTCCATTAAAAAGATTATTCACCACGACCAAGTGGGATTTATTCCAGGGCTGCAAGGTTGGTTCAACATCTGCAAATCAGTTAATGTGATACAACACATCAATAAACGAAAGAACAATAACCATAGGATACTCTCAATAGATGCTGAAAAAGCATTTGACAAAGTACAGCATCCCTTCCTGATCAAAACTCTTCATGTTGTCGCAAATGGCAAGATTTCATTTCTTTTGATGGCTGCATAGTATTCCATTGTGACATTGGGGAGGGTATGTGCTTTGGTGAGTGCTGTGAAGTGTGTAAACCTGGTGATTCACAGACCTGTACCCCTGTTGATAAAATAAATGTTTATAAAAAAATAAATAAAAAACAACAAAACAAACAAACAAACAAACAAACAAAAACTCTTCAAAGTGTAGGGATAGATGGCACATACCTCAATATCATCAAAGCCGTCTATGGAAAACCCACCGCAAATATCATTCTCAATGGAGAAAAACTGAAAGCTTTTCCACTAAGGTCAGGAACACGGCAGGGATGTCCATTATCACCACTGCTATTCAACACAGTACTAGAGGTCCTAGCCTCAGCAATCAGACAACAAAAGGAAATTAAAGGCATCCAAATCGGCAAAGAAGAAGTCAAATGATCACTTTTTTAACTTTTAAAAAAATATTATTTATTTATTTGAGAGAGACACAGAGATTGAAAGAATGAGTGGGAGGCGGGGCAGTGGGAGAAGAAGACTCTCTACAAAGCAGGGAGCCTGACACAGGGCACAGGGCTTGATTCCTGGACCTTGGGATTATGACCTGAGCCAAAAGCATATGTTTAACCAACTGAGCCACCCAGGTGTCCAGATGACTACAGTCCTGACAAAGGATATCTATAGATAGTAATCCTTATAGAAGATACACCTAGGGACAGCTGGGTGGCTCAGCGGGTTAAGCCTCTGCCTTCGTCTCAGGTCCTCATCTCAGGGTCCTGGGATTGAGCCTTGCATCTAGCTCTTTGCTCAGTGGGAAGTCAGCTTCCCCCTCTCTCTCTGCCTGACTCTCTGCTACTTATAATCTCTCTGTCAAATAAATAAATAAAATCTTTTTAAAAAATCCATCCAAATAAAATGACAAAATTTTCCCATTGGGACTGGAGTCAAGAGAGTGAAAAAAATCAGTTTGTAGGGACTTTGGCACCAAATACAGTCCAGGAAATTACTCCAAACCTCACTATTATAATGGACTCAGCAACTGAATTTTCAGCAACTGAAACCCATACTGCACCAGGCAATTGGTTATAAATTTAAAATACCAGAAGATTATTTCAGAGAAAGAAATTGCATCCATGGAACAGCATATTTCTAGGATCAATGGGACATATCTGTCTTACTGGAATAGGATACACTTCTGGAAAATAAAGTAATGATCTTAGAAGGCAGAACAGATACTCTTTTAAATATCTTCCTCCTACTCTATCTTAGAGGAATGGGATGAGAGTTAAATGTTGTAGGTCTCTTGGAGGTTTTAAGAGGGAAGCTAAAAAATAGCATTTGTAATTCAAATCTTCCTGACTCTCAAATATCTTGTATTTATGAAAAATGTATAGCATTTATATCTGCCCAAAGTATTATATTTATAGCTTACATATTTAAGAAATTCCCACTATAATAGTTTTTATTTCTTTAAATTATCTATGCACAATAGAGAAGCATTAACACGTGAAAACAAAATACTTCCTGGTTATCTAGCACAAGTAGAATGAACATTGAATGAACAGGTCAATAAACCAAGGTTTTAGCAGTTACAAGATCAAAGAGATTCCAATGTCAAGAATACTTTTGGAGAAATATCATGCTTTTCCTTTAAATTTTCAATCACACAAAAAGTGTTCTCGCTTGTCCCATCTTTTCTGCAAAAGAACTTTTAAAGAAAGGTGACATTTGGAAAAACTAGAAGGCTGTTGTAGAGAGCAAAATGGAGTCTCTCATGTCAAGCAGGAGGCTATGTCAAGCAGAGGCCTGTGTGAAGAAATGACACAAGTAGTTAAATGCACTGTCCCTAAGAGGTATCACCAGGACCAGCATCAGCTGACATTCCACAACTGATAACAAGCAGAACCAAACTGGATTAAATCCCTTGAAAAGGTGGAGGATTTTTGCAGCAAACAGTCAGACTCTTCAGACCTGACCCCTCTGTGTCTGACTCCTTAAAAAAGGCAACTGCCACTGAAAGCTCTGCACAACTGATCACTGAACAGCACCAGGATCTTTCACTGCTTGAACATAATAAGCAGTTAATGCTGAGAGCTGACCTGGACCGGACCAAGACCTTATCTCAACTGCACACCAACAGACTGACTTTGGGTTTGGTTCATTAATTTCCTACACCCTTCTGTTATCCTGTTTGTTATGTGGTTTGTCTTACGTTCTGTTCTATGTGCTATTTAAGAAGCCAAGTTTAATCATATGGTGAAATGTCACTGAGTTTGGAGTCCAGAACCTGCTTTATAATTGTGATTAACTTTGCCTTATGATTGAATAAAATTGACATTGTGGGAAGACACAGATCGTGTGTGTGCCTTCATAGCATGTTCATGACAGCTATCTATGTTTGTACAGATTAAATTCAACATGTGTTTTTTTTCCAGAAATTTGTAAATAGTCATTTGTGTGGATTACCCAATATAAATTAATTCCATACAGTAACAAGTAAAGAAAGTGAGCTCTTACATGCTAGATATTTTCTTTAGTACTTCATTCATTTTATTTAGTCTTTTATTCATGCTACAAATTTGATTTGTTCAATATGGGGAGTATGTTTGACAGTAAGGATAGAAAGTAAATATAAGGCATGTCCCTGTCCCTGAGAAGCCCAGTCTTGTGGATGATAGAGACTAGTAGAGACTAGAGGCATGATTTGCCTTGTTCATTCCAAACTGATGAAATTAAGGTATTGGGGGTTCAGATTTGCCCCTGCAGAATTCAAAGTGTAATCATGGATCAGTGACCACCTTGAGAAATTCATTAGTAAGTAAAATGTTCTCAATACTTGATTTTAAAATTGGGAGAAAAACAGAATGAGCCCCATACAACCTGAATAAATTCTCTGAGCAAAGAGCAACCACTGCCAGTACTGATCCATCTAATCACCAAGATTATAGGAGATCTCAAGAGAAAGGGGAGGTTTGTTTTAAATAGGATTTTTGCTTTGTAAGAATTGTCTGAAGCCCTATGGGATTCCTTGTAGATCTCTTTTCTCCAAACAAGGGTATTTGATATGCCTTGGCTCAAAAAGGTTTATTACCTATTTGAATCCTTCAGGTGGTGATACCAGTTGCAAAGAATAGAGAAATTCAACCACAGATTTTTTTTAAATGCAATTTTAGTTTTTCCAACCTGTTGTACACTGCATGTAGTTACACATTTGGGGAAATACAACCACTGAAAGAAGTGTTTTAGAACCTTTACAGAGTGCTTATCTGATACTATCCAAAAAATGGAAGCTCTGCTGAGCTCTATAAGGGTGCTATAACCTTCCCTGTAGTGACACATGTCTTTTTAAGAGGATGTACAAACAAGCCTTGCATTGTAAAGAATTATGAAAAAATGTGGATTTCTTTTTCTTTTTAAGATTTTATTTATTTATTTGAGAGAGAGATCACAAGTAGGCAGAGAGGCAAGGCAGGCAGAGAGAGGGGGAAGCAGGCTCCCCACTGAGCAGAGAACCCAATGTAGGGCTAGATTCCAGGATCCTGAGATCATGACCTGAGCCGAAGGCAGAGGCTTAACCTCCTGAGCCACCCAGGTGCCCCGAAATGTGGATTTCAGCTAAGAGGCTCTTACCATTCAAATTTCCATTTGTCAAAGCAATTTTGGTGCATGAGGAGTTGTATTATGATGTGTAAACCAGTTACATAGCATTTTTAAAATGTATAACAAAAGTGTAATATTCCTTTGAAGATATTGTGAGGGTTAAAGTAAAAACATTGAAAAGGTTAAACATTGTGAGGTGTTTCCTACCTGAGGGGGGGATTGGTGTTACCAATTAAGAGCTGCAAACTGTCAAATTCATTTTATCTAAAAAATGGTGTCAAATTCAGTGTAGGTATTTAACAATAAATTATAATTCAGGGATTAATTATCTTTTGATGATTTCACTCTGTTGCTAAATGATGGTTGTTTTCTGCTGCTGTTTCACTTTATACTACTTTTTTTTTGTCCTGTTTGTTTGTTTGTTTAATCACAGGGCTAGCACTGATATTCAGTGGGCACACAGCTATGTCATCATACAGGTTGTTAAAACATTGAAACTTCATACCAGTTGATAAATGGCTGCTGCCCTGCACCACCCAAGTGTCACGCTACTACCACGAGGTTCTTTATACCTTCCTTCCACAGCTCCCACTTGCCTTAGGACACTGTCACTAAAGGGGTAGCGCCTGGCAAAATCAGGGATGGGGGTGTTACTCCAGGATCCTTTTCCAGTGCTCTTCCTGGTTTCTGTTCTGATGGGTTGGTATCTGTGTTTTCCCAATTTCTAAATATTTATAAGCCTCTTTTTTTTTCCTGGGTCCTCAGATTTAAAAGAGGTTTATCCAGAGGCACCTGGATGACTCAGTACATTAAGCATCCCACTCTTGTTTTCAGCTCAGGTCATGATCTCATGATCCTGAGATCTATCCTTGTATTAGGCTCTGCACTAAACATGGAGCCTGCTTAAGAGTCTCTCCTCCTGCCCTTCTCTGCCCACTCATGATCTCTCTCTCTCTACTTGCTCTCCCTCAAATAAAGATATAGATAGAAGATAGATAGATAGATGATAGATAGATAGATAGATAGATGATAGATTAAAAATAAAAGAAGTTTATCTCGAGATAGCCCCAAGCAATATTTATTTTCAGTGGTTCCATTTGACCTTTCAGTAACTTTCCCTGCCTCCCAACTGTTCTGCCCAAGCTCCACCATTCCACCTAGCAAATGTACTTGTTCTGTGCTCAAATATCTGACTAATTTACTTGGATTATAGTGATATTGGTTGATAATACTTGAATGTGTTATTCTCAAGACTTTTATTTTATTTTATTTTTAAGATTTTATTTATTTATTTGACAGACAGAAATCACAAGTGGTCAGAGAGGCAGGCAGAGAGAGAGAGGGAAGCAGGCTCCCCATTAAGCAGAGAGCCTGATGCGAGGCTCAATCCCAGGACCCCGGGATCACGACCTGAGCCGAAGGCAGAGGCTTTAGCCCACTGAGCTACCCAGGCGCCCTGTTCTCAAGACTTGTAAAAGTTTGAATTTTAAAAATAACTCATGGAAAAACAATATCTTAATACAAAGTAATAATAATAACCATGCTCCAATAAATGTTTACAATTATTGAAGGCCAAGCAATATATAGCTGTTTTAGATGTACTAACTATAGTCCTTAAAATCCACAGTTTACATATAAGCAAACTGAGTCTAAAGAGCCTGAGTTAATGGCCTAGAATTTTAAGGATAGTGAGAACGAAACCTAGGATTCGAAATCACGTCTGTCTCTGAAGCTCATGCTTTTTGAATACATTTTTTTAAAATATGTTTTATTTGTCTTTGTAGTCTCATTGTTGTTGCTATGACTTATAGTACTATGTTGAACAACAGTGGCGAGAGTGGGCATCCTTGTTGTGTTTCTGATCTCAATGAAAAGGCTGTCAGCTTTTCCCCATTGAGGATATTTGCTCTGGGTTTCTCATAGATAGATTTTATGAACTTGAGGTATGTTCCCTCTATCCCTACACTTTGAATCTTTTTAATCAGGAATGGATGCTGTATCTTGTCAAATGCTTTTTCTGCATCAATTGAGAGGACCATGTGGTTCTTCTCTCTTCTCTTACTGATTTGTTCTGTCACACTGATTGATTTGTGAATGTTGAATCACCCTTGCATCCCACGTAGTCATGGTGGATAATCTTTTCAATGTACTGTTGGATTCCCTTAACTAGGATCTTGTTGAGAGTCTTGGCATCCATATTCTTCAGGGATATTGGTCTGAAATTCTCCTTTTTGGTAGGGTCTTTGCCTGGTTTGGGGATCAGGGTAATACTGGCTTCATAAAAAAAGTCTAGAAGTTTTCTTTCTATTTCTATTATTGGAAACAGTTTCAGAAGAATAGGTTTATTTCTTCTTTGAATGTTTGTTAGAATTATCCAGGGAATCTGTCAGGTCCTGGGCTCTTGCTTTTTGGGAAGTTTTGATAACTACTTCAATGTCATTACTAGATATTGATCTCTTCAGGTTGTTAATTTCTTCCTGATTCAGTCTTGGAGGTTTATGGGTTTCTAGAAATGCATCCATTTCATCTGGATTGCTTAACTTATTGGCATATAACTGATAATAATTTTTGATCATTGTTCCTATTTCCTTAGTGTTAATCATATTCTCTCCCTTCTCATTCATAATTTTATTAATTTGGGTCCTCTCTTTTTTTCTTTTGGACTAGTTTGGTCAATGATTTGTCAATCTTATTGATCCTTTCAGAAAACCAGCTTCTAGGGATGCCTGGGTGGCTCAGTGGGTTAAAGCCTCTGCCTTTAATAATTTCTGATCATTGTTCCTATTTCCTTAGTGTTAATCATATTCTCTCCCTTCTCATTCATAATTTTATTAATTTGGGTCCTCTATTTTTTTCTTTTGGACTAATTTGGTCAATGATTTGTCAATCTTATTGATCCTTTCAGAAAACCAGCTTCTAGGGATGCCTGGGTGGCTCAGTGGGTTAAAGCCTCTGCCTTCTGCTCAGGTCATGATCTCAGGGTCCTGGGATTGAGCCCCTCATTGGGCTCCTTGCTCAGCGGGGAGCCTGCTTCCCCCTCTCTCTCTGCCTGCCTCTCTGTCTACTTGTGATCTCTGTCTTTCAAATAAGTAAATAAAATCTAAAAAAAAAAAAAAACAGCTTCTAATTTCATTGATGTTTTCTACCATATATCTAGTTTCTATCTCATTGATCTCTGCTCTAATCTTGATTATTTCTCTTTTTGTGTGTGGAATTGGTTTAATTTGTTGTTGATTCTCCAGTTCTTTAAGATGTAAAGACAGCTGGTGTGTTCTGGATTTTTCAATATTGTTTAAGGGATGCTTGGATGACTATGTATTTCCCCCTTAGGACTGCTTTTGCTGTATCACATAGGCTTTGGACTGAAGTATCTTCATTCTTACTGGTTTCCATGAATTGTGTAAGTTCTTTGATTTCCTGGTTGATCCAAACATTCTTAAGCAGGGTGGTATTTAGCTTCCAAGTATTTTAATTCCTTCCAACCTTTTTCTTGTGGTTGGGTTCCAGTTTCAAACCTTTGTGGTCTGAGAATATGCAGGGAATATCAGTCTTTTGGTATTGGTTGAGACCTGATTTATGACCCAGTTATCTACATGTTTCTTAAGTCTTCTCTTTACCAGATTAAATATCAGAAATATTTCCAACTATTTCTTATATGATGTTACATTTAGATAAAATATAATATTTAATGTGTCTATATTGTTTCTCAAAATGTTCAATTGTTTTTTTTTAAGGTTATATAGTTAAATAAGTTTGTGAGATGTTGGATTAAATATCTTTTCTGCAGAATTTTAAGAATTCTTTGAAAAGTTAATAGACATTATGTATCTCGTTATAGAGTCTAGTTATAGAACTAGGCTTTAATTCCCTTGATTCTCAGTCCAGGCACTTCCTATTCATCCACTAAATCCATGTTCTTCCTAAAGTAAATGAGAAAAAGAGGTAGGGAGGTAGATAGAAGAAAGAGAGAGAGAGAGAGGTTTTGAGATTAAATCAGAGCCATTAGGTTAGGGCTTTCTGGGGTTGGTTTTGAAAAGGCAATTTGTAGGTGAGGAGTGAAAGGTTGACAAATGTTTGAGAAGGTGGATTCGTAAGTGTTTCTTGGGGGGCTTCCAAGTAGAACACACATATTGAAGCATTTGATTTCATTGACAATGGTATAGGAACCAGTCTAGACCTAAAACGTGTCTTCAAGATCTCTTTATGGTTCATCTAATTTCATATCACACTCACTACTACTTTGTGCAAAAACTGATTACTAGAATGTGAGATATAATAGCCTCTGAAATTTACTTAAACTGAACTTGGAGAAAAGTTGACATCACCATAATTAGTCTTAATAATTTAGCCAAATAGATCTTCAATGTATGGCTTAGAAATTTCAGAAACTAAAGTATAAGAATTTGACTTTGTGTTCTGGCAAAGAAGCTCAAATATATGGAGCTTCAGTTTTACCTCCACCAGCTAAAATGGAGGCTCTTATGTCATTTGAATCTAATCTTATGTTGATGAAGCCCTGAAATTTGAATTTATGACTCTACTAGTTTGGTTACCTACCAATGGAGAGAAATACCTGTCTTTCATATGTACAACAAAGGGAGCCACCACTGTTAAAAGACTATTACAAGTGATAGAAGATACCGTATTTCAAACATAACTCACTATTAGAACTATTAGAACTGCTTATGACTGACCAAGAAGGTGGTCAGCAAAAAGTTGAGGAGCTGTGTATTATGAACAACTTGTTTTCACCATACAGCAGTGGTGTTATATATACGAACAGCTCAAATTAACTGCTAGATGGGGCTATTGGCCCTCCTTCCACTTAGCTTCCAACTTAGCTTTTGCCATTTCTTGTAAATTTAGGTGTTAGGGATGTGTTAGTTGGAGAGATGAAAACTTTTTATTCAAGGATGGTGCTCATAAAAAAATGTTGGTTAGAGAAAGGAAAAATCATGATAAAAATCATTAAAACTGCAAAATCAGTTCTAGGAGGAACTACTTGCCAAATTGAGAGAGGAGAGACTAGGGACATAACAGCTACTCCCCTCATTAT
Source organism: Mustela putorius furo (assembly GCF_011764305.1). Taxonomy (NCBI): domain Eukaryota; kingdom Metazoa; phylum Chordata; class Mammalia; order Carnivora; family Mustelidae; genus Mustela; species Mustela putorius. The sequence continues at coordinate 1,207,910 of NW_025421991.1, forward strand.
TATCAATAAGACTGACATGATGGTCACCTACAGTGGCAAATAACTTTATGTATTAACAAGTTTCAAGAGACAAATGGATTAAACTCAAGTTTGATGCCTGTTTAGCTGGTAAATAGGGAGTCACTGATGTTCCCCATATAACAGCAACCTTCAGAGAACAAACACCTCTGTAATGATAGGTAGATCCCTGCCCTTGATCACACCAATTATTGTGTACCTATTATAGGCCATAAAGAATACCTGTATAAATAGATACTTGTAGTAAATAGTTGAAATGATCAGTACTAAAAGAGAATTATAAGCATGATGCTAAAATTTCAGCAGAGAGTTCAGTTGGTAGGATGATTCAATCTTTTACTTAGCCATTTTTTCAAAAGAAAAACTTATAAAACACCTGCTATGTTCCAGGTATTATGCTGGATTTTGTGGCGATATAGATGGAAAAGATGGTCCCTGTCACTGAGGCGGTGAGATTAAAAGGGGCAGTAAATTAACAGACATATAAAAACAATAAAGTAAATAAATACATAACAATTATAAGAATAAACTTGTGCAGAAGGAGCTTTGGCAACACAAACGAAGGTTATCTCAGCTAGTCTAAGATTAGACAAAGATAGACCTTATGTTGGGTGGAAACTTATGGAGGAAGAAATTATAAAGCTGAGGATTGAAAGAGAGGGGTAAATAAACATCACTGCAGGAAGAGATGACAGTTAGTCTGAAGGGATAGAAACATGAAAGAGCATGGAGAATCCAGAAACTGAAAGAGTTCTGTACAGCCAGAGTTAAAAATACAAGTGGAATTAATGGAAGATACGAGATAATAGAGGTGACCAGTCTCATGATCATGAAATCCTTGCACTTTTTCCTGAAAGTAAAAGAGAATTAAGCAGGAGTTTTATGTCAAGGGAGAAATCCAATCTTGAAGATATCAATGCAGCTTCCGACTGAGAAAAAAGAGAGAGAAAAAGGGAAAGGACATAGGGAGAGAGTGAGAGAAAGCAAGAGACTGAGAAAAAGGAAAGAAGGAAAGGCTGAAAACAAGACATTGAGGAGAGCAAGTCTTGGTGGCATGCTGTGGGGTTTCCCATACTAGGAATCAGGAGACAGCAATAAAAACTCAAATTTAATTCATTCATTAAATAAAACAAAATTTTATTAAGTTATTAGAAAATGTCAAATGTTGTTTTAAGTATTGGAGATATACTCTTTGCTTTCCTGGAGTTCATAGCCTGGTGGGGATGACAGACATCAACCAAACAACCAAAATGTATACTTACAAAATAAATGAAGTGCTATTAAAGAGAGGTGCATGTACCATGAGACCACATAACAGGGATGTATGATTAAGTTATTTGGTTGCAAGAAACCACAATTTATTTAGGTTAGCATAACCAAAAATGAATAGTATCAGAAGGATTTGAGGCAACTCGATGTAAAGAAGGAATGACTGATATATCTAGGGTATGTGGAACAGAAAACAGAGCAGCTTCAGGGAGCCAGATAGCAGGAATTAATGGACACGGACTCAGAAAAATTGGCTCAATTTTCCAGCTCTGTAATGCTGCTCAAGGTACACATTCCTGTGAGGGAGAGTCAGAATGACCTACCACAGGTCACAGTCCCGTTACTTGGTTAGGGAAAAGGAGATTACTTTGATTGATGTTCCTACAAATACTCCATGCATGAGGGAAAAGAAGTTCTTAAGAAACCTAAGCTGTATTTCCCAGAAGCATAATGGCTATTGCTCCAGTTAAAACAATGGATTTTCACTACTAAAGAGGAAAACTGAACTAAACCTCAGGGAAGGTTTCTTAGAAAAGAGTTACTGAACTGAGATATGAAGGATAAGGAGGAATTAACTAGGGGAAGATTGGGTGTGCATGTCATTAGGGGGTAGCTTCCTAGTTATAGAGAAAGCACAGCATATGCTTAGATGAGAGGCTAATTAAAGACAAAATTTACTCCTTAAAAAATTGCCTTGTGGGTGCCCATTCAATAACATGCCTGGATTATTCATTAGCAATCATCTCCATTATCATCAGCATCACCACTGTCTCTAAGTATAAGAATAAAATACACAGTCTGAAAGTTGACAAAATTATCTGCATGTTCTCTTTTCAGACATTTGTTGTAGCCCTTAAGAAAATGTTGGTGAGAACCACTGTTCTATAGACTAACTTTCCCATGGTGTAGTATGTCACTCTTGTCATCTCTTAGTGGAGGATTTCCTAAGAAGGGGATAATTGTAAACTGTAGGACAGTAGGGCATTTCTTCTTTTTGTTTATTATAATACTGAAGAACTGGATTTCACCATGCATCTTAGCATGTTAGAAATATATTCCTCTCTTTCTTTACTCTTTTGAACTGTAGATAATTACCCTTTGCTAAGCAAAAGTTACATCATTCTGGAGACTGAAGTAACTTTGCTACCACTTACTGTGTGATTCTTTACTCTTTTGAACTGTAGATAATTACCCTTTGCTAAGCAAAAGTTACATCATTCTGGAGACTGAAGTAACTTTGCTACCACTTACTGTGTGATGATGAGCAAAGCAGTTTACTTGTCTCTGCTTAGGTTCCTTAGTTTATGCAAGTGGTTATGAAATATACTCTGCAGAGACTTTAAACAATTATTTTTTTTTATTTTATAAAAAAGAAAAAAAAAGACTCAGAGAAGTGTGAACTGCCCAACATCACATAGCTTCTTAGTGATAGAGCTGGATCTAGAATTCAGGTCTGTCTTGCATTCATCATATTTATTCTTAGAGAATTTGGGTGTATAATGCGTATAAAACATTATATGTGAAATAGGGACCAAGGTTTTGAGTTCTAGATGTAATATTTATTAGTACTGTGAATTTATGCATCCACTAACTTTTCTAAACCTCACTTCCCTCATTTGTTAAATGAGGATAATAATGCCTACCCAAACCCTTTTAGGGTCATTGTAAGAGTCAAAAGAAGAGAACATATGAAAGGATACTTTGTACACCAGAAAGTGAACTGCAAATATGTGACATTGCTGTTATAAACTACATTCTGAAAAATTAGGAATTTGAAACTGTTCAATGCTGAATAACTTACAAATTTCACTGTCTAAGAATATCTCTGAACTTAAAGCTCATTTCCATTTCCTCTAAACTCTGCACTCTCTCTATATGTCTGGAAACATAAAGTATCATATGCTAATTTTAAAAAATTAATCTTTAATTAAGCACTACCTAGAATGTTACAATATGGTAATAAATGTGTATTTCTTTAAAATGAACTCTATTCCCAAATCCCCACCTTGTTAAAACTGGTTAAGAAAAAAAATTAGCCATAATATGTAAACTAATATATTGGAAAAAATAATTAAGACTTTGTTAAAAGTTCAATTTTGACCTTCAATTTAAAAAGGGAGAAAACATCTCTCAAAGTCATTATCTAGCTTAGAAGCTAAGAATTTTCTCCTCCTATTGTAGCTAGCATTGATAGCATTGACCTTGGATATCTCTGCTCATGGAAATATAACTGTCTCACAGGGAAAAGAGAACTGAATGACAAGTCAATTGACCTTGTTTTGGTCAGCATCCATAGGCTCTCAGGTAGGTTACTATGTCCTTAACCTAACTTTTCACTATTTCTCCTCCCTTGTATCTTGCCAGCATCATCATCTTAACACTCTACCATCTTTGCAGTCATCCTCATTCTCATCCTCATCATTGATAAGAGTTATTGAGCATTCATTACATCCCCAGAATGATATATAGTGCATAACATGTACTCTTTCATTCAAACCTTACCACAGCCCCAAGCAGTAACTATTATAATTATCTCATTTTTAAGGGCAAGCACTGTGTGCTTCACACATCTCTGTATCCCTCAGAGTGCTTGCAAATGCAAACCACCTCTCTTTTCTCTTGTGTAAAACAGATAACAATAGGTCCCTCCAAGTGTTGCTAAAAAGATGATTTGAAACACCATAAAACACCTAGTACCATGCCTGGCACATAGTACACCTTCAATAATATTTATTACTTAGATTTGAATAAGATCACATGTTTATGATGGAAGGTAACCCCTAAAACCAGAAATTTAAAAATTTCTTAACCAGTTTAATTTCTCAATGGTAACCTCAGGATATGTCAGACTCAGAAAATGCTGCTTCATAGGTTTCTATTCCTTTCCAGAGACTCTTTGAACTCAAGCTAAACTCTACATTCTTTATTCTCCACTGTACTAGTGCAATTGTCTGAAAAAAATTCAATTATAAAAGAGTTACATATTGTAGAATTATACTTAGTAACACAAAGAGATTGTTAAGTATTAAGTTAAAATAAGTGTGTCCTCATATATATATATATGTGTGTGTGTATTACTTATCTTTTGAAGAAATTTCTGAACATTTTACAGTGCACCTATGTTATTTTCTTTTTCTTTTCTTTTCTTTCTTTTTTTTTTTTTAAAGGAAAGGAGGAAGGGAGGAAGAGAGGGAGGCAGTTTAAATGATAGGCAGCCTGCAAGGTCACTTCAGCAGACTCTAGATTTTTAAGGTTTATATGCTTACAGCCCCATTTTGCATCTCCCAAACCCTGCGGCCATGGATTCCAGAATTCCATGAGAGGGCCACAGCAAAACTAGCTCTAGAGCTTCCTGCCATGTCCTTGTAAAACCATGAGTTTTTCTAATTGAGCAGGTGGAGACTCTTATTCATATTTAAATCTGAGAGTATGATCTTGATAACTGTAGCTTAACATTACTGACAGGTTTACCCTAGGTCAGTCTCTACCACTCTCCCTGTATCCATTCATGTAATTCTCATAATAACCCCAGGAGTTAGGTTTTCTTCATTTAGTAAATATTAAGCTTTCATCCTTTAGCAGACACTATTCAAAGCATTTGGTAAACAATGAACAGAGCAAATATTCCTTGTAGAGCTCACATTCTAGTGGTGAAAGAAAAATATCTCCACTTTGTAAGTATAGAAACTGAGGTACAGAAAGTTTATGTACTGCAGAGAGGAAGTGTTGGGTCTATAATTTGAACCCAGCTGTCCATCCCCAGTATTTTGTTCTTAACCATTACACTGCAATTGTTTTAAAAAGAACTTATTGGAGGGATTATCCAAAAGAAATTAGTGTACAATTACTGAAGTGAATTCTGATCCTGAGTATAAATTCATATTCTAACCTTGTATGTTATGCATAAAGGAAACATTTTAAATTATTTCAGCTGAATAAATGTTAGCTTTGTTATAAAATCCCATTTGGTTTGAATAAGACAGGGCAATCCCAAATTCCAAGCATTTTTAGACATGTCTATATTACTTATATGTCAGGAATACTCACAAAGGAATATAATAAGTTCAAAAATGTACTCTGTCTGAATTACTGCTCAAGTGGATGGGAAAAGAGTTTCTCATAAAACTAAGTCTGAACAAGATTTATAGAAGCAGGAAGGAGTGACAGGAACTGTGTGTCCTCTCCTCCTACCTTGGAACCAAAGCAGGTTACTTCTTTCTACAGCAGATTATATTCAACAAGAATGTAATCTGGACTGGTCTCCAGGGCAGACTCTGGAACTGTATCCAAAGAAATTTCCTCTAGTTTTCTACACGTAAAAGAGATGTTTCAATACTTACCTTTTTAATATTATTTATTTATTTAAGAGAGGGACAGAGAGTGAGAGGGAGAGAGAGAACATGCATGGGGTGAGGGGTAGAGGGAGAAGCAGTCTCTCTGTTCAGCAGGGAGCCCAATGCAAAATTCCATCCCAGGATCATAACCTGAGCCAAAGGCAGACACTCAACTGACTGAGCCACCTAAGTGTCCCAAGGCTCAATATCTGGGAAAGGTAGAGTGAGGTGGATTGTGCCAAAGAACATTTCTTTTTATGTCTCCCCTAAGCAATATGTATGCTTATTTTTTTTTAAATGAAAGGAAAAATATCCTGAAATAATGCATGAAAAATTAAGAAAACAAATCAAGACATTAAACTTCTAGCTGGACCTATTTTTTGGATTTACCTTGAGCCTTTAGATGATTTGAATGATTTAAACTTAAATTATAAGTTACTTTCCATGATTCAAAAAGCAGTTGAGTTTACTGGTATCCCCACATAAGTAGGTTTTGAACTAAAGCTAAAAAGGCTGAACACTGGGGCGCCTGGGTGGCTCAGTGGGTTAAGCCGCTGCCTTCAGCTCAGGTCATGATCTCAGGGTCCTGGGATCGAGTCCCACATCGGGCTCTCTGCTCAGCAGGGAGCCTGCTTCCTTCTCTCTCTCTCTCTCTCTGCCTGCCTTTCAGTGTACTTGTAATTTCTCTCTGTCAAATAAATAAATAAAAATCTTAAAAAAAAAATAGCCATAAGGAGAGGTAATGTTATAAACCACATTTCACCAACATTGCGAACAGTGAGTTTCTCAAAAGCTGGGCTCTCCAACTTCTTCATGGTTATAACCACTGTTTGTCACATAGTTTCTGACATAAAGTAGGCTCTCAATAAATGTCTGTTAGAAGAATGGCTCAATACATGTTTTTTGATTCCTTAAGCATGAATGAAGAAGTTTTTTTAGGGGCTCTATATCTGTAGGAGCTTTTTATGTTATTTCTACAATACTATTGAAAAAAGTAAAGGAGTATTTATAAACTCTGTCAGATTTATCAATAAGTAAAATAACTCTTGCTCCAAAAATTCTGAGTTCTGTTCAAAGTAGATGAAGAATAACACCAAGGCAAAGTCTCTGGAAAAAAAAAATAACAAAGTCACATGAAAGAGAAGTTAAAAAAAAAAAGCCATGATAATATATTATACACATGGTGTTTCTTCAGTAATCTTGAAACAGTTCCCTTCTGAGGCACAACTTCCATCCTTTCCTCTAGCCTAGAGTTGCAAAAGCTTTCAGAGCTGCTTTGTGAGAAGCATGAGGCTGTGGGCAGCTGTTCTTTATTCCTCCTTCACATACAGTATCCTGTCTTTCTGACCCTGAGCTTGCTTTTTGTACACTGCTAAGCAGACCGTGCAACAGAATAATGGATTATTTTTCAGGGTCTCAATAGTGCTCTTTCTTACTGTTTTCATTAAAATGATGAATGTCAGTCTTCTATCCAATGTAACTGAAGGTTAATTGGTAGGCTTTTTTCCAGGAGGTGTTGTCAGTAAGGGAGTTGTCAGGTCCTGCTGTGCGCTGCTGATAGTGGCAGCTATGGAGGAGGCCAAGCAGAAGCAGCCTGATTAGCACTGGGATTATTTCATATATGATATAATCAGTCCACGATATTACAACAATGAAGTGTCTGTCTTCCTTTGAAACAAAGTACAAGAAGTGGCAGAAAAGGAGGGCTAAGGAAGGGGTGGAATGCTTCATGTGCAATCAATCTCAGTGATCTTAGAGGAGTTTAGTGGAATCTTGGTTCTACAGAAATGGCAATGCTAATTTTAATCAGACACATTATGAAGCAAATTAAACAAAATCACCTTAAACCCTTTTAAACTAACCTAAGGTATAAACAAGCAAACAGATACCAAAACAGACAAAGAGTTTAATGTGTTCTATGAAACCAACCAACAAACAAACATTCCAAACCACATATAAAACCTGTCCTCTTTTATAAACAGTCTGGCAGACATTTGCCTCATCTCTTCTGAAATGTGCTGCATAGACTAAACTATGAAAAATCAATCCTACTGGAGAAACTTGTTTTGCAACTTTTCTCTGTGAACAAGTAAAAGTATACCAAAAGTATCAAAGTCACATTACTCTATTAATGCCATAAGGATTTTATTTGGTGAAGTGCTGATGTTGCTCACTAAATATGGGTTTAGTGTCAATAAATATGCATTGTTGCTCATTTTATAAGTATTGTATCACTTAGTAAGTGGTTTAGACCATTTAGGCTGCTATAACAAAATACTGGTTTTGCTTAAAAAAATACTGGTTTGCTTAAAGAAAGAGAAATTCATTTCTCATACTTCTGGAGCTTAGGAACTCCAACATCAAGATAAGAGCATGATTGCCTTCTGGATAGGATCCTCTTCCTGCTTCAGAGCTGACACCTCTTCTCTGTGTCCTCATATGGTAGAAGCAGCAAGAGATCTCTCTGGAGCCTCTTTCGTGAGAGCATTAATCACATTCATGAGGACTCTGCCTTCACTACTTAAAATGCCTTTCAAAGGCCGACCTCCTCTTTGGGGTTTAGGATTTCAATGTAAATTTTAGAAATATGCAAACATTAAGACTATAGCAATGAGTTGCTAGTGTAACATAAAAGCTAATATATCTTAATGGCCTCCAAGAGTCAGTTTTCTATGGAAACTTCTCCAATCCTATGAGGACTCTTTTGCTACCAGGAGAGGGGTGACAGTTGCAGAGACAATAATAATTTTGCTAAAGTGACAGGAGGATCTTTAGCCATTGTCCCTCATATTTTTATTTTATTTTATTTATTTATTTGTCAGAGAGAGAGAGAGAGAGAAAAGAGAGAGCACAGCAGGGGGAGCAGCAGGCAGAGGGAGAGGCAAGCTCCCCACCAAGCAAGGAGCCCAATACAGGACTCAACCCCAGAACCCTGGGATCATGACTTAGAGCCAAATGCAGCCACTTAACTGAATGAGCTACCCAGGCATCCTAAACCATTGTTCCTCTTTAAACCCATTCACCATCCTCTCCCACAACATATTGCTTGATTGCTTGAGCTATTATCAAACATAACTACCTTCTCTCCTCAGCACACAGAATGTTATTCTCAGACCATTACAGCACCATCAACCTCTACTTTTCTGCCAAACCAAACCTTTTCTTTGCTTCAAAAATTTTTTGAAGATTTACCTCCTGTAGCAAGCCTTACCAGCTGGCCCTACACAGATGGTCATTTCCACCTTCCAAACTTCCATTTTATTCTCTATGGATGCTATAGCACTGATAAATATTTACTTGGACAACTGCACAAATACCACACAAACACACTCATGTATACCCACATGTTCATTCATGTGTTTTTAGACCCACTGCTTTTGATGGACTATATTCTAATGCATTTCGGAAGTTCCTCTTTGGCTAGTGGTGGCTACTTGATTTACATTGCCATTCACATTGGCTGAGAGTTTGAAAAAGAATGAATTTCTCAGAACAGAATCTTGAAAAAAAAATCAAGAAATCTTGTCTTTCACTATCATTCTTTATTTTTACTTTCCTTTTGTCCTTCCTTAAACAACACTCTCTAAGTCCACATCACTTTCTACATATTCCCTAAAAATGCCATTATGCTTAAAAAGGTATTAATTTTCTTTCTTGTCTCATAATTTTGGGCAGTGATATCACACATTTTCTTTTTTAAGGCAAAACCAGTTGTGGAGAGAAAGCTGCTATGTGCTTGGATCTAACTCATTAAGTAAACCAACATATGTATATATGCATACATGTGTACACACATGTACCCACCAATATATGTTTGTGGTTGACCAAAAAACAATGTGTTTAGGGTGCCTGGGTGGCTCAGTTGGTTGAGCAACTGCCTTCAGCTCAGGTCACGGTCCTGGAGTCCTGGGATCGAGTCCCGCATCGGGCTCCCAGCTCCATGGGGTGTCTGTCTGCTTCTCCCTCTGACCTTCTCGCCTCTCATGTTCTCTCTCACTGTCTCTCTCTCAAATAATAAATAAATAATCTTAAAAAAAAAACAATGTGTTTAGAAATGTACTTTTTCATTGCATTATTTTGAGACATGGAAATATATTTAGGTTTGAGAGTTAAAGCTCAACATTTTTCTGTGAAAATTTTGTATGTAGAAATAAATAATTACTTTTTAATTTAAATAGAGATCTAATACACACAGAAGCTAAATTCCTGGACATATTTTCTATTCTTTACTAAAACCCCTATATTACTGGGATTTGGTGCTGTGCTAGAATTCTGAAGCATGATAGCTGCAAAGACAGCAATAATTCTGCCAAAGTGACAGGAGTTCCCTTTAGCCATTGTGTCTCTTTGAACTCACTCACTTTTTATTATGAACCCCTTTGGCAGAACGACATGACTTCAAAAAAAAAAAAAAAAGGACTACAAAAAAAACTTGGAACTCTTGGAGGGTGAAATTAAATATTTGCCGCATTCAGTAGGGATTCATGAGTAGTGTTCATGTCATCAAATGTACTATGCATGTTATTTCTTATGAGACACAAACTCTACTATAAAGATACCAGTTGTGTATCTCTTAATCTCTTCTATTTTAGAAAGCAAGCAATATTCTGTGGAATTCCATTATATAGATTCCTATTAAACCCAAACAAAAATGGACAGGAATACCTGTTTCCCTGATATAACTATATTTGCTGCTGAGTTTTTCTCCAGTTATCACTGACCAGAGTAATTTTTGATTTTTTGAATTTTTTAAAAAAATATATCAAATTCATTTTCTACTACTGGCCCAGCTACATTATGGAAATTTGAACATAGAGGGTAGAAATATCACATGCTAACTCAATCTTCTTGGATTATTCAATATTTATTCATGATTTGGTTATATTGGGTATTGAGTCAGATTTTAATATAGTGCACACACTTTCATTTCCTCAGCCTGAAGCAATGAATTTTAGGTCCACTCATTTCAAATGTCTTTCACATACACACCTGAAACCATGCATATCCAATAATCATTTCAGACTGTATCCTTTCAAACTTCTATGGGCAGATCCACAGATTATATGGTATCAGGGACATTATTAGGTTTGGCCATTTAGGAATACACAAATGACAGAAAAGATGTGTGGTTGCCCTTAGCAACTGCAGCATCACATGTTATTTGTGTTATCTGTGAGGTACAGAACATCACCCTCTTTTTAAGAAATACAAACATGCACATATAGTACACACACAATGGCTCTTAGCTAATCATAGCTTCTAAAATAATTATAACTAAAAAGTAGTGCATGTATTGCTTTGGCTTCACTTTCCTGTTTATCATGCAGATATTTTCAAAATGTAATACTTTATTTTTTTCTTGTTTTTAAGAAACAATTTCACTGAATAATATGTTTATGGAGAGAATAAGAGGCAGTGGAACATTAGATTTGATTGCAATAACAGGCTGCTTAAAATAACAATAATTATTTCAGTCAATATTTGAAAGACATCCCAGTATAGAACTCTGGCTTTTAGATGATTTTCTCTCCAATTTCATGATGTGCCTTTTAAATTTCTTCATCTTCAAAGGTCGTAGCACAGTATTTGTTATGAGAGGACATTGAAACAAAAACATATTTTAATTCTAGGTATTATTAACACAGCCACATAATGTTTGTAAAATTGTATAGGCCAAAAGGAACTTGTTTTGTGCAAGTTTAGTTAATTAAACTAATGCTTAACTATTTACACTCTGTGGGTTAGCTGACCTACCTGTCCTTTCAGAAAGGAAATTATCAAAAAGAATTGATTTTTTAAAATAGTCAACCAAGCCAAAATATAAATGACAGAATGAAAAAATACTTGCAAATGATATGTCAGATAAAGTGCTAGTATGCAGAATCTATAAAGAACTTATCAAAGAACATCCAAAGAACAAATAATCCAATCAAGAAATGGGCAGAAGGCATGATCAGACATTTCTGTGAGGAAGACATCCAAATGGCTAATAGACATATGAGAAAGTGCTCAACATCCCTTGGCATTAGGGAAATACAAATCAAAACCAGAGTGAGATACCACCTCACACCAGTCAGAATGGCTAAAATTAACCAGGCAGGAAACAACAGGTGTTAGCGAGGATGTGGAGAAATGAGAACCCTCCTACACTGGTGGGAATGCAAGCTGGTGCTGCCACTCTGGAAAACAATATAGAGGTTCCTCAAAAAGTTGAAAATAGTGCTACCTTAAGACCCAGCAATCACACTACTGGGTATTTACCCTAAAGATACAAATGTATCTTCAGGGGCACATGCACCTGGATATTTATAGCAGTAATGTCCACAGTAGCCAAACCATGGAAAGAACCTAGATCTCCATCAATAGATGAATGGGTAAAGATGTGAGATAGATATCTATCTCACATCTTTATCTATCTATCTCACATCTCTACCCATTCATCTTAACATCTTAACATCACACATCTTACAAATATATATATATATATATATATATATATATATATATAATGCAGTCATCAAAAACCCCCTGAAATCTTGCCATTTGCAATGACATGAATGGAACTAGAGAGTATTATGCTAAGCAAAATAAGTCAGTCAGAGAAAGACAATTAACATATGATCTCTCTGATATGAGAAATTTGAGAGGCAGGGCACGTGTTTGTGGGGGGAAGAAAGGGGAAAAATGAAATAAAATGGGACCATAGAGAGAGACAAACCATAAGAGACTCAATCTCAGGAAACAAACTGAAGGCTGCTTGGGGTGGGAGGGAAGGGATAAGGCAGCGGATGAACATCAGAGCAGGTATGTGCTATGGTGAGTGCTGTGAATTGTGTAAGACTGATGATTCACAGGGGCACCTGGGTGGCTCAGTCAGTGAAGTGGCTGCCTTCTGCTCAGGTCATGATCCCAAAGCCTAGGGATTGAGCCCCACATTGGGCTCCCTGCTCAGCAGAGAGCCTGTTTCTCCCTCTCCTTATACCTGCCACTCTGCCTACTTGTGCTCTCTCTCTAACTCTGTCAAATAAATAAAAATATTGTAAAAAAAGGAGTGATGATTCACATGCCTGTAACCCTGAAGCAAATAATACATTATATCTTAATAAAATTTAAAAAATAAAATGAGATGTCTTAGGTAAGTCAATATGTTGAATCAACAACACATCTGCCAATCAGAAACTACCACCACATTATTTTAATACTTTTTGAAGGCATTAATCCTCAGGTTTATAATGTCTTTCAAGAACATGATCATGCTTTTTCCTTTCTCATTCATTTTGTATTTTACCAACTAATAAGTGTTGATCTATCTATCTTTCCATTAAGTGTGTATTATAAGCTACTGGACAATATGGTTACTCTAGAAGTAATTTTAGCCATTTGTGCCACCTTCAAGGGTAACATTACAAAAGCTTACTCTTAAAACCCAAATTCAAACCTCTAATGGGACAAAGGGTGAGGTTTTGTTTCTTTTGCTATGCTATCAGCAAACAAAACTTCTTTAAAGTGTCTTACTCTGCTTGTATTTCTTTTTTTTTTCTTCAAGATTTCATTTATTTCTTTGTTTGTTTGTTTTTTTGTTTGTTTTAGAGAGAGAGCATGCCAGGGAAGGGGCAGAGGGAGAGACAGAATCCCAATCAGACACCCTGCTGAGTGCAGAGCCTGATGCAGGGCTCAGTCTTACAACCTTTACAACCTTGAGATCATGACCTGAGCCCAAACGAAGAGTCCATTACTCAACCTACTGAGCCTCTTAGGCACCCCCTGCTTGCATTTCTGCTTCCAAATGTATTTAACAGGTATATGGACAGTTTCTAATAATATTAAAAATGTAATACTTTGCCTGAAAATAATCTGTCATTTATTCCTTGTAAATCCACTAAGTCTATCAAAGCAAATCACAATTTTGGAGCTCTGTTAAGCACTTTGTTATTTAACACAGGTGTTTCTATAATTGTGCTACTTTAGGAAGATTCAATGCTCAATGGCTCTTAAGCACTTCCACCTGTCGAGTGTATTGGTCCATTATTATTAGTACACCAAATGAAATTATAAAATGTGTAAAATGTTAACTGATTAAAAGCTAAGTTTTGCTTATTCTGATTCTGGTTAGATTTTACTTGTCACTTCATTCATGTTAAGCACATTTTTACGACCTTGGGGGAAAAAAAAGAAGCTGTTAATGATATATTTAGCAAGAAATACAGATACCATATATTTAAATAAAGACCTTGAATTTAAGGAAAAAAAATAGTTTTCTATGTTATAAATCTAATTTTGAAGAGAAATGAAGATAAAAAGCCAGTGACTATTGCAGGAATATAGTTCCTTGCTATACTGTTCTAAGCCATGTTGAGATGATAGGTCATTGCAAAGTGTTAAAACAACAAGCCTTTTTATTTTTTTTTCCCCAGTACAAATAGCCCTGGAGAATGGGAAGGAGGTTGCTTAGTATTGAACTACAAGAAAATGCAAGAAAATGCAAAAAAGAATAAAAAAAAAATACAAGAAATGTTTTGACCCCTCCAAAACTTTATCATTTAGTTTGGAATTCAAAATTAATATGGGGATTTTCATTGTTAGTGTATAAGAAAGCCACTGATTTCTGTACATTGACTTTGTATCCTGCCACATTGCTGAATTGCTGTATGAGTTCTAGTAGTTTGGGGTGGAGTCTTTTGGGTTTTCCATATAAAGAATCAAGTCATCTGCAAAGAGAGAGAGTTTGACTTCTTCATTACCAATTTGGATACCTTTTATTTCCCTTTGTTGTCTGATTGCTGTTGCTAGGACTTCTAATACTATGTTGAACAAGAGTGGTGAGAGTGGGCATCCTTGTCGTGTTCCTGATCTCAACAGGAAGGATGCAAGCTTTTTCCCATTGAGGGTGATATTTGCTGTGGGTCTTTCATAGATAGATTTGATGAAGTTCAGGAATGTTCCCTCTATCCCTATACTTTGAAGCGCTTTAATCAGGAACGGATGCTGGATTTTGTCAAATGCTTTTTCTGCATCAATTGACAGGACCATGTGGTTCTTCTCTCTTCTCTTATTAATTTGTTCTATCACATTGATTGATTTGAAAATGTTGAACCATCCTTGTAGCCCAGGGATGAATCCCACCTGGTCATGGTGAATAATCTTTTTAATGTGCTGTTGGATCCTGTTTGCTAGGATCTTGTTGAGAATCATAGCATCCATATTCGTCAGTGATGTTGGTCTGAAGTTCTCCTTTTTGGTAAGGTCTTTGCCTGGTTTGGGGATCAGGGTAATGCTGGCTTCATAGAAAGAGTAAGGAATATTTACTTCTGCTTCAATTTTTTGAAACAGCTTCAGGAGAATAGGTGTTATTTCTTCTTTGAAGGTTTTGTAGAATTCTCTGGGGAATCCATCAGGTCCTGCCTCTTGTTTTTGGGAGGATTTTGATCACCGCTTCAATCTCGTTACTAGATATTGGTCTATTCAGGTTGTCAATTTCTTCCTGATTCAATTTTGGGAGTTTATAGTTTTCCAGGAATGCATCCATTTCATCTAGGTTCCTTAGCTTATTGGCATATAACTGGTGATAATAACTTCTGATGATTGTTTCTACTTCCTTGGTGTTTGTTGTGATCTCTCCCTTTTCATTCATAATTTTATGAGTTTGGCCTTTCCCTCTTTTCTTTCGGATTAGTGTGGTCCATGGTTTATCAATCTTATTGATTCTTTCAAAAAACCAGCTTCTAGTTTCATTGATACGTTCTACTGTATCTCTGGTTTCTACCTCATCGATATCAGCTCTAATCTTAATTATTTCCCTTCTTATGTATGGAGTTGGTTAGATTTGTTGTTGATTCTCCAGTTCTTTAAGGTGTAGAGACAGCTGCTATGTTCTGGATTTTTCCCTTTTTTTGAGGGAGGCTTGGATGGCTATGTATTTCCCCCTTAGGACTGCCTTTGCTGTATCCCATAGGTTTTGGATCGAAGTGTCTTCATTGTCATTGGTTTCCATGAATTGTTTCAGTTCTTCCTTGATCTCCTGGTTGATCCAAGCATTCTTAAGCAGGGTGGTCTTTAGCTTCCAGTTGTTTGAGTTCCTTCTGAACTTTTCCTTGTGATTGAGCTCCAGTTTCAAAGCATTATGATCTGAGAATACGCAGGGAATAATCTCAGTCTTTTGGTATCGGTTGAGTCCTGATTTGCGACCCAGTATGTGGTCTATTCTGGAGAAAGTTCCATGTGCACTTGAGAAGAGTATTCTGTTGTTTTAGGGTGGAATGTTTTGTATATATCTATGAGGTCCATCTGGTCCAATGTTTAATTTAATGTTCTTGTTTCTTTATTGATTTTCTGCTTTGATGATCTGTCTATTTCTGAGAGAGGCATGTTAAGATCTCCAACGATTAGTGTATTCATATAAATATGACTCTTTATCTTGATTAACTGTTTTCTTATGTAATGGGATGCTCACATATTGGGGGCATAGATATTTACAATCGTTAGATCATCTTGGTGGATAGTCCCTTTAAAGAATGATGCAGTGTCCTTCTGGATCTCTGACTCCAGTCTTTAGTTTAAAATCTAATTTTTCTGATATGAGAATCGCTACTCCAGCCTTTTTTTAGGCCCATTGGCATGAAAGATGCTTCTCCATCCCTTCACTTTCAGTCTGGGTGTATCTTTAGGTTCAAAATGGGTCTCTTGTGGACAACATATGGATGGGTCCTGTCGTTTTATCCAGTCTGCAACCCTGTGCCATTTTATGGGCACATTTAGGCCATTCACATTGAGGGTGATTATTGATAGATACGTTTTTATTGACATCGTGGTACCTTTGAAGTCTTTCTTTCTGTAGATTGTCTCTATATTTCTGTTCGATGCTATTCTTGGGCTTTTTCGTCCTTTAAAGTAGCCCCCTTAATATTTCCTGCAGTATCGTCTTGGTGGTTGCATAGTCTTTTAAGCCTTGCCGGTCCTGGAAACTCTTTATCTCTCCATCCATTTTGAATGTCAGTCTTTCTGGATAAAGTATTCTTGGCTGCATGTTCTTCTCATTCAGTGTCCTAAATATATCTTGCCAGCCCTTTCTGGCATGCCAGGTCTCTGTGGACAGGTCTGATGTTATTCTGATGGGCTTTCCTCTGTACGTAAGGATCTTCTTTGTCCTAGCTGCTTTCAAGAGGTTCTGCCTACAATTATAATTCTTCATTCTTATTATTAGGTGTCTCGAGGACAAAGTCAATGTACAGAAATCAGTGGCTTTCTTATACACTAACAATTAAAATACAGAAAGGGAAATTAGAGAATTGATTCCATTTACTATAGCACCAAGAACGATAAGATACCTGGGAATAAACCTAACCAAAGAGGTAAAGGATCTGTACTCAAGTAACTACAGAACACTCATGAAAGAAATTCAAAAAGCCACAAAAAGATGGAAGACCATTCCATGCTCTTGGTTCGGAAGAATAAACATTGTTAAAATGTCTATACTGCCTAGCGCAATCTATACTTCTAATGCTATTCCGATCAAAATTCCACAGGTGGAATTTTGATCGGAATAGCATTAAAAGTATAGATTGAATAGATTTGAATAGCATTCAAATAGATTTGAATAGCATTCAAACAGCTGGAGCAAATAATCCAAAAACTTGCATGGAATCATAATAGACCCTGAATCGCTAAGGAAATGTTGAAAAACAAAAATAAAACTGGCGGCATCACGTTACCTGATTTCAAGCTTTACTACAAAGCTGTGATCACCAAGACAGCATGGTACTGGCATAAAAACATACACATAGAACAGTGGAACAGAGCAGAGAGCCCAGATATGGACCCTCAACTCTATGGTCAAATAATCTTTGACAAAACAAGAAAATTATACAGTGGAAAAAAGACAGTCTCTTCAATAAATGGTGCTGGGAAAACTGGGCAGCTATATGTAGAAGAATGAAACTCGACCATTCTCTTACACCGTACACAAAGATAAACTCAAAATGGATGCAAGACCTCAATGTGAGACAGGAATCCATCAGAATACTAGAGGAGAACATAGGCAGTAATCTCTTTGACATCAGCCACAGCAACTTCTTTCAAGATATGTCTCCAAAGGCAAAGGAAACAAAACCGAAGATGAACTTTTGGGACTTCATCAAAATCAAAAGCTTCTGAACAGCAAAGGAAACAGTCAACAAAACAAAGAGGCAACCCAAGGAATGGGAGAAGATATTTGCAAATGAAGTACAGACAAAAGGTTGATATCCAGGATCTATAATGAACTCCTCAAACTCAACACACACAACACAGACAATCATATCAAAAATGGTCAGAAGATATGGACAGACACTTCTCCAATCAAGACATACCAATGGCTATCAGACACATGAAAAAATGTTCATCATCACTAGCCATCAGGGAGATTCAAATTAAAACCACATTGAGATATCACCTTACACCAGTTAGAATGGCCAAAATTAACAAGACAGGAAACAACATGTGTTGGAGAGGATGTGGAGAAAGGGGAACCCTCTTACACTGTTGGTGGGAATGCAAGTTGGTGCAGCCTCTTTGGAGAACAGTGTGGAGATTCCTCAAGAAATTAAAAATAGAACTTCCCTATGACCCTGCCATTGCACTCCTGGGTATTTACCCCAAAGATACAGATGTAGTGAAAAGAAGGGCCATGTGTACCCCAATGTTTATAGCAGCAATGGTCACGGTTGCCAAACTGTATAAAGAACCAAGATGCCCTTCAACGGATGAATGGATAAGGAAGATGTGGTCCATATACACTATGGAGTATTATGCCTCCATCAGAAAGGATGAATACCCAACTTTTGTAGCAACATGGAAAGGACTGGAAGAGATTATGCTGAGTGAAATAAGGCAAGCAGATAGAGTCAATTATCATATGGTCTCACTTATTTGTGGAACATAACGAATAGCATGGAGGACATGGGGAGTTAGAGAGAAGGGGGTTGGGGTAAATTGGAAGGGGACATGAATCATGAGAGACTATGGACTCTGAAAAACAATCTGAGGGTTTTGAAGTGGCGTGGGTGTGGGAGGTCGGGGTACCAGGTGGTGGGTATTATAGAGAGCACGGATTGCATGGAGCACTGGGTGTGGTGAAAAAATAATGATACTGCCATGCTGAAAATAAATAAATCAATAAATAAACAAACAAACAAATAAATAAATAAAACTAATATGGGAAACAATTAACGAACAAGTAGATGCTAAAGTTTCACAAATGAGGTGAAACTGGAGGTTAACTTTAGAAAACTTGAACAAAAAAAAATGACCTAAAAGTTGGAGTGGAGAACAGTTAGCACTAACAAGGGCCTGAAGGCAAGAATATACATGAAGAAGACCTTGAAAATACTAGTTTGAGAGACTGGAAAAATGAGGTACTATATTTGCTGTGTTCAGAAGTTTTGATTGTAGTAATTTTATTACCATTTACTACTAAGCATTTTTAAATTTCAATTATAATTTCTTCTTTGTGTCCTGACTGATTTACAAATATTTCTAATTTATGAAAGTATCAATAACCTTTCTTATTTTTGTTATTGATCACATTTAATAGCAATATCATGCAGAAATTAATCTGCATGAAATCTGTTCACTGAAATTTTTAGCAGCTTCTTTATGTTTAATATGTATTCAGCTTTCATCAGAGATATTGGCCTGTAGTTTTCCTTTTCTGTTATGTCTTTGGTTTTGGTATCAAGGTAATGCTGGTCTTGTAGAATGTATTTGGAAGCTTTCTTTCCTCCCGTATTTTTTGGAATAGTTTGAGGAGACTAGGTATTAACTCTTCCTTCAATGTCTGGTAGAATTCTCCCGTGAGCCTATCTGATTCAATATTTTTATTTTTAAAATTTTAAAATTTCATTTTATATTAGGCATAATACATAATAGCATTTGGATTTTTTTTTTCAGTTCTACACTTATTTTTATTTGAAGCCACTTCCTTTTTGTTGTTGTTGTTGTTTTGTTTTGTTTTTGTTTTTTTTTAAATTTTTTATTTTTTATAAACATATATTTTTATCCCCAGGGGTACAGGTCTGTGAATCACCAGGTTTACACACTTCACAGCACTCACCAAAGCACATACCCTCCCCAATGTCCATAATCCCACCCCCTTCTCCCAAACCCCCTCCCCCCATGAAACAAGATGGGATTGGGAGGGAGACAAACCATAAGTGACTCTTAATCTCGCATTTGGATTTTTTTAACAAGTGTTTTAGTCTTTTAGTGAGTGAGTTTAATTCAGTAACATTTAGTGTGACTCACTGAGATATTTGAACTTGAATTGGCTTCTACAATCCCTGTACTTTCTCTTTCTCCTGATAAACTGTAAAAGTAATAAAGTAAATCAATAACAAAATTTCAAGGACATTAGAATACTAACTTTAATCAGTGCTTTCTGACTTTCACAATAATGTTTTTCTTCATTTTTTGTTCTTTTCTTCAATATTACACATTGCATATTATTTTTGTTGTCATTTCATGAGGATATCTGATTATGCATGTCACTATTTTCTGTGTCTTTCATTTACCTTTTTCTATCACACATTACTTCTGTAGTTATTTCCTTTTACCTGAAGACATTCTTTAAAAGTTCTTTTGTTATTAATTCATTGGCGATAAGCATTTTCATTTCTGTTTCATTTCAAAATGATGTTTATCTAACTTTTTTATTGAGAAATAGTCTTCTGAATACACAGTTGTAGGTAGTTATTTTCTTTCAGTAGTTTTAAGATTTTATTCCACTCTCCTGGATTTCTTTGTTATACTTAAGACTTTTATTACTATTGTAAATGGCTTTTCCTCTGCATTTTGTAAAATCTGTTTGCCTTTGATGTTCTTCAGGTGAACTATAACACCGCTGAAGTGTGGTTTCTTTTTTTTTTTTAATTAATTCTAGAATGTCTTTATTTTTTTTTAATTTTTTATCTTTAAAAGATTTTTTATATATTTATTTGCCAGAGAGAGAGAGAATGCACAAGTGGGGTGGAGAAGCAGAGGATAGGGAGAAGCAGACTCCCCACTGAGCAAGGAGATTGATGCAGGGCTTGATCCCACAATGCTGCGATCATGACCTAAGTAAAAGACAGATGCTTAACTGACTGAGCTACCCAGGTACCCTCCATTATCTCTTTAAATAGTTTTTCTCTGTTCTCTCTATTATTTTTTTCTGGTATAGTTATTTATATTAGACTTTCTTATGTGGAGGCCAAGAAAATTAAGGCCATCCCACCTCAAGTTTAGCTGATGTGGGAAACAGAGGCAGAAGAAAATCATTACAGTTCCTCACCTACTGACAAGCCCTTGAAACAGACAGATTGGCTCTCCCCTGGGGGCTTAACTGCCCTCATCTTGAGGTTTTGCTAAGAACAATCCTAGCCTGACCAACCCCCTACCCTGACAGGTCAGACCAGAATCCTGTAAGTCTACTTTAATAATTCCTTTAGGAAACTTTATCTCTAAACCTCCAAGATAGTGTGGAGAATCATTCCCAAGTATATGGCCCACTGATATACATCTAAAGGGTCTCATGAGAATATTTTTATTATTGATAATAAATAACCTCTCTCCCAACAATAGTTAGCTCCTCAAGGTCCTGGAGACCTTGTTTCTGAAAGTCCTTAGAGACTTACGCCATCCCAAATCTCCTTTGTCCTCACCCACCGCCGAGTCCACCCCTATTCTGCCTTTTAAAACTCTGACTATAATCTGGCTTGGGGTCCAAGCCCCTATTCCGCTGTGTCGGGTATACTTGGGCCCAAGCTTAAGCTTGTCAAATAAACCCTCATGTGATTACATCGGTGCTTGGCTCCTTGGTGGTCTCTCGGACATGAAAACTCAGGCATAACACTTATTCTATCCTACATGTCTCTAAAATCTCTAGGCTCACTCTGGATAATATCGTCTCAGTCACTATTTTTTTTTTCTGTAAGTTATTTATAATCTGCACTAAACCCTATCCAGTGAATTTTTAATTTAATTATTTTACCATTTCTAAATGTTATATTTGGTAATTTATCAATGTTACTTGTCATTTATCATCATTTATTGTTTGCTCATTTTATTTGACCTTTCATATCATTAAACATTTCATGTGTAAGTATTTACAACATATAACATTTTTGAGGGTCTAAATTTATCTCTAAAGTCATGGATTTTAAGTCTTTTCAAACAGCCCTTCAAATGTAAATTCTATAAATAAGAAGTATCAATTGTGGAGAGGTAAGAAGATAAAACATACGAGTCTTTCTTAAGGAACTTAGACGATAACCTTCAGTCAACCAAAAGATAACTACAAGAAAGGAAAGTCAGTAAGCACTAAAAGTATTTAACAGTATACCCAAGCCTACAACCATAGGGTGGATTACTAAGCACAATAAAAAATTATATATGTCAAAATTATGATAAAATAATAAAACTAAAATGCATCAGAACAGAGAAAGAATGTGGATTCAAGGAGCAGAACTGATTCATTGATTGCCTTATCTGTAACAGCTAAGAGTGAAAGAACACCATTTTGAAATTGTAAGACAAGAAATAGAACACAGTGGTGCACCAAGGGGTGTGTGTGTGAATAGTAGGAGTGGTCCATTTATGTCCCTACCAGAAGAAGTGCTATACCAATGACATAGTTTAGAATTTCTAGTGCATGATAATATTAAAAAACAGATATATTCAGGCAGTTTTGTTATTGTTTTTAAATTCCTTATAGACAAAGTATTCCCTTATTTCTGTACCTAAGGTGGACCACTCCCACTGTTTCCTCTTGATATGCCACCAATAGCAGTATAAGCATAACAAACACTATATAAACGAACACACACACACAATATTACTGAGTAAAATTGATTGGTGGTAGTATAAGAAGAAAATTAGGAGGATCAGGAGATATGATAATCTTATTAGTGCTTTCAGTAGGAAACTAAGAGATAGAGTTTGAAGAAATAGAGAAGCAAGGTATTGTGTAAAATCAGTATAAGTATAATTGCTTGAACAAAAATACAAACTTTTTTAAGTGTCCAAGGATTTGTAAAAAATAAAAGCAAGCTGATCACATTGTGAAAGCCTTAAAAACAAAAAAAGATACAAAATAATATGACATTATAACATATCTGTCATATCACTACATTTAAGTTGTCTAAATTTACAAATTAAATGAAAAATGGCTTCTGATTTTATTCAAAAAGTAAACCCAACTCAATTTTTATACAAGAAATATATATCAAAATCATTGAAATGGATTGAAAAAAAAAAAAGAAAAAACTCATCCTGGCAACAGGTAAACAAAGCATAGATAATGATCTTACAATTAAACAAAATGACATTCAGTTTCAGTTGAGATGTGAAAATGGAATTCAAGATCGTAGGGAGATTAGAAGAAAATTACTTAATAGCTAAGACATAAAGATAGCTATAACCACGTATTTCAGATATTTAGGCAGAATGAGAATTTTAGAATTATATAGAAGATATACCTGAGCCACGTGGAAAAATAATTTTGAACAGTTACAGGATGTCATCTAGAATATATACCTGGGCTAAGTAGAAAAATAACTTTGAACAGTTACAGGTCCCCATTAAGTTCTTTTTTCCTCCTTCTCTCTTTTTCTACATATTTATTGAGTACCAGCTATGTGTCAGGCACTGTTTTAGCCATTTGAAGTCAGTAGGAAATAAAACAGATGAAAATCATGGCTCTTCTAGCAAATCTGCATTTTGATAGAAGAGAATTAAAATAAATCCTTCCAATAAAATATTTCCACTATTTTTATTTTGGATAAAATGAAAAATAGGAATATTTCAAGTAGAGATATAAGTATCAAGAAGGAAAACATAGCAAGACAGTATGATAAAAGAATGTAGAGGACATTGCAATTTTAAATAGGGTGGCCAGAGGAGACCTTGTCAGGGGAGTAACATTTGAGCAAAGACCTAAGGAGTGAAAAACAAAATCAGCCAGGTATCTAAAGAAAGTGTTGAAAGGCAGAGGGAACAGTAGATTCAGTTTTCTAAAATGGGTGAATGTCTGGTAAATGTGAAGACTGGAAAGAAGGTTAGTATGGGTAAAGTTGAGGGAATAAGGGCAGAAGTAGAAGGAGATGAAGTCAGAGAAATAATGGGGAATGTGCAGCATAATCTTCAGGGCCTTGCGTGCCATTATAAGGACATTGGGTTTTACTTTGACTAAGACCATTAGAGGGCTTTAATGAAAAAGTGACTTAATCCCCTGCTTATAAGCAGAGAGAGAGAGAATGAAAGAATTAAACTGGTAAAGAGAAAGGGCATAATTAAGTTCTTGTTATAAAACACTTAAAGCCAAAGTCTGCATTTATATACCTCATTAGTAAAGCCACTGTAATATATTTATAATACATAGAATGCACTATGTATAAAATGTTCTTTCCATGATAAATTAAGTTTAAAACTGCTGAAAATTAAATGTAACATTCTGTGGGGCGCCTGGGTGGCTCAGTGGGTTAAAGCCTCTGCTTTCAGCTCAGGTCATTATCTCAGGGTCCTGGGATGGAGCCCTGCATCAGGCTCTCTGCTCAGCAGGGAACCTGCTTTCCCCTCTCTCTCTCTCTCTCTCTCTCTCTCTGCCTGCTGCTCTGCCTACTTGTGATCTCTATCTCTCTGTCAAATAAATAAATAAAATTTAAAAAATTAAATGTAACATTCCAGAACAATTATCAAACTTTAGGGTGCATCAGAATTACATGTAGGATGAATTAAAACAGATTTTTGGGGCTCCACCCACTGAGCTTCTGATTCAGTCCTGCTGAGGTAAAACTTAAGAATTTGCATTTTTAACAAGTTCTCAGGTGATGTCTGGGCTGCTGGTTTAGGGCTTGAACTTTGAGATCCACTGGTCTAAATACGCAATGCACGTAAGTATTGTAGAGATGACCTGAGAATTATTGGCATTTTCAGTAATCCTTTTGAGGAAATAACCTTGTGTATTTTGTACTTAGAATCTCTAAAGTCTTGCTTTCTCATGACTGACATCTGAAAATAAAATGATTGAGTCCTTTCTGTATTTATTTATCCACAACATATCAATCTAAAAGTAAATAAAAAAGGCATAAACTTGCTTTTTATAAAAACCTGCTTTTTCTCTGCTTGACTTATTTCGCTAAGCATGATACGCCCTAGTTCCATCCATGTTGTCGCAAATGGCAAGATTTCATTTCTTTTGATGGCTGAATAGTATTCCATTGTGTATATATACCACATCTTCTTGATCCATTCATCTGTTGATGGACATCTAGGTTCTTTCCATAGTTTGGCTATTGTGGACATTGCTGCTATAAACATTCGGGTGCACGTGCCCCTTTGGATCACTACGTTTGTATCTTTAGGGTAAATACCCAATAGTGCAATTGCTGGGTCATAGGGCAGTTCTATTTTCAACATTTTGAGCAACCTCCATGCTGAGGAAGTGGTGATGCAACATGGGGGCTTAAGTGGGTAGGAGAAGAATCAATGAAACAAGATGGGATTGGGAGGGAGACAAACCATAAGTGACTCTTGATCACACAAAACAAACTGAGGGTTGCTGGGGGGAGGGGGTTTGGGAGAAGGGGGTGGGATTATGGACATTGGGAAGGGTATGTGCTTTGGTTAGTGCTGTGAAGTGTGTAAACCTGGTGATTCACAGACCTGTACCCCTGGGGATAAAAATATATGTTTATAAAAAATAAAAAATTATTTAAAAAATTAAAAAAAAAACCTGCTTATTTTTTTTTAATTCTGAAAGTGCTAATATTAAATTTTTGGAAGATATTTTGCTATCAAGCCAAATGAATTCATACTACAAAATACTTAAACCATCTAATTTTTATTATTAAACCTAGTTTCTTATTGTTACTCTGACTCTTGCAATTTTTAAATGATATTCTCTCAAACTTAGCTGTTGCAGATAGCACAATGAATCAGTTCTTCCCCTTGAATCTACATTCTTTCTCTGTTCTCCTGATTTCTTTTAGTTTTATTATTTTATCATTATTTGGACATATATAATTTTCATTGTGCTCTGTTTTAGTAATTCAACCTATGGTTGTAGACTTAGGTATACTGCTAAATATTTTCATTGCTTACTGACTGTCCTTTCTTATAGTTATCTTTTGGTTGACTGAAGGTTATCTTGTAAGTTCCTTAAGAAAAGCTCATATGGAAGTGCTTGGGTGGCTCAGTGGGTTAAAGCCTCTGCCTTCGGCTCAGGTCATGATCCTAGGGTTCTGGGATCCAGGCTTGAGTCAGGCTCTCTGCTCAGTGGGGAGGCTGCTTCCTCCTCTCTCTGCCTGCCTCTCTGCCTGCTTGTGAATTCTCTGTGAGATAAATAAATAAATAAATAAATAAATAAGAAAAGCTCATATGTGTTATTTTCTTTTTATCCTCAGGAATTTATTAACAGAAATTCATTTTTATTGTAATTATTCTGTCTCTGTTCTGAAGAGGAAATCTACAATAAGGGTTTATATGATATGTCATCAGGACAGTGATTTTTTTGTTAGTTTGATTTTACAAGTTATTATCTTTTTTAGAATAAAGTGTGGGAAAAACCAAATAAACTTTTCTAATGGCCTTTTTGCTGTGATTTTAAAGATGGTATACCTGGAAACAGTTGACTGTTACTGGAATACTAACCATAATAACTGGGATTAATGTGCTATAATTTTTAGTCCAAGAATCTTTCATAAATATTCTTTGCTATCAGCAAGGTGAATGGGAAAAGCACTTGGTATTGCTAAATTTTTAAGAGTTTATTTTCGTCAGGGAACATTTTTTCAGTTTTCTGGCTTTACAGATTTTCAGTTAACCAGTGAGGTTTTACATGCTAATTTTCTATTTAGAAAATCTGCAAGCAAGTGAGAAGCAAGACCAAAACCAACAAAATAAATGTGGAAAAAAGAATATTTTTAATAGTCTTACAAGTTTTATGAGATTATCAATTTCTTCCTGCAAGAAATGTTGGTAATTGACCTATTATGCTCTGAAAATGAAAGGTTAAGTATATCTAGTGGCATGTATATTTGTTTTCCAAATCCCAAAGGAAACATAAGACAAAATAAGTAATGTAGACCCAGAATATGTGATCTATTGAATCAATCATTTGGTGAAAGATGGTTTCAGGATGCAAATATTTTGTGACTATGTTTGAAGAGAAAGAGGAGACAGATCAAGTGGGCTTAGATTATCCAAAACCATTTTATTTTTAAATGGTGATTTTGGGAAGTTTTTAAAAACATTTTGTTTAAGTCTGAGGATCATTCACTAAGAAGGTATACAGATAGTGACATGCTTTTATTTGTACTGTTGGTCTTTTTATTTGTACATTTACCTTTGAACTTCTGAAAGCATAATTAATAATCATAATAATCATGTAATTATGTAATTATGTAATTTCCTCAACATAAAGAAATATGATTTCAAGCTGTCCATATTTGCTCTATTCCACAGGTAAAGTTATTATAGCATATGAACATTTTAGATGCTACTCATTGCTGATGAGAACTGGGTTTTTTTTTTTTGTATATTTAGGTAATTTTAGTAATTACTAGTAAAGGTAGGTACATAGGTTCACTGAGATGATTTGTGATCTTCATGGATATGAGTCCTACTATTAAAATCTGAAATTTTTCCATGTATCTGGGCAGAAACTATTAAAGCTGAACATCATCTTTGTACTTTGTATTTTCCCTCTGTCTTATGCATAGCAAGCACTAATGAATAAAATGTTGTGGAAAGAATGAATGCAAGATATTTCAAGTACTTAATGGGTAAACTTTAATAGACCTTAATACAATGGTGCTGTTGGTTTTTAAAAATTATTATTATTTAATATTTATGTGAAGCTGGTAGATCAGGCACAAAGAGATTTTTTTTTATAAACATATATTTTTATCCCCAGGGGTACAGGTCTGTGAATCACCAGGTTTACACACTTCACAGCACTCACCAAAGCACATACCCTCCCCAATGTTCATAATCCCACGCCCTTCTCCCAAACCCCCTCCCCCCAGCAACCCTCAGTTTGTTTTGTGAGATTAAGAGTCACTTATGGTTTGTCTCCCTCCCAATCCCATCTTGTTTCATTGATTCTTCTCCTACCCACTTAAGCCCCCATGTTGCATCACCACTTCCTCATATCAGGGAGATCATATGATAGTTGTCTTTCTCTGCTTGACTTATTTCACTAAGCATGATACAGGCACAAAGAGATTTTAAGATTTTACCAACACCTGTGCATTGTGCAATATGTGTGCTTCACAAATGTTAATTTGTTTAATCCTTATAACAACTATGTGAGGTAACTACCATTATTTTCTCCATTTTGCATATAAGGAAACTGAGAAAAAAAAGATTAAGAACATTGCTGATGACAGAGCTCGGATCAAAACCATCTGACCAGAACATGCTGTGGACCATTTAGGTATAATGATTTCTTTCATATTCTAATCTATCTTTCTTTTATTGGGTAGGCCAGCGTGAGGACACTGAGCATGTAAAGTAGGTGATCCTTATTGTGGATACAGGAGAGTAAACTGTAGCTAGTGAAATGACTGTTTCTAACCTAGAGGTGAGGTCAAGGACTTTTGAAAGACTATATAGCCTAAGACTTATTCAGGGAGAGAGCATAGGTAGCTGGGAGAATTCATACAGAGGACAGAAATATGTGAGTACCTTCAGACCAATGGAAGTAGCTGAGGAAGGCCCTTCACACTTCCATTAACAACAATGACATCATCATCATCATCATCATCACCATCATTCATTTTGGAAAAGAAGGTATATGCCAACAGAACTCTGACACTTTTAAAAATCATTTACAGAAGTCTCACCCAGCATTTTCTGCTTAATTTCACTGTTAAAAAGTGGGTCACATGACCACATCTAGATGGGAGGCTACAAGACATAAAGAGAATTCTAGATGGGGTTGGAATCAGTGAACACTCTAAAAAATGATTTATAATGAAAACAAAACTTTATATGTGAAGATTTTATTGCAACATTTTTCATAATAGCAAAAATTGGAAATAACTTACTTATTCAATGATAATGAAAAAAGTAAATCATTGCATACCCCTACAGTGGAAAATAAGCAATCTTTAACATATTTATGAAGAGAAATATACTAGAAAATTCTTACAATATTAAGTGTAATAAAGCAATACACACTGCAGTACAAGATGTTGCCAGAAGATTTCCTTAAGATAGTAGGAAAATATGTGATTTTCAATACTTTGGTCATACTAATCAGTATTTTCCAAGATCTTTGCAATAATTGTAAATGGTCTTCACAATGAATGTATGGACTAGCAGACTTTCTTTTTTTTTTTTTTAAATATTTTATTCATTTATTTGACAGACAGAGATTATAAGTAGACAGAGAGGCAGGCAGAGAGAGGAAGGGAAGCAGGCTCCCCGCCGATCAGAGAGCCCGATGTGGGGCTCGATCCCAGGACCCTCGGATCATGACCTGAGCTGAAGGCAGAGGCTGTAACCCACTAAGCCACCCAGGCGCCCCTAACTAGCAGAATTTCTAAATTAAATTTTGAAAGCATTGAAAAACAACTCTGACAACACCAAAAAGGAAAAAAAAAAAAAAAAGACTTAGTGAATGGATACCGTGTCCCTTACAAAAGTGAAGGAAGAATAGAGAAACCAGTCCTCATGAAGAAAAGGAACCAGAGCAGTTCTAAATATTTCAGTTTTAGCTATTCTAGCACATCTCACCAGGATAATTCCATCTGATCTCTTAGATCCTATTGTCTTAATTTCTATGCATCACTACTCAAAAATCAAATTCTCAGGAAGGAAACTCTAGTAAGCCTACATTGTGTCACAAACTAACCCTATGGCCAGAGGAGCAGAGTTCTGTCAATGACAACACTATTTGAATTATGTGGAATATGGAATGGGCTGTTTCCCAAAGGAAAGGATTATGGTCAGATAAAACAGCATGTGTAATACCATCAAAAAAAAAAGTTTATTTTTTTATCTTTAATACTTATTTATTAATACTTATTTATCTTTATACTCAGTAATATTCAAAGTTGTGACAACACAGAAAAAAAACTCACCACATTCTGGGAATTCCAAGCATGGTCACTGGTGGAAGAGACCAGAATGTGGCTAATTGTCTTTCATAGAAGCCACACTACTGATTTAAGATCATAACACTCAAAGGGAAATACCGAATTCAGACATTAAATAGACTGAAATTAGTATCCAAGGAAGTTTAGTGTAGTGCAAAATTTCAAGGCAAATTGGTGGCTTTATTATAGGTTTCAATGGTACAAGAAAGATTCATTACTTAGAGAAACACACTGCAAAGAAGTAAAAGGATTAACAATACTTGAACGCCCTTTTTGAACCACACACTGGGTTAAGAATTTAACATGTTCTGACAACTCTGTCAAGTAAGACTTATTCGTTTTTTTAATTGAAAAACCAGTTCAGAAAAATCAAATCACTTACTCAGATCATATACCAATGCATGGTACAGCTGGGATTCAAACTCAGATTTACGATGTTGAGATCCAACTAAGCAAATTGGATTCAAGCCAGAATTCTAGCTCTATTGGGTCGAGTAAGAAAGATTCCAGTTCCTAGGAATTTGACCCATGTAAACATGGTAAGAGTTAGAAGAATTTGGAGATTTCATCCAAGCCATAAAAGACATAAAAATAGAGTAGGAAGAGCCTACCCACTGTTAGGAGAATACAGTCAATCCTACTTCCTGGCTCTGTCCCATATTGACTCAGTTTGAGAAGGTAGAAACTATTGATTCCAGGACTTAATGACTACAGGTAAGAAGAAATTAACTGAAATCCAAGGTATTAGGAATGTTCAATTATATTGAAAGAATAGTCTGGTACTGAAATATTAGAATGGGACAAGTCTAAGAAAAAACAGAACAAAGCTCAAAGTACACTACGGCAATGGATCATGATGCAGTAATCTACAGCTACATACCCAATTACAGCAGAACTTTACACCAAAATAACACTAAAATTTAGAAGCTTAAAATAATAATGTACACAGTCTTTTAGAATCAGAAATCTATAATTGCTTTAATTGGGTCTTTTTGGCTCCAGATCTCTCATGAGGTTGAAGTCAAGATGTAACTGAATCTATAGTCATGGAACTTCTTGATGGGGCCTGAAGGATTCATTCCCAAACTGGTTCATTCACATGTCTGGTATTCTGGGAAAGGCAAAACTGTGGAGACAGCAAAAATAATAGTGTTTTCTAGAGTTTCCAGGGGAGAGAGGGAAAGATGAATAGGTGGAGAACAGGTTATGTACAGAGCAGTGAAATTACTCTATGTGAAACTGTAATAGCAGATAAATTACATTTTTCATTTATCAAAACTCATAAAATGTACAACACAAATAGTAAACCCTGATGTAAACTATGGGTTTTAGTTAATAATAGTGTATCAATAGTGATAGAATAGCTCATCTATAGTGAAAAATGTACAATACTAATGAAAGATGTTAATAATATTGGAGGGAGTTGAGGGTCATATGAGAACTTTGTTTTTTGCTATAAACCTAAAACTGCTCAAGAAATGATCTGTGTGGTAAGGGTGTCTGGGTGGTTCAGATGGTTAAGCGTCTGCCCACCACCCCCCCAACTCGTGTTCACATATTCACCTCCTCTCTCTCAAATAACTGAGTAAATAAATCTTTAAAAAAGAAATCTGTTAGTTTAAAATACTTAATATTTATTTCATTTATCTATTTTTGAAAATATTTCATTTATTCACTTATAAGAAAGAGAGAGAGAAAGAGATCATGTGCCTGAGTGAGGGGGGGTGCAGAGGAAAAAGGAGAAGCAGGAAGCCTGACATGGATCTTAATCCTAGATCTCTTGACCAAATGGTGGTGATAAAAACTGCCAAATTTCCTCCAAGATGTTCTATCTACTTACATGTTATTAAACAAAAAATTAAATTGTTGGAGTGCCAGGTGACTCAGTCCTTAAGCATCTGCCTTAGGCTCAGGGTTAAGCCCTGCATCTGGTTCCCTGCTCTGCGGGAAGCCTGCTTCTCCCTCTCCAACTCCTCCTGCTTGTGTTTTCTCTGTCACTGTGTCTCCTCTGTCAAATAAATAAAATCTTTTTTAAAATTCTCTTTATATTGGTATTATAGAAGTTCATTCCTAAGTATTTTATAATCGTGTTGCTATTGTAAATGTTTTTAATATAAATTTTAATTAGTTAATTGTATGTGTGTGATATATATATTTCCCACACATTAATATGTACTTTGCTGAACTTTTGATTGCTTGCAGTAGTATTCTCAGTTGATTCCCTTGTATTTGTCAGTTACACAATTATATCGTTTACAAACAATGATAGTACTTTTTTCTTTTATCTGATTTTAATGCTTGAGTGTCCCTTGTCTGATTACATTAGCTATTATCTGTAGTAAAGTGTTAAATAATAGTGGGAATAGTGGGCATGCTGAACTTCTTGTTGATTTAATTGGTAAAGATGGATGTGTTTCCTCATAATATTGAATTTGGGGCTGAGAAAAATATAGTTAATCATGTTAAAGAAGTATTGATTTCTTCTTACTGAGTTTTAAACGTTGAAACTTTAAAATTGAAACTTATGAATTTCCTCAGATGCATTTTCAACATCCATGGAGAAAAGCATTTTCTCCCTTTAATCAATTAATGTAATTACTTATTTAAATAGGTTTCCAAATAGTAAACCATTTTGAATCCTACAATAAATCCCATTGGTATGGATGCATATTTCTTAAAATGTACTGCTGGATTCTGCTGGCTAATACTTTGTTTAGGAGTTTCCAGTGTTTTTATTATGGTATAACCCATATAACCTAATATTCATTTTTTTAAAGTATACAAATCAGTGATTTTACTAAATTCACAAGGTTGTGCAACCATGACTACTAATGCCAAAATATTTTCATCATGTCAAGAAAAAAAAAAAAAAACTTATCTATTTGTAGTTACTCATCAACCCCCAACCCTAGCCCCTGGACACTACTATTCTACTTTCTACCTATATGTGTTTGCCTTTTCTGGATATTACATATAAATAGAATCATCCAATACATAGCCTTTGTGTATGGCTTGTTTTACTTAGTATAATGTTTTCAAGGTTCATCCATATTGTAGCATACATTTCAATCCTTAAGTATTGGAACTAAGGATCCCTTCATGTGTTTATCCGTTATTTTTTTCTTTCTTTTGTTGATAATGTCTATTTAAATATTTTGCACATTTTTAATAGAGTTATTATTCTTTTATAGTTTTATGTTGAATTCCTTACACATTCTGGGTACTAGACATTTTGCAAATTTTTTATCTCACTCTATAGGTTGTTCCTTCACTTTCATGGTATGTTTTAAGCATAAATGTTCTTAATTTGATGCAGTTCAATTTATCATTTATTTGTTTGTTTCCCTTTTGGTCTCTTATACCAAAAGTTGTTATATCTGAGAATCCATTGCTTAATCTAAGGTCACAAAA
Source organism: Mustela putorius furo (assembly GCF_011764305.1). Taxonomy (NCBI): domain Eukaryota; kingdom Metazoa; phylum Chordata; class Mammalia; order Carnivora; family Mustelidae; genus Mustela; species Mustela putorius. The sequence continues at coordinate 1,241,052 of NW_025421991.1, forward strand.
ATGTACTGCTATGTTTTCTTCTAAGAGTTTTGTAGTTTTGCCTCATATTTAGGTCTTTGATCTGTTTTGATTAAGTTTTATATATGGTGTGGAGTACGGATCAAGTTTCATTCTTTAGGATGTAGATATCCAATTTTCCCAGTACCACTTGTTGAAAAGACTATTAATTTCCCCTATTGACTTGCTTTGGCACTCTTGTTGAAAATAGATTGTAAATGTATGAGCTTATTTTTAAACTTTAATTTTGTTCTATTCATCTTTATTTCTATTCTTATGCCAAAACAATATAGTATTGATCACTGTAACATTGTAACAACTTCCAAAATTGGAAAGTACAATTCCTGCAACTTATTTTGTGTTTTTTTTGTCATAAAAATTACATCCTTATACATTGTGTATCCATTAATTTCATTCATTTGTATTTTAATCATATAGAAGAAAAAAAAGTTACAAAGATACACTTATACTATTTTATGTTTACTTGTGTAGTTGTCTTTATTAGTTATCTTTATTTCTTCATGTAGATTGGGAATATTATCTGGTGTCCTTTCATTCTGTTAATTTCCTTCACACACTCCTTTTAGTATTTCTTATAGGTCAGGTCTGCTAGCCATTAATTCTTTCCTTTTTTGTTATGTAAGAATGTCTTATTTTTTCTGTCATTTTTAAGGATAATTTTACCAAATATATACTTGCTTAGCAGAATTTTCTTTCAGTCTTTGCATGTCATCCTACTACCTTCTGGTCTCCATGCTCTCTGATGAGAAATGTTTTTTAATTTTATTGAGGATCCCTTACACATAAGTCACTTCTCTCTTGCTGTTTTCAATTTTCTTTTCCTTGTTTTTTGAAAGTTTAATTATGATGCATGTAGGTATGTATTTCTTTTGTTTTACCTTGGCATTTATTGAAGTTTTTGAATAAGTATATTAATGTCTTTCATCATACTTGGGAAGTGTTCAGCAATTATGTCTTTACTATTTTTCTATTTCTTGTCTCTGTCATCTCCTTCTACAACTTTATTTCCATATATTGTTGGTGGTGCCCCACAGGTCTCTAAGTATCTGTTCACTTTATTTATTCTTTTGCTTTGCGCTCCTTAAACTCAATAATTTCAATTGACCTACTTTTACATTGTTGATCTTTTCTGCCAGTTAAAATTTACTGTTGAACACCTCTAATGATGTTTTCAACTTAGTTATTACACTTTTTAACTATAGAATTTCTATTTTCTTCTTTTTATAATTTCCATGTCTTTATTGATATTTTCTATTTGGTAAAATTTAGAAAATTCTCATATTTTCCTTTAATTTTTTTAGACATGGTTTCTGTTAATATTTTGAACATATTTAAAATAGCCAATTTAAATTATTTGTCTAGTAAACCCAACATGTGGTTTCTATTGATTCCTTATTTTTTCTTATTTCTTTATAAGTCTTACATATTTTTATTGAAATTTAACACTTTAAATAATACAGGGCACCAATTTATCCTCAAGATTATTGTTATTCCTGCCTTTTGTAGTTATTTTCAAGTGAATTTTCTGAATTAATTGTTTAAAAACTGCATTATTTGTCATGTGTGATTTCTGACGTTTCTGTTCAGTTACCTTAGTGGTCAGGTAATAATTGGACAGAGATTGCCTTTAACACTTGAATTCAATAAGTCTCAGGCTTTATTGAGGGGCTCTGTGTGCATTTGTGTGCACACCTTTAACACTCAATTAGATGATTGGCAACTCTGTCTTAACCTTTACTTCCTACCTAAGGAGACTCAAGGTCAGCCAGACATGAGAGTATAAGGCCTTCTTAAGTCTTTTCTGAGCATACTTACAGGTCTAGACATGTCCACAGTCCTGTTACATACACAATCTAATGCATGCACATGACCTTCAAAATTTCCAGGAGTATGATAAAGCTTTACAAAAGCCCATATGGATATCTCATTAACTAGCTTTTCCTTTTCAGCCTTTTGGTTATAGTCTATTGTTTGCTCACCTGTTATCTATTTCCTCAGCCACAAAGTCAAACATTACCAGTAATTATTGAACAAATGCCCAGGAAGAAAGACTTTTTTTGTGCTGACTGAGCTTTGAGTCACATAAAGTAAAGGCAGCCTTGCAAGTAGAGCATTCTAGGGAATCACCAGACAGGTCGAATAAAGACAATTACCTGATAATGAGGAGAATGAAGGAGCTCCAACCTCATTCTGCCCGCCTTAGTTGCTGCCATGCTGCTCATTTTCACCAAGACTGTAGACTGTTGGTTTTCTATGCTACCCTGGAGTTAGAGAGTCAAGTCAAAAGAGAAGGTAAATTTCCACAAGGATTGTTGGCATTACTAAGACTCCAAAATTTTTCTTGAATAAATTCTCCCCTGGTTGCTCCAAGCATTTGCTTAATTTCCCAAGTTCTGGAAAAATCCAACTTAACAACTTTTGCTAATTTTCCCACTGACTTTATGGAGTAGAGAATTTGCAGAGGCTCTATTTGCCATTTTTGCTGACATCATTCTTGTTAAGGATCAGTTTATATAAATGACATTTATAGTTTGTTTTTTCCTGCACAATCTTTCTCAAGCTTTGGTGTTAGTATTAAATTTGCGTTAAAATAGAATTTGGAAATTTCTCCTTTTGGGACAGTTTACCAGGTTTGTAATTATTTGTCCTTTAAAAGTTTTATAGACTACTCTGTGAAACCATTAGAAATTAATTGCAATTTGAAGGGATAGCACTCTATGTTTTTCATTTACTTTATATAAATGTGTATGTTCAAATTTTCTATCTTTTCTGAAGATAATTTGGAAAATTATATTTTCCTACATTATTAGATATTTCATTCAGATTTTCAAATTTAATAGTGTATAGGTTTAACAAGAACTGTCTCTTATTCTTTTAATTAACTCTGATTATTTCCATTAATGGAAACAATTATGTTAGAGTAAAACTCTAACATACTCCAGGAAATTAACTCTGGTTATTTCCTCCTTTAATATTTTACTTTTATTAGTGATTTTACCTATTTTAGTTTTTTTTAAAGATTTATTTATTTAAGAGAGAGAAAAAGTATGTGTGTGCTAGTGAGGAGAGAGGCAGAAGGAGAGAATTTTCAAGCAAACTCCCTGCTGAGCACAGAACACATCTCTGGGCTGATCTCACAACCCTGAAATCATGACCTGAGCTGAAATCAAGACTCAGATGCTTAACAGGCTTAACAGGCTGAGCCACCCAGGTGCTCCTTTCCTTTTCAATTTTTAATTAGATTAGGTGGAGATATTTCTTAGTATTGTTAATTAAGTATAGTTGACACACAGTGTTATATGTTTCAGGGGTACAATAATGATTGTAATGATTCATACAAGTTTATACATTATGCTATGTATAATGATACATATGCTATACATAACATAATGATTCAACAAGTTTATACATTATGCTATGCTCACAAGTGTAGCTACCATCTGTTACCATACAACACTATTACAATATCACTGAATGCATTTCTTATGCTTTGCCTTTTATTTCCAACCTTCTTCATTCCATAACTGGCAGCCTGAAGCTCCACTACCCTTTACCCATTTTCTTAACCTCTCTTCCCCCAACGGCCATCAGTTTCTTCTCTGTGGTTATAGGTCTGATTCTGTTTTTTGTTTGTTTTTTTTATTTGATTTTTTTAAAGATTCTACTTATGAGTGAAATTATATAGTATTTGTCTTTCTTAGTCTGATTCATTTCATTTATTATATACCATTTAGTTCTATCCATGTTGTCTTAAATAACATAATCTCATCCTTTTTCTTCATCGATTCATCTATCAATGCACACTTGGGTTCCTTTCATATCTTGACTATTGTAAATAATGCTGCAGTAAACAACACTACGGACAAAGGGCTGATATCCAAGATCTATAAAGAACTCCTCAAACTCAACACATACAAAACAGATAATCATGTCAAAAAATGGGCAGAAGACATGCACAGACAATTCTCCAAATAAGACATACAAATGGCTAACAGACATATGAAAAAATGTTCATCATCATTAGCCGTTAGGGATATTCAAATCAAAAACACATTGAGATACCATCTTACACCAGTTAGAATGGCCAAAATCAACAAGACAGTAAACAACATGTGTTATAGAGGATGTGGAGAAAGGGGAACCGTCTTACACTGTTGGTGGGAATGCAAGTTGTTGCAGCCACTTTGGAAAACAGTGTGGAGATTCCTTAAGAAATTAAATATAGAGCCTCCCTATGACCCTGCAATTGCACTACTGGGTATTTACTCCAAGGATACAAATGTAGTGAAAATAAGGGCCATCTGTACCCCAAAGTTCAGAGCAGCATGGCCACAACAATCAAATGGATAAAGAAGATATGGTCCATACATACAATGGAATATTATGCCTCCATCAGAAAGGATGAATACGCAACTTTTATATCAGCATGGATGGGACTGAAAGTGATTATGCTGAGTGAAATAAGTCAAGCAGAGAGAGTCAATTATCATATGGTTTCACTTACCTGTGGAACATAAGGAATAATATGGAGGACATTGGGAGATGAAGAGGAGAAGTAAGATGGGGGAAATTGGAGGGGGAGACAAACCATGAGAGCCTGTGGCCTCTGAGAAACAAACTTGGGGTTTGGGAGGTTCGGGGTGTAGGGGGTTGGGTGGGCTTGGTGGTGGGTATTATGGAGGGTACATATTGCATGGAGCACTTGGTGTGGTGCATAAACAATCAATTTTGGAACACTGAAAAGTAATAAAATAAAATGTGAAAAAAAGAATGCTGCAGTAAGTATAAAGGTGCATATATCTTTTTGAATTACTGTTTTATTTTCTTTGAGTAAATACCCAGTAGTGGAATTAATGGATCATGCTGTAAATTTATATTTAATGTTTTTAAGAAACCTCTATTGTGTTTTCCACAGTGGCTGTATCAATTTACATTACCATCAACAATGTACAAAAATTCCCTTTTGCCATATCCCCACCAACATTTTTTATTTCTTCTCTTTGGTTTTAGCCATCTTGGCAGGTATCATGTCATTTTTTTTTAATTTCAAGTTTTTATTTAAATTCCAGTTAGTTAACATATAGGGTAATATTAGTTTGGGGAGTAGAATTTAATAATTCATCAATTACATACAACACCTAGGCTCATCACAACTAGTGTCCTCCTTAATATCCATCACCCATTTAACCCATCCCCCTGCCCACTTCCCCTTCAGCAACCCTCAGTTTGTTCTCTCTAGTTAATAGTGTCTTATGGCTTGCCTCTCTCTTTTTTTCACCCTATGTTTATGTTTCATTTCTTAAGTTCCATATAGGACTGAAATTATATGGCATTTGCCTTTCTCTGACTGACTTATTTTGCTTAGCAAAATATAATCTAGCTCCATCCATTATTGTGGTTTTGATTTGCATTTCTGTGATAATTAGTGATATTGAACATCTTTTCATGTATCTGTTGTCCATCTATATGACTTCTTTGGTAAAATGTTCATTTAGGTCCTCTGCCCATTTCTAAATTGAATTGTATTTATATATTTCAATTGTATAATTGAATTGTATATATATTTCAATTCTATAATTGAAATGTATATTTTCTAATTGAATTGTATATATTCTAATTGAATTATATTCAATTAGAAAATGGGCAGAGGACCTAAATGAAATATATATATATATATATATATATATATATATATATATATATATATATTTGGTATTGTATAGTTCTTCATATTCTTTGGATTTTAACCCCTTATGATATATATCACTTGCAAACATCTTCTCCTATGCAAAGTGCTTCTTTCTGCTTTGTTCATTTTTTTTCCCACTGTTCGAAATCTTTTTATTTTTATGTAGTCACAGTGGTTATTTTTGCTTTTGCTTACATTTCTTTCAGAAGCATATCTAGAAAAATGTTGCTGTGGCTGATGTAAGAAAATAAATAACTGCTTGCGCTCTCTTTTTCAGTTTTTATGGTTTCAGGTATCATATCTAAGTTTTCAATCCACTTTGAGTTTATTTTTGTGTACGGTATTAGAAAATGCTCCAGTTTCATCCTCTTGCATGAAAATGTCCAGTTTTCCCAGTACCATTTATTGAAAAAAAAAAAAAAAACCTCTGTGTTTTCTTAGTTGTATATTGTTGCTTCCAGTATCACTAGTTAATTGACCCTGTCAGTATGAGTTTATTTCTGGGGTCTTTTCTCTGTTTTACTGATTAATGTGTTGGCTATCATGATCTACTTTTCCATAATTGGATATGGGAAACTCGGTCTCTTCTTCAATATCTACTATAGAAAATACAAAAATGTATGAATTTGACAATGAATTGAAATTCCCAGAGACAATGATCTAGATATACATATCTATATTGCTTTGCCTTCAAAATCTAAATTCCTCCAAGTTTTACAGTGTAATAATGAAAAGCTTAATATCAAGAATTAAGTTGGGTGGTAATTTTAGAAATAGTTCAGTATTTAAGAAAAAGTTTTCTCACTATTTGACAACTTGTTGGAGAGACATTTCAGTTTTATTAATGTTTCTCCTACAATTACCTTTCCTTTGAGTAAAATCATGTTCAGCATATGGGTGACCAAAGCCAATCGATATTGGATTGAAAAGGTACAGTCAATTAGGCATCATTGTCTTGCTGATATATCCACTTTCAGACTTTGACAGCAGCAGGCAGAGGTGAAAGATACCCTGGGAATATTTCTAGAAGCTCAGATGAGAAGTCTTTCCTTGAATTTGATAGATGTTGTTTATAGATCCCTTGAGGACAAAGTGTCTCTTTCAATATGACTTAAATGCTTAATCTCTTCTGTGCTGAGAATACTGTCCAAGCTAAACAAATCATGACATTTTATTTCATTTAAGTACAACTGAGCAAAGAATTTTTACTCTAATAGCATTTAAACATTTAAACCAGTCATATACCCATGCAGTAATGTCTCTATTACCTGAAGGTAATATAATTATGTAATACAATCATGTATAGTATTTGTATTCTCTCAAGGTAGAAGGGTGTTGAGTTATGGAAAATAAGTCATGTGAAACATATACAGATTTTTGCTAAATGGCCAATTTTCAGTTACTACAATTCAGAGGAATGGAAGGACATAATAGTTTGATATTTGCAAAATCCCTATTTTCTACTTGTCCATATCCTTTTAAAGTAAGTATATCCATTGACCAGATTCAGAACATAGTAGTGTCAGCTGTATGATTGAATGCATTCTGAATTTTCATCTCCCTTCTGTTTTCATAGATTGCTGAGGATTTGTGGGGAGTAGCTCACTTGATTTTCAGAATAGAAGAACAGTCTATTATCAGTGAGTGGTTGAGTACATAGGAGCTGGAGGTAGGGGTTATGGAGGAAGGAGAGAAGGAAAGTCAGAGTAAGACACAGAGTAACAACATGTTTTTTGGGATTGACTGTTGATTTACAGTAACCTAGCTTCTAAATTTGAAAAGTGTAATAAGAACACATCATATCAGGTACAAGAATGATGAGAAAATGCATTGCAGTATTTCAGAGGCACATAGACTTTTGATTTTTTTTTTCTTAAAAATGCATCCAAATACAATAAACTAACCTCTGAATGAATTTCCTTTTATTGTTATTCTGAATTATGAATCCCAACAAAGTATCAAATGATAAATCAGAGAGAACTGCCCTGTTGATGATTACCTGTTGAACAATAAAACTCTTCAAAGGATTGGATTCTTTCTATGCAAACTGTTCATTCTATTTAATAACATCACTGTATAACCAAGATGTAGAGTGATATTTTTCTCATTGAAATGCTAGCATATTTTTACAGCTAACTGCTAGCTAGTATTTCATAAAATTGTCCCCAGTTATCATATCCCAAGATAAGAAACATTACCTTGGTGGGGGTGGAGAATCAATACCTTGGAATAGAAGCTTGAAAAGTTGAAAAGAAAACTAAAAGGGTGCCTGGGTGGCTCAGTTGCTCAGTGGGTTAAAGCCTCTACCTTTGGCTCAGGTCCTGATCCCAGGGTCCTGGGATCCAGCCCTGCATTAGGCTCTCTAGCAGGGAGACTGCTTCTTCTCTGTCAGTCAAGTAAATAAATAAGTTCTTTTGTTGGGTCCATGCTCAAAGGAATGAAACTGATACAAAGGGAAGGTCAAGCAAAGCTTTATTTCACACCAAGCATCAAGAATCAAACTGACTGTTCGGGGCCACCTCTTGCAAAGAGGCAACCCCTCTCTGCCTTACAGACTAGCTTTTAAGGGCAAAGGCCATGTGGTTGGGCTTGGCCATGCACAGGTGGCCAATGAGATTGTAACACACAAAGAAAGCTGCACAGTCATACTAGGTCACACATAAGTGATCAATTGAATTATAATTTACCCTGTAGTAGATATTTGAACTAGCCTATCACCTTGGTCAGAATTGGCACCCAAAAGTTGCCCAAAGGGCAGGGCCCATATTTCTTGGTAGCTAGGGAGACAGTATGTGCCCCCACTGATTGGATACCTTCACCTGGCCTGACCCAGAGATTGTTCTTCAAAGTTTTAGTAAGTAAATGTCCCTGAAAATGCCCAATAAAACAGAGAACACACCTACAAAAGGTTTTCATCCTTGCAATTTATAGAGTTAATCTGAATAATTAGTGATTTGAATACTGAGTTTTTATTTCCTTTATGTGTTCCTCCTTTGTCATCTATAAAATGGCAATTATCAAACCACCCTAATTTTAAGTCAGCAGCAGAAATTATCATTAGTAAAATTTTCTGGAACTCACAAACAAAAAAGTAAAAGGTTTTATTATGAATACTGCTTGCTGAAGGTAGCACCTTCCATGTTTTACTGTACTGAGCTGAAGCAATGAAATACCAAAGCAAAAAAGTACCAGAAGGTTCATCATAACAAACAGGAATTTAAGGTTACAGAGAAGATTAACCTCTACTTGTTCTTGCAAGTTGGGTAATTTTTGATCCCTCGGTTTCCTAAAACTGGTTTCCCAGTTTCCAGTACTGGATAATACTGAAGGAGAAACTAGAAGCTCTGTTTTATTTGACATCCTTCTTCCTTAGAACTCATATAAGTGGAACTCAGTGTCAAATAAATGCAAAGAAAGCATATATGATAAGAAATGTTAAATCTCCAAGAAAGATACGTAGTGTTTCTTTCTGGTTTGGCTTAATGAGGTATTTTTTGGCATTGATTTTTTTTTCTTTTTTTTAACTCATTTGGCCTCTGCAGGATTGAAAGATAGGTATGTGCTCAATTTAATCTCAATATATCCTAGGTCATTAAGTCACAAAATGAGGCCTAGGGGGATTATCTTCATAAGAATCACTGGAATGCTGGTTAAAAATAAAAATTCTGGAATGACATCCAAGAACTACTGAAAGAAAATCTCCTAAAATAGGGCTTAGAAACCTTCATGAAGGTGGTAAAGAAAGAAACTGACCTGACTTTGTAAAACAATTCTTGATAAGATAGGAATAGGCTAAACACAGAACAAAAACAAAAACTACAGGGCACCTGGGTGGCTTAGTGGGTTAAGGCTCTGCCTTCAGCTCAGGTCAGGATCTCAGGGTCCTGGGATCAAGCCCCGCATCAGGTAACCGATTCTGAAACTACATGTATACTATTTGAACAAATTAGCAAATATATTATAGATTATTATAGATGGCATGTGTTAGGTTTCACTGTGGTAGAAAAAGTTTGTAAAAAAATAAAATAAAGGAGGAATGTTAGAATAAATCTTGTGGTGTTGGGTTTGAGTTGTAGATATCAATATAAAGTCATGTTTATTTTAACATGTATATACAAATAGATAAAGTAATAAATATGAATGTGTATTTATTTTATTTTTTTAAAGATTTTATTTATTTGACAGAGATCACAAGTAGGTAGAGAGGCAGGCAGAGAGAGAGAGAGGGAAGCAGGCTCCGTGCTGAGCAGAGAGCCTGATGCAGGACTCGATCCCAGGACCCTGAGACCATGACCTGAGCTGAAGGCAGAGGCTTAACCCACAGAGCCACCCAGTAACTCTGAATCTGTATTTATAAGTGGGTTAGCATATCTACAAACATTTCCTAGGTCTGCATACCTAACAACCAGACATTGATTTCTAAATACTATTCTCCAATAAAAGGAGCCAGGGATACTTGGCAAATGGCTGATTCTAGAACTGGAGAACAGAAAATATGATGTGCCCTTGCAGCATCTTGTAGTCCAAGAAAATAAAGAAGTATAAATAAATAAATAAATAAGAGAAAAGAATACAGTAGTCAATCTAACTCCCAATGATCACAGTCAGGATAATTTGAGTAATAAAATAAGTACTAATGGATTATGGCCCAAAGAATAAAATAAAAATCCATGAATCCATTCTAATATACATAGTTGAGTAAATAAATAATGGAAAATGGAATAAATTTTCACTACAGAACAATTATAATTGATACCTGTAGAAGAAATGAGGACACTAGAATCTCACCTTAGAATACCAAAATAAAATTCCTATAGGCAATATCAATGGATGTATGCTAAAATTATAGTGTAAAATGTTAAGAGAAAAGAGAATATTTGTATAGTTTCAAAATATCACCTCCAAAATATTAATTACTGTGGTATTTTTCTGACACATGTCCACAAATTCTCCAATACTCATCCCTATAGCATGTGGAATTTAATTTTCCCTTTCCTTGAGTGTGCGGATTTAGTGACTCATTTCTAATGAAAATTGTATGGAAAGGGAAAAAAAATTGTAACTTTGTTATGTAGAAACCTAGCAGACTCCACTTTCACCAAGTAATCACAATTAAGATTAACAGTAGTAGAGGCACCTGGGTGGTTCAATCATGTAGGCATCTGACTCTTGATTTTGGTTCAGATCATGATCTCAGGATCATGAGATTGAGCTCCACTTTGGGCTCTGTGCCCACCACAGAGTCTGCTAGAGATTCTCTCTCCCTCTGCCTCTTCCCTCACTTGCTTGTGCTGTCTCTCTTTTTCTATTTCTCTCTCTCTCCAATAAATAAATAAATAAAATCTTTAAAAAATACTTAGCAGTAGTAAATTACATTTATATTACTGACCCCTTGATATTATGCAATGAGAATGTAATATCGCCTATTGACTGTACATCACCCAAATCTATAACCTCAGACTAATCATGAGAAAACATCAGACAAAAGTCAAGATCAGTCAACAGCAATAAAGATTATGAAAGACAAGGAAAGACTGAGAAGAATTTGTTACATACTAAAAGATATTTAGGAAACATGACAACTAAATGCAATGTAGTATCATGGATTGGATCCTGGAATAGCAAAAGAACATTAATATAAAAATCTGGTAAATCTAAATAAATTACATGGTGTAGTTAACAGTATTATTCTTGTGTTAATTTCTTAATTTTATTAAATGTCACATGATTATGTAAGATGCTAGAAATGGGAAATCTGGGTGAAGAGTATATGAGAACTCTTGTGCCTTAGCTTGGGCTGCCATAACCAAATACTATATACTGAGTGGCTTACACAATGGTCATTTAATTTTTCACAGTTCTGTAAGCTGGAAGTTTGAGATCAAGGTTTGAGATCATTGCTGATTTCTGGTAAGAATTTTCTTCCTGGCTTGTAAATGGCCACTTTCTTACTATGTTTTCACATGGGCTTTCCTTGGTGCATGTGTGTGGGAATGGTGGGACCAAAGTGGGGCGAGGGAGAAAGGTAGCATTATAACTTCAACAGAGGCATTATGATGATTTTTCCTCATCAGTATATGATAATCTGGTTCACTGCTGTTTATAATAGCCAAATAAGATCCTTAACATTTGATTGTGACCCCTTCTGTTTTCATAAACACTAATCTGTCTACAAGTGTTTTTTATGTATGGTAGTATAGCAGAAATATGACTTTAGTTGTGGAACACATAAGTTGCTAATAAAGAACTGAGAACATTCATTTATATTAATATATAATAAAATGTTACATGTATACCAATAAATAGATATCAATGAAGCAATGGATTGAAAAAATCTCATTTTGACAGCAGTCCAACTATTCAAGGTCAATAAGTAATGAAACTGTCAACTATTTAACACTGAAAATAATTTCTAAAGTTTACTCCCACTATCTTCTCATCTCCTATAAACACACACATACACAAACACATGTAAAAATGCAGACTAACAAATTTCAGTTGTTTGTTAGTAATAGGTCTACAGTAAATTAAACCTGAATTCATTCTGTTATATGTTTTTTGCAGCTTGGAACTGTATATATTTTAGTTTTTCTCTATTCCCTAAATGCTGATTGCTTGATGGTCATAAGAGAACTAATTAGATATAAATACCAACCAGCACCCAAATAACAAGGATAATAATGATCATACAGTGAACAGCTGTGCCATTCAATAAATTGGTTTCTTTTCTAATATTGCGGCAATTCAAACATTTTCTAGCTCCAAAATATTTTTCCCCTTCATAGGCAAGATTCGATTAAAAAAAAGGAAGTCCTGCATTAGCAGGAGTTTAGATTCTGGCTTTCTCTGATCTCTTAACTGATAGCACAACATATAAGGAGAATGCTTTTGCGATTAGCGCAAGGAGGGAATACAGGATTACAGTTGAATATTGAAAAACAAATAGCTGTTTTCTGTAAAATTGAGCCTTACTTTGCTTTGTTGTGCTTTTTTTTTCCATATTCTGTTTCAATCTGCTATTGAAAAGGTTTGGGGAAGTGTTTTAATATCACTTTAGATCGACAGATCTAAATTCAATTTAATTCACTACATATTTATTTAATACCTCCTCTGTGCCTGGTGCTATTTTAAGTGCTGGGAAACAAGACAGACATTTGTTCCTTCCTTTCCCCAAACACCTAACGGTCTAGTTTGGAGGAAGGCCCAAAATTATCTTAATATTATAAAATAAAATAAATAAAAATTGTGATTTCCGTGTAGGGAAAAAAAGAGGTGAGACACTGTCCTAGGAAATCATGGAGGGCTAAGAAGTTACCTAGATAAATAGTTTAGGAAATCTTCTCTGAGGAAGTGAAATTTAAACTGAGACATAATTTAAGCTGATGAAAAAGGAACAACCCATATTTCTACAAATCAGAATGCAAAAAAAAAAAAAATCATACTACTTATTTTGTGGTCACATCTCAGTACTATTTTGAAGTTTTGAAAAACAGCTTCCAGATTCCACTTAAAAAATGATGTTTAAAAAAAAATGATGTTTGAGGGGCGCCTAGGTGGCTCAGTGGGTTAAGCCGCTGCCTTCGGCTCAGGTCATGATCTCAGGGTCCTGGGATCGAGTCCTGCATCGGGCTCTCTGCTAAGCAGGGAGCCTGCTTCCCTCTCTCTCTCTCTGCCTGCCTCTCCATCTACTTGTGATTTCTCTCTGTCAAATAAATAAATAAAATCTTAAAAAAAAAATTATGTTTGAATGCCTTGCCCTCTTCCTAAAACTCCATTAAAATGATAGCCAAAAGATTAAAGCTGGAAGGGGGCATAATATTCATAATACTAATAGGACCAAAAGAATAAGAAAGGATACAGCAGGAAACAAACCTTTGAAATGCACAAAGCAGATGAGATTAATAGAAAATAACTTGGTACACCCAGAAAAGATAAATCCTTATAGTGGAGAAAGCTAAGAAGCAACCAGTTTTATATTATTGTGCTCTTGAAAACCTTAGGGAGGGTAGTGCCAAGAACCACTGGAAGATGAATAAGGAGTTAAAAAAACAGGAAGATTGGTTTAAAACTTTAATTTGAATTTCCTTGAGGAGTTACAACCTAAGTATCTTTTCTATTTCATGTAGCTGATATATTGCCCTCTCCCAATCCATGGAAAAATAATGACAATCAATTATCTGGTAAAGATAAAATAAAGGGTCTATGGAAGGGAGAAACTAGTTATAACTAATGATTGGGTTAACTGTATTAAAAGAGGCGGATTGGATGAATATGAAAAACCACATAATTATCCCACACTGAGATTCCAGAATGCTGACAGCCAAGTTTATACTTTATAGTAAGCAGATTAGAAAATCCAGATATCCTCTAAAGAAATGATTTAGCCAGGTCACACTATACCATGAGGCCAGTCGATAAAACTTATCCAACACACAGAACTTCCAACCTGCTTTTCACTGCCCAATACTAAGCTATAATGTGTCACTCAGAGTTAACTAGCCATTTGAAAAAATTGTCCAGTGGATAACAAAACAAATAGTCATAACAAAACAACTTGGAGGAAACAAAACTATGAATGAAAAATAATACAAAAAAATCCTCAGATATTGGAGAGGATATTAACTCATGAAACAAGAGATATTTGCTATAAATAGGAACATATAAGGACAATAAAGTGTTTTGAAAATTAAAAATAGCTTCTTACACATGAAAACCCAATAAAAGGGCTTAAAAGATAAAGTCTAAGAAATATTCCAGAAAGTATAGTAAAAAGGCAAAGAGACAGAAAATTAAAAGGACAGTAACAATAGAAGACTTATCCAAGATTCCAATAATAAGAGTTGAAGAAACAGAGAATATAGAAATCAGATGGAAGAAAATTATCAAAGAAAGAATTCAATAAATCATCCCGGGCCTAAAGAACATGAGTTTCCAGATTGAAAGGGCTCATCAAGTACCTAGCACTAGATAAAAATAGGTTCACCAAAACACATCATCATAAAATTTTAGAACTCTAGAAGAGAGAAAAAGTTCTAAAAGATTCATAGAGAAGGAACTTCCCTTACACAAGAGATCATATCACAGAATGGTATAAAACTTCTCAGCAATCCTGGAAACTAGAGGAGAATGAAACAGTGATTTCAAGATTTTGACAGAAAATTAGTTTTAACCTAGAATTCTATGCCTGTGAACTATCAATCAAGATAAGGATAGAACAAAAACTTTTCAGGTATGTAAGGTCTCAAAAACTGTGCCACTCAGGCATCCTTACCCAGAAAGTTACTAGAGGATATACAACTCTAAAACCAGGGTAAATACCAAGAAAGAGGAAGAAAAAAGAGACTCTATCATAGTAACCAAAAAATTCATTCCTGGAAGGACATTAAGAAGATAAAATTGGGGGCACCTGGGTGGCTTAGTGGGTAAAGCCTCTGCCTTCAGCTCAGGTCATGGTCTCAGGGTCCTGGGATCGAGCCCCACATGGGGCTCTCTGCTTAGCAGGGAGCCTGCTTCCCCATCACCCGCCTGCCTCTCTGCCTACTTATGATTTCTTTGTGTCAAATAAATAAAGTATTTAAAAAATAATAAAAAGAAGAAGATAAAATTGTGCTTGGAAAAGAAAATGTGTTTGAGTATATGAAAGAAGATTTATACAATATGAGAGAGTATGGGTTTAAATTAGTGATAAATACACAGAAGGCTAAGCAATCAAACCAAAATAATTGTTAACTGAGGGGAGAACCAAAAGTTGAGCAGGAAAGGACAAGTACACACAGATTACTACTAACTCAGCACAATTAAGCATTTGCTTTGTCATTTCATGTAAGCACTAGGTAATAAATGAACTAACTATATGAGAGAATGGGACACAGGAAGTGTAGTAGAGGTTGAGAGAAGTAACTAACTCCTCATCATACAGTAAGAAAGAAATAGATAATACAAAAATTTAGTAGTGATATTAAAATGTAGCAATATAAATACATTATATGACAATATGAAGGTACATACCAAAATGATCAGTTAAAAGAAATTGTCTCTAGGTAGTAGGAAATACAGGATAAAAGTAGTCAAGGAAGTGTTCTTAATATACCTCATAGGATTAATTGCATAGTTAATTCATGTACCTGTTTAACTTTGATAAAATAAAAACTAAAACAAAAATGTAAATAGCTGCCAAAATAAAGGCTTGCTTACATATGCAGGGTAAGTCTAAATGTATGCAAACATTATAATTCTAATTACTTTAAAATAAAGTTATGATATGATTTATAACTTATTAATCCTTAATTGAGTCAAAATTCTATAGTAATATTTGATTCCACTCTTTACTTGCTGCCCCAACAAATAGAATGTGATAAACAGTTCAGTTGATGCTCAATAACTGTTAGTTTCCTTTTTCTTATATCATTTTCCATTGGTTCCCCTGATTTGTTGTTGTGCTTGTTTCCTTCATGGTTTTGTTGCAGTTTCTTAATTGTGTGCTAACTATGCTTTAATTCAATTTCATCCCCAACTTTCCCAGCCCTGCACACAAAACAAGTTTGCAGGAAAATACTGTTGGACTGTAATATTTCTAAAGGATTTGTAGACTTCTGTTCATTTGAAGTTTCAGGACCTTAAAACTGATTTATTTCTAGTCCTGAGATTGTTCTTTTTTTTTTTTCTTTATTTGGATTTAGATGCTAACTGGTTCATATTCAGAGAAAGATAAAGCTAAATAATGGGATGTGTGGGATCTTAGTGACATTGCTATTAGTTTTCTGAACAAGAAATATGTTGAAATTTGTGCTAAGACATACACTAAAGTTCCAAGTTCTAATACCTATATCTAGGTCTTTTATCTAAGAAATGCAAACTATCACCACTCAAGAAGATTCGCCTGAGATAGTAAGCTGCTTCAGGAGCAAAAGAGTTTTTGGCATAGCCGATAATAGAACTGCAGGATTCATATTATCAGTCCCTTCATCAGCACCAAATGAGTATCTCCAAAAAGATTTTTAATAATGCACTGGTATACAAAAGAATAAAGGTCATATTTTAAAAGTGCAAGCTGATAAACTTGGTGTTAATAGATTTAGAGGAATTACCAGGCTGTACATCCATTTAAACCAGTTATATTAAATCTCAATGGACAAATTGTACATTTTAATTTAATGTACTGCTATTTCAAAAAATAAATTTTCCCTATTATATAAGTAAAATAGAGAAAGTGTAATATAGAAAAGCAAAGCACAAAATAAAAACAAAAGTCACATGTAATGTCTCAATCTAAAAATAGACCTTGTTAACATTTTGTCAAGTTGATACCTATTCTTAGTCTTTATTCTATGTGTGTATGTACATGTGTGTTTGTGTATGTAGACACATTTTTATTTTTCCCCCAAATTAGATCATATACTACTTGTTATATTTTAAATATCTTTAAAACTATTTAATGATATATTAAAAGCATTTCCTATGTCAATAAATCACCTTCTATAATTTTTAAAAGTAGCATATAACACAATCATATATGAATATCCCATCATGTACATACTAAATCTCCTGTTATATAGGGCATTTTTTCCAGAATTTCCTTATTATAAACTAAGCTGATATGAACATAATTGTGCATATACCTTTGTACATTTCTCTGTTTTGTTTAAAATAAATTTCTAAAATTGGAATTTCTGGAAAAACTCTTCCTACTCTTTGATTTAACAATTTAACTTCTAAGAAAATTAACTAAGGCCCATTTAAAATCTACTTTTTACATGCTATAAAGATTGATTTCAGATAGAGATAGTCATACTTCCATACAGTCAAATTATAATTATAATTTCAGTGACAGATGACTTCTGTGAAGAAAGTAGGGCTGAAGAGGTGAAGGGCTGCCCCTCCTCCATTTTCTTTGTCCTTCTAGAAATCTCTTCAGACAGATTTTGGAATTCTGTACCTGTCCTCATGTCTCTTTTCTTTCTTTTGCTTCCATTTTAGTAGAACGTTGTTGTTGTTTTAATTGAAAAACAATTGACAAAGAGCAGTCTACTAGTTTCAAGAGTACATAGCAGTATAAAATATCATGTCATCTGTGAAGAGAGAGAGTTTGATTTCTTCATTGCCAATTTGAATACCTTTTATTTCTTTTTGTCGTCTGATTGCTATTGCTATGACATCTGGTACTATGTTAAATAACAGTGGCAAGAGAGGGCATCCTTGTTGTGTTCCTGATTTCAAAGGGAAAGCTTTCAGCATTTCTCCATTGAGAATGAAATTTGATGTGGGTTCCTCATACATAGATTTTATGCAGTTGAGGAATATTCCCTCTATCCCTATATCTTGAATTATTTAAATCAAGAACAATGCTATATCTTGTCAAACGCTTTACTTGCATCAGCTGAGAGGACCATGTGGTTCTTGTCCCCTCTCTTATTGATTTGTTCTATTACATTGATTGACTTGTGAATGTTAAACTACTCTTGCATCCCACGGATAAATCCCACCTGGTCGTGGCAGATAAACTTTTTAATGTACTGTTGGATCCTATTAACTAGGATCTTGTTGAGAATCTTGGCATCCATATTCATTCGGGACATTGGTCTGAAATTCTCCTTTTTGTTGCGATTATTGCCTGGTTTTGGGATCACAATAAAGCTGGCTTCATAAAAAGAGTCTGGAAGTTCTCCATCTGTTTTGAATTTTAAAACAGCTTCAGGATAATAGGTATTATTTCTTCCTTGACTGGCAGAATTCTTGAAGGAGTCAGTCAGGTACTGAGCTCTTGTTTTGGGGGAGGTTTTTGGTCACTGCTTCAATCTCGTTACTAGATATTGGTCTATTCAAGTTATCAATTTCTTCCTAATCAGTTTTGGAAGTTTATAGGTTTCCAGGAATGCATCAATTCTGTCTAGTTTGCTTAACTTATTGGCATATAACTGTTGATAATAATTTCTGATGATTGTTTCTATTTCCTTGGTGTTAGTTGTGATCTCTCCCTTCTCATTCATAATTTTATTAATTTGGGTCCTCTCTCTTTTCTTTTGGATTGGTGTGACCAATGGTTTATTGATATTATTGAATAATTCAAAAAAACAGCTTCTAGCTTCATGCACGTGTTCTACTGTATCTCTACTTTCTATCTGATTGATCTCTGCTCTAATATTGATTATTTCCCTTCTGTGTGGGGTTAGTGTACTTTGTTCTTGATTTTCCAGTTCTTTAAAGGGTAAAGGGAGCTGGTGTATTATGGATTTTTCAATTTATTTGAGGGAGGCATGGATGGCTATTTATTTCCTCCTTAAGACCACCTTTGCTGTATCCCATAGGGGACATGATACTTTATATGGAAAACACAAAAGACTCTACCCCAAACTACTAGAACTCATACAGCAATTCAGTAATGTAGCAGGGTACAAAATCAATGTAAGGAAACCGGTTGCTTTCTTATACACTAACAATGAAAATATAGAATGAAAAATTAGAGAATTGATTCCATTTACTATAGCACCAAGAACCATAAGAGACCTGGGAATAAACCTAACCAAAGAGGTAAAGGATCTGTACTTGAGGAACTACAGAACATTCATGAAAGAAATTGAAGAAGACACAAAAAGATGGAAGAGCATCCCACACTCATGGATTGGAAGAATAAACATTGTTAAAATGTCTACACTGCCTAGAGCAATCTATACTTTCAACGCCATCCCAATCAAATTTCACTGGCATTTTTCAAAGAACTGGAACAAACAATCCTAAAATTTGTATGAAACCCAAAGAGACCCTGAATTGCTAAGGAAATGTTAAAAACAAAAAGCAAAAGTGGGGGCATCAATTGCCTGATTTCAAGTTTTAATACAAAGCTGTGATCACAAAGACAGCATGGTACTGGCACAAAAGCAGACACATAGACCAGTGGAACACAGTAGAGAGCCCAGATATGGACCCTAAGCTCTTTGGTCAAATAATATTTGACAAAGAAGGAAAAAATATCCAGTGGAAAAAAGACAGTCTCTTCAATAAATGGTGCTGGGAAAATTGGATAGCTATGTGTAGAAGAATGAAGTGCAAACATTCTCTTACTCCATACACAAAGATAAACACAAAATGAATAACAGACCTCAACATGAGGCAGAAATCTATCAAAATCCTAGAGGAGAACATAAGCAGTAATCTCTTTGACACCGGCCACAGCAACTTCTTTCAAGACATGTCTCCAGAGACAAAGGAAACAAAGGTGAAAATGAACTTTTGGGACTTTGTCAAGATCAAAAGTTTCTGCACAGCAGAAGAAACAGTCAACATAGGCAAATCACGGAATGGAAGAAAATATTAACAAATGACACTAGAGATAAAGGGCTGATATCCAAGATCTATAAAGAAGTTTTCAAACTCAACACACACAAAATAGATAATCACATCAAAAAATGGGTAGAACACATGAACAGATACTTATCCAAAGAAGACATAGAAATGTCTAACAGACACATGAAAAAATGTTCATCATCATTAGCCATCAGGGAGACTCAAATCAAAACCACATTGAGATACCACCTTACATCAGTCAGAATGGCCAAAATTAACAAGACAGTAAACAATATGTGTTGGAGAGGATGTGGAGAAAGGGGCACCCTCTTGCACTGTTGATGGGAATGCAAGTCACTGCAGCCACATTTTTAATTTTTTTCAAAAAAAAAAAAAAACAAACAATGTGGTGATTCCTTAAGAAATTAAAAGTAGAGCTTCCCTATGACCCTGCAATTGCACTACTGGGTATTTACCCCAAAGATACAGATGTAACGAAAAGAAGGGCCACCCCAATGTTCATAGCAGCAATGGCCACAGTCGCCAAACTTTGGAAAGAGCCAAGATGCCCTTCACCAGTCAAATGGATAAAGAAGATATGGTCCATATATACAATGGAGTATTATGCCTCCATCAGAAAAGGTGAATATGCAACTTTTATATCAACATGGATGGGACTGGAAGAGATCATGCTGAGTGAAATAAGTCAAACAGAGAGAGTCAAATATCATATGGTTTCACTTACCTGTGGAGCATAAGGAGGACATTGGAACCTAGAGAGGAGAAGTGAGGTGGGGAAAATTGGAGGGGGAGACAAACCATGAGAGACTGTGAACTCTGAGAAACAAACTGAGTGTTTTGGAAGGTTGGGGGGTGGGGCGTTGGGTTAGCCTGATGGTGGGTAGTATGGAGGGCATTATTGCGTGGTGCACTGAGTGTGGTGCATAAACAATTAATTTTGGAACACTGAAAAGAAATAAAATAAAATGGAAAATCTTTAAAAAGAGTACATTGCAGCGATTAGATATTCTTATTTTTAATTAAATATTTTTTAAAGATTTTACTTATTTATTTGAAAGAGTGCATACAAGAGGGGGAGGGAGAGAGGGAGAGGGACAAACTGACGTCATGATGAGCAGGGAGCCCTATGTGGGGCTCAATCCCAGTACCCTGGGATCATGACCTGAGCCAAAGGTAGATGCTCACTGCCTGAGCCACCCAGGTGTGCCATGATTCAATATTTTTACTTTTGTTTATTTTTTCAAGATTTTATTTATTTATTTGTCTGGAGTGCATGGAGCACACACAAGCAGGTGAAGTGGCAGGCAGAGGGAGAAGCAGGCTCTCTGCTGAGCAAGGATCTAGATGCGTGTGGAACACCATCCTAGGACCCTGGGATCATGACCTGAGGTGAAGGCAGACTAAGCAGTCTGAGCTACCCAGTCATCCCATGATTCCATATTTTTAAACATAGCAATCCCCATGATAGGTCTAGTTACCATCTGTCCCCATATACAGTGACTACAATATTATTGACTGTGTTCCCTAAGTTGTACATGACATCTCCACAGCTTCTGTACTTTAGAGATGGAATTTTTTACCTCTTAATCCCCTTCAATCTTTTGCCCACTCTCTGAGCTTTCTCCCTTCTGGTAACTGAGAGTTTGTTTCCTGTATCTGTGAATCTGTTTCTGTTTTTTTTTTTTTTTTTTTTTTTTTTTAGTAAATTTTATTTTTAAATTCATTTAAAAACTGCTACTCACTTAATAAATATGATAATAGACATTGACTCATTAATTTTAGTCAAATCATAAACATTTACATTTCTGCCTAATCCCCATCGCAATCACAACTCACTGGCATAAGAGAGTGTTTCTTCTGAAAGGTCTTCAAGAAGTTTTGGGAATTACCTGTAGAAATAATAATACACTTCTTTGATGGAATAAACCCCCATGCTGATATATGGTATTGAAGCTAATTGGAAAATTTTGGAAATGTAAGATAATTGGGTGAGATATATCTCAAAGACTAATTTAAGAGGGACCAGTTTTGTTACAGAAAATTATTTGATCTTTCCAATATAAGACAATATTTTGAATATTTCATTATAAAGGTACTATCCAACTAGGATTGTCTGTCTACAGGTTGAATAAAGAGAACTTTCTCCATCTCTTCTTTCATTGTTTTTATAATCAACTTAATGAATATAATATATTTTTAACTTTTTCTTTAAATTAACTAAGTAGGCAGATTCGATTTGAAGTAAAGTAATGGAAGCCAGATTCATTAGAGTCATTAGAAATGAAGAAGAGCTATATCTTATTTGTCAAATTAATTTTACATTTAAAAAGAAAAAAAAGGTTAATCACAAAATCCCCTAACTCGGTGATTTTTTTTTTCCAAATATCATGGCCAGAACAACCTGGGGTCCCTGGTTCTACTGCAGACCTAATTTAAAACCTCTTGAGATAGAACCTGGAATCCACATTTTCGATAAATTTCCCAGATGATTCCTGTTCATACAACTATCTGGAAACCAGTATTCTAATTGATTATAGAGCTTAGAGAAAACACTTTAAGTTTATAAGAAAGGATCAGGAATGAAAGTATAATAGACAAGAAAAGGAAGTAGTGAATAGATCACAAATGTTCACTCTCATAATCATTAGACCTGAATAATCAAAAACCCAAACACATACCATACACACACATACACAGAGAATATTGTTTTATTAGGGTTCTTAATAAATGCTATTAAATTTTTTTTAATCAGAATATGAAATGAAGTACATAATAAAATGCTTTTATATAATTTCAAAATATGTACACATCACCCATACTTATACAAGGATAGATATATCCTTTGATAAGTAGTCTTTCCTTATTTTATTGATGATTAGAGGTCAGTTTCCAGCCTCTTTGTTGCTCAGTGGGTCCATATAATAGGATCGGGCCAAAAGGTTGTTAATGGAATGGTATGTGAAAATCAAAGGAAGTCTTTTTCAGGAATGGAAATGTTAGTCTATTTCCTGGTGGCAAGAATACTGATATGTTGCCTGGAATGCTAACATGATCGTAGGGCTCAAATAGGCAAACTGTAAACTTTTGAAAGTGGCTTAACAATAAGATAGAAGAAGAATTATAATAATCATTGAGTATTGTACTAGCCTGAAACCGTCTGTATTAGACGGTTATATGTCTTCAGGGTTATATTAGTTTTTCATGTTAATCACATATAAACCAACTTTGTCTTTATATTTAGAGAGAGGGGGATAAGGGGAGTTTAAAATCCAAGAAGTAAAATATCAAAGATTTAAGGCTTAAAGATTTAAGTAAATATCAAACTTTAGTTCCTTGCAAAAATCAAAGCTGACAAACCTTTAGCTAGACTAACCAAAAGAAGAGGAAAGAAGATTCAAATTGCTAAACACAACAATGAGAAGAAGGACATCACCATCAACTCACACGGGGAAAAATGTGTAGAGGAAACAATGAACAAATGTATGCCTACAAATTAGATAATCTAGATGAAATGGTATTCTTTTCATAAGATTTTATTTATTTATTTGAGAGAGAAAGAGTGAGAGAGAGCACAGTGGGGTGAAGACCAGAGGTTGAGGGAGAAGCCAGACACCTGCTGAGCAGGAGGGCTGATGCAGGACAGAATACTGGGACTTCAGAATCATGACCTGAGCTGAAGGTAGATGCCTAACCAACTGAGCCACCCAGGTGCCCTGATGAAATGGTATTTTTAAAAAGATTCAGTTGACTCAAGTAGAATTAGAATTGACTCAAGTAGAATTAGAAAACCTCAACAGAACTATATAACAAATTAATAAACTTAACTACTAATTAAAAATTAGCCCAGAAACCAGCTTCACTGGTGAATCCCACAATTTTTTTTAATTTTTATTTATTATTATCTTTTCTTATAAACATATAATGTATTTTTACCCCCAGGGGGACAGGTCTGTGAATCTCCAGGTTTACACACTTCACAGCTCTCACCATAGCACATACCTTCTCCAATGTCCATAACCCCACCCCCCTCACCCGACCCTCCTCCCCCCAGCAACCCTCAATTTGTTTTGTGAGATTAAGAGTCACTTATGATTTGTCTCCCTCCCAATTCCATCTTGTTTCATTTATTCTTCTCCTACACTCCAAACCTCCCAAGTTGCATCTCCACTTCCTCATATCAGGGGGATCATGTGATGGTTGTCTTTCTCTGATTGACTTATTTCACTAAGCATGATACCCTCTAGTTCCATCCACGTCATCTCAAATGGCGAGATTTCATTTCTTTTGATGGCTGCATAGTATTCCATTGTGTATATATACCACTTCTTCTTGATCCAATCATCTGTTGATGGACATCTAGGTTCTTTCCATAGTTTGGCTATTGTACACATTGCTACTATAAACATTCGGGTACACGTGCCCCTTCAGATCACTATATTTGTATCTTTAGGGTAAATACCCAATAGTGCAATTGCTAGGTCATAGGGTAGTTCCATTTTCAACATTTTGAGGAACCTGAATGCTGTTTTCCAAAGTGGCTTTAACAGCTTGCACTCCCACCAACAGTGTAGGAGGGTTCCCCTTCCTCTGCATCATGGCCAACATCTGTCATTTCCTGACTTGTTAATTTAAGGCATTCTGACTGGTGTGAGGTGATATCTCATTGTGGTTTTGACTTGTATTTCCCTGATGCTGAGTGATGTGGAGCACTTTTTCCTGTGTCTGTTGGCCATCTAGATGTCTTCCTTGCAGAAATGTCTGTTCATGTCTTCTGCCCATTTCCTTTTTTTTTAATATTTTATTTATTTATTTGACAGTCAGAAATCACAAGTAGACAGAGGTTCTGCCCATTTCTTGATTGGATTATTTGTTCTTTGGGTGTTGAGTTTGCTAAGTTCCTTATAGATTTAGGACACTAGCCCTTTATCAGATATGTCGTTTGCAAATATATTCTCCCAGTCTGTCAGTTGTCTTTGGTTTTGTTAACTGTTTCCTTTGCTGTGCAAAAGCTTTTGATCTTGATGAAATCCCAATAGTTCATTTTTGCCCTTGCTTCCCTTGCATTTGGCGATGTTCCCAGGGAGATGTTTCTGCGGCTGAAGTCGAAGAGGTTGCTGCTTATGTTCTCCTCAAGGATTTTGATGGATTCCTTTCTCACATTGAGGTCCTTCATCCATTTTAAGTCTATTTTCGTGTGAGGTGTAAGGAAACGGTCCAATTTAATTTTTCTGCATGTGGCTGTCCAATTTTCCCAATACCATTTATTGAAGAGGCTGTCTTTTTTCCATTGACATTCTTTCCTGCTTTGTCAAAGATTAGTTGACTGTAGAGTTGAGGGTGTATTTCTGGGCTCTCTATTCTGTTCCATTGATCTATGTGTCTGTTTTTGTGCCAGTACCATGCTGTCTTGATGATGACAGCTTTGTAATAGAGCTTGAAGTCCGGAATTGTGATGCCACCAAGTTTGGCTTTCTTTTTCAATATTCCTTTGGCTAGTTGAGGTTCTTTATGGTTCCATAGAAATTTTACGATTATTTGTTCCATTTCTTTGACACAATGGTGGGATTTTTATAGAGATTGAATTAAATGTGTAGATTGTTTTAGGTAGCATAGACATTTTCACAATATATGTTCTTCCAATCCAGGAGTATGGAGCATTTTCCATTTCTTTGTCTTCCTCAACTTCTTTCATGAGTACTTTATAGTTTTCTGAGTATAGATTCTTGGCCTCTTTGGTTAGGTTTATTCCTAGGTATCTTATAGTTTTGGGTGGAATTATAAATGGGATTGAGTCCTCAATTTCTCTTTCTTCTGTCTTGTTGTTGGTGAATAGAAATGCAACTGATTTCTGTGCATTGATTTTATATCCTGACACTTTACTGAATTCCTGTACAAGTTCTAGCAGTTTTGGAGTGGAGTCTTGTGTTTTCCACAAATAGTATCATATCATTTGCAAAGAGTAATAGGTTAACTTCTTTGCCAATTTGGATGCCTTTAATTTCTTTTTGTTGTCTGATGGCTGAGGCTAGGACTTCTAGTACTGTGTTGAATAGCAGTGGTGATAAAAGATATCCATGCCATGCTCCTGACCTTAGCAAAAAAAGTTCTCAGTTTTTCACAATTGAGAATGATATTTCCCATTGTTTTTTCACAGATGGCTTTGATAATAATGAGTTATGTGCCCTCTATCCCTACACTTTGAAGAGTTTTGATCAGGAAGGGATGCTGTACTTTGTCAAATGCTTTTTCAGCATCTATTGAGAGTATCCTATGGTCTTGTTCTTTCCTTTATTAATGTGTTGTATCACATTGATTGATTTGCAGATGTTGAACCAAACTTGCAGCCCTGGAACAAATCCCACTTGATCGTGGTGAATAATCCTTTTAATGTACTGTTGAATCCTATTGGCTAGTATTTTGGTGAGAATTTTCACATCTGTGTTCATCAAGGATATTGGTCTGCACTTCTCTTTTTTTGATGCATTATTTGTCTGGTTTGGGGATCAAGGTGATGCTGACCTCATAAAATGAGTTTGGAATTTCCTTCCATTTCTATTTTTTTGGAACAGTTTCAGGAGAATAGGAATTAGTTCTTCTTTAAATCTTTGGTAGAATTCCCCTGGGAATCCATCTGGCCCTGGGCTTTTGTTTGTTCTGAAATTTTTGATGACTATTTCAATCTCCTTACTGGTTATGGGTCCGTTCAGGTTTTCTATTTCTTCTTGGTTCAGTTGTGGTAGTTTATATGGCTCTAGGAATGCATGCATTTCTTCCAGGTTGTTGAATTTGTTTGCGTAGAGTTGCTCATAGTTTGTTCTTATAATTGTCTGTATTACTTTGGTGTTAGTTGTGATCTCTCTTCTTTCACTCATGATTTTATTTATTTGGGCCCTTTCTATTTTTGATAAGTCTGGCCAGGGGTTTATCAATCTTATTAATTCTTTCAAAGAACCAGCTCCTAGTTTCGTTGATTTGTTCTATTGTTTTTTGTTTTTTGTTTTTTTTTGGTTTCTATTTCATTGATTTCTGCTCTGATCTTTATGATTTCTCTTCTCCTGCTGGGTTTCGGGTTTTTTTCTTGTTCTTTCTCTAGCTTCTTTAGGTTGTGTACCTGAGACCTTTCTTGTTTCTTGAGAAAGGCTTGTATCGCTATATTTTCCTCTCAGGACTACTTTTGCTGTGTCCCAAAGATTTTGAACCGTTATATTTTCATTATCTTTTGTTTCCATAAAATTTTTCAATTCTTCTTTAATTTCCTGGTTGACCCATTCATTCTTTAGAAGGATGCTTTTAGTCTCCATGTATTTGTGTTCTTTCCAAACGTCCTCTTGTGGTTGAGCTCTAGCTTCAGAACATTGTGGTCTGAAAATATGCAGAGAATGATCCCAATCTTTTGATACCAGTTGAGACCTGATTTAGGACCCAGGATGTGATCTATTCTGGAGAATGTTCCATGTGCACTAGAGAAGAATGTGTATTCTGTTGCTTTGGGGTGAAATGTTCTGAATATATCTGTGATGTCCATCTGGTCAAGTGTGTTGTTTAAGGCCTTTATTTCCTTGTGGATCTTTTGCTTGATCTGTCCATTTCAGTGAGGGGAGTGTTAAAGTTCCCTACTATTATTATATTATTGTTGTGTTTCTTTAATTTTGTTATTAATTGGTTTATATAGCTGGCTGTTCCCACGTTAGGGGCATAGATATTTAAAATTGTTAGATCTTCTTATTGGACAGAGCCTTTGAGTATAATATAGAGTCCTTCCACATCTCTTATTATTGTCTTTGGCTTAAAATCTAATTGATCTGATATAAGGATTTCCACCTCAGCTTTATTCTGATGTCCATTACCATGGTAAATTGTTTTCCAACCCCTCACTGTAAATCTGGAGGTGTCTTCAGGTCTAAAATGAGTTTCTTGTAGGCAACATATAGATGGGTTTTGTTTTTTTTATCCATTCTGATACCCTGTGTCTTTTGATTAGGGCATTTAGCCCATTCACATTCAGGGTAACTATTGAGAGATATGAATTTAGTGCCATTGTATTGCCTGTAAGGTGACTGTTACTGTATATTGTCTCTGTTCCTTTCTGATCTACTACTTTTAGGTTCTCTCTTTCCTTAGAGGACCCCTTTCAATATTTCCTATAGAGCTGGTTTGGTTGTTGCAAATTCTTTCAGTTTTTGTTTGTCCTGGAAGATTTTTATCTCTCCTTCTATTTTCAATGATAGCCTAGCTAGATATTGTATTCTTGGTGGCATGTTTTTCTCATTTAGTGCTCTGAATATATCATGCTGGTTTTTTTCTGGCCTGCCAGGTCTCTGTGGGTAAGTCAGCTGCCAATCTAATATTTTTACCATTGTATGTTACAGACTTCTTTTCCCAGGCTGCTTTCAGGATTTTCTCTTTGTCACTAAGACTTGTAAATTTTACTATTAGGTGATGGGGTGTCAACCTATTCTTATTGATTCTGAGGGGGGTTCTCTGTACCTCCTGGAATTTGATGCTTGTTCCCTTTGCCATATTAGGGAAATTCTCTCCAATAATTCTCTCCAGTATACCTTCTGCTCCCCTCTCTCTTTCCTCTTCTTCTGGAATCCCAATTATTCTAATGTTGTTTCCTCTTATGGTGTCATTTATCTCTCTAATTCTCCCCTTGTGGTCCAGTAGCTGTTTGTCCCTGTTTTGCTCATCTTCTTTATTCTCTGTCATTTGGTCTTCTATATCACTATTTCTTTCTTCTGCCTCATTTATCCTAGCAGTGAGAGCCTCCATTTTTTATTGCACTTCATTAATAGCTTTTTTGATTTCACCTTGGTTAGATTTTAGTTTTTTTTGTTTCTCCAGAAAGGGCTTTTATCTCTCTGAAGAGGTTTTCTCTAATATCTTCCATTCCTTTTTCGAGCCCAGCTAGAACCTTGAGAATTGTCATTCTGAACTCTAGATCTGACATATTACCAATGCCTGTATTGACTAGGTCCCTAGCCTTCAGTACTGCCTCTTGTTCTTTTTGTTGTTGTTGTTGTTAGTTTTTCTGCCTTGTCATTTTGTCCAGATAAGAGTATATGAAGTAGCAAATAAAATAGAAAAAGGGTGGCAAAGACCCCAGGAAAATGCGCTTTAACCAAATCATAAGAGACGCCGTATTGTGTGCGGGGGAGAAAGTGGATAAAATGAAGTTCAGAAAAAAAATAAAAAAAAAAAAACAAATAAAGAAAAAGTATTTAAAAAAGTAAAATATATATATTTATTATATAAACTAGTTAAAATGTTAAAAAAAGAAAAGAGTAAAAGTTTTAAAAATTTAGCAATGAAAAAAAATTAAATTAAAAAAATTAAATTAACCTCAAGACTCAAGAATCATGGGGTGAAAGCCATGAGTTCTGGACTTTGTTTTCTCTTCCTCTGGAATTCTGTTGCTCTCCTTGGTAAGTGTACTTGGTCTTGGCTGGATATCTTGTGGATCTTCTGGGGGAGGGGACTGTTGTAGTGACTCTGAAGTGTCTTTGCCCAAGGTGGAATTGCATCGCCCTTACCAGGGGCTGGTCTTAGTAATCTGCTCCAGTTCGCTTATGATAGCTTTTGTCCCCTGAACGCTTTCCATAGAGTTCCGGAGGACGGGAATGAAAATGGCAGCCTCCCAGTCTCCGGCCTGGAGGAGCCGAGAGCCAAGGGCCCCACTCTTCATTGTGCCCTCAGAGAAAAGAGCCCAATCACTCCCGTCTCCCTGGACTCTGGCCACACTCTGAGCTCACCCAGCCTACTACCAGTTCAAGGTAACCCCGAGCTGAGAGCTCACTCCTTGGCTCTGTCTCTGTAGCTGGCCTCCCCACTCTAATACCTGTGAGCTCTGTGACACTCAGCCACCCCCAATCCTTCCATGATCCCGCAGGACCTGGGGCCATGCTGACCCTGCATGGGCTTCACCCAGGTTTAGCCTCTGGAGCGATGTCCCTCAGTGGAGCAGACTTTTAAAAGTCCTGATTTTGTGCTCCATTGCTCCACTGCTTGCCGGGAGCCGGCCCCTCCCCCCACAGTCTATCTTTCTGTCACTTTGGATTCGCTTCTCTACCAGTCCTACCTTTTAGAAAGTGGTCGATTTTCTGTTTCTAGAATTGTTGTTCTTCTTGTCTTCAATCTCCCTTTGGATTTGTAGGTGTTTGCAATGGTTTGATAAGTTATCTAGCTGATCTCCTGCTACCTGATGTAGTCTCAGCCTACTACTTCTCCACCATCTTGACTCCTCCTCCAAATTCCACCAAATGTTTAAAGAAGAATGAACAGAATTCCTTTACCAACACTTCCAAGAAATAAAAGTGGAGGGAACATTTCCTAGTTCATTCTATGAGAACAGTATAATCCTAATATCAAAACCAGGCAAAGACATCAGTTATAAAGAAAACTACAGATAATATCTTCTACAGAGACACAGAAATCCTCAGAAAATAGTAGTGAACCAAATCCAGCAACATAAAAAAAAAAAAGTACAGCCAACTGGGATTTACCTAGGAATGGAAGATTGTCTTAATATTCAAAAATCAATTAATATAATACACTATATTAATGAATAATAGACAAAAGTATATAATTAACTCAAAAAAATGGCAAAAAAATTGACAAAATCCTTGCCCCTTCATGATAAAAAACATACAACAAACTAGGAGTAAAATAGATTTTACTCAACCTAATAAAGAACATCTAGGGGCAAAAAAAAAAAAAAAACAATGCAACTAATGTCACTCAATGATAAAATACTGAATGCTTTTCTGCCTAAGACTGGAAGCAAAGCAAGGAAATCTATTCTCATTACATTTATTCAACATCATACTGGAAGTTCTAGCTAGGGCAATTACTCTAAAGAAATAAAGTACCTCCAGACTAGAAAGTAAAAGCTAAAACTGTTTTTCAGGTGACATGATCTTTATAGAGAAAATTCTAAGACATCCACAAAACGAAACAAAACAAAATCCACAACTATTAGAACTATTAGAGCTAATAGTAAATTGGGCAAAGTTACAGAATACAAGACTAATATTCAAACATCAATTGTTTTCTACACCTTAGAAGGGAACAATCTAAATAAAATTAAGAAACAATTCCATTTATAATAGCATTAAAAAGAACAAAGTACTTAGAAATAAATTTACCAAAAGAAGTACAGCACTTGTATTGTGGCCCTAAAAAAATATGTTTGTAAAAAATTTTAAAAGACCTAAGTAAAATGTACACTTGGTGTTCATAAATGGCAAGACATATTCTTTAGAAGGCAATCTTCCCCAAACTGCTCAGCAGACTTAACAAAATCCCTATGAAAATTCCAGCTGGCTTTTTGCAAAAAGTAATAATTGTATTCTCAAATTCATATGGATATACAAAGGATGCAGAACAACCAAATAATCTTAAAAGGAACAAAAATGGAGGACTTATACTTCTCAGTTTCCAAACTAACTATAGAGCTATAATACCAAGACAATATGGTTCTGGGATAAGGATAGACATATAGACTGATGGAACAGAATTGTGATTCCAGAAATCAATTTATACTTTTATGATCATTTTATTTTTCACAAAGGTCCTATGACAATTCGATTCAATAGAGAAAAAATAGTTTTTTCAACAAAATGGTATTGGAGCAACTGGATATGCACTTGAAAATGAAGTTTGAACCCTTCATTATTCCATACACAAAAATTAACTCCAAATGCACCATAAACTTGCCTTTTTAGGTAGGTCACCACAAAGCATGTGCCAAAGGAAAATAGGTAAGTGTCTTCTTTGGAAAAATGTCTATTTAATTATTTTCTCCATTTTTAAAATTTATTTGACAGACAGAGAACACAAGTAGGCAGAAAGGTAGGCAGAGAGAGAGGAAGGGAGGCAGGCTCCCCTGCTGAGCAGAGATCCTGATGTGGGGCTCAATCCCAGGACCCTGGGATCATGACCTGAGCCGAAGGCAGAGACTTTAACTCACTGAGTCACCCAGGTGCCCCTATTTTATCCATTTTTAATTGGGTTATTTGTCTTTTTGTTATTGATTGAATTGGAAGAGTTCTTCATATACTCTGGATACAAACCCCTTATTTGTAAGTATTTTCACTCATGCTGTGTGTTTTCTTTTCACTCTCTTGATTATTTGGCTTGTATCACACACACACACACACACACACACACACACACATTTAAGTTTGATGAAGTCTATTTATCTAGATTAATTCATGATTTGTGAATTATACCTTAAGCCTGTAATATTTGACACCTAAAGCAATCATGAGGCTTTCAAACATGCACCAACAAAAGCTATGGGTCTCATTAATCGATCTGACTTTGAACTCTTTCTTTCTTGCAAACAAGGATTTCCCATACTAACTTTTTAGTTTTTTCTTGTATGAAACACTTCAGTGTTACATATTTTCAGGAAGGAAGCATAATGTAGTGGTTCCAACAATGGACTTCAAACCCACATCTTACCCCATTTGTCAACAATTGTATGACCACAGACACACTTAACCCTTCTTAACCCTGCTGTATTTCAGGTATTCCCATTTGTAAAATGGGAATGATAATAATAGTAGCTTTCTCAAAGTGTGGGAGTAAGTTTGAAATGAGTACATGTATGGGCAGCTTTAATAATAGTGTCTAACATACAGTAATGCTAAGTATAAATTATTAACACTATTTCTATGTGCTTTTTAATAGGGATAGGAGACTTGTACATTAGTTCAGTATGCCTACTACTCAGTTTTGAAGTTGGTAAAGTAAAACCTTGCATTTACTCTCTCCCTCCACTAGCTCATCTCTACCTCAAACACCCTCATTTTTCTAGATAGTGCCATGATCTCCTCAGCTTTCCAGATAGAATAACTCCAAGTCCTCGGGGTCTTCTTTATTCATTTTCCTTCACTTCACACATTAAATTGATTAGCAAATTTTCTCAACCCTATCTCTGAAATGTATTTCAAATCTTTCCATGTTTCTTTACATCCACCAACATCATCTTAGTATAAGCCATCATCAGTCTTCTCTTGGTCTGCCACAGTAGTTTTCTAACTGGTCTCACAAACTACATTCTTGCAACACTAAAATGTATTCTCCACAGTAGCCAGAATATTATTTTTTTAAATCTAAATCAAATTACTTCACTCATTAAACCTGTCAATGGTTTCCATATACTTAGTTTATAATCCAAACACATTACCATGATTTACAAAGCTTTCATGGTCTACAAAGATTGCAACTAACATTTAAGAGATAGAGTTCATTCTCTCTTTGAAATTGAGTTGTCCCTGAAACTTGCTCAGATAGACAGGATGCAGTGGAATTGATATTCTAGGAGTTTTTCATTAGATCATTAGAGGTATAGAAGCTTCTGCTACTTTTCTGGTGGAGATCAGTGCCATGTATTAAGTCTGACTGCCCTAAGAGTACCATGTTCTGAGAAAGTCCCACCTGGTTATATAAATACATAGAGGACAAATAGAGAAGCACCTACACACCAGGGATATGAGAGTCTCCTTGGGCAAGCCACCCCAGCCACCAGAA
This sequence comes from Mustela putorius furo, assembly GCF_011764305.1. NCBI lineage: Eukaryota > Metazoa > Chordata > Mammalia > Carnivora > Mustelidae > Mustela > Mustela putorius. The sequence goes on from NW_025421991.1 coordinate 1,274,596, forward strand.
AAACACTGCCAAGTGACTTCAACTGACACTAAATAGAACAGAAGAATCACTGAGCCAAGGACGGCTGAAAATCATGATCCATAAGATCCTTAGGAAAAATAAGCTGTATTAACCATTATGTTTGGAGTGGCCTGATATCCATCAATAAATAATGGAAATATCCTTCATGATGCTTTTATCCTGTACTTCTTCAGACTCGTGTGATAAGTTCTCTACATTCTAGCTATGCTAGAATAGCTAGCTTTTTCTTCTTCTGATATGAAAAGCTTATTTCATCCTCATAGCACTTGAAGCCACTATTCCCTTTCCTAGAAGTTCTTTTCCTGAATTATTAGCATAGATAACCTATTATTCATGTCTCAGTTCAGTTGTCACCTCTTCATAGAGACCTTCCTGAACTACATCATCTGAAGTAGCTTCACACCACCACTGTGATCATTCTATCATACTTCATCTTATTGTCTTAATATTACTTAAAATCATCTGAAGAATTTTTTGATTATTTACTCCTGTTTTTATTACTGGCCTTCTTTCACAAGGACAGGAACTTTGTCTATTTTGTTCACTACTGTAAAATTAAAACAATGATTAGTGCATGGTACATAATGAGTGCTAAATAAACATTGAATGAATGAATAAAAGTTAAAGGGTGTTCTTATATTCCATTAAACCCAATGTAGCGACTATTTGATACTGTACTGGATAGTCTCAATCCCCCTTACTTAAATCATTTCTCTGTCCTCTTAACTCTGTGTTGTGCCCCCAAGAAGCTGGCCTTTATGTCTTGATCAACATTCTTATTGTCCTCTATCTTTTGGTTACTTTTGGCCAGTGAGAGGCACTGATAGGAGATTAGATAATCAGAAGGGGGGAAAGTCAGGATATTTATGCTAATTTCTTCCCAAAGAGTCCACTGGCAGTTAACTGCATGCCTCTTCCAAAGATCTCAGATCCCAGAAGGTAGCTTTCTATTATAGTAAAACTAATTTTTTCCAGGATCTGGTAATATTTTCCTCCTATTGTCCACTCGGGACAAGGCACAGTTCCTTACTGTAATTACTTCTAGCATATTTCATTAATTTTTGTTGGTTTACCTTAGCCCTTTCCATTCCTTTTATTTTCTTTATTTTTTTTAAATTTATTTTCAGCATAACAGTATTCATTATTTTTGCACCACACTCAGTGCTCTATGCAATCCGTGCCCTATATAATACCCACCACCTGGTACCCCAACCTCCCACCCTCCTGCCACTTCAAACCCCTCAGATTTTTTTTCAGAGTCCATAATCTCTCATGGTTCACCTCCCCTTCCAATTTCCCCCAACTCCCTTCTCCTCTCTAACTCCCCATGTCCTCCATGCTATGAATTATTTTTAATAACATATAATGTAATATTTTCCCCAGGGGTACAGATCTGTGAATCATCAGGCTTACACCTTTCACAGCACTCAGCACAGCACATACCATCCTCAATGTTCATAACCCAACCATCCTATCCCTACCTCCCTAACCTGCCCCAGCAACCCTCACTTTGTTTTGTGGGATTAATAGTCTCTAATGGTTTGTCTCCCTCTTGATCCCATCTTGTTTCATTTTTTTTCCTTCCCTACCCCCCACAACCCCCCACCCTGCATATTAAGCTCCTCATATCAGAGAGATCATATGATAATTGTATTTCTCTAATTGACTTATGTCACTCAGCATAATACCCTCTAGTTTCATTCACATTGATGTAAATGGTAATATTTCATTTATTTTCATGGCTGTATAGTATTCCACTATACACACCACACACACACACACACACACACACAAACACACCACTTCCTCTTATCCATTCATCTGTTGATGGACATCTAGGTTCCTTCCATTGTTTAGCTATTGTGGACATTGCTGCTATAAACATTCGGGTGCACGTGCCCTTTCAGATCACCACATTTGTATCTTTAGGGTAATTACCCAGTAGTGAAATAGCTGAGTCATAGGGTAGCTCTGTTTTCAACTTTTTGAGGAACCTCCATGCTCTTTTCCAGAGTGGCCATGCCAACTTGCATTCCCACCAGCGGTGTAGAAGGGTTCCCCTTTCTCCGCATCCTGGCCAACATCTGTCATTTCCTGACTTGTTAATTTAAACCATTCTGACTAGTGTGAGGTGGTATCTCACTGTGGTTTTGATTTGCATTTCCCTGATGCTGACGGATGTTGAGCACTTTTTCCTGTGTTTGATGGCCATTTGGATGTCTTCTTTGCAGAAATGTCTGTTCATGTCTTCTATCCATTTATTGATTAGGTTATTTGTTCTTTGGATATTGAGTTTGATAAGTTATTTATAGATTTTGGATACTAGACTTTTTTCTGATATGTTGTTTGCAAATATTTTCTCCCATTCTGTCAGCTTTCTTTTGGTTTTGTTAACTATTTCCTTTGCTGTGCAAAAGCTTTTGATCTTGATGAAGTCCCAAGATTTCATGTTTGCCCTTGCTTCCCTTGCCTTTGGTGATGTTTCTAAGAAGAATTTGCTGTGGCTGAGGTCAAAGAGGTTGCGGCCTGTGTTCTCCTCAAGGATTTTGATGGATTCCCATCTCACATTGAGGTCTTTCATCCATTTTGAGCCTATTTTTGTGTGTGGTGTAAAAAATGGTCCAGTTTCATTTTTTTGCATGTGGCTGTCCAATTTTCCGATTTCCATTTGTTGAAGAGACTGTATTTTTTCCCTTAGACATTCTTTCCTGCTTTGTCAAAGATTAGTTGGCCACAGAGTGGAGGGTCTATTTCTGGGTTCTCTATTCTGTTCCATTGACCTATGTGTCTGTTTTTGTGCCAATACCATACTGTCTTGATGACTACAACCTTGTAATAGAGCTTGAAATCTGGAATTATGATACTACCAACTTTGGCTTTCTTTTTCAACATTCCTCTGGCTATTTGGGGTCGTTTCTGGCTCCATATAAATTTTAGGATTACTTGTTCCGTTTCTTTGAAAAAAATTGGTGGTATTTTAATACAGTTGTGTTATTCCCATATTTTTTAGTCTTTTTATTTAAAATCTTTTCAAACAATTTTTAAGTGTACGATCATTTCCCTGCTAAAACTACTTTATAGCTTTAAGCAATAAATCCTTCTTATATATAACTGTACTAGCTAAGTTATTTTTTAAAAGTATTTTATTTATTTATTTATTTTTATTTGACAGAGAGAGGAGACACAGCTAGAGAGGAAACACAAGCAGGGGAGTGGGAGAAGTAGAAGCAGACTCCCCACTGAGCAGGGATTCCAATGTGGTACTTTATCCCAGGACCCTCTTAAGCTGAAGGTTTAACAACTGAGCCACCCAGGTGCCCCGTAATAGCTAACTTATAATGCTTTTAGTACTTTTTATAAATAAGCTATTATATATTTTTATTTTAGTTTATCTACATATTTGTTAATCTATCTCTAGATAATAGAAAAATAACTATAACTATTTACCACTCTTTTTTTGAAGATGGTTCTTTCAGTTAATTATGAGCTTATGAGTACACACATATACCTACACATATTTACACACCTACATATAATACATCTGTTTCTGCTTTCATTGCTCTACTAAAGCAAACTCAGCATCTCACTGAGATTGGATTCTATTCTCACCACTTCCAAAGACTGTAGTCATAGAAACCCACTACAGGACTGTTTAGTTATTCTTTTACTAATAAGACCCATACTGTCTCTGAAGGGAGAGTACAACATCAAGGACATGGAGTAGAAGTAGGAGAGTTTAGGATGTTGTAATACATAATGAGAAGACAATAAACAATCCAGATCAGTACCTTCATCAATGCACAGACCAAATACAGCTGTAAGGAAGCAAAATTTGTCCTGCTTAGCTTTGTATGCTACCAATTTAATGAGAACACATGTCTGTCGGTAAAAATGTTAGCAGCTTTGAATAGGCATTGGCAAGATGGTTGTTTTTATGAGTCTGACTGCAGGATGAGGCAATAGCATCTTAATTTGAATTCAAAAACAAGTTCTCTGAAAGTTAGATGAAGGCAAATGACAGTGCTAAAAGAGTAGAATTTATCTTTAACTTAAAGTAAGACTTTAAAAATTGTTTTCATGAAACATTCATGTCTCTTTAATCACAGAAATATAGTTTTATCATTGGGAGTATCCTAAGGTCATTTGTCTAAATCTCTTATTTCATAATTAAGAAATCAAGGTCTAGAGTGATTGGTCAGGGATCAAAACTGGTATAATTCCTTGTGTATTTCTTCTTCAGCCTCTGTTTTTCATCATTTCTTTTTCAAATATGCCTTCCATGATCCGTGGTGTGGTAGGGTGGGCAAGGCAAGATAGGGTGGCAGCTCACAAAACCCATGGAAAAAGGAAGGTCCTGGAATTTCACATCCCTTTCAGTCCACCTTAACAAAATCATCTCTACTGGTGGTGGGTATTAAGGAGAGCACGTATTTCATGGAGCGCTGTGTGTGGTGCATAAACAATGAATCTTGGAACACTAAAAATAAAATAAAATAAAATAAAATTTTAAAAGAAGCATCTCTACTTTTCTTTGGTTTATACGTGTTTCTGTGTAAGATTTTGTTTGGAAAAATTCCCTTGTGTTAAGAAAAGATAAATATTTTAAAGGTATCACCCTGTCATGCTAAAAACCTAGTGAGAAACTAGTTGAAGAGATCCACAAGAAAAAATTGCTTTGATTTGATTCAACCTGTTGGTGCAAAAGAAAATGTTTTAAAATTTTCTCTCTGAGAAAAGAAAATCTGATTTGTAGAATTTGATGATTTCTGTCCCATTCTGGTTGTCTTCAAGATATTAATGTGATGTCAGTGAGCATGCAAAATTACTGAAAATTAAAAGTAAGCTTTGCCAAGCCATTATGAGCTTGTTCCAGCACAGTACTGGTTGAATTCCTTCTTTGTGCAATGTACTCTCATGGTTTTTCTGACTTCCATTCTTGCATTTAAATAACAACCTAATAGGGGCACCTGAGTAGCTCAGTCATTTAAGTGTCTGCCTTTGGTTCAGGTCATGATCCTAGGGTCCCGGGATCAAACCCACATTGGGCTCTATGCTCAGCAAGAACCTGCTTCTCCCTCTCCTTCCCTCTCCTTGATGCTCCCCTTGCTTGTACTCTCTTTTTGTTAAATAAAATCCTTAAATAAATAAATAAATAAATAATGACCTAATAGTTTTTGTCATTGTGCTAATAGATAAAACACAAGAAATCAGTCTACGGGCCTTGGAAAATACTATTCATCACTGTTAAGTTTTCATAAATTGTTTATTCATTTGTTTATTTGTTTATTTATTTATTGGTTTGGGGTTTGGAGATAAGATTTGGATGCAAGTAAACATGTGATCTCTTAGCTAAAAAGCAGTATATTTAAAGGAGAATGTTAATTTAAAAAAAAAAAACTGTGGATGAAATCAACAACCATCCTAGAGGTGGATGAGAATGTTTACACACATATGGACCTTTCTTTGCACCAATGACATCTGCTTTTATACCCACAGATGTGCTGCTTTATCAAACATGAGGAAGTATCTTGGGGTGGGTTCGTCCTCCTGCTTCACCTCCCCAGGAAACTGATTACATCTTTTATTCTCTTTGACTCCAGTGGGTGTTCTATGTTTAGACCGGTTCTTTTTTTTTTTTTTTTCATGCCAATGGCCTCCTTCCACATGTCTCTCATATTGCTTTACCACCTGCTGCCCTTGAAACACAAAGACAGATAGAAATTTCCACATTAAAAGAGAAAAGTTTTGAGTGATAAGAAAGAAAAATCAAAGAAAGAATAACTGTCTAAATATTTATGCCAAAGTAGTTTCAATGTATATGGCCTTACTTCTTCCTCCTTTTCTCTAGTCCTATGTATGGGAGAAGGGATTTGGAGCATATTTCTACTTTACAGTGGGTACATTATAACACAGTCTCATAAAAAATGTTTCAGCTAGTCTTTGAACTCCTACATTCTGTGCTGTACTCTTTACTTCTGGAATTAAAATCTCAGGACTATGATAAATAAAATCTTTTTTTTTATTATTTCAAGAGTAGAAGAGACATCTTCATTTTCTTTCATTTTTCCATTTCTTCTTGAGCACATAAAGAACTTAATAATAAATAGAGAACTATAAGGTTCACAGAAATCTATCTGCTTTTATTTTCTTTTTTAGATTTATGTATTTATTTGAGGGGGAAGGGCAGAGGGAAAGAAGCTTCAAACAGGAGCTCCATCTCACAGCCCATCAGATCATGACCTGAGCTGAAACTAAGAGTTAACACTCAATTGATTGAGCCAGCCAGGCACTTCAACCTGCCCGTTTTCAATCTCTGTGTAGATTGGTAATGAGTAGGAAACAAGGGTAAGACTTTCTAAGCCAGTTTATAGATTTATTATATCTTTTGAAGAATTTTTAGGTTCAAACTGAATGGAAATGGATCTTTCTATAAGAAGAGATTTTCTAAGATACATTTTTTTAAAGATTTATTTATTTATTTATTTATTTATTAGAGAGAGAGGATGAAAGAGAGAATAGGGTGGGGGAAAAGGCAGAGGGAGAGGGAGAGAGTCTTAAACAGGCTCCATACTCAGCACAGAGCCAGTTGCAGAGCCCAATCTTATGAGCGTGAGATCACAACCTGAGCAGAAACCAAGAGTTGGACACTTAACTGACTATGTCACAGAGGAATCCTTGGGATGCATTTTTAATAAAGTTGAAAATCACTTTGATTAAAACATAGTCAAGCCATATACAAAAATCTAAACATAATTTCACAGTTAGATTTATAAATTCTCTCTTACTACTTTTGATAGAGAGATGACAAATGTGCTAATATTATGTTATTCTCCACCAAATTGGTGATCTGACAAGTTTATTATAAATTCCAACCAACCCATGCTCCCTTGTCTTAATTACCAATACATGTCCTCTATAGGTGATGGTCCTTTGATTCCTATAACCATTGTCAACTCATTTATTCTCTATTTTTAATGAACATCACAGGCTCTACTAAGATGTTGACAGTTTCCACTTAAAACCAAGTTATATAGTTAGACTCATTCTTTTTCATAGGAAAACTGGCACCATGATGGGAAAATAGGTAAGTAGGATCAGCAGTCACAATTGGATTTTAAGCTGAAAAATGAAGTAAATTAGGACATTGCGGACTTTCCCACTTTCAATTAGTCAGAGATATATCTGCATTTGTTCTATTTGTAAGGTGGAGAATATTTTCAATATCCAACCTGAAATTTCATCCAGAAAGCTGAAATCCAAGCTGTATCCTTTCTGCCTCTTTATCACTTCCAGTAATAAATATTTCTACAACCAGAATTTACCTGGCAATATGGTTGATGCAGGAGCCACAACAAAAATCATTTTGACTTTTCCTGAGTGGTCTTGTTCCTGACTTCTTATTGCATGGAGCACTGGGTGTGGTGCATAAATAATGAATCTTGGAACACTGAAATAATAAAATTAAATTTTTAAAAAAAGAGGATCAAAAATCTGAGTCTATCAGAAAATTAAGATATGATTCAAAAATGCTTATAGGAGGCATGTACAGCACTTCTAGGCCACTTGGCCTTTAGTTTATCAATTCTGTTTTAATCTAGGATGTGTAAATAAAGTAGCACAGAAAAGAAAGGAGATACAAACATTTATTCACCTACATTAGTTTAAATTTAATTTAAACCTACTTTAAAAATCCAAAACTTGGGACGCCTGGGTGGCTCAGTTGGTTAAGCAGCTGCCTTCAGCTCAGGTCATGATCCCAGCGTCCTGGGATCGAGTCCCACATCAGGCTCCTTGCTCAGCGGGGAGCCTGCTTCTCCCTCTGCCTCTGCCTGCCATTCTGTCTGCCTGTGCTCGATCTCTCCCCCTCTCTCTCTCTAATAAATAAATAAAATCTTTAAAAAAATATCCAAAACTTAAAAATACCTGTGTTCAATTTTTCAATTTCATTAGCACACTAATTCTCAAATATATATGAATGTGAGAAATAGGAATTTATTAGAAACACATATATGTAAGGCTGGTCAATTGATAAAAGACTAATTTTAAAATTATTGGAATTAATAAAGAGATAAACAAAATAGAGTTAATATTTTAAATGATTAGAATATATTATATTACTTTGTCCATTTTATTATACCATAGCCAGCTACAAGCTGGGTAATGAAAAAACATAATATCCAGTCCAGCTTATTTTCAGCACAAAGCCACTGAAAAACACGTCTCTCCCTTCTACTGTGACTCAAGTTAGGTCACATTGTTCTTTAAACAAAAAATTAGTTCTGTTCAACCCTATCAAAATCCAATGCAAGCATCATCTGACTGTCTTTTCTCTTTTTCTTTCCCCAACAGGAGTACTTTCCATTTATAAATCCCTATAAAATTTCATGGCCTTTTCCACTCCTTTTCTAGGAGTAGAATTTCATTTCTGACCCAATCTGGGGTTGTGTGCTACACGAAAGAAGCCTATAGGACTCTATGTGAGAGGGCAAAGAATACAAGAACATTAACCTCTAGAGTATGTCTTTTATGTGTCAGACATGATAGTTACTATCTAATTCAATTTTTAAAACAATCCTTGTAGCATTGTTATAATTTTACAAATGAATAAACTCAGTTTCAACTAAATTTTACTCTACTCCAAATCTCATACAATGTTTTATCCAAAATGCTCACTTGACTGATCAAATTGAAAATATACTCTGTAGGTTGTGAAAGTAACAAGTTGGGTAGAGCTGTTAACATCTTTCCAAACAAACAAACAAAAAAAATCTCAAAATGAGAAATCATCATTTAATATGGGAAATAGAATAATATTCAATTTTTTTAAGTCATCCACACATTTATTGAGTAGTAAACTAGAAAGGTATGTAAAACTTTTAGGTTAGAATCAGGAAAATCCTGTTCAAGGCTGAAGGGAGGTCTTTGGTTTCTTACAAAAATCTCCTAAAGGCTACACAAATTCAAGGGTCACTTTATGGAGAAGCTCCAAATTGCATAAAACCCATTAGGTAGGAAAAATGACCAAGGATAGAAGGATGTGGGCTTTGGGCAACCAGTCTGCATCAGGGATAACTGGGCTAGAGGCCACAGATCAGGTCCAGGACCTATAGATAGGATCAGGCTGGGAAGAAGTTAGAGGGAGAGATTAGTGCATTCACCCAAAGCCCTTGCTTTCCAGCTGGTCTCTAGGATGCTGATGCTTTCATCAAATAAAGCAACACAGAGAACATGACTCTACAGGTGGCTATTGGCTTGATCCTTTTGAGGACCTTGACCAGTTTATGTAATCAGTTTGCTAAATTTCCACTGTATTGAAAAATCTAACTGGTGGTTTTGTTATCATTTATTTTTAACCTGAGAATCCAAATGAAAAATGTATGATAATAAATGAAGAGTGAGTGATTTGGTTCTAGCAACAGAGCTAAATCTAATCATCCTAGCAATTCATAAATTGAATGTAAGTCAATAAAATTGAGATTTAGTAGACAAGAGCTTATAATTATAAGAAACAGGAAACAGTAAGATAAAAGATATGATCATTTTATATTCTTATTTTGTAAGGTTCTTATGTAAGTATTGCTTTTAGTCTTGATTTTCACATATTGAGAAATTAGGGAGGCTATAAAGAAGAGTAACATAGGAGGAGTCAAGATGGCGGAGAAGTAGCAGGCTGAGACTACTTCAGCTAGCCTGAGATCAGCTAGATAGCTTATCTAAAGATTGCAAACACCTGAAAATCCATCGGCAGATCGAAGAGAAGAAAAACAGCAATTCTGGAAACAGAAAAACAACCACTTTCTGAAAGGTAGGACCGGCGGAGAAGTGAATCCTAAGCGACGGGAAGATAGACCCCGGGGGGAGGGGCCAGCTCCCGGCAAGCGGTGGAGCAACCGGGCACAAAACCAGGACTTTTAAAAGTCTGTTCCGCTGAGGGACATCGCTCCAGAGGCTAAACCGGGGTGAAGCCCACGTGGGGTCAGCGTGGCCTCAGGTCCCACAAGGTCAAAGAAGGATCGGGGGTGTCTGAGTGTCACAGAGCTTGCGGGTATTGGAACGGGAAAACTGGCTACAGAGACAGAGCCGACAGTAAGTTCACAGGTCGGTGTTACCTTGAAATGGCCACAGGCTCGGTGAGCTCGGAGCGCGGCCAGAGGTCAGGCAGACAGGAGTAACTGGGCACTGTTCTCTGAGGGCGCACTGAGGAGGGGGGCCATGGGCTCTCAGCTCCTCCAGGCAAGAGACAAGGAGGCCACCATTTGTATTCCCATCCTCCGGAACTCTACAGAAAGCACTCAGGGAACAAAAGCTCCTGAAAGCAAACACTAGAAGATTACTCACCCCGCCCCTGGTAAGGGCGGTGCAATTCCACCTGGGGCAAAGACACTTGAGAATCACTACAACAGGCCCCTCCCCCAGAAGATCAACAAGAAATCCAGCCGAGACCAAGTTCACCTACCAAGAAGTGCGGTTTCAATACCAAGGAGAGCAGCAGAATTCCAGAGGAGGAGAAAGCAAAGCACGGAACTCATGGCTTTTTCCCTGTGATTT